>NC_143195.1:28525000-29170833 GCF_051530095.1 Phoenix dactylifera
TATTGGGCTATAAACAAAGTTCTAAGGCCTCATTTTTTCCCTCTTTGCAACTTGGATTAAAAAGGCCCCACCATACCAGCAATCTTATCAACCAAAGGGAGAAAACATCGAGTGCATTTAAGAATAACACTTGTTCTACCACCAAAAAAAAAAAAGCTGACGGCACATCTATGATATTGATACAATGTGACTTATTGAGATCATCACATATTGTTGGCTAAACCGTTGTCCATTGATGGTGTAGATTGAGCTTGATAGTTGTGAGCTAGGTCCACAGAATTTTTATAGTGTAACAAGTGTCACAGTAGTGGTACACACCAATCCTACATGACAAACAATTTTTAGCATTATATTTTGACTATATTTATATAACATACATGCTAAATAAACATGAACATGCCATGCAAGTTAAGGGCCGGTCTGGGCCGGACCATTGGGCTAAGAAATCACTGGCTCAATCTTGGGCCGATTTTGAATGAAGCCTATAAAAATACTGACCCAACTTTCTTATAACTCTAGCTGTGTTGGCTCAATGTGCATCCCTACTTTTTGTGCCTTTATTTTCCCAACTTTACATTACCTTGGACTTTGAGTCCTCCTTACGGTCAACCTAGTGTACAGGCACAAAGGATTTTAATTTATTCTAATCTAATTTTATTAGAATTAATATATTATTATTAATAATAATTTTATTATAATTATCATATTATTATATAATATTAATAAATTTATTTATTTTATTATAATTTTTATTATTTTAATTTATTTTTATGATTATTACATTATTTACTATTGTTTTATTATTATTATTATATAAAATATATACAAAAACTATATATCTCCTTACGGTCTATCTAGTGCACTGGCGCAAAGGACAAGTTTCTCATAAAACCAGTCTATTTGTACCTACTTTCGTGCTTGCGCGCAGTTTGATCTTAAGAAGCAACAAGGGAAAATGGGACAAATTATAAAACCGATGGATTACAACACAACCACAAAAAATAGCGTTTTTTAGCCAAACTCTTACTTTGCTGCAGAGCGACAGCCCTTTTTCACTATTTTTACAACTTGGAAGAAAAAAAAAGTGTCAAGCAACAAGCATGTCGTGAGAAAAATGCATTGAAGGTTGTGCATGGTTACCAAAAAGGTGGTGCTAATCCTTGAACTCTTGCCAAGGTTATAATAGAGGAGAGAGCTCCTAACCACCAAGGCAGTAGCATCGGTCGGCTCTATAATAACCTCGGTCAATTGGTCAAGCTGCAAGGGGCTCCTTAATTTCTTCATCCTCCCTTCGGCTCATCTCCTGGTCTCTCTCTCTCTCTCTCTCTCTCTCTCTCTCTCTCTTTCTCTCCTCTCTCGCGCGCACACGCAAACAAACGAGCACAAACAGGAAGGAAAAGTAGCGCACTGGGAAAAGATTACCGAATATTCATTCACTCACATTAATGGCAAAATTCATAATAAGATCACAGCTGAATCTTCCTCTCAAAGTGCTACGCCATATATGAACACAAATGATTTAAGCATACATGTATATATATATATACATGCACACTATAACATGTGCATGCATGCATAAATAGTATTTTTAAAGTTAAATTTTGCATCAGATGAAAATAAAAGAAAGAATTTCTCCGGTGATCGATGAATCAAGAAAATGATGCCATTTTACCACAAAAAAAAAACGAGGAAAATGATGACGCTGCATTTCTTTTGATGTTTAGTTCTATATTACATTATAATGATAGATAACAACAGTTAAAACAGTCATTTTTTTATTTTCAAATATTTCCAGCTTATGAAGATTTGCCACATGGTAGTCATTCTTTCTATGGTACCATTAAATACTCGTGACATTGACCTGTTAATGAGGGGAAATTTCTCTCTTTTATTTTTTACCTTCTCTTTTCCTGCTGCGCCAGGCATGCGACCATAGCAATCCATGCCTCCCCTTGCCCAACACAATTAGAATTTAAGCCTCTCGTACCAAGTCCAATAATCACCCTAAAAATCTTCAAAACCCTAGCAGCATGAACTGCTATACCATCATAAACTATGTTGCAGTGTACTCATACTTGGATCAGTATATATTCTCTACAATTCCATACCTAAACATAGCAAGATGCACCGAGGTAGACAAGATACATACTGACCATATCAGAATGCACCGGCTCATACTTAGATGAAAATTATAAAAAATGATTCAAAAGCTATTCCAATACAAAATGCATACCGCACTATATCAAACTGATATGGTGCCCCTACCGAGATTGCGAACCTCAGAATATTCTCTCTATTTACAGATATAGATCATGTGCATTAAGCTTTGATGAAAAACTAGAGCAAGCTAACAAGGTTGGTTCTCCAATGTGCACTTGGTTTACCGAAAAGGACTTCCATGTGATTTTACATATTCTGTGAACCATAAATTAGGTCCTAACCAAAAAGGTTATAAATTATAAGCTGCCTAATTGTGTTAGAAAATTTCATAAAAACCTTCTTTTGAGAAGACATACAAGGTTTAAATTATGAAATTAAAATTTTCAGATATTTCTTTGATCATTTACTGTTTTCCCGTTTTTAAATTTCCTGTGTGTAAACCACATATCAACTTTCAAACTTTAAAAAATGGACAAATGGAATAGAATCATGATTTGGAAATTAAAGCACCCTAAGCAAGGCGGGCCAGACTTTTAGTTCTTTCAGTCCTTCCATACCAAAAGTATTTTGGTAAAGACTGCAAGGACCAACCTGCAATGACAACAAAAAACATCTAGCATCTCTCCTTCAAAGCAGGAATTTTATGAGCTGATCTGCTTTTGAAAGAGTTTAGTAGCATGGAAAGTTGTATGATGCAGTTATCCAGTTAATAGAATTATGGTATTCTCAAGCATTTACATGAACATAGATTTTCTAAATTTAGAATAGTGAACAATCTCAAAAAACTATAAGCTCGGCATGTTGCCGTGACTGTGATTCAAATGATCCTAAAAATTTATTGACATAAAGATATAAAAAAAAAGATCCGGTGACCAAAGGCCCGCTCAAAAAAAGTTTATTGGATACAGATATACAACAATAGGCAAACAAACAGACCTCTAACAAGCCATGGCATCCCATTTTTAAAAGATCGGGATGCATCACATTTCTGATGGCCAGAAGGCCCTGAAGCAGCCAAACTTGGTAGGGCCAGCCATAGTATTACCATGTGATCAAATTACAATATAAGCATGCTGATTTTCTTTCTGGGAGTAAAATTCTATGCAGGAACCCTCGCTGCAGGTAAATTTTGAACATCATGTAGCAGTGCACCGAGCGGTGGTAGTGTATGCCCATGCATTACACTTTCTGCAGCTTTTGATCCCCTATCAAATGAGCTCTTGATTGATCATGCATTAGTTGGTATATTGCCAAAGTTAAGACTACTCATGCTCATATGTGGAGAGCCGAGAATCTGATAGAGCTGAGAACAGTTGCGTGTCTACAAAAAGCTGCAAGTCATTATATTTGAAGGTCAAAAAACTGAATAAATAATTTTTTCTTAGAAAAAAAAAAAGCTGAATGAATAGCGCTTGCATCGAATATTGGAGTTTATTTATGCAGTGCACAATACCATGACTGAAATCCTTAAAAGCACAAGCTGAGATATTCAACTTCATAATGAGTCAAGACCTTAACCTCAGGCGCAAGGAATAAGGCACGTGGATTTTCTTGAAAGGTTCAGTACTTGTTAAAATTAGGTAATAAATGGGAGCATTATGTTTAGACGTGGTTACAGAAGCTGCTAACCAGCAACACCAAATATACATTTGCAAGCGGAACAAGAGGGAGTAAAAGTCAATTAACCCATTTAATTCCACCCCTTTTTCAGCCAAATACTCGTTGGAGCACTGGGGTTAAACGACTTTTCAAAAGGATAAAATAGGTTTTTTTGAAAAAATCGTTACATAACTTTTTGCCATCCAAACCTATTTATCGCACTTAACTAAGGAATAAATTACTCCACAATGTAGGGTGGACTGCTGGAGTAGTTTATTCCAGAGTAAATAGGAGTAAAGTTAAATCATTTACTCCGGGCTTCCAAATGCAGCCTGCACGCAAGAATGATAGCCTGTGTATGCCTCTGATGTAAGGCATAATATAACAAGGAAGGTACAGACCACACATTCGCCTCTCAGAACTACATGCATGCCTCACTCCAGACTCATAAGCCTTTAAGGCACCATGGAAGACTTATCTTGAGAGGTAAGGTAAGGGAAGCATTAAAAAAGCCTTTCTGAACAGTAATACAGAGTTAATAAAAAAGCTCAAATAGAGATAGGATTCCTAACATAGATAAACATACTACTCAATGCATGCCATAGATGACCACAGTATTTCGATTTACAAAGCCAAGTTACAAAGGAAATGTGACGAGCCAGTCCACAATGACACGTAGTATTCACGTCATTCTTGTTTGGCACTACTGAACACCACCTAACCTTCCCGTTGCAACTCTGGTTAGGAGCAGCAATGTGTCGGGTCAGCATAGGTTAGGGTTGAGTCAGATTTGGGACAAGTCAGAAAATAATAATAATAAGAACCCTAACCAGATTATAAATGGGGTTCCAATAAATAGATCCAACCATGCGCTGTTTATGCTAATGGAGCCAAAGACAATCTACCAGCCCAAATAAAAATAATAGAATGGAAAAGAAACAGTTCTAATTCCATCTCTTCTGAAACCCTTGAATGTTCTTGTTTCCTTGAAATAAGTGGATTTCCCATGCCATTACCACGGCTAAAGAGCCTTTGAATTCTAGTTCAAAAATCAAGTTCTAAATCGTGTCCTACTTCAAATCCATATGATGCCAATCCAAAAGCCAAGCATCTCACAAGGGCACCGAGCAAAAATTTTGGTTTTGATAAGAATGGCGGTAGAGGAGAGGGAGAGGCAGAATGATAGAAATGTATTAACAACTTAGAAGATAGTAAGACAGAACAATAGGGATGGGATCTTACAGAAAAAGGGTAAGAGGTGCAGGTCAAGAATGTCAGATAAAGGCATATCCATTATTGACGAGGCCAAGTGATGGAGGTTGTTTTCTTTATTTGGAAGAAGGGAGTGAGGGAAGAGAGAGAAGATTGCAAATATGGCATTGAAAGTGAAACAAAGAAATAAAGTTTGGAGAGGCAGAGTTTCTTCCTTTCTCCTCTTCTCCACACCGCCAAAAAGACCATATGAGACAAAGAAGTAGAAATGGAGGAGGGCAGCAAATCAAACCCAAGGCATGAGGAAGAGAAGATTTCTTCCCCTTTTACCTCTTAGCTTTCTCTTTTTGCAATTCTAGGTTGAACAAAAGACCCAATCTAGACCACATACAGGAGCCTTTTGACTGTCCTCGCTCACTCTTCAAGATGCAACAAGCCGAAGAGAGGCAAACTAGAACCCAACCCAACTTTCGTCAGGTCCAATTCACATAAACAAAAATCAACACAATTATAGTTCTTTACCCAAACCCCATTATTTGGGCCAAATGCAAATAAATGGGAAAGCCCAGGACATAAATCAGTAGCTCCTATGTCTAGGCTTTTAAGTTTTAACAATAATTATGTTAGTTAATGATGATCAAGTAGAGAAGAACAAAAATAGATGGAAGAAGGAAAACTGTGTGAAGAGAAAAGAGGAAAAAGGAATAAAAAGGAAAGATAGTGTGTGGCTGAAAAGTCAAGTGCGCACACTGACATGCACACATAGTGTTAGCAGTGTTATAAGCTTCCAGCGTAGCAGATACATGCATAGCTGCATCTACCACAACTAAAATGTATTCATGTCGAAGAAAAAAAAAGTACATTCCCCCATAGTTTATATTGTAGTTTCTATGACAATAGTTCAACCCTTACTTCCCGCTATTCCAAGTTATAAAATTCCCTATAGTTGAAGGCTCAATGTGCAGATACCCTGTCGAAAGACAAATATCGCCCGAATAAGTATCTAAAAAACTTATGATACTTCATGAAGACCTATGACCATCTTTCTCGAGACATCCCATAACATACCTTAATAAACCAAAAATTGCCTTCCAATGCAAAATATAAAACTGACTAACTGCTAAACTGATGGCTAATATAATACTTATACTGGTGATAGTTGTATAGATATTCTTTCCACAGCCAAGGGTTTAAATCCAAATAATGGGGCCAAGGGTTCAAATATCAGTATCATACCTCATATTAGTTTTTTACTAGAAACATGGTACGAGACTACCCCAATTTGAAGAGGGTTGGGGCTCCACATGCATCCTAGGACCCTCTCTCTAGTATGGTACAGTATTACCAAGATAGACCAGGTCATTAGTCCTTGTTCCAACCTACCATCTGCCCATATGCCATGAAATTATCTAAATCTACCCCGAGTTTTGTACTCAGATCCATAGACTTATCTACTATAATGCTCCAAATATTCTCTCATTCAATAAGAGACTTCCACACACCACGATCATGCCACATCAATACTTTTTGTACCCTGAGCCTCCAGTATAAACTTTATGATGGTGCCTTCTCTATCAGTTTTTCATTACCACATATTGATTATAATGTATCTATACAAAAAAGCGATATAACCATGTTCATGACTTAACAACTTAAAGTATGAACCTTAAATTTGAATGCATTCCTTCTATTAAAACGTGCTCTTCTTTGACCCAAAAAAAAAAACCTTGCATCTTCCTTTTTTTGTCAAGATTCTTTCCAAGTCTAGAACAATTTAGAGGGTTGCTCCCTTGTTGCATAAGTTTACGCTAACAAATCAAATGGGTCTTGGGCTAAAAAAGGGTCTTGGGCTGGCCCAAAAGCCCATCAAGCTGGGCCAGCTTCGGGCCGATGTTTGGGTCTAGACCGAAAAGAATTGAGTTATGCTTAGGCCTGAAATTCAAGCTCAAATAAATTTTGGGCCAGAGAACACCAGATTTCTCTAAGCCTCTTGTTCACATCTCAAAAGGTATTATTCCATAATGTCTCTTTAGCAAGTCCCCAATAATCCAACCTGAGCCTAATATAAGGCCCAACCTGCACAGCCCCTCCTCCCCACCATCCACTAACTCTGTTCCCCACTCTTCTCCCCGGCAACCCCCTTCTCCTCTTTCTCCCCCCCTCCTAATCTCTCTCTTCTCTCTCTCTCGATCTCTCTCCTCTTGCTTTTCTCTCTCCCTTCTACTCTCTTCCTAGCACCCCACTCTCCTCTCTCTCCCTCAAACCCTCTCCTCTCTCTTCTCTCCCTTCCCTCTCCCCTCGCGCTCCCCCAACGCTCCCCCTTCTCTCTCCTCTCTCTCTTCTCTCTCTATCTCCTCTCTCTCAGGATCTCTTAATTCTTCTCTCTCTCCTCTCGCTCCTACCCCGATCCCTGACTCTCATTTTTTTGTTGGGTAAAGGGCTTAGACCATGGCAGCTCTATTAGACTCGGGCATGGATCACATTTAGAGTGGAGCCTGAAAAAGGCTTTCAACACTAGGCTCTAAGCAAAGCCAGAAACCTTTTTTTTTTATCAGGACAAGGCTACAGCGAAACTCGAGCAAGCCTTGCCAGGTTCCATCCTAGGTAGGTCTCCCTGCTACCAACTACCTTTCTAAATGCATATCTTGTGAGAGCCTAGAAGTTCTAAAAATAATTGGTCCTCTGAGGGACAAGTTGATAATCAATCACAAAATTTTGCTCAATTCGATAATGATGACGACACCAAACCTTATAATTGAGCATAATGAACACAAAAGAATCAACCCATCATTACTTGTACAATAGATTGTCATGGTTTTACCTAACTGATCAATTCATGCTAAATTACTCTAGTTTGGATCATTAGTTCACTTCAATAATCTAAATTTTTTTATTCCCTAGAGAAACAAACTAAGATGGTTGCTCTAATTAACCCTCTACTTGCATATTGTTATTAAGGAATACATTTCCAAAAACCAATTCATTTAATGGCTATCCTTGATTTATAGCAAAAATATTATAACTTATATTGTCTTTCACAATGGGAAAAATGTTTTGAACTAGTTTATCACATACATATACATATATCCCTAATAATAGGTCAAGCCTTTAGCCCATCAACAGCTATAGGCAGAATGATAGTTTACCGTATATTCTAATGGCACCCATAGCAATGTTTATGGACCTAGTTAGTTTCTAGATCTGGTTGTTCTTCCATGGGTTCCTTCTAGCCATAGTTATATAGAGCCTCCTGAATGGACTTGGAAACAAAAACCAATGAGAGAAAAAAGCATACAAAGAAAAAGCAAAAAATATTTAAAAAGAAATAAAGTTGGAGAAAATATGATGCTTGCACGAATGTTTCCTTAGAAAAAGAAAGATCCTTTTTTTGGTAACTAAAAGAAAGATCCATCGGAAATAGTCTTGAGACTTGAGACTAATAGATCGAAAGACTTGTAATGATCTGTTTGATTAACGATGATAAAATTGGAACACATTCTATCATTATTGACTTTCAATTTTCACCAAACCTTGGTATATTATTGGCTTTAAATGTTAGCACTCACAAAAAGATGGAAATAAGATTACAAGAAATTGAACAAGCATTGTACTATTTTTCAAGCATTGAAATTATGCTTAAAAAGAAATGAAAAAGAGCATAAGCTTTTCCAGCCCCTATCTTCCCACCTCCGGTCCGGATATCTTTCTTTTATGCAGAAATAAGATCCTTTATTGAGTTTGTTTATAACATGAAAAAAAGTTTTTTGCATGTATACCCTCGCCAATTTACTATTTGCATGTATGCCCTTATATTAATTATTCTTTTTGCATGTGTACATCAAAAATTGGATATATACACAATGCTTGAATAATGTACTGACTAGATGTAATAGATATCTTGAATATTAAGCTTGTAAACGTATTTGGAAATCATGAATTCCTATTCTAATATATTCGGGTAATCAAACCACAACTATTGCATGTCCTGAGCTAACCTAAGGTCATCAATGCCTAGAAAAAATTACAATGAACCAAAAGTCCTAGATATCTCCTATTTCTTCCCAAAACCCTTCAACATCAACAACATGAAAAGTCACAAGGTGCAAATTTTGTCATGACAAGAGTCCCTCCAAATAAAATCATGTCTTTTCACATTTTAGACTATGCTAAGCTATCTTCGAATCATTTCTAACAAAGGAGAGATGTACCATTGACAAGGCTAACCCGGTCCGCAAAGAAGCTTTTAGTGTTTTAATTTTCATGAAAAATGTATATGCACAACAAAAAAGAGAACTTATTATAATTTTTTACTAATAAGTATATATAGATGATAAAATTACTTTCTATCAAATGCAAAAGACCACGATCCCTAAAAGAAAGTAATAAGAACAAAGAAAATGCAGTTGCTCAGAAGATAGTTATGAATGGCTCAAAATAAAGACACAATAATAAACGAATATAAGACAGAGAAAAGTAGAGAACCTTAATGAATGGTCGATCTTTGATGGGGAATGAATCAACAAAACTGTCTTTAAGGAGAAGTGATACCTGAAACCATAATCAAATATTTTTAGAAGTCATATATGGAAAGAATTAAAATATAATTTAAAAAGAAATTGTTGCTTACTAGCAGATACATGAAATGTTAAGAGTTCCCCAACCTTATCATTATTTGATTGCACATTAGTGATGGTATGAGACCGCAAATTAGAACAGAGGGATTCTAGGTAGGCTTTCATGACACTTAAGAAGTGACCGGCAGCTTCAGCCTGAACTTTTGATCCACATTAATTAGACTAGCAACAAAGACATGAAGCATAAAGTACAGTAAATGCAAAAAATTAAAGAGAGGTGGCAGACCAATATAATAACAGGCCAAAACCCTCACCATATAGAATCTACAAGAAGCAGAACAGATGCACATAGACTTTGTTTGACGTAAGATAGCATCTAACTCATCCTAAACTCATGGAAGATCATAGACTGACTAATTTTACCCACTGAGACCAAAAAAACTATGTAATGTATCACTTTGGAAAACATCTGCTAGTTCCTCAAATAGACTTGAGGAAGAGAGAAGTGGAAAGTGCAGACAGAATCTACATAATCAAAAGTCAATATCAATGTTTCTCATTTTACAATGATAAACCACATTGCTAGCAATGTAGATAGCATATTCTTTCCATAGAAGAGTACTTAAGAGTGAACAACGTAAGACTAAATCTACAAGAAAACAGCAAATCTCAGGACAACTCAATATCATGAACCATGCAGTACTGAAATACAGTGATGAACTAAGAGCCAAGATCTTGCATCATGCTCTTCTAAGTAATAAGCATGAACAAGCCAGAAGTCATAGTGCCAAACTTCCAATTGGTAAGTTCGGAAGCCCAATTAGCATCAAGAACCACAAAGGTAAAAAATAAGTGGGTAATAGATAAAGCAAGAACTAACACAATGATTTGTAATAAGAATGGCAAGTTCGAAATTCAAATGAGGTGGTTGATAATTAGAACTTAAGAGTCAGCAATTAGTGAAACAGATAGGCAATTGAAGGGCTTTTCTAAAGCTACATATAAATCTTTGATTGTTAGCATTAAGAGTAATTGTAAGACAAGACCGGGCAATAGGGTAGGAGGTGCATTGGATGGGAAAAACACACTCAATATCCAAACCGACAAAAATTAGAAAAGGTCTCATGTCCATTTTATCAACATCATATTAGAGTTGCCACAAGAAGAGATAATAGTATAGGCATCATCATGAGTGTTGATCATATAATGGCCACAAAAGAGCAGTATAATAGGGCCTAAGGGCATCTGGGAGAAGATAGCTCCTGTTGAACCCAATACTAATAGAACATGTGATAAAGGCGCTCAGATTGGTGATAATTGCATGTTTGAAGCTTGAACCAAAAAGTTGCACAACAAATGTCAAAGACGATACAACAACATGCTTAAAGCTCCAAGGTATTTCAATGACGGGTATAAGGACCATGTTAGAAAATATAAAATGCAATTGCAACGGAAATAACAGTGAAGTGAACCTCTAGAAATGAATGGTCAAGCAGTACATTGGCGTCATAGGCGTCATACCATAAAGTAGATACTAGTGTGATTATTTCAACAAAAATAACACTACAACAACTACGAGAGGGTAGGGCAGAACAGTATCCATGAAGTCATGTCTGACAGTTGCTTGCATCCAGTAACTCGAATCTGGCATCGAACTAGACAAGTTTGACAGTGGTGAGTCGGGCGTGCATCAGAAACTTTAGATAATTATCAAATTCTTCGATTGCAGCTACTGAAGAGTTGGACTGGGCCAACCTTATAGTTGTGGAACTGGGAGATGGTGCAGGAGTGGGTATGGGTGCAGGTGCACAGAAGCGGAAGTTGATATTCTAAAAATATTTGAAGGAAGCACTTAGGAAGTTGGTGAGGTCTTGAGTTTCCAAGGAGTTTCCAAAGCAGGTAGAATACCCTAAGCAGAAGCTTCCTGCTAATTAGGTTCTAACAATGAGTTCAACCAACCGTGATGACATAAGAACTTAGAAATAAACTTCTTTTGTATCTAGAGAACAATTAGGATGAGGTATTACTAAACAATTATGCAAATGCTAATCATATTGCTGAGCAGATTTTGGAGTTTGGATGAAGATTGAGTCCTTCACAACACCCTAGCAAATAATAGTTTCTAACATTTTCAGCTATACAATATTTCAAAACTTATATAGTTCAAACTGTTCTTTTTCCTACATGTACCGCTTATCTCCTTATTTTCCTGTTGTTGAGCCAAATATTTAAAATGTCCATGAAACACTATAGAGGTAATTTTGAAAATAATGCAGTGCTTAGCAAAAGAGAGGCACATGCATATAACATAAGAGTACAAGAGATGAAGTTTTAAGTGTTGCCACCAAGGTTCGCCAGACCAGTACCAGAGGGCATATTGGCCAACGATCGGTTCAGCATTGTACGGATCCGTACTGTGCCGATCTGAGGCAAACTGAAAACAAGGAGACAAGGAGGAAGAGGGAGAAAAGGAGAGGAAGAGAGAGAGAAGGGGAGAGGGAGAGGGAGGGAGAAAGGAAGAATGGAAGGGGAGGTTAAACCCTAACCCTAACCTTAGTAGGGACGAAGGGAGAGAAAAAGGGAGAGAGGGAAAGGTAGGGAAGGAGGGAGGGAGTTGGAGAGGAACCCGAGAGAGAGAGAGAGAGAGAGAGAGAGAGAGAGAGATGATCCTTACCGGTGATGCCGCGGGTGAGGAAAAGGTGCTCCGAGTGCGACAAAGGGGTGGAAAGGTGCTTCGGGCCAATCGCGTGGGTTTCTCAAATTATCGAACAGGGGATGCAAAAGCTTTTTAAGCCATTTTTTTAATCGAATGAGCCTTAATCAAACAGTGGACATCTTCCCAAACATTTAATCCAACGGTTCCGAATTGATGGAGCGAACCGTCCCTATTTTCCGTCGGTTCGGTTCAGTATGTCTCAAACCAGAAGGTTCGGTACGCCCCAAGCCAGACGGTTCAGGACGGTTCGCCCAACCTTGGTTGGCACCTTATCATAAGCTTTCAGCACTACATATGTTACACCAAATAAGGATTTAGTATTGCAAAACCTTAAATAGTAAAGATACATAAAATTAAAAAAAAAAAAACCCAATAAAATGCAAAATGGAGACAGACAGATTTATGTTGAAAGCTCACAAGTGGAGGGTAAGACCTAAACATCACATAGAAAATCCGAGGATTTTGAAAAGTCTCACTAATAGCGGAAATAAACCCTTATAGGAATTTGTGGAAAGGAATGACTCATAATTCTGGCACTTAATTGGTTAAGTTTGAAAAGGCGATAACTTAAATTGAGGCACTCGAACTACTCTCCTAATAGGCATCAATAAAAGGTTCCATGTAAATTGGCGAGTAAGAAGACACTTTTTTCCCATCAGTTCAATAATACAGCAGAAGAAGTTAAAAATCATTTCCCACCCAAAAAATGTCCCATACATCAGGCACACTCTGTTGGTATTTCATTGAGAAACAAATTCAAGTTACTAGAAAGAAAAAAAAACACATAATACTGTATTCAATTAGAGTGTGGATTAACCTGAACTTCACTACATCTGTAAACAGGATGTCTTTTAGCTATGGAATTTTCACATGAGAGCCGAGCATGAATAGGACTTAGATCAGAGACAAGTTCCTTATATCGAGGAAGTTGAGGCAAGGAACATGTCTTCACCTGCATAATTGGAAAATTGACGCAAGAAGTCAGTGCGGAATAGATATAATGCTAATACTATCACCAAGAAACTGCTTGAGGTTGGTAACCCACTAGACTTGTTCTTTTACTATAAAAATTCAGCAAGCATGTGCAGGTTAGTTGTTTGGTAGCCTCTGATCAACAAAAATACCCAAGTTGAAGGGCTTAGTATCATAACCCATACTGTAAATTTTCATAGAAAAAGGATGGGGCTGAAAACAGATCAGATAAAATATGACCACATCCATTTCCATATCTGAATTGGATCGGACTCGGATAGATATTTTGATAACCGATCAAATCCGGATCCCAATTCGGATATGTATTTTTAAATCATTCTGGATCCAGATTCGAAATCCTGATCCAGATATCCGGTAAAAAAATCACAAAAATCAGCTGCATAACTTGGGATTCAAACCCATAGTCTCTAGTTTGATACTTAACATTTTAGGCATTAATTTTTATAAAAATCCTTTTCTCACATATTCAGGTCATTAAATAATCATTTGATGTGTATTGTGATATTTTATAGTTTTAATCATTATTTTTTTACAAAAAATCCTTCTCTTTGATAAAAAATGAAAAATGAATAAACTTTATTTTATTCTTTATGACATTTTTCAAAGCTTTATTGTTAAAATATTCCAAAATATTAATAACACCTATATTTATATATAATTTTTCTTACAAGCTCTCTAAGAATAGATAGTTCATGATTATTTTTATTTATGCCATAATTAAAGAGTAATAATGGTATTTGATGCAAAAAATATTAATATTTTTATCTTATATTTTTAAATAATTTTAATTTTAACTTTTTAATATAAACCTGTATGTACCAATGACTTGGACCCTTAACTAGGTCGGTCTATGTGTGGATTTGATAACCATGCCTTAGATCCTTAGTTACCTATGTGTCATAAGCAATCTATATAGTGAATTCTATTACCGTTCTTTATGAATATATAATTAATGTTAGTTTTCATCATTGAATTCCACTAAAAATTTGATTTATTTCTTAATAATATTCAACTTACATTTGTATTAGGAAAGAAATCCAACTTATATCTGTATTCATTCAGAATAAATATGGATATGCTTAATATCATATTCGTATCTATAACCATTTAGAACAAATATGGATACCAATTTTAGTATTCATTTAATATCTGCATCTGTATATGTATTCATTGAAAAATATGGATACAAATATGAATATACCAATATCCGATCTGTATTCGATCTGTTTCCAGCCCTAAAAAAGAATGTGAAGATTCATATCCCAACTAAAGATGTATAAGAGGATAATAACAAAACCCAAATCATATTCACAAACCTGGTCCTTGGAGACATTAACTTGTATAATGTTGGTTGTTTTAATTTTGCTATCAGCTGGTTTGTGTTGTATACCAACCTGTGAAATCAGAGGCATAAAATTACTTTCTATAATCACTTAACGGCAACATTATTATAAAGAACTTCAAGCAGCATCTAGTGTCATAATTTAATTACAGTAAAGAATAGTCTCTATATGAAAAAGACCCAAAGCTCGAAAGGCCGACTTGGAAGGACAGAGGTACCAGCTTTCAAGCATCTAGCGCTCACAAATTAAGTACAGTAAAGAATAATCTCTATATGAAAAGGATCCAAAGTTTTAAAGGTCAACTAAAAAGGACACAAAGGTATTAGCTGTCAAGAACATAGAGGTAAAAAATGAAAATAATGATCACTTACAACATGAGGTAGAAGGGGCCCATTCTGTTAATGAGGAGTCCTAGTTTATAGTTGAGTCTTATTTGTCTTTATGTTAGGCTTTATGTCTGTCATAGTATCATATCTCATAATAGACGTCTCATAGCCTTTGTGGAAGTTTCAAGAATGTTTCATAAGATGTCTGACAACTGGTGAGAGATCTCAACCATTTGTCAGTATTATGCTATGCTGTGCAAAACACCATATCAACACCTACGAGACTTGCTAGATTGTCATATAAGTCCAAGACCTACTGACCATCGATTAGTGAAGAAGTTGGTAGTTTTTAAAAATAATAAAAGAAACCAGAGTCGTCAAAGCATTCAAGAGTTGAAGTATGGCCCCCCATTTGTGGCATGTAAGATCCTTTTTTTCACTTCTTGAAGCAGCGACTACTACACGACTAAGGGTTGAATCTTGCTTGATTGGGTAGCTATAAGTTAACTGCAGGATAGAACCCTTACAAGTCCTTGAATCCCATTCTTTAGCTATTGAGCTTTGAACAGTCACACCATTGATAACAACTCCATTTCAAGCCCAATTAATCATGTTTCGGAGAACCAATTTGGATTGGAGGAACTTTTGAGAATCAAGAAAATGTGAGATGATTGGAGTACTGTAGTACCTAGTTATGAAAATAAAGGTGACACACAAATTTCCATAATTTGAGGAGAATTAAATTAATCACTCTGTTGAATTATGGGAAAGGGTAATTAAACAAAGAGAAAGCATTTTTCATTAATATTTTCTTATTAAGATCTATCTGATTAAGATCTATCGATCAAAATAACTAAAAACTCCAAATTGAAATGAAATCTCAGAGAACTGTTTTGAATTTACGTTTGAAAGGTAACAATAGTGGCTATATACTTACTTGTAATTAATAGAAAAAAATATATAAAAGGCAAAAAGCATGTGCATGGTCTTTTTGACCTGGTGAAAGCTTATGATAAGGTGCCAAGAAAGGTAGCTTAGCGCACTTAAAGAAAGAAGGGTGTCCATAAACAATATATTGAAGTCATTTAAAATATGTATGCCAGAGCTTTGACAAGCATTAGGTGTTATTGTCGCACGGTAGATGTATATCCAATTACAATAGGATTGCACCAAAGATCGATACTAAGCATATTTTTAAGCCAATTATTGATGAACTTATGATGAATATTTAAGTACATGCCTTCGTGAATGCTATTCGCAAATGATGTAATGTTGGTGCTGAGAAAAGAAGTATTTTTTAATGGAAGAAATCTTTGTAGGATAAAGGATCAAACAGCAAAACAAGTATTTTTTAACATAATTTTTATGAAAATAAAGATGAAGATAAGATCTTAAATTCGTAACTAAAATTGACAATCAAGAAATACCAAAAAGTGATAGATCTCATTATTTGGGATCCATCATAGGATTAGAGCTGGTTGGACGAAGTGTCGAGGTGCTTCTGAGCTATTATTTGATCAGCACATAGCCACATACCCTGACAACTTTAAAGCAAATTTTATGGAACAACAATAAGGCCTGCTATATTTTATGGCTTTGATGTTTCTAGGAAAACAAAAGGGTTAGGGAAAAAAGTTATGTGCAGTAAAAATAAAAATGTAAGATGGATTTATGGTAAAACTAGAAAGGATGGACTAAGAAAGTAGTATGTAAGAGAGTTATCAGAGTTGCAAAATTAAAGACAAAAGTGATAATCAATTGAGATCATATGGTCATGTTACTCATGTACAACAATGATTGGAGAGGACTCCAAAGAGAAGAGGTACTTTCATTTTTGTTGAAGGATGTATGAGGGGAAAGCCTTAATTGGAATTCTTGGCAAATGATGATCCATAAAGCAAACTAAAAATAGTTGGGATAAGGCTTGATGTTGATGGTTATGGATTGTAAGCTCTAACCTTCCTTAAAACCAAATAAAACATTCTTCTTGACATCACTGTCTATTCACTAATTCTACTGGCTTCAACTATTTCTTGAATACAGCTTTCAAATTTTCACTGTCAATTCAGGTCCTTTCAAAGTTCATTTTGATTTGCATTGATTCATCTCCAACCCCTTCTTAAAGATTTCATCCTTTCTTTAGGGTTTTGAACATTTCCAAAGTCAACAACCAGTTTTGGTGTTGTGAAGAAAGTATGTGGTGCTAATCTATTCAGTCTTCCATATAATCATTTCATCTTGATGCTTCCCTCTTTAATCCTCGCAATCATAGCTTGTTTGGGTAAGAAATTACAGGAGCTAGGGGAAGTCATACTAATTGTGGTGGAAGAGGTGGAGATTTGATTATTTTAAAGAATGTGGTAAAGCTAAAAAATTAAAAGATCTGTAATATACTTGATTTATCAACTATGCTATTAAGACCTAGTAGAATATATGTTGTGAACCTAACTTGTTGATGACAGATGAAAGTTTTTGGAGCCTCTGTCTCTGATCCACCATTCTAATCTTTTAATGATGATGACAGCATCTCAATGTTGAAGGACTTGCATAAAGAAGCCAGCTTTCTTCAACTAAACCGTCTCTATGTTTATCTGCTACTCTAGCACAATGGAGGGCTGTCATTCGGGCGGACTTGTACCCAAAAAGTAATGGTATATGGGTCTAAAGAGATCCCCTGGAGAGATATTACGCTAGGTCTAGATTTGGAAGAACAATACCATATCCAACACTATTAGCTGAATGTATATATTATATAATAAATACTGAATAATTACTTATCCTTGCCATGTATAATAGTATATTGCAACTTCTTTCTTGGATGTCTATACAGGGCCATACATCGTATCTTGTGATTTAACTAATGCTTTGGGATAGGAGTCCAAGTGTCCTCTCTAGTCAACTCTTTTCGGCTTTGCAGACCACCAGGCTGCCTTCACCTGCAGCACTGGCATGCCTTTGGCATGTCCCTGATCTTCACCCCACCGCCCTTCCTTAAATCCCATTACAATGAGCCTAAAAGTCTTTTCCTGCATAAGAATTTACATCAATCTTTAATACTCTATTTTCGAAAAAAAAATGCTTTCTAATTTAGCATGGGGGGTTTCTAAAGTAGTCGCCGCTCTTGTTTTTCTAGATTGAAAGCATAAAGAACCACCTAATTTGGAAGATAAATATTGTATCTGCAGCATTTTTCAACCATAAGTGTACCTTTTCAAGTCAATAGTAGATTATAGTACGAGAAACAAGGTTCGCCAGACCAACTGTACCGGCGTACCGGTGAGCACGAGCACTGGTACGGTTCCAGTTCGGTACCGGCTTGGAACCGGAGCCGCGCATGCGGCCACAAGCGCGCGGACTTCAAAAAAAAAAAACACGTCCACGCGCGTCCGCGTCAAATGTGTGGCATTTAATGCCCCCACGCGGGCTGGCAGCCTGCATGGGCACAGTGCCCCGCGCGGGGAACCACGCTCGGGCACGATTCCCTGCTGGGGAATCGCGCGGGGGTGTGGTTCCTGCACGGTGAATCACGCGCGGGCGCGCGTTCTCCGCTCGCGCGTCCGCGAGCGTCCCCCCCCCAAAAAAAAAAAAAAAAATGCGTCCGCGCGGGGATGCGTCAAATGCCACATGGGCTCCCACACACGGGCTGGCGCGTGGGCTCCGTTTTTATATGTTGTACCGTACCGGTGCCCGTCGGCACCAGTTCGATACAGGCTGAACCGACCGGTTCCGATCGGTTCAGCATACCTTGATGAGAAAAGCTGGACTATAAGATACAGGCACTAAGAGGACCTTGAACCCGATTATAGCATTTAAAATACAAGGTGATGTGGATTTGTTTGTTAATTAGAAGTTTATATGCAGAATTACAGACAGTGAGCCATTCCTTTATCAGAGCTACCCTTATCAACTAAATACCCTAAGGTAAGTATAATATTCCGGCAACTCACAACATGGGAACTACTATACCTAAAGCCAACAGGAGGATAATCAGCCACATTCTTTCTACAGACTCCTAAACTATTAGATTGGAATCATATTAAGGATAACTCCATCAGCATATTTTAAAAAAATCCACTTTCTGCAGAAGTTTATATATGAGCATTCAACTCTAACCACATGATATTTATAACAACTATGACTTCATCAGCATTTCAACGACAAAAATAGTGGCCTTGCGGAACATCGTACCACTCAGCTTAACTCACTAGTGAATTTTACTCATTCGAGTTCCAGGAAGTGACACAATCTGGTGTAATAATATTATCCGCTTCTCATTATCGATGTTATAGAGCAACTCCATAGTGTTAAATATTATGACAGGGCACTAATAACCTCAAGATGATGGCAAGAAAGGAAGGAAGGAAGGAAACCCGCCAGGACTCATGATAACATCACAAGCACCAGTAAGAAGATGAACTTGAAATCTTCAAGCAGCAATAGAGTTCAATTTTAACTTGTGAGAATCATACATATGGAAACTGAATCAAACTATGATAAATTTCTAAACCTACAGTAGATCAACTTCATCCTATCTTCTATAGTAGTAGTATTAACTCATATATAGGCAGTAGCGTACCCTTGCAGGTAAGACAAATAAAAAATATACAATGTCAAGACACTAGTAACTTCAAGATGACACAAGGAAGGAAACCTAAGACTGATGATAACATCATGATCACTGGTAAGAAGATGAACTTGAAAACTTCAGGCAGCAACAGAGTTCAATTTGAACTTATGAATCCGAATATGAAACTGAATCGAACTATGATAAATTTCTCAACCGACAACACTGTGAACTTCGTCCTATCTTCTATTATAGTATTGACTCATATGAGGCAATAGTGTACCCTTGCAGATAAGACAAATAAAAAAGACCAGGGTGAGAATAAAATTTCAAATTTTAATTAAGAACTGAAATTAGACGATACTATGAATTGCACGGGTAGATTCAGTAAAGCAATGAAGCAAGTCAAAATAACCAGTTATACTTAAGCCAGACAAAGAGGTCAACTTAATGGGGATTGTAAAACAAATACCCTTAAGAATATTGCAATGAAAGTGTAGTTGTTTTCATGCCTTAACAGCAAGCTGTGCATAACTTTTTAAGGAGAACAGGACTCTTATAAACAGAAAACTGAAAAGAAAATAATCGAGACTCACAATAAATGGAACTGGAGCATCAAGGAAATCCAGCATTTTTCTTGGCAGAACCTGAAAAAAAATTGATATGTAAGAGCCAGTTCAACCCCAATTTTACATAGATCAAAAAGGCATTCAAACAAGGTAACCCCATAACGTGTACCGGTACCAAACCAATATAGTACAATACGCGTCATACCATCCAATTTGGTACGGTATGGCATACCTTGCATTTAAGGATATCAACTAATAGAAAGAATAATTGCAAACCATACGTTTTAGCTAAGAGAAGAAAACTAAGAAGTAATCCGCAAGAAGTACAAAGCAGAAAATTCCCTTGAATTTTAAATGCAAAAACCGAATCAAATGTAGTTTTCCTGAAGAATCTTTAAGGCAATACATCAAGTAGGTTCACATATTAACATTTCTGGAAAGTTAATTTACATTAATAGGGGAAAGAGTGCCAACAGTCATCAAGTCCATTATCACATGGTCAGATCACAACTATATAAAGTCCGCCTTGTTTAAAAAAGAATAAATAAATCAACAGTCAACACCTTTAGATCTGGAATCTACAACATTCTTGGACTTTTAAAGAGATTCATGGCTGACAAATGTTATAATAGTAGTAAGTGACAACAATTGTAACAGTAGAACAACAGCACTAGTCATTTCCTGGGTGTATCTTTGTATAACTTTTGTGAAGTAGTGAGTAGAGTCGTGTATTCTAAGTGCTTGTGCAAGCATGATTATTTGAACCTTGGATATGAGTGAATATATTTCACATGGTTGATTGCAAAAGAAAACAGTGGCAGATCAAAAGTGTGAAAATTTCAAAGAGATTCCAAGAGAGGTAAGTTTAAGTTGACAAACTCACTGGAAGCAACAAACTCTGCCACTCAAATGGTCGAATCATAGGAATAACCGACAAGACAATAGCTGATAGCACACCCTACACTTAGTAGTCCAAGAAACAAGCACTTGAATCAGCAGCAAATTACTAGGTAACCATAAGAATGCACTACATAATACCACAAACTAGAAGCCCATATAGCGGTAACTTACCAAATTTGGGCATATTACTGCCACTTGTTTTTCCAATAATGCTCCAGCAAAGAGTGCCAAAACCTAAAAGATGAATTCTCTTAGTTCTCATTTCTATTAATGACCATCCAATGCACAATGAGACGAGAAATATCATATTTACTTACACAAATACCACATGAAGAGAAAGAAAAAACTCTTTGACAAAAACATTTAATATAAGACTCCCATAGAAATAAATTTCTAATCAAGATTTTAAATACCGGATCCAAATCCCGTGCCCTTTTTTTCATCAGAAAAGTACAGTATAAATACGGTACCAATACTGTTTGTATGTACGAAAATTCAAAATACCAAAAAAAAGAAGAAAAACCATCGGTACTGACCAAAACAGATTGTTCTATTGTCCCAGCACCTGTATCATTGTCAATTTCACATCAAAACGGTATGGTACCAACGAGAGCATCCCATTCTGGCAGTTTTTGAATCTATGTTTCTACTTATATTTTTGTAGTGCTAACCCCCCCCCCCCCCTCAAAAAAAAAAAAAAAGAAATGAAAGTATGAGTATAAATAAGTATTATATATAAACAACAGCAATCATTACACCCACAAATGTAAGCAAACACCATTCAGTTAGAGAGGCATTACACTTTCTAGAGATAGAGCACGGCAAACTGTAGCAATGGTCCATATTGATAGTGCAAGAGCTTCTTCAGCAGCTGCTAATCGTGCATTGACCTTCTCGGAAAACTTTATTTAAAATAGATCAAATAGAATCATTTGAAAAAATAAAAGAAACCATTACATGACAAAGAAACCATCACATGACAATTGTACAAAAAAGCATAGAGCCCATGAATTACCTGATTAGCTTCCCCGAGGCAAGATGGGTCGAAGTCAGAAAAAGTATTATCTAAGTTTAGAGACTTTATCCCAGGTCGGTAATAGTTGATTGGCTGTAAATGCTCTAGAGGGTGAAAAACTATTTCACCTCCCCTTGGTGGCAGGGGAAGAGCATGATAACCACAAACTATCATTAGTGGTTCATTGTTGTGTGCCTATAAAAGAGACAGCAAAGTGCTGGTTAGAAGGAAAACATTAGTATCATCAGGAACTAGAAAACACCTTGCTAGTAATTTAACAAACAAAAAAAGTACCTTTGCCCATTCCATTACTTTTTCATCACCAATATTCATTTCATGCTTAAAGTTGAATTCATCATCTTCATCATCTGATCCAGCGCCTCTAGCTGAGCTGTCCAAAACCATTACATGTACACAATCAATGTGAAAGATATGCATATTAGGCAGACTTTATCTTAGAAAATTATCCATCATATTAGATTATGTTTATCTACTATCTATACCTAAGAACTCTTGGAGAGAGAGAGAAGCAATAAATTAGTAATAAAACTTTGAACATTTGATCTTTGAAATAGAACCAGAAAGGTAAGCCAAAAATCATAATCATCATTATTCACAAAAATAATAATAAAAATAACAACAACGACGACAACAAAAGTGAACCGAAAACAATTTCTACCACCTGTATATAGACTCCACACTTTCAGCACGCTCTAATCTGTTGCTGACAGAACAACATACTGTACCAACCTCTGGTGAAGTTTGGCCAATTTCAAAGTTTCCATTCACTCTTTCAAAACTATCAGAGCGGGATCCTGAGGTCTCAGATGTGTTATCATCATACTGGTGCCAAGACCTCCTCATTTCCTTATCCAGCTCTCTTACATGACTGAAGTCTGAAGCATCACTGGCAGAAACACTTTCAGGAGACTGTGGTTCGAAAGTCCTGAATAAAAATGGTGAAACCTCCCTGTCTGATGGAAGACCTGCTGAAGAAAGAAGACCTGATACACTGTCAACTGGTATAGCACATCCCATCCAATCATTACGGGACTGCCTGTCAGGCGAACAAAAATTCTCCTCCAGTTGATCATGCTCTGCAATCCCATGTGCAATGGGATCTGAGAGAGCCATTTCACTAACAAATTGTGTTATCCTCTCAAGGCGCTCCTGGGCAATTATGCTGTCCATAAGAGCAAACTCTGATGAATATCACTCTAAAGCAACAGAAAAATAAATGAAATATCAGGCTAGAAATAAACAATACATATGTGGCAAAAATATTCTCAGATGAACCTAGAGCAGAGTAAATGAAACATGCTAACAGCGGCAAACCTGTTCAGCATCTCATAATGTAGCTCAAAAAAGGGAACTCTTGTAAGTATGCAATAACAACGTGGTGCAGAAACCAAGAAACGGCTAGACTTGCAAGAATGGTTGAGGGGTGAAACAGCACCTACAATACCCGGCGCTCTCTGAACTATCTCCTGGACATGTAGACAAACACCATATAAAGTTGCATTGTCTGACACCTGAAAGAATCATGAACAACAGTCAGAATAAAAGGATATTATTGCCATGCAGATGCTCATATACCTCTCTTTAACTCCCAAGTTTTCATGATGCATTGTTAGGCATAAGTAGTTAAAATGCAAGCATGAGAACTTAAACACTTAATTTGCACGTGTGTTCCCTAAAAGAGACATTCATTTTCAGATGGCATGCTGATGGGAGCAAATCACACGATGTAATGGTTCCTCAGCAATAAAGGACTGGTTTTAAGGACAAAATAACTTGAGCAGAAAATCAACAAAAGGTATATGTCAGCCTTAATCCAAGGTAATTCAGAACATGAAGGAAACTCTATGAAATGCCAACGTATTTAAAAGAAAATTCTAACACCAACAAAGCAAACAAATACCAACAGCAAAGGTTAATTACGCTTTCATGAACATTAAGCTTAGTCTTTTTTTTTGTGCTGAAAAATAGGAGGGGGGAGAGGAATCCTCACCCGCATAGCAGCCCCCACTGGGCCCTCCTTCCACCAGGGAATGTTCGATGCAGGTAGAAATTTTGCTCATACCCTCCCCAACCCATGGGTCACCCCACGTGTGAGTACGTCACCCCAGCGCTACCTCAATGCCAGCTAGACCAGATAGCGTTCCCACCAAGCGTGTCCAGGCGGGGGGCATCCGGTCTCCAACATTTAATTGACGCCCGCACATTTCGAACCTGGACCGCGCCAGTGGAAGCAAAGCCCAGTTCCAACTGTGCTACCACCTTGGTGGCAACATTAAGCTTAGTCTTCATGTGAAATAAATTTCAAATACCAGGGCTAAGAGCTTAAGATGAAGTGATTAAAACAAAGGGGAGGGGGGACTAGAAAAAGAACATGACAAAAGAAAAATGGCATAAAGACGCAAGTGTTTGGGCATATTACATTTACTATTGACTTATGGTAAGACACATTATCATTTACTCATGACTTTACTACTAGTAGGACCAAGTCTACAATGACAAAAATTCTTAACCAACTTATACATGACAAATTATCAAAGCCATGAAACCAAGCTCTGCAGCTTCCGCTACCTGAACATAAACTAATGTAACTCAAGAAGGGTAAAAAGAAAAAAAAGGTTACAACAGCAGTTATAAAAGAAAAATTATAATTTCAGGTTCGCCGTACCAGTTTCATACCGGTACCTAGAACGGGCCGCGTACCGACACTCGGTACGTCGAAAAGACCCCATACCGTACTAGCACAGTGCTAGTGTAGCACTAGTACGGGGTCCGGTACCTAGACCGCAAACCTTGAATTATATGCTATGTTTTGTGTGCAATTGCATGATTTTCACTGATTTACCGAATGACTAAGTCTAAAATCCCATCCATCCTCCCAAATTTTGAATATAAGATAAACCATTAGATAATTGCAATTTTTTGAAAAGAAAAACAAAAGCTTCTATAATTATGCAAGTATCCAGTTACCAGACAAATTTTCACCAAAACATGCACGCAGAACTTTTTATATGGCCATTAGAACAGCTGAGAATGATAGGGAGCAAAAAGCATTTATATAAAAATCTATATGTGCACATGTAGAAGATAGTACAGTCCCAATTATGACAAAGTCAAGAATACATCCCTTCCAATTCTGAGCATCTAAAAGAGCCAAACATCACATACAATCAACAAAGAATCTAAGATCAGTTGCATTCACATATATAAGAAAGTAAATCAATTTCAAAAAATAAATAGCAAACCTTCAAACAGAAGATGAAAGATAAATCATCTTGAGACAGGTGCTCCTGCAGAAAACATTTTAAGTATATGACTTTAGCAAGCTTCCTTATTATGTTAAGAATCAAAATGAATGTAAAATGTTTAACCGCATGAAAATATTGACTAATAAATTCCAAAAGATCTTCTGGATTATTGCACGAGTTGGTAGGATGGCTGGGTCAGACCAATGACAATAAAGCCATAATACCAACAAACTGATGGTATCATTGTAAAGAAATCCCAATTTTCTGAAATTGATATCAATGATGAAACAGTAAACAAGTGATTTTTGCAGTCATAGCTTCACCATCCAACAAACAAATCAATTGGATGTGCACTCCTGATCCGGACAAGCCAGCCAATGATCCAGCAGCAAGTAGCAATCAGAAACCAAATTCCGAGATATCCGGACAACAATATCTGGCAGCAGACAAGTACAAAGAGCAAGTATGGTGCTCCATGCCAATGAAGGAGATTGGCTAAGATGAGCCAAGTTATAAAAACTCTTCCTGAAGATCCCATGAAAGCCCACAAAGGACCCTAAACATCTTATATAAAGAGCAAGATGAATATCATCCATTGTTCCATTATAGAGAATATTAGTTTAATCTTAGTGCTTTAGCATGTTTGCAAGCACATCAGAATATGTAAATACATATATAGTACATTTAGTATAAGCTTAACTCCTAAACAATATCAACAGGAAATCAATAAACGCAAACAATGGAATTGACAAGGCATATGACAAGCTAAAACAGAAAACCAAACTTAGCTTTTAATTGGTTGCTTCTAAAAGCAATTGAATAAGTAGAAATGTCAGAATATGCTGACCTATGATCTTGTTCAAAGAAACAATATCTGCAAAATATATTTTGCGTACCTGTCCAAACACAATTTCATTTAGATCACTCATGGATGGTGTTCTCTCTATCAAGCGAGCCTGCATCACGTAGTTCATCAAATATGTGATCAAAAAAATAATTGCAGGGTAAAGGGCTATCATAGACTAAGGAGCCAGACATTATCTTATTATTATGTACAAAACTCATCATATTGTGTTAAAAAAGTTAAGCATTAGCGACAAGAATGTAGAACTTTAAATGTTATTCTGCATTATATAACCTTTGGATATTCTTTTCAGCTGGTGTAAAATCAATAATAAGAACTAGCAGATCCATCTATGACAAGTAAAGATTACTATAATAAATTATGACAAAAACTTATCCACCTTGTTCATCTTTACATCTTTACTGTTAGTTCTCAGGAAAGCATGAAGAGATGGCAGTGCAATATCCTCCTAGATAAAACCATTAATATGAAGTTATGAACAATGGATGAATTCAAGAAAATATTTTTTTATAAGGAAAGAACTCATAAGCTAGTACCTATCATATTAATAAACACCCAGACAGAAAGCCACAGTTTTGTTAAACATATTTTTTCTCAAATAGGGTCAACATAATTCATCCTAAGCCACTTTACCAACATGACAACCATCCATTAGAATATAGTCGTCTTAGCAAATTTGGTATCAACATGCAATTCTGGCATATTTTTACCACAATAGCAATGATTAACTTAATTCAAACCAACTTTATAAAAGTAAATGTATTTCCACTAAAATGAGACTAATAAAAACTCTCATAAATCCACCAACTACAAAGATAACAATACATCGCTAGAGTCTATAGCATGGTCCGCCGTACCGGCCCAAACCGGACAGTATAGAGCACACCATACCGTACCGGTGCGGTATAGGTATCCGATACGAATGGCGTACCAATACTCGGTATGCCAAAAAGACTCCATACCATACTATACCGATACTATGCTAGTGTGGCACCAGTACGGGGTCTGATATCGAGATGGCAAACATTGGTCCATAGCCTAGTCTCCTTTCTATTATGAACAAAATACCTAGATAAGATAAAAGGTTCACTGTATCTTTTACCACCCTCAGCCCAACCTAGGATCTACCCCCAACCTAGGTTATAAGCCACCACAAACTCAAAAATTGAATCTCCATCACCCACATCCACCATGTACCCCCTCATACACCATACCCGACATATGGCTGTCGTGAGACCAGACCATTCATCTAGGTAATAAAAGATACAGTTATCTTATTAAACCATATCTAGTTGGTGGAATTACCTTGTCAAATGTATGACTTAGACACCCCAAAACGACTGGATTAATCATAGGAATGAACATTTATTTACTAAAGAACATGACAATAGAAAACATTTTTCATACATTTTTCATCTTCTCCAACTATATCATGCATAAGAATGTTATTCATTTTGTTGGGTGTGTATTTGTGTGTTTGTATTTCCTTGGGGAATGGGGGGTGGGGTGTTGATGGGGGTGAGGAGCGCTGAGTAGTATTGGAGCAAATTTGTTGCTTGTAAGAGACATTTGTTTTCAATGTGACCTTAAGAAAGACTGTGAATTATGAAGCCACTTGGACAAAGAAATGGATAAATATGTTGCTTGGAAGAGGCATCTGTTTTCAATGTGACCATAAAAGAGGCAGTGAATTACAAAGCCACATGGGCAAAAATATGGATAAATGACTACAAAAGCAAGATGTCTTGATTGCATCTCATATCTCAACTCTTCTCGAAAACCAAATGTAACACCATTCACAGATCGACAGCCCTGATGTTCAAACTATTCAATTGAAATTACAAAAAGATAAGCACACAAACAAAGAATTACCCAGAGAAAAAAAAAACATCCATTGATCCAGAAATAAAAAAAGAAGATAAATAAATTTATATTAGAATAAGGGATGTTTTAAAAATAAAAATTATGGCCAGTAGGAAACAGAAATCAAGATTTAAGATTCAGAACAAATGCTATCACCATTTAACCACCACCTATTGACGAAAACAGCATTTTGAACATCATGAAAGAATACTCACTAAGAAGAAGAGAGAGCCAATGAGATATTAGGTGCCAAGTAAGATGTTAAGTGCCAAATAAACATGTAGAAAGTAACAGATGCACCCAACCTTTACACCTTCAGGAAAACAAAAGGCAGGCAAATCATTCTCCCTCATCGCCACTCTCTTCCCAGGAGGGTACTTAAAAAGGATCTGCAATGACATTGTAGAAAAGATATATCAGTTGTTTCTAGGAAGACAGCAAACTAGGAACAAAAGCATTTGAAAATGCAGAAAACTGATTAACAAGCCAGAATTCTAGCATGTTAACCAGTACCTAAAAGCATATTACTTATGGAAGCATGAACCGCTTATCTTAATAAAATAAATCCCAAGTCTTCATACTAGTTTATTTTCAAGTAGTTTATTTTCAAGTAGTTTAGCTAAAAAGCAGTGATAAAAACAGGTTGAGGAATCATCTCACTTTTTGAAGGAGAACTGGGAATTATTACAAAATCTTTAACAACAGTCTGTGGAACCACTACGACCAAGATGGAAGGAATGGACCACACAATACATATTGGTGCCATTACCAATATTTCTCAAAGATAATAACAGTTCCATACATGATTCTAGGCAAATAAGTATTAAATACCTAAATACAGCATAAAAATTGAAAAGGAGCAAATGACCTGAGTATAGGATGTCTAAACAGAAATCCGTGATCAAGAATCAAGCAATTTAAATACAACCGCCAACACAGCAAAAAAAGGGGGGAGACTCATAAGCATAGACATATACCGCTAATAAACATGCAAATAACAATCACCCGTGTCATTTATGCATCAAAGGCACCAAGAACAGCAGAATGACAAATTTAAAAAGTAAACAAATCTTTGGATCATATTCTCAAATATAAATCCAGCAAACCTGAGGTTCCAGAGTAGGCATACACCCATGATATTGAAGCTTTCTAAGATCAAGAATTTCAGAGTTTGCCACCTCTGACTCCCATTTTTTTCTTTTTGCAAAAGCATCTTCAATGGCTTCAACATTTGCATACGAATGAAGGCCCACAATGAAGAAGTGCTCAAATAGTGAGGATGGCTCCTTATATTGTCTAAGATCCTGCATGGCAGTCATAACCATGTTATTGTGCATAATACTAGATGAAACAAAGACAGAAATCATAAACTCTTTGTTCACTACCTTCAACAGTAAAATAGAAAAATAACTGAAGAAACGCTATAATGTTGAGGTATAGCTGTGAAAAACACAACAATTCCATGATTCTATAGAACTGAATGCACAGTAGAAACAACTGAGAAGTTTGTAAAATTATCCTCAATTTTTTTTCAGAAGTTTTTTCCACGAATATAATGTATTACGGATGCTATTATCAAATTGCTATTTTCATTTATTTGTTTGTACATCAGAAATCTCTTACCCTTACCTACAATCACTTTTAAGTTCTTGTACTCTTTTCCTAGACTTCGTACTAAACATATTCCCTAGGCTATCATCACAGAATTCATTTGATTCCCTTCAATTTTGCATGTGATGACCATACCAAATAATGACTGGACCAACATAGACTTAATCAACTCCATCACATGAAAACTCTTCATCTTACTACTAGTTAGTTCTACACTTGTAGGGGAGGTTTCAGATTGTTCATCCTCTTCTTTATTTGGGGCTTCATCTTTGTCTCCTTGGTCATCTACCAAAGGTCCATAGTCCACTTTGTAAGCATGGACAGTATGCACAACAAATTTTTAGTTAGCACCATATCAGGCCTCTGCCCACCGGTACAACAGGGATTATACAAAGCACCTTCTAATTGTCTCCTGCAGGTGAAATGGGACAAATTGTCCTAAACCAAGGTAAACCGAGCTCAAACTGAGAGTGCATGGCTCGGTACCAAGAGGAAACCCTTCAAAACACACTTTTCCTCATTTGAATGTGGGAGAGGAAGGCTAAAATGGTGAGGAGCCCCTAAATCCAGGATTTGCACCGATGGAACCAGCGTCAATAGGAAAACAACAACAAGAAGCTAATTCCTCATTTCTTGCTATAACAAACCCTCCAACTCAATTTCTTCATATTTTTTGGTAAAATTACCTATATAGCAATCAAAAGATTCAGCACACATAGGATCGGATGATTCATAGATTGGAATCATATACTTACAAATAATTTCATATACAATGGTGCCTGGAAAAACAAAAAGAAGAGAAAATAATAATTTTGGAGGCCAAAAATGACCATGCCAAGGGTGAACAACTGGCCACAGACAAGTAACCAGTGCACTGTCTCAGTGTGGTACCATATTAACCAAGGAACAATACAGTCCCATGCCCCAGTACCCAAAACCTTGATGTAAAGTTACTTGACCAACAACCCTTCGCAATAGCAACTATTTCTATTAATCAATTGCACAAATTAACCTTCTTCACACAACGTATGTAATAGACTTGATAAGGTATGGCTAGGATTCGCCGTACCAGTGAGGTCCGATACCATACCAGTACCGTACCGAAAGTGCCACAGCGCGTGGCACTTAGCGCATGGCTGTCTCCGTGAAGAACACCCCGTACCGGTGCGAACCGAGCCGGTTCGCACCGGTACAGGTCATGAACTGATCGGTTCCGACTCAAATTAGATCCGAACCAATTTCAATAGTTGTACCATACCGGTGCCTGTCGGTACAGGCCATGAATCGATCGGTTCCAACTCAAATTAGATCCGAACCAATTTCAATAGTTGTACCATACCGGTGCCTGTCGACACCGGTATGGTACGAGCTGAACCAACTGGTCTGGTCGGTTCAGCAGACCATGCTCCTAAGAATGCCAACCCCTTCATGACCATATCTCCGACCCCTAAAGAGCCATATTCTTATTCCTTCTTACTGCCACAAGCTGTTACAGAACTTTTCAAGAGTTTCCCTGCATTCTCCAACCTTATGATATGACAATGTTCTTGGCTTTTCAACGTGGTAGGATAAATAGGCATTTAGTTAAGAAATTTGGCACTCTTTGACACACCAAACCAATTAGCCTAATCAAACTTCAAAAAGATTGATCCATTGCTAATAGATAGTCAGTAGTCACTTGCATAGATGGCAGAAAAGTCTTAAAACATGAAGCAACAAAAACTAACATGTTAGATAACCAAAGAAGCTAAGCAGTATCTAACAGTTGAGCTAAAATAAAAAGAATCTTTGCTATTACTTCAGTCAGGAGGCATAAAAGGGTTTTCGATGACAAAAATTTCTCTCTTTTTTTAAGCATTCAGGAGGCATAAAAGACAAGGGCGAAAGCAATCGAACAGTACCCGTGATTTGGATTGGATCTGATACCACTCCCGCTTCTGATTTGCCATCACCTCCAAATTCAATGTCGTCTTGAAACCGTACTCCCTAGTACCACTATTGATGTTGTTGCCGCCGCTTGGCCCCCACCTCCACGCCCGCTGAATCTGCCGCCGCCACCGCTGCAAACTATTGCTCCGTACGTGCCTCGCCTCGCGGAGCCGGGCGAGCGGAGACGAGCAGTGGGTCGTTCCAGAGAACGACGCGCTCAGGTACGGGCTCTTCGCCATCGCCGGCGCCGCCGCGGTATCCTCAATGGGGTGCTCCGGCGTTGCCTCCGGCGTCCAAGCGGCCGACGAGGCGGCCTGATCGTTGGGCTGGTCCGAGACCGTTTCCTCCATCCCGATCCGTTTCACCCCCGAAATCTCTTCATGCGAGGAAGAGGATCACTCGAAGAATAGGAAATGGGATAATTGGGAGCGGGTGGGAGGCTTGAGAGGGAGATGTTATCCCGATGGAATTAGTATTACGGATTCCACGGGGATGGAGGGATGCGGTTATGGTCGTTGTTGCTGAGGAGGAGGAATAAGGGAGGATTGGAGACACGGAGATGGAAGGGGAGGAGAGTGGGGTTACAGGAAAAAAGAGCGAGGGAGCCGCGTGCGCGGACGAATGGAAAAGGGGAAGGAGGAGGGGGACCATGAAACGGCGCGTAATGGGGCCTGGAAATGGGGGAGGTGGGGGAAGTCACGCGTCCACCTGGCACGTGGTTCCGAAGCGTATTAGTCGGAAAAATCTTGCGATGGGTATTTTAAATTGCTATTTTATTATTGTCAAAGTTGAGGTTAAATGAACCTTTCTGCCGGATTGTTACGTAAAGGGGAGGAACAGTGAGGTAAGGAAGTCTACCAAAATAAAATAATAATATTTTTCATATTAATTAATAAAAGATAAATAAATAAATCTAGAATTTCATGTCATCAGCGACCAATGGAATATGAAAATGATTTCCACATCCAATCGAAAGTCAGCAAAGTGTCACAGAAAGAGACGTGGATCATAAACAATCGAAAGAATGCCCGGAAAGAAGAAAATCTACGTAACGGTTTGGTTTTGGTGTAGGATAACCGTGCTTATTAGATTATTTTAGACTAAAAAAAGGTAGGCAATCTATGTAAGAAGCTAAGGTTTGTATTAGTAAAGGATGGAAAATGATTTAGGTGCAAAGTAGCATAAAAAGATGAAGTTTTGAAGGACTTATGTGAGTTGGAAAAGAAAAATAGAAATAAAAATCTGATGGCTACAAGTTTGTTGCTTTCAATTGCTATAGTTTAATAGGGATAAAATCTGATCTAAATTTGAGATTTTAAGATATTGTAATTAAATAAAAAAAGAGAGATTTTTGAGAAATCACACTAAGCGCTCTATAAACATCACACCAAGAGTTAGAATTGCATCACATAACTCTAAAAAAAATATAATTGCTTAAAAAAAATCTCTAGAATTTGTTATTGTCTTCATAATGAGTGATTATTACCATATTTATAGAGTTCTAATACTCTTACTCCTAATAGGATTTAGACTCCAAATAATAAATATGTAATTTAGACCGATAAAAATCTATTAAAAACTATAAATAATTTTTCAAAATATAAATAGACCTAAAATACAACACATCAGACCAATGATAGCTGATGCCAGAAAATCTGAAAAAATACAATACTCCTAACTCTAAAAACTTAAGAAAAATTTTACAAAAATGACCATTTGAACTAACATTATAGTACTTCTAAAAACATAAAATTAAGATTCTATAATAACTAGTTGAGCACAAGCAAGATCTCAAGAGGGTTCCATATCATCCAACACATTCCAAATTAATGCTTGAGTATTAGAACCAACCTTAAGATGCTTTTTATAGGTCTTCAATGGTTATTACCAACATCTTCTATTATGGTTGCTTACAATAATTAAAAAACAAACTAAGATGGCAGCAAATAATGCAGATATTATAACGATATTATAACATCTTCAAATAGGAACTTATATATCTAACTATTTTATATTATAATTTTTCTACCTCATCAATAATAATATCCAAATATAGGCATGTAAATATGGAAAATTGTTTTTTTTTTTTGCTACCTATCTTTCTACCCTTTTGCGGATTGTTTTCTTGCTTAAGAATAACATATACATTCACTAAAGTCTCAGGCCAGAGTTAGGTGTGAAAATAGTATCGTAGCTTATATACTTCCACATGATTATCTTTTTTTTTTATTATTCACTTTATTTCTAAATAGTCACAATGTTGGATGTTTTTTTATGCTCTCACATGTGAACATGTACTTGCATTTTGCTTGCTTGATATCATCATTAACCTGGATACAGTCTCTCTGTTTTTTTATTCCCTGGATACAGTCTTTTTTTTTTATGGGATGGATATAATATTTGAAATTGATAATATAATTTTTTTATTGTATCCATATTTCACAAAAGAATAAAAAGGACTCTCACACATGTAGAGCTCATCTCAAGCAAACCTATCTAGATATATCTACAAAATCATAAGCGTGCATTTTTTTTAGTTCAAAAGTGGTCAGTTATGTTTAGCTGCTATGTTGATGCAAGAATGCACCAACTGGCTGAGTTGGTGAAATCAACTAGACAAAGACCGAGTAAAAAATTTTATATTCAAATGCAACCCTGCCCAAAAATAGGCATTGGATCTGCTTCAACGATAACTGTATTTTCTATCACGCTCTATCTCTAGTATTCAACCAGATTTTCATCCATAAATCTAGGTTGTATTTTTCATGAAGAAAAATCCATTATTAGTTCATCCACCGATCGCTTTAAGATCTATGCAAGTGAATGAACGATGGAGTTTAGGGTGCTTGGAGATCTGTGGTGGGTAATTCAGCAGTAGATTCATGTGAAGGAAGATAAATCATTCTTTCATGCGAAAGATACAACGACATTCCTTCATCCATCCTAATTCTCCAAAATAAATAAATAAATAGATGTCTAGTTATTTTTTGGTATTATGTTATCCTATTTGTTTGATTAGAAATTGAGTAAATTACAAAAAATCCTCTAAAATTAGAGATAAATTATATTTATACATAGTAATTTGAAAAACCTAATACTTATCCTTTCAAAATTTATTTTTATCCAACACTTTAACTCATGGCTTCACAAAATATTAGTTAAACTATCAGCCAATTTTCAGAAATAACCAAAACAACCACAAGTGATATAGCAGTAATTCAAGAATATAAGAGAATATATGCATCCTCCTCTCTATCTAAGAGTATTTTTTGTTTTTTTCAAATAAGGTAAAAGATTTTATTGACATCATTAATTTAATTTGATTTAAGTGTAAGTTTTATAAATTACTAAATTTAAGTGTAATAAATGCAAACTTCAAGTGAGCTTTTACAATTTGCCTTTAAAAATTTTATTCTATATAATTTATTGCTACAGCATGTATAGTTGTGCATGTCAAAACTAGGACCCATGTCGGTCCTTGGCTGTTTACAAGGCACTTTCGGTGATACTGCTCGGGCCACATTCTCAACAGGGAATTTTAGACATCTTGGGTTGTCTCTTGACTGAAATAATAAAATGCAAATCAAAAACTTGAAGAATTTCAAGACATTGAAGAAGACAAAAAGTCTCAAACTGGATTTCTGGACGTGAGTGTTTTATTGCTCCTGAAGCCTAAATGCTCGAGGTGGATTTATGATGCAAGACGGCTGTAGGGAGAAGAGGAAAGAAGGAGGTAGAAAAAAAAAAAGGAGAGAAAAAAAAAAAGAACCAGACTTCTCATCTGACTCTGGCTATGGCTTCACACCGGAGTTTCAGAAAAAATGAGACTATTTTCATTTGATCATTCTATAACCCTAAACAAATATATAGACTCATATACATAAAATCAAGAAATAACAAAAAGATCCCTAAAAAAAAATAATTCCTAAAAAAAATAATCCCATAAAAGTCCTAAAATAACAATATGCAAACAAGGCCAATCAACATAAAATAAAATAAAATAAAATAATACAAAATCAATCCAGCCACAACGAAAGTGGTTGGACCATCCTCCTGCGACAACTGGCTAGCATAACAGATGGTCCGGTACTGATGTCCGCACCAATTTCACTTTTATGGACCCACATTCCTTAGCTCCAACAGCTGGAACCCAACGCAGGGGTTGGGTATAAGGTGCGCTCTATTTTATGAAGACGGGGGCACATGACGGTCATGTAGGCTGGATCCGAGTTTTAAGGTATATTTTGTCCTGTCTTTCTAGGTAGAGTTGGATCCGATTGCATCAAGTGAGACTTTGTAATGACTTCACAAAATGGAATTCGAGCATGTGTTGGAGCATATTTAAGCATTACTATACTGACGTAGAGTGTACGTGCAAAATGGTGTGACCTGTCGTTTAGCAAAGTAACAACGAAAAATCCTCATATATATATGTGTATATATACATGTATATATATATATATATATATATATATATATATATGTATGTATGTATGTATGTGTGTGTATATATATGTATGCATGTATATATGTATACATATGTATGCATGTATATATGTATATATATGTATGCATGCATGTATGTATGTATGTATGCATGTATGTATGTATGTTGGAAATACACAATGAAGACTTGAAACACGTACTAATTATGCTTTCCTTAAAGTGTATTTGCTCCCTCTCCTTATCGCTTGTAGGAATTAATGGCAAATCACTTCCAGGATTTGACAAGCCTTTGTAACTTGCACCAAGCAAAACTGAAAGTTTTCCCAAGAATATTAGAACGATTATGTCTGGGAAGGAAAAATAATCAAAATCAGAAGAAAAGTATTTCAAATTCGTTTCTGTTCCCTTTTTTATAGAATTTCTATGAAAAGGTTACAACTGTTCATCAACTATTGCATTTTTTTTGAAAATTGTGCCTATTTTATGACTAGACGCAACTTTTGAATTTTCACAACGGACTGCCCGTAACTGTTTTTTATATTCGAACAACCAAAGTCCAATAATCCCCACTTATTTAAATATAAATAAATTCTTCCCACAATAAAATCGGTATTTATGAATAGAATAAGATATCTTTCGATTTGAACCTTACCTTGGTGTAAGTACACAAAGTGTTTGTCAAAATCCTTAGTAGCTTTCAAGCTTTGAACTAATTATTCTTTGTGACAAAACCAGTAATACCACACACACAAATACTCTTACGTTCTTATATTCTACACAATACTCGCTTAGCACTATTATTGGCCATGCACTCATCCTGATTCATGAACTTTTCAGAGAGAAACTCCAACTCTCCTTTGAAGCGACACCACCTCTAAGTTCACATAGGTGAAATTCTTCTAGTATCTTTGTTACATTTGAGATACTTGTCTCATATGAACCGAACCTCATCAAGAGTTTCAATTCACTCAACCCTCGTACTGTAACAACCAGCACTATTTATCTTAGATAGGGCTATGTTAATTTAGTGCTGAAAACTCTCCACTAATCAATGACTTGTTTGTACCCATTGAACCTAAAACTAGTCATTTTCTAGTGTTAGGTTGGGTTGCCATCATTGGTGGATTTTAATCAAGGAGTTTTAGGCCCCATTCTCTTCGACGTTAATCTTACCAATTTTTTTGTAAGAGGTTTGGTAAATGGGTCAGCTAAGTTCTCATTAAATTTCACATATGTGAGAAAAATGACTCCATTTTTAATTAATTTTCTCACATACTCATGTCTTAGACTAATATGTCTAGACTTTCCATTGTATACCTCACTATATGCACGTGCTAACGTGGCTTGACTATCACATAGAATAGATATAGATGATAGATTCTCCAAAATTAAAGGAATTTCTAAAAGAAAATCCCTAAGCCACTCAGCCTCTTTCCCTATTTTTGCCAGAGCTACAAACTTTGATTCCATTGTTGAGTGTGTAATACATATTTGTTTCTTGAATTTCCAAGAAATTGCACCTCCTCCTAGAGTGAACATGCACCCAACCTGAGGTAGACTTATTGTCTCCTACACTCGATATCCAACTTGCATCAGTATATCCTTCTAAAATAGCTGGAAATTTGGAATATTGTAGACCAAGGTTTTGGTTTTCTTTAAATAACCAAGAATCCTCTCAATGGCCTTCCAATGCTTAACATTTGGGTTACTAGTAAACCTGCTTAGTTTACTAACTGCAAAGGCAATGTCAGGTCTTGTACAATGCATAGCATACATTAGACTACCAATTGCACTTGCATACTCAAGTTGTGCAATTGCTCTTCCATCATTTTTAACAAGTTTTATACTTGGATCAAAAGGAGTATTAGCCTTTTTAATTTTTAAGTGACTGAATTTGTTCAGCATTTTCTCTATATAATGAGATTGGCTAAGTATATAACCCCCACTATTTCTCTTCACTTTGATACCTAGTATGGTATCTACTTGTCCAAGATCTTTCATTTTAAAAGTGGAAGATAGAAACCTCTTCATTTTTATTATGCTTTTCATATTATTACTCACAATTAACATATCATTAATATAAAGACAAACAAATATAACATAGTCATTGCATACTTTAGTATATAAACACTTATCAGCAATATTATGAACAAAACCATTAGAGAGAATAGCAGAATCAAATTTCTCATGCCATTGTTTAGATGCTTGCTTTAGACCATATAATGACTTAATAAGTTGACACACTTTATGTTCATTTTCAGGTAGAACAAACCCTTCTGGTTGTTCCACGTAGACCTCCTCATCAAGATCACCATTTAAAAATGCTGTTTTTACATCCATTTGATGAACATAAAGATCATGTATTGATGCTAAAGCAAACAAAATTCTAATTAAAGTTATTCTTGCTACAGGTGCATAAGTATCAAAATAATCTATTTATTTCTTTTGTCGAAATTCTTTGGTTACTAATCTAGCCTTAAAAATATGCAGAGTACTATCAGTATGATATTTTCTTCTAAATATCCATTTACAACCAATTGGTTTTGAACTGGGGGTAAATCAACAAGTTTCCAAGTGTGGTCTGACATAATAGAGTACATTTCATCGTTTATTGCATCCTTCCAAAAAGCATGATCTCTTGAAGACATAGCTTTCTTATAAGTTTTAGGATCATCTTCCACTTGCTGAACAATAAGAACTGTTCTTATGACTGTTTTCTGATTTCCTTCAACTAGGTTAAGAGAAATAAGTTGAGAGTCAATCTCATCAGATCCTAATTCTTTTGCTTTTCGGACTCTTTTGCTACTCCTAGGTTCACTTGGTTGTCCTACAACTTTAGGAGTCTCAATTTGAGATTCCTCATTACTAGGAGCTTGAGGTTTATTTACAGAAGTAAATAAATACTCAAAGAACTCAACATGAATAGATTCTATAATCACATTAGACTCTAAGTTTAAGAGCCTATAAACTTTGTTGTTTGTAGCATATCCTACAAAAGCACATCTAATTCCTCTATGACCTAATTTAGTTCGTTTAGGATCATTATTCTTGCAATATGCAAGACACCCCCACACTTTAAAATACCCTATGTTGGGTTTTCTTCCCTTCCAAAACTCATATGGTGAGATTTTATTTTTCTTTAAAGGAATCCTATTAAGTATATGACATGCAGCTAGAAGTGCTTCACCCCATAAATTAAATGGCAATTCTGCATTTAACAGCAAAGCATTTATCATCTCAAGATATGTTCTATTTTTACATTCAGCTAAACCATTTTGTTCAGGTGTTCGTGTTGCAGAACATTCATGAATAATACTATGTTCCTCACAAAAAATAATGAATTCATTAGAAAAGTATTCTTCACCCCTATCACTTCGAAGTACTTTAATCTTTCTTCCTAATTGATTTTATTTGGACTATGATTGGGCCCTGCAGTGGTAGAACCTGATGAACCGGGCCTTCTTCAAGTAGGCTTCTTTCTTCGCTAACGCTTGGGAATTCCTAGAGACTTTCAACTTCAGCTTTATATACTTTAAATAAATTAAAAGCTTCATCTTTATGTTTTAATAAATAAACATATGTGAATCTAGAACAATCATCAATAAATGTAATAAAATATCTATTACCGCCTCTAGTTAACATGCCATTCAATTCACATATATGAAAATGTATAAGCTCTAATAGTTCTAATTTTCTAGCAATACTATGAAATGGTTTCTTTACCATCTTTAATTTTACACAAATTTCACATTTTTTTAAATTTATCAGCATCACAAGAAATTAAACCACATTTACTCATTCTTTTCATAGTATTAATTCCTATATGTGCTAATCTACCATGCCACAAAGAAACAGAGTCAATCATATAAGCAGAAGAAATATTATTATTATTGCCATTGTCAACAATACATAGTTTGACCATTCCCTCACTAGAATAGCCTTTGCCAATAAAAACATCATTTTGGAACATAATTAATTTTTCCGATTCATACACAGTTTTAATTCCAGGTTTTCCCCACAGAACCCCACTTGCTAAGTTCCTATTCATTTCAGGAACATGAAGTACATTTGCTAATATAACTTTCTTTCCAGAAGTGAAAAGGAGTTCTACATTTTCTTTTCCAAACACCTTAGAATGACCTTCATTTCCCATTTGAACCTCTTGATCATCACTTATTTCTTGATAGGTCTTGAATAACGATCTATCATAGCACACATGCACGGTGGCACAAGTGTCATACCACCAGCCAGGAACTTTATCTTGGACAGCATTGATTTTGCTCACAGTAGCGATAATTCCATCAGTTTCTTCCACAGAATTTACTGTTGTTTTTGTTACATCTCCATTTTGTTTCTTACGAATCCTACACTCCGGGGCATAATGTCATGGTTTACTACAGACAAAGCATCCTCCATTCTTTTTGATGGTATTCTGGGGTTTCTTGAATTTTCCATGATCTTTTTTAGGACCAAGGAATCTTCCTTTGTTCTGAATGCTTTTATTGGCCTTATTGGCCTTGTTCACAGCATTGGCTTTTGGATTTTCATCAAAAGAATTTTCATTCTTTTCTCTCTCCTTTGATTCCTCCTCGATTCGAAGATGTTTCTGTAACTTTTCCAAAGAAAAATCTTCGGAACTGTGAAGGATCTTATTCCTATAACTTTTCCAAGTTGATGGTAATTTTGCAATTATTGCACCAACTTGAAAAGTCTCAGGAATTTCAATTTTTACAACCCTCAGTTCGTTAACAATAACTTGCAGATCATCAATATAGGCTTATCATTAGTCATCTTAAATTTGAAATATTTGGAAATTAAGAATTTCTTTGTACCTTCCTCTTCTGCCTTGTATTTGAATTCCAGCGCCTCCCAGATTTCTCTAGCAGAAATGGTAGTCTAATAAAGATCGTACAAACGGTCTGACAGAGCATTTTCAGTATGTGTCCACGGCATATGAGTTCGTCATCTTCTCGCTTCTTTCTTTTAACCTTCAACTCGTCAGTGTTCGTATCCAAAGGTTCTGGAATTGGTGCAGTGGTCGGATCAAGAATGTAAAAGACCTTCAAGGCAGTCAAAAGGAATTTGAGTTTGTCTTGCCAGCAAGTGTAGTTCGTTCCATCGAAGCGATCAAGTTTGATCAGATCTTGATTCATTAGTTTGATAGTAGCAACAACACTTTTAGTCTCCATTGCAGCGCAGTTACACTTTAAGAATGTTGGAAATACACAATGAAGACTTGAAACACGTACTACTTACGCTTTCCTTAAAGTGTATTTGCTCCCTCTTCTTATTGCTTGTAGGAATTAATGGCAAATCACTTCCAGGATATGAGAAGACTTTGAAACTTGCACCAAGCAAAAGTGAAAGTTTTCCCAAGAATATTAGAATGATTTTGTCTGGGAAAGAAAAATAATCAAAATCAGAAAAAAAAAGTATTTCAAATTCGTTTCTGTTCCCTTTTTTATAGAATTTATATAAAAAGGTTGCAACTGTTCGTCAGCTGTTGCATTTTCTTTGAAAATTGTGTCTGTTTTATGAATAGATGCAACTTTTGAATTTTCACAATGGCCTGATCATAACAGTTTTTTATATTTGAACAACCAAAGTCCAACAGTGTATGTATGTATATATGTATGTATGTATATGTGTGTGTATATGTATGTATGTATGTATGTATGTATGTATGTGTGTCTATGTGTGTATATATATATATATATATATATATATATATGCAGTGCATAAGAAACGGGCCATATTTCGAGCCTTGGATGCTACCACATCTTTTATATTTCTTATCTATTAAATGGATAGGGGAGAGAAATCTCTTCCCTCTCTATAAATTCATCAAAATTTCAAAAAAAAAAAAACAAACAAAAAAAAAAGGTGTCTCGGCCACGATGTTAGGAAACCACATCATTTCCGAATTTTAGGAGTGAAAAATTGAAATTTTAAAACACTTGCCTATTAAGGATTTTTCGAATAGATATAAGTGAAAAAAATCCATATTGGTTAAAAAGAAAAGATTTACCATTTCTAACTGATCAAAATTCTTATTAACTAAAATCAATTCAAAATCCTCTCCATGCCATTTCCGATTTTAGAATTTGAATTTTGAAATTTAAACACCTGCCTATTATGGACTTTCTAAATAGGTATAAGTGAAAAAAAATTGGGATCAGTTAAAAAATGAAAGATTCACTATTTCTTAACCAAACAGAATTCTTTTTAATTGAAATTAATTAAAAATCTCCTCTTTTATTTCTCTCTGGCAATTTCAAGCTAGTGAGATGAAGAGATGTGCTTCAATGCCATCTCAAGAGCATCGACAGGGAAAAGAGTGTAAAGATTCTCGATCAAATCATTGCAAATAGAATGAAATCAAATTAAGATCCTTTTTTTTTATTTATTAGAAATTTTGTTTATTGATGATTTCTTTTATATGCTTTCTTACCTATTAGATCCACAAAATTAAAAGCTTGATACATAGCGAGAGCAAGGCTTTTTCAAGATGTGATTCTTGGTTTATTCTATATTCTTTTTGGCCTTCCTTTTCCTTAATATCTTAAAACTTAGATTTTTGAAACTACGGATTTGCTACATAAACTAAAATGTTGAACTTTAGGTTTTTACTCGAATTTATTTAAAGTCATTACTTTTTTTGGTTTTTATTTTGGGATGGGTGTTTTGCTCATATTGTTTCCAAGATTTGATTTTCCTCCAATATCTTGCTCAAAACAAATGATCTTTTTTATCAAGGATTATATATTTTGCTTATATTTATTTACAGAATGATTTTGGTTTTAGAGCATGGGTGGCGGATATTGTATCATTTCTCAATCTTATTCATTTGGTACATATAGAGATAGAGCTAACTTGGTTATTATACCATTTGTCCTAACTAAAGTTATCAATAATTTGCATTGCCTAGGCCTACAAATACCATTCTGGAAGCTCAATAGTATCCGCCTTCATGTATGGTGCACTTTAACTCCCACTTGCAAAAATAGCAAGAGAATCCCTGTGCCAACCCTATATCTTATGCAACTCATGGTTTAACTTGACAACCACTGTAACATTAAAATGCCCGTATGACAAGAATGCCATTATTTAACTTTTCTTCCTCATGCATATTAAAGTAGCATTGTTTTTCTCAAATATTCATGTTAATTAGAAAAATTAATATAGCATCATAACTAAATAACACTGATATTTTATAAATTTATTTTTATTTTTTTAGGTTAATTACAATCTTTTTTTTGTTTGTTTCTATAGAAAAGTTCAATGGAAAAGTTACAAGATCATTCACAATCTGAGTAGCTTAGCTAGATGATTCTATTTCCTTGCAAATATTGTTAGCAATGTATCTAATCGTTCCAATCAATAATACATATTTGCTAAAATTTAATCCTATTAATAATTAATATTTTAAAATATTTATTAGGGTCATCTCATTTTAAAATAAGTAGAATATACGGGATATATAATCATGATAGTATTATCAAGATGGTATCTAAAGCTTCTAAAGCAATGTTTTATGAACTTTTATCTTTTAAAAGGAACCACTTACTTTTTGAAAAGAGAGAGAGAGAGAGAGAGAGAGAGAGAGAAGAATCACTCAAAACAAAGAAGCAGACACTTTGGCCCCAAATCAACTCCCTAGCGCGCCAAAGCCAAGTCTACGTCTAGCGGTTCATCTATGGGGAAAAGAAGCAACATCCGAATCTGATTATAAATTAGACTTAAAATATATAGCCAACTTAATATTCTAATATATATCCTAAAATGGAAGTTGTTTTTATGCAAAATTCTCCATTTTCCACATGGGCATCTATATTAATGATAGCATTAATATGGTCTTTATCTTGAATAATAAATAAGGCTATTATATCTATTTTATTTGATTATATAATTCATTGTCTATTATCTATTATATATATATATATATATATATATATATATATATATATATTAAAATAAAGACTCTGCTTGTGTAAAGCAAAGTAGACGCCTATATTAATGATATCACTAATAAGACTATTATTTTTGATAATAAATAGGACTCTTATATCTATTTTATTTGATTATATAAATTATTGTCTATTGTATATATTATCTAATATATATAATTAAAATGGAGGATCAAATTGCATTAAACTCTTTATTCATCATGTGGACATCTATACTAATAATATTATTAATACATTTCCATTTGCACCATATCTTAATAATATAGCTAGCGGCTTGAGGCAAGCACCACGTTGATGCAGTTTCATAGAATTAGAGTATATGCAAATTATGTGACTCTTGTAAGACTGGGCAGAGTTCCCCTATAAAATCATACTAAGAGTCAAGAACCAGGTTGAACAGATACAATGTGGCACTAAAGTGAAGCAGCAGACCGAAAAGTCAAGTCTTGAGTCGTTAGCCTATAGAAAATCAGGGTAATCATATATATACTGGTCTCAAATTTTCAAGAACATAAGACTATATTATAAGCCGGAGAGATGACCTGGGATATGTTAGGCCAAAAAGACATATCTATTGGTTCAGTAGTTGTAGAGTGATCATACTTGTGTATATATGCTAGGTCGAAAGATAGTTGGCAGCAGCTATCAGATCTGCCAAAAATGCAGACCGAACGTGAGAAACAGCCATCAAAGTGGTGAGTAATAATGTTTAAGGGTACTTACTATGTCCTAGTATAAATAAGTAAAATTATATTCTATAAAAACTCTTCAACTATCAATTTCAATTAGTTTATCTTTATCTTTACCTTTACCTTATTTGTTCATTCTAGGAGTAGTCATAATTTAGCTTTCTACCACATCCTAGTACTGCACTCTTACCGCAACCCAATATTACATTAGAATTGATCATAGGTCGAGCCTCGAGCTTAAACTCTATTCGTTTTTAATCGGGCATCGGGTCGGGCATATGTAAAATTTGATATTTTTTGTTCGCAAGCGTGGTCCAGTGTCAGCTCTATATTATATCCTTTTATGTAGCCCAACACTACAATCCCCATCTATTTATATTTCCTTCGAATCATGGTGTGGTGATGGCGAAAATTTTTGAAAATCAAGACACCTAGATTCACGCTGCTCTATATCCTTTATTCGACTCATACCTTTCTGGCTAGCCTAATACTGGTGGCACGTCCGCATATTTATTTGGCCTCATTTGGTTATGCTTTGATGAGCCACCTTCTATCTCAATCAAGCTCTTCAGGGATTCCTAATTTCAAATAAAGGCTCTACTTGTATAGAGCTCTCCATTCGCCGCATGAAAAGTAATATTAATAATGTCATTCATGTGGTCTTTAATTTGGATAATAAATAGGACTCTTATATCCATTCTATTTGATTATATAATATATTATCTATTTTATATATTATATATAGTTTATTATCTATTATATATATCTAATATATTTAATATATATAACATATAATAAATTATATATATATATATATATATATGCTAAAATGAAGGTTCTGCTTGTGCACAGCTATCTATCTGCTATTGTATATCTTATCTAATATATATATAATTAAAATGAAGACTATATTATATGGATATCTATATTAATAATATTATTTATACAATTTATATATTAGAAAATAATTATATTTTTTGCATCTATTACATTCTATTTTGTTTATATTTATTCTATTATATTTATCGTATATTACATTTCCAAAATAATCCAAAAAAAACAAAAGAGGACTGTACGTCTGTACCCCGCGGTGCGGGGTATGAGTTAGTTTCCTTCGATAAAGACAAATCAGTCGACAGCTTGCCTCCCTGGGAAGGGAGTCGTTAGAAAAGGAAAACGACGTTATAGAAAGAAAGATGGATATATAGGATATTACACCGTTTACGCTGCCCGAAATGACCATTCTTTCTAATTTATTCTCTTTAGAATCTAAATCACAGCAGCGTATCTATCGGCCGATCAGGTCCCAGCAGCCGCAATCTGTTCTCCCCGACAGACGGCGAAGGCAAGGTTTAAAATGCGGGAACTGGAATTTGGACATCTCTCGCAATTCCAGGGCGACCTCGGAAAAAGCCGTTCTTGTAAATTTACGCGTATCATCTCTTCGTCTCTTTCATGCGAGAAAGCGGACGAAGGGAGAGGAAGAGAAGAGAAAGCGGACGTCCGGGCGAAGGAAAAGGAGAGGAGGAAGAAAAGATCTTTGGACCGCGATTGAGGCCGCTGAAGGGAAAAGATCTCTTCTTTTTGAAGGCCGAGCCCTCTCCCTCTCTCGAACTGTCGTCGTCGGCGCCGCACTGATCGAATCCTGAGGCAGGGAGACGGAGAGGTAGATATTGGCGGAGAAAGAAGGGATCTGGAAGGAAACTAGGAGAAAGATTCGATATATTTGATGAGAGAAGGACGAATCTTGAATTTTGCTACTATGGATATCTTGCTTTAATTCTCTGTTCCGGTGTTTATTTTTTCAGGTGGACTTTTTGGTTGGGGTTTTGAATGGTGTTGGAGGAGGGCGGATTGAGAAGCTTATTGGGATCTTGACCAGTTGAGTTCCGAAATGGTATGGGATCTTTCATCTCATGATCAGGTTGATTCTTGATTTCGAGTTCATTTGATTGACTGGGTTTAATTTCTCGAGAACTTCAATGGATTTTGGAATGTTCTCGGGTCTTTTGTGTTGATCGAGGAGTTCAGTAGACTAGTAGAGTATGATGAGCTACACGAACGTAAAAGGAAATTTATGCTATGAACTTCACCTCTTTGGGTAGAAGGCTCATGATAAGGCTTAAAACTGTAATTTTTTAGCATCTTTTGTTTTGTCAATGCTTTCTATCAATTATCTTCTTCAGTCCCTCAGATGATTTTAGATAATTCGCTCCTTAGCTGGAGGGTGTATTAACATCATCTGATAAAAACCTGGTTTTTGGCCAAATTTCTTGAGTGATGAAGGCTATATAGATAACGGTATATAGTTTGTGCATTTCTACACTACTTGTGACCAGTTTGTGCTCTTCTTACATGACAGGCGGCTGCAGTCCACGTTGAAGTAGAAGCCCAGGTTTGGGTCGAGGATCCAGATGTAGCTTGGATAGATGGAGAGGTCATTGAGGTCAATGGCGACCAAATTAAGGTCAAGTGTACTTCTGGAAAGACGGTCAGTACTCATAACTAAGGGTTTTGCACATTTTTAAACCCTTTTTTTTGTTTATTTGGATGATGCTGGGTCCTATGTCAGCCTTCATTAATTGCTTGTACTGTAAATTTAGGGTCCTTCTTTATGAGAAGAGTCTTCATGGGCTAATCTGGTTAAAGGAATACATGAAAATTTTAATTCTTCAAATAATCTCTGTTGCATCATAGATGTTGGCAATTATTAATGAAGATGTTGGCTCTTCACTGCAGGTCATTGCCAAGGTGTCCAATGTCTATCCTAAGGATGCTGAAGCATCTCCTTGCGGTGTTGACGATATGACAAAGTTAGCTTATTTGCACGAACCAGGAGTTGTTCAGAACTTAAAATCAAGATATGACATAAACGAAATCTATGTAAGGAAATTTTGAATAATAAAAGCTACTTTACATTTTCACTTAAAATCAAGTTATGACATAGATAAGATCTATGTAAGTAAATATTGAATAATGTAAGTGAGGTTACTTTTTCTGTTTTCTCTAATGCTATGTTTTTTTTTCCTTCTTTTTGCTCTCTCTCTTCCATCCTAAAGTGAACATAGTGTTGGCATCATACTTGTTATGGTAGTGGTTGTTAGTGGACCTCATCTATTGGAGGCTGTGTTTGTTTAATTTTGACATCCTCTATTAACTATTTATTAACAAATGGTGATCGATAACTTTGTTATCAGACATACACTGGAAATATATTGATTGCTGTGAATCCTTTTCGAAGATTCCCTCATCTTTATGACAGCCATATGATGGAACAATATAAAAGGGCAGCATTTGGTGAGCTAAGCCCCCATCCTTTTGCTGTTGCGGATGCTGCATATAGGTATGCTTTTCTGCTCCCTTTGACATCTTAAAAGACTAATTTGTCTTGTTTGCATTGTGAGAGTGTATTCTGCCAATGCAGACTTATGATTAATGAGGGAGTAAGCCAATCAATTTTAGTAAGTGGAGAAAGTGGGGCTGGTAAAACAGAAAGCACCAAATTGCTTATGCGTTATCTTGCTTATGTGGGAGGTAGAGCTGCTGCTGAAGGGAGGACTGTGGAGCAGCAAGTACTGGAGGTGTGATAGATTTTGGATTAGACTACCAAGTACCAACTAATTCTTTCTTGAAAGTTACATTTTCCTCTGCATAGTGCACATGCCAGATTTTTAAGGTATCTTGATTCCTTTTGTACAGTCCAATCCTGTCCTTGAAGCATTTGGCAATGCAAAGACTGTGCGAAACAATAACTCGAGGTAGGAATCTCTCATTACAATGCTTCACATCTATGTATTTGTAAATGTACATATCTTTCATTGGCTCGATGCCCATGGTGAATTTCTTGCATGTATCAGTCGTTTCGGCAAATTTGTTGAGATTCAATTTGATCAGAGGGGTAGGATTTCGGGAGCGGCTATCAGGACATACCTGCTTGAAAGATCTCGTGTCTGTCAAATATCTGATCCTGAGAGAAATTACCACTGTTTTTACATGCTTTGTTCTGCTCCACCAGAGGTATTGAGACTCTTAACTCTTTATCAAAATTCTTATTTTCCCATGCTTATTGGTTTTATGTCAAGATAGGTATTTCTTCTGCACTATTTATTTTTCTGATATACTTTAGTTAAGAAAACCAGCTAATGGAAGGCTGCAATCTCCATGGCATATCATACAAACCAGGCAGGTTGTAGCAAATGCTGATGATGCTATTGAATTGCCACTAGATGGATGCTTCTATATGGAACCAAGAACCTGTAATCTAGTTAAGTTATGCATGCTATAGAATATTCCTTTAAAAGAACTCATCTTGCATAGTACATCCAGTTTCTTATTTAGGCTATCAATGGGCCGAGTTAGGCTGGGTCAGCCTAGGCTCGAATCAAGCATGGTATTTCAAGCTCAGGCCTGAGAATCAAGCTTGAGGGTCCCAGACCTAGCTTGGGTCTGACACGACCATATGTAATATTTCATGCTAGGCTGGATCCAAGTCATGCCCTATTCTTCTTAAGCTAGAAACTCATTTTATCCCTAGATCGGAATAATTCAGACCTCTTGATTTTGGGCTGGATTGGGCTTTTTGGTTGAAATTTCTAGCCTGAGCTTGATTTTCTTGGGCTAGGTCATCAAGCTACTAGGGCCAGCTCAACCCACTGACAGCCCTATTCCAAAAGGGGAATATAAGAATGCATTGCCTTCATTGTGCTCTACAATATGTAAAAGGAATTCCAATATAGGGCATGCCTTTGCCTCTATTTTGGAATATGTTATAACTGGGGATGAAAATTTTTATGTGGATAAGAAGAATTTGAAGAAAGACAAGATGATGTTGAAAGAATAGTAAATAATTGTCATAGTTCAGAAGTTTCTTTTGTGCATTGAAGATAAATGGATTCATTATTTGAAGTATTTCACTTTTTGTGTGGCATTATACCATATATTAAATTTTTGGTGGAGATGATATGAAGAATTTTTCATGTATCATCCATGCTCAATACAACGCCTAGGTACTAGGTATCAGGGAGTTGTGTTATCTCTGTACATTTTGCTTCATTTAAGTAGTCTAACACTATGTATAGCATAACATAGTCTGTTATAGTATACTATACTATTCCAAAGCATGTCGCAATGTATAAGGCACCCGCCATTGTAGAGTCTGTGGAGGGTCAGATATACACATCTACCTTTGCATGCTGAGAGGCTGTTTTTATGTTTCGAACTCATGGCTCCTAGATGACAATGGAGTATCCTTACCGTTGCACTAGGGCTCGCCTTTACTATACCACACCATAATACAATAGAATTTGATCAATACCACTATTAAGATCAAAAACATTTGTCTATGGTATTTAGTCTTCAAGAATGGTTTGAGGTGAAGATAAATGATAGAAGTAAAGAACAAAAGAAAGAAAAACATGATAAATGGGAGTAAAAGAAAAGAGAACAGCAATTCACAGTGTTTGCATTAGATTATGTTATCTAAACTAGGGCTTCCATTTTATAGTCAAATGAATAACAAGCATACCGCTAGGTGAGGAATTTTGCTTGCTGGAAAATCAACTGATTTCCAAATCTTATTTGTGTTGGGTGAAGCTATTCCTTCTTCAATTACTTTGTACTAGCCAGAATCTCGCAAAGGTCACATGGACAAGCATAGGACAGATCATGGATTGCCATACCGTCCCGAATTGTTCGATTCAAGGCGCATTGTACGGTACTATATTGGAACTGGGATAGAAAATAATATTCGAGTTATCTAGGCCTCATACTAACCTGTAATGAGGCTTACCAAGACATACGTAGGTGAACCGGGGTGCATATCGATCTGTACCATGATAAAAAGTAAGAAAAATGACTCGAGAGTTGTCTCGGTGCTAAGTACATACTGTACCAATCTATACCTTACCGAACTAGTAATGTACTAGTATGGTACTCGAAGTCAAGATTGCAGACCTTGGGACAAATACAAAGGAAAGGCTATGGAAAATATTTCTATAAAGCAAAACGGTTACGTAAGGAGATGATTACAAGTTTATCGAGTAAAAGAGTATACAAAAAATTACTTAGACACCTCCTCAACTTAGAGCCATTTTTACTTGGTTCCCTTCCAGTTTAAAAGTTTCAAAGTGGTCCTTCAAGTTAGTTAAGTGGTTTAATCACTTTAATGTGATCCCGCCGTTCATCCATTTACCTGGGCTCACGGAATTCTATCATGTGATGGTCATGTGAAATTTCTAGGACTGAAATTCTCTTATGAGGAGTGTTTGAGATGGAGAGGAGGGATAAGGAGGTTTAGAGAGGAGAAGTAGATGTTCGAAGAGGAGGAGATGGTGGGAGCAGAGTGGGGCTCGGGGCCATGTTAGATAAAAAGGAGGGATAGATAGGAGGGTTGAGGATAGTATCGGGGTTTAGAGAGGAGGAGAATGATGTGTTGGAAGAGAAAACGTGGTGGGGGATCAGGTTAGATGGAGAGGAAGGATGGAGAGGAGGGATGAAAATTGTATCAAGGTTTGGAGAGGAGGACATGTTGGAAGAGCAGATGGTGGGATTGGATGGGGCTTGGGTGGGACCAGATTCGATTGAGAGGAGGGATAGAGAGGAGGGATATGACAACGGGCTTTAGAGAGGAGGAGGAGGAGGCGGGAGTGAGAAGGGATGAGAAGAGGAGAAGAGGAGAAGCGAGGATATTTTTGGATAAATAAGCTATTCTGATGAGGGAAAAACTATCCTTTATGATGGTATCTTAATGACATTGGATGCCGGAGAGGGCTCAGGACCACATTGAACCCCTTAACTAACTTTAGGGACCATTTTGAAACTTTTATAACTGGAACGGTTCTAAATGAAACCGGTCCTAAGTTGAGGGGGTGCTTAAGTAATTTTCCCAAGAGTATATTCACATTCAAGGGTTAATTGGAATTTATTTTTTAAGCAACTCTTGGTGTGTTTGCAGAGCTTGTTCATTATTTTCCTTATCTTTTATCACATGTAAACCTTGCTGGGTTTTTCTTGAACTATATCATTTGGTGAAACAATAGCAGATGGTAGTGGAAGATGTATAGGTGATGGAATAGGATTATTAAAATCAATTGGCTGAGTCTGGATGATTTACATGCTATTGGAAAAAAAATTGGAAGTACTTTCAAAAGAAGTGACATTGGTGGTTAGAAGATGAATATTAGAGATTGGGTCATAATAATGTGCTGAGTATCCAACAAAGAGACTTAGAAGCATGAGATCTAACTTTCAATAGACCAATACTAGTGCAAAAAAGGACTACCAAAGACCCGAGGAAGAGCAACTAACATAGAATTGCAGGTGAACAATCTATTGTATGAAGAAACCAGTGAAATAGAGTAGACAATTTGATTGACTAAATGACATGCATTGAAAGTTTTTTTTGCCTCAGAACATTTTAGAAACATGCATGCACAAGAGCAATGCATAAAAAACTTCAATAATAGGATGATTCTTTCTTTTCGGCCATTAATATGGTTATCGAGTATAGGATGCAAGCTGGCTGGTATATTATTCCATGTCTTCAGTAGTATTCCCTGAATTGATTGGAGAGATACTTTTTAGCATTATTAGGATGAAAAACCAAAAGAATTTAGCTGCAATTAATTTTGAATTTTCTTCTGTATGGTTTGATATGTTGATGAAATTGCTGAGTGGTCTTTCATTAAATAAAACCTTGTCATCTTGGAGTAATCATCACTAAAGGCAAGAAATTGTTGAAAATGATGAGTATTTTAAGGCCTAGCATTAAAATATTATAAGAAGCATTGGTTCACACTTCACAATATGCAGACATGTATAAATCAACAAGAACGAGAAAACACACTATGATGTTTATTTTGATGGCAAACTACTATGTGAGACCATGGTATGCTATACCGTACCATACCGGACGGTACCGAGCATACCGTACCGGTTCGGTATCGTTATCGGTGCAGGTGGCATACCGACTCTTGGTACGTCCAAACAATTTTGTACCGTACCGTATCAACACTATACTAGTGTGGCACCGGTAAAGGGTCCGGTACCGGTACGGCGAACCTTGTGTGAGACTGACTCGAGGAATGGAACCAAGGGTTGAGAGTCTTGAGACTTTCATGGATAAGCATTTTCCTTAGTGTGAAGAAAGGCTTGAGCAATGCTTACCAACAAAGAGACTTAGAAGCATGAGGTCTAACTTTCAATAGACCAATACTAGTGCAAAAAAGGACTACCAAAGACCCGAGGAAGAGCAATTAACATAGAATTGCAGGTGAAGAAACCAGTGAAATAGAGTAGACAATTTGATTGACTAAATGACATGCATTGAAAGTTTTTTTTGCCTCAGAACATTTTAGAAACATGCATGCACAAGAGCAATGCATAAAAAACTTCAATAATAGGATGATTCTTTCTTTTCGGCCATTAATATGGTTATCGAGTATAGGATGCAAGCTGGCTGGTATATTATTCCATGTCTTCAGTAGTATTCCCTGAATTGATTGGAGAGATACTTTTTAGCATTATTAGGATGAAAAACCAAAAGAATTTAGCTGCAATTAATTTTGAATTTTCTTCTGTATGGTTTGATATGTTGATGAAATTGCTGAGTGGTCTTTCATTAAATAAAACCTTGTCATCTTGGAGTAATCATCACTAAAGGCAAGAAATTGTTGAAAATGATGAGTATTTTAAGGCCTAGCTGACCCCTAACTATAAGAAACATTGGTTCACACTTCACAATATGCAGACTCATACAAATCAACAAGAACGAGAAAACACTCTATGATGTTTATTTGATGGCAAACTACTATGTGAGACTGACTCGAGGAATGGAACTAAGGGTTGAGACTTTCATGGATAAGCATTTCCTTAGTGGGAAGAAAGACTTGAGCAATGCTTTACCATTAAAGTTACTTCTTGCCGTTCTATTAAATTCACAAATATCTACTGATTGTCTTCTGATTCTAAAATACACAGACTAAAGGATAAGTGATTTTTTTAAAAAAATGGAGTTTATTAGGTTACCAACATACATCAAAAAATTAAATGCAATTGTGGCATAGATGACATAAAAACTGGTTAGAAAAGGCTAAGGCATGCATTTCCTTTTCTAAATACATTTGAGAAAGTAGTAAAGTACCATTGGCTAATGTGATCAAAGGACAAGAAATTGAAGTTAACTAGTCATGTAACATGTCCTAGTTTAGATCAAAGTTATTATGGCTCAAGGTGCACCAAGGTCTCTTGGAGCCTGGACACAATGTCAGGTATGCCCCTTAGTGAAGTAGGGTGCAATATATATACTTAATTACAAATCTATATGTTTGAATGTATGTAATATCTACCAATTTATATGTGTATGCATATGCATATATGCAGATATGTATATTGTGTGTATTGTGTTTATTTGTGTTATTTTTATATATTTCTTGTTACTTTTGTTGACAAATATGTTTAACATCATGAATTTATTAATATATGTATGTACTAATATTTATATAGATACACAAATAGATAATTGTGTATATACATAAACATAAGCATACACACACAAATAGATACTATAAACAAATATACACTCATAAATATGAGTATAAATATGTCTGCATTCATACATACATGGTATGTGTATACTTATTCCTATTTATGTATATATGTGTATATGTGTATGTTTGTATATATGTAAATCTATATATTTATATATGCAGTCATGCTTGTATATGCGTATGTATATGTATTACATACATATATGACATGTATATATAATCACAAACACAGCACATACATATATACTTGCAACTAGGGGTGACAATTGGTCACGTCAAGTTGGGTTCTGGTCAAAAATACACTCAATCCATATCCGACCTATTAATAACCAGGTTGGAAAATGTAAACCTATTCCCGACCCATTTATTTTATCTAAACCCATATCCACCCACCTATCCATTTTAATTTTCACTCATCAATCATACATATAACTAAAAAATAAAGCAAAAACTGTTATTCAAAGATCACAAATAACAAAATCAAATTTGATTTCAAATATATCATCATAATCACAATAAACTTAAGAATTTATGATTCATAAGAGTTATAAACTAGTTAAGGATAAAATTAGCTAAAATGCAATATCATATCCTAAAATCCCATGGCCTACCTTGTCCATCAGTCTCTATGATCTTTCTTTTTAAAGTGAACCGAACTATATAAAAAATTAAAAAGTATTAGTTGTGTTATATTGGGGAGCTGCTTAGTCCCTGATTGGATCATCCCAGGTGACCCATCAGGCCCAGAGCCTAACCCAAATCCACCTATGTATCATCGAGTTGATTTTGGATCAACTCAGAACCAACCTGGTTACAAGAAAAGCCCCACCAACCCATTTATTTTGGGTGGGTTTGTGCTGGTTACCCCTACTTGCAATGATCTACAGTCATACACACCCCACACAACACAATCACAAAGGCGCATCTTTGTTGTGCCTTGGTGCCTCTGTGAGACACACAAAATGTGCTTTTTTGTGTGCCTAGATGAAGTCGTAGCCCATTGTGGTAGATAAGGTGCTGAGGTTGCGCCTAGGGGCACCTTGCACCTTAGATGCATCCTGGACAGCACTGGTTTAGATGTCTCATGGAAATTGCTAATGCATGGCAGAGAGAGAAAAATACCAGTGTTGGCTAACGTGGCAGGTAGAGGAGTTGGAGTTAAATACAGGATAGTTGCTAACTCTTTATAATTTTCACATGATAGTGTTATCGAGCTTCCAAAGGTCACTGATGTTGCGAGCATTTAGGTGTTGTTTCTTTAAAAAGAGGCCTCCGTATGTGCTGGTTGAGGATCCCCATCAGATTTCCGCTATATAATTTGGACAGTTTGTGATGATAACATTTCTTGGCTCCATGATTTCTGCTACAAGCTCCTCCCTGATCATGACCATCTTGACATCCATGATCACCATGACCTCATCACTCATTATACTTTCCACTTGATGCGAAAAGGATAAATCTAGATCACATTGTGTGGATGCTGTGTGTGCAAGCAAGCACGTTAGTGGCGATCACAAATCTCCACCACTTAAAACTCTTATTTGTGTTGCTTCAGCTTGTCATGATCCAGATCTTCTGTGAGAGGCTGATAGACTTTGATCTCTGTGGTCAACTGTCTTGAGGTAAGCATAAATCTTCACCACGTAAAACTTTTCATTGTGTTTCTTCAGCTTGTCATGATCGTTTGCAAGAAGAGGCTGATAGACTTTGAACTCTGTGGTCATACCTCTCAAGGGACTAGTGTTCTTCACTACGAATGTCCAAAGAAAAGAAAGAAGAAAGAACAAGATATGAGAGGAGAGATAGAGAGAGAAGCAGCAGCAGCAGAATGCATTATCTGTTCTGATCAAGTCATTGCATTCCACAGAATGCATATCTGTCAAGATCAAGTTGTGTCCCTTTCCATATCTTAATTAGATTCACAATGTCTGGTCCATGTAACTAGGGTGAGATGTAATTCTGTCCTAACAGAGAAATGACAATGACAAGCCTATAACCCTCTTTTATGCAGTTTTTCTCCAACATAAAATCTTCAACAGTTTTTCTCCTCTTTTATCTGTTTTTGGTGGTTGCTGTTTGTGTTTGTGTTCATGCATGAGTTTTTTTTTTTGTGTGTGTGTGTGTGGGATTGAGTTTTTTATGCAATAACTCAACAAATTTTCTCATTATTGTAAATTTAACTCTATCTACCTGAAGTTTGGAAAACAGAGTTTATGGAATTACCAGGTTTACGTTGTCTATAAGTTATATTTTGTAGAACAGCATGATTCCTTGCATGGGATAATCTGCTGGCCCAAGATCGTAAAAGAAAGAAAGAAGAACATGAGGATTGCAAGAAAAAACAATATTTGAGAGAAGAAATTTGTAATAAGAATAATCATGGGCGCAACTCGATTCCACTCTTGGCTCTTGCTCTTGGAAAACAAAGACGATGCTAAGGATGCAAACTAATTCATTATGCTAGATAATATTAATAGAAAACATTTATATCAGTGAGTTCGACCAAGCCTCATGCATGGTTCCTCCAAGACCCAAGTACTAAAGAAACCCAGTCATCTCAATGCTAACTCAGAACTCATACAACAATAAAGGATGAGTACTCACCATTAGCTAAACATAATACTTATTTTAGTTCTTTAACTAACCTATTCCAAAGCTAAATCCAAAAGACTCTAAGCTATACTCTGATCCAAATTATACGATAAACAACAATTGTTAACAGCATTTCCTCAAATGGTTGTCAAAACTGCAGAAGTTTCTGTCAGAAAATTATATCAGATACTTGTTCAGACAGATTAATATTGATCTGTCACAAGGTTGCTGATAGGACAATAAGAGACTATCATTCTCATCAATCTATCATCTGCTATCATTAGTGTCTTCTGTTTTCTTGAGTACCGCAGCATGCAAGAAGGTAAACTGGAAGGAGCTAAAACTAGCCCAAAGAATATAGAAGGAAAAATAAGTTGAGGTTTTGAAAGCGAGAATAAAAAATCCAGGTTTACTATTTTGTTTTTTTAGAAAAAAGTGAATAGAGAGGAGATAGACTGTGGAGACAAATTAGGTTTTATAATATGGACCACATTCATGTTTCTGGGTGCCATTCTGTGGTAAGCATGAATCACCACCCTCACATTCCAGCAATATGTCAACTAATCTCAAGCACATTTTGTGGAACCTTATTCTCTTATCAACTACTCGAACAATTGATACAGAAGGGTTGACTGATTTTCTTGTTATGTTTTGTGTAATGCTATCCAAGAAAACATTTCTGAGGTTTCCACAACTGCTATGTTGTCATTGTCCCTTAAACTTGGTATCTTTAAGTTTTGCATTTCAATTCTCTCGTATTGCTCTTGACTAAAGTTTTAATTGTGGTCTGCCAACCAGTTTGTATGGAAAGTTTTTATAGTTATACTGACATTTTAAATGTCAATTTTTCAGGACATTGAGAGGTATAAACTGGAAAATCCCAGAACATTTCATTATCTTAACCAGTCTAACTGCTTTGAGCTTGATGAAGTAGATGATTCTAAGGAATATTTGGCAACTAGAAGGGCTATGGATGTTGTTGGAATTAGTTCTGATGAACAGGTATGATTTTTTTAGCAGTGGTTCCACTGGGAAGAAAGATCCCCCAGCATCAATTATCAATCATTTGCTAAGAAATTTTTCCTCATTTTCTTTGTCATGTGTTTGCTTTATTCAGGATGCAATATTCCGGGTTCTGGCTGCGATTCTTCATCTAGGCAATATTGAATTTTCTGAAGGAAAGGAAATAGATTCATCCATACCCAAAGATGAAAACTCCTGGTTCCATCTAAGAACTGCTGCTGAGCTTTTTATGTAAATCCCCTCTTCTTGTAAATATCTGTACTTGTGAAAATCAGATTAGATCTACTTATTATCCTGAGAAACTGCAATGCAATTTTTCGTAGGTGCAATGTAAAGGTGCTTGAGGATTCATTGTGTAAGCGTATCATTGTAACTCGCGATGAGAGCATTACAAAAGGTCTAGATCCAGAAGCTGCAGTTCTTCGTAGAGATGCTTTGGCAAAGATTGTTTACTCACGGTTATTTGATTGGTAAGCATTAATGCCATAGCTGAATAGTTTGTTTTGCAAAATGGTGTGATAATAATTCTTTCAATATCTAGTTCAAAAATGGTTCTCTCTCTCTCTCTCTGTGAATTTAAGATGCTATCCCAGTTTTTTATGCTGCTGAATCCTTTTTGTTATTGGTTGCAGGATTGTGAATAAGATTAACAACTCAATTGGTCAAGATCCTAACTCAAAATTCCTGATTGGGGTGCTGGATATTTATGGCTTCGAAAGTTTCAAGACAAACAGGTGCTTAGCCGGTATGCTTTTGCATTCATTGTTAAAGCTGTCAAAATCTTGATGCGAGCTGCATCAAAATTTTGAAACGATGTGTGAAACTTATGAATGTCTGAGTCTTGATAGAGATGGCTTTCAAATGCTTTTTAGTGTAAAGAGCAAAATCAAGAGGTTCTTCTTAGTCATATAAAAAAAGAACAAAAAACTAATTGTTGAGTTTTCATAATGAAAAAAGAATCGTTTTGTTATTTTCAGATAGAGTTGTCTATCTTTCTTGTAGAGTTTGAGGGAAAAAACTGATAGACATTCTAAAATGCAACTAGGTGATAGAGAACAAAAATGAGGTTTCCAGCGCTAAATCTGAGACTATTAGATGCATAAAAAGGAGGTAAAGGTTACATGAGGAAAAGGAATATGTTGTAATGAGCAAAGGGTCCTAAGAGTTAATGGGCTTTAGGTTCAAGTAGTAGAAAAGGGTGAAGAGGTAGATTTTGCTTTCAATCCGAGACAGATTCTGAATCTCTGATAGTCTGATTAATGGTATAGTGCTAGAAGCTTTTCTGAACAACCTATTGCTTAGCCAGTCTGTTTGTTTTAGAAGGTTTCTTTTTAAGAAAAATGTTTCTGGTGTTCTCATGTGTCGTGTATCAGGATAAAGAATTAAAAAAATTAAATATATGTTTTATCCTTTGATTTGATTTACAGAAAGAGGTTTTTTTATTTCTCAAGTCAAAATTTTAAAATCTTTAATTTTCTTTATTATGTTTGCTTATATGGAGAAATATTGTATATGCAATTATGCATCTATAAGAATGAAGGTAATAAACTAAATTGCTATAATAACTGTAGAACACAACTTATGAGCCAGTCAATGAAACTATTGGAAAGGGTGATAGAATAAGTATGAAGAAAGCAGCCAACCATAGAGGGCCATTTGATTTATGCTATGAAGGTCCACAATAGGGGATCTGTTGTTTAGGTCATTCATCAATATATGGAGAACAAACATTGTGCACGTGGTTTTATGGACTAGGAGAATGCATGTGATATGATACCAAGAATGATAATTTGGTGGGGACTAGAAAAGAACAGGTTGCATAACGAAATTATCGTAATGTGTATGCTGATGCTTTGACAGGTTTCGAGAGAATGAGTCTAAATGTTAAATTGGGTTCATGAAGAAGATATAAGAGAATAATGGCTAAAAAACCAGTAAATCAAGACAAGAGAGTAGATGTAATGCATATTTAATGGGCTAGGAATTGTAGATGAATTCCCAATCAAGATGACAGACAAGAGACTTCACAGTGTGATCAGTTTGATGCAAAGGATTTTTTGTACAAAAAAAACAAAGCTATAAATGAAGATATATTTTATATAATGGATGATGTGGAGAGGTGCTTTTGGATTGTCATGATTGTTCCATTGCGCAAAACAACACTAGGTTCTGCAGTATTAGCTGATTGAAATTGCTGGGAAATAAAGTAGATCCAAGCTACCAGAAAAATGCAGAAGAAGGGTGAACCTTGAGATGGGTGTACGATAATATTAGAAAGGATAAAGTGAAGAGTTAAGAACAAATATATTCGGAGGTTTAGTAGTTAGTAGTTACAGCAATTTAAGATAGTAATGGTGAACTGGAAATTTGGATGGTATGGGTAAGTGAAATGAAGATTCAAAGAAGTTGTAGTAAAGTTAGTTGCTCCCATTTGTGTCTAGAAAGAGGGGAAAATCTAAGCTATCATGGTTGAAAATGAAAGATGTGAGAATTAACATTGGAGAAGTTTAAAGTTTATACTAAAACTAGAGCTAGTCCTTAACAGGAATATTGGTGGATCTTGATTTGTAAAGTCAGTCCCAACTAGTTGGACAAGGCTTAATGAATAGGATTTGACGGTTTGACCCAATGTTTTATGTCTCAGTATTGGGTTCCATACCAGTACCTTACTGGTATAATACAGCATGATGCGGTATGCCTCTGTATTTACCCATGGTAAAGGTGATAAATCGGCAGAACACTTATACCATGTGTCGGTGCAGCTTTTTATCAAGCCCTTGTATCATAGCTGGTCCCTACCAGGATGGTATGGTATGCTTAGTACAACTGGTATTTTTCTGGTACATAAAACCATACTTCTACTTATTGCTAAATTTTATGACGATTGTTTTATTTTGTGATTTACTGAGTTCATAATTCAAGTTCATTGAGTTGGAGCAATGAAGTTTTTAACTTCATCTATTGTTGTATGGAAAAAGGTGTGGACAAGAATTAGGGTTTAAAGATATAGACTCAAAGATTTAGACACTTGGGGCAGTAAAGTCCACCATTGGAAGACAAAATTTTTAATTATCACTCCTGGGGCAGGGCTATGTGTTCTTCCACGCAAAACAACCTACTCTTTTTATATCGGAGGTCTTGTATAATAGAAATTTGAAGTCTTGACAAACAAAATCTCATACAAATTAACTTAAATTGTAACTGATAAACGGGCAAACTTGGATCAAATTTCAGAAAGGGATCAAACTTGGTATACTTGTGGAAGGATCTAATTTGAATGATAGCATTTTATTGCTTGGATGTGCATTAAACAGATGATGGATCAAGTTGCTATGGGTTGAGATTATGATTTTCATCTTCTAACCAACTTAATGAAATACACAAGGTCAGTTAACTGCTTCAATAACTCATTTTCTATTATTTTCTGTTCTAAATATAAATTAGTATCTAGTGACTGGTTGAGTAAATGGATATGTGTTTGTTGGACGGTCTAAGTTTCTCGACTTCCACTATAGAACTTCCACCTAAGCCTCCTTTGGATGAGTCACGCACTAAGGACAAACTTCCTCATAAAGCATACAATCCTTCTGCCTTCATCTTTTGACCAATACATTTTGAAGTGGGTGGTGGTTTGTACAGACCCTTGTAGCCCTTTGTCTATGTCAACCACTCTAGAATTTTCTGAGGCAAATTTCCTCAATTGTCATATTCTTTAGCAAGTTATATTTGATAATAATGTTCCATTGTTTTCTGTTCTTGTTGCTTTGCTAGCATATTCGTTTGATATAAATATCTCACCTCAACGATTCCTGTTTAAGGTTCTAATATGTTCATCATTTGCAGCTTTGAGCAATTTTGTATTAATCTTACAAATGAAAAACTGCAGCAACATTTTAATCAGGTTTGAGTATGGAAAATTCTCTTTGCAAACTTTAGTTCCCTATCAGATAGACACCTAGGATTTAAATTTGTTTGAGTTACTAAAATAAGTTCTGATTCTGTTTCTTGGAACAGCATGTTTTTAAAATGGAGCAGGAAGAGTATACCAAAGAGGAAATCAACTGGAGTTATATTGAGTTCATTGACAACCAGGATGTTCTTGATCTTATTGAGAAGGTTCATTCTGACAACATCATTAAAACAGTACCTACATCAAAAAATTAATGTTTTCCCGTGATTGTTTTCCTTTATTAACTAGGTTGTATCACATAATAGTTGTGTTAGATTTCACAATGTCCAGCTAACCAGCATTGAAAGAATTCCAAGGACATATTTGATATTTTTATGCACTGTCAAACTTGACTATGGTGTTTCTCCCTCCTAAAAAGCAATTTAACAACACTAGGGGTAGGGGTACTAGTCCAATTAGCATGGAAATGGAAAAGAGTTGGAGTACATATTAAATGTCAAATCTTTGGTAAAAGATTTAAATCTTCTAAAAATAAAGGATCATTTTAATAAAAAAATCCACACTGTTGGTATTCATCTATATATCTATTAAGTTGCTATTGGTCGAGATTTCTAACCAATGCATCAAGTGGATGCAAAAATTAATAGTTACACTAGCATGCTATGATGGCTATGATCTAAGGATCTGATCTCATTGAATTTCGATCTATACAAGTTTTAAGATGTGTAGATCATGGTAAATGGTGTGGATATTCAATTTACATAGACTGTAATGTACTTTAGCACACTAGTACAATTCATACCATCTGTTATTCTATCCACTCAATGCATAGGTAGAGGGCTACCAAAACCTATGATTTTTTGTTTCTATGTATTTTTTGTACTAGAGTTCATGATCATTGGTGTGGATCATCAACTAGGAGGGTCCATCATCGATTTCAAATATTTGAATCTTTTACAAAGATTTAATGTTTTATGTGTAGTCTAACCCTGTAGGAAAATAGCTGTGAAAGTTCTGAAAGTCAAAATCTTGTTGACATACCCATTTTGGCTAGATAAATTTGGATTAACTTCTTTAGAAACTTGAAGAGTATCCTTGGTACCTGTCATTAATTGTTGCATTATTCCTATGACAGGCACAATGTGCTTTCTTTGCTGCTATATAAGAAGCCTTGATCATCTAAGTTCCACATATTTAGTACTACCCAATGGAACATGTTCAATGCACATTTAAGGAAAAAGGTAAAACAACATAAAAATATAAAAAAGGAAATTTTGAAATAAAAACTTAAAACAATATAAAAAATAAAAATAAAAATTGGAAAACAGAAAATATATAATTATAATTAAATTTTAAAAATTTAAACTTTGGAATTTTAAGAATGAATAAATATGGAAGTGGGCTTAATAGCAAGAAATATGAAAAGAAATTTTAGTAGGGGAAGAGAGAGAGAGAGAGAGAGAAATATGATCTCTCTTTCCCTCTACAAGTCCTTTCCTTGACTTTTTTTTTCCTTTTATTTTTTATGGAGTGAAGAGTATTTTGGAGTTGAATGGAAGGTATTTGGGAAAAAGTGATTGACAAAATCAAAATGTGAATATTTTAAAATTCCAAATTTCTTTCTCATAATATGATCAAGAGTCTTACAGGAAAATAAAGAAGATAATAAAAAGGATTAGGCCATGATTGAGGGCAAAATGGTTTAATTTTATGGGAAAAAAGTTCAAAGGAAAGCTAAAGCATATTTGAAAGCATATCTAAAATGAAGGTTAGCACTTAGCAGGAAAAATTTCTTCCAAATGACATAACAATCTGTCATATACTGAGATGTAAGATGGAAATCTAGTCAAATTGATATGAGACTTCTTAGAGATCTTCTTCTATTCTATTTTTCAGATATCCCGCAAACGCAAAGCATGTTGGATATTAAATGCCAATTTCTAGGAAACACAAAATCTATTTCACAATTCCAAACAACTAACAAATGCTTGCTTGATGACTAAGTTTGTCTCAGAATCTTTGTGCCTCCGTGGTTTAATTTGTCTTGAAGCACATATTGGGCATGCTTCTGTAATTATCCTATCATCATATTGCTAAAAGATAGGAAGCAGAAAGTGCAGAGCAAGGAAAACATTTGTTAAAAACCGTCATATTTTTTTTAAAAAAAATTGAAATTTATATATTTCAAAGTTCATGTGTGTGGATATAAACTCACTAGCCCATCAATATGGTTACAGGTCATACTTCACAATTGGTTCATGTCTGAAGCCAATTCTTCTGAAATGTATTGTCTGAATGTCTTCTTACTGCTTCCATTCAAGTCTTGCTTTCTATTTTTTCACTACGGGCTTCTTTAGGTAGACCACCTCACATGGTTTTCCCTTGATATAATGTCTATATCCATTAGATAGCTAATCTAATATCTTTTCATGCCTTTTGGAATGGCTTCACATATTGTTATTTTTAGGAGCTTCATATAAGTGTTGAAATGGTAGATAACTTCTGAAAAGGGTTGCTGTAGTTGTTATTACTATCAAAATTCTTTACGCAAAGTACTTTCGCCTGCCGAGTGTTAGGATGCCAGGATAACATGACTATGATCTCATTTTTCAATGGTTCAATGGAAAAGGTTAATGATAAATCACTGCTTTTGGAAATTAGACTAGCATGATTCGTTGTAGTCTTATCCAGGGGTATGCATGGGTTGGATCGGTTTGGAGATATACCTGAAACTGAACTAATTTAAATCAGTTTCTCAAACCGCAACCAAAATTGAACTGACCATCTACAAAAACCACTGGAAACCAAACCGAGAAATTCGGTTCAGTTTGTTTTAGTTTATCGGGTTGATGTTCAATGGGCTACGATAAATAGACCGGGCTAAGTCTGAACATAAAAATTCCATTTTATATAGCGTTGATGTTCAATGGGCTAGGCTAAATAGGCTGGGCTAAGTCTAAACGGAAAAAATCTATTTTATATATAAGAGAAAATATAAGGAAAGATTTAAAAAATTGAATATATTTATACACACATATGTACACATATGTATGAGATTGGGTCGGTTCGGTTTGAATTGGTTTTTTAAAAACTCAAACCAAAATCGAGCCGAATTTTTCCAGTTCAAACCTTTCTCAAATCGACATCAAATCTGATTTTGAAAAAAACTTACATAAACAGAACTAAAAAGACCAGCTCAGGTCAGGTTTGCGGTTCAGCTGGATTTTCGCACACCTCCAGTCTTGTCAACCTTACTTGTTCTTTAATTTGATGTTTCAGGATAAATAGGAAAGGTTACTGTGGAAGAGAAGGCATAGCACTTTCCAGAAATGTATCTGCTTATTTTTTTTAATCATATCACTTTTTCTTGTTAAATTCTAAATCAATGTTGAAAATGTTTCTGCAAAAAAATTCCACCTTTTTTTGTATATTTTCAGGAATTTGTTAAGAGGCCATATATGAAGCTTCCTTTGGGTTTGTTTGTGTTGATATACATCTAGCTATGTGCTGTTTGTTAAGAGGGCCATCTGCCTATTCATTTGCTGACACAATTTGTCACATGACATATGTTCAATAATAACTGGACCCTTTCAGTTTATGATATTATGCAATTATCACCTTCTCAGGTTCCTACGTTTTAACTTTTAATTTTGACTTTCAGAAACGTGGCGGGATCATTGCTCTTCTGGATGAAGCTTGGTATAAATACTATTATAATTCTTTCACTTAAAAAAGAAATTCCTATGAAACTTAATAAATTAAGATGCTAAGACAGCTGGATTCTTTTTTCATTCAAGCTTGTTGCCAAGATCAACGCATGAAACATTTGCCCAGAAGCTCTACCAGACTTTTAAAAATCATCAACGCTTTAGCAAGCCCAAACTAACTCGTTCTGACTTTATCATTCGTCACTATGCTGGTGATGTAAGTAGCTCCTTGTTGTGCTTTTGCCTTCATGTTCATTATCTGGATGGATAAGTATATAATACGAAAGTCTTCTTTTCATCTTTCAGGTCACTTATCAGACAGAGCTGTTCTTAGACAAGAACAAAGATTATGTTGTTGCTGAGCATCAAGCACTCTTGAGTGCTTCTAAATGCCCCTTTGTTTCGGGTCTGTTTCCTCCTCTCTCTGAGGACTCATCTAAATCTTCAAAGTTTTCATCGATAGGCTCAAGGTTTAAGGTACAACTATGATCTTTTTTTTATATGATGTGCACTTCGTACTTAAATGGTCCCAGTTATCGCAGAAAATACATCTGTTGAGTGCCACTGTATCTACAACTTTGCAGCAACAACTGCAAGCTTTACTAGAAACTCTAAATGCCACTGAGCCGCACTATATCCGCTGCGTTAAACCTAATAACCATCTTAAGCCAGGAATTTTTGAGAATATCAATGTTCTGCAGCAGCTACGATGTGGGGTAAATTTTTAGGCACCTTTCCTTTTCACTTCATATACTCTTTTCTTACTTGATGATATCTACACCAATGCTCATGTTGGCAACTGTATTGTAATTGTCTTTAATATAGGGAGTGCTGGAGGCAATTAGAATAAGCTGTGCTGGATATCCAACAAGACGTGCATTTGATGAATTTGTATATCGTTTTGGCATTCTTGCACCTGAAGTTTTGGATGGAAGGTGGCTACCTGAATACTTTAGACATGTTTCCAGGCATTTTGAGTAAAAACTGCTAGCACATATATATTTATTTGTTTGCTTGTTTTCTGTGGTAGTTGTGATGAGATCACTGCTACAAAGAGGTTGCTAGAGAAGGTGGATCTTAAAGGCTATCAGGTAACTATGGAAGTCAACACTTCTTTGCAAGTTTCAAGATTGACTCTGCCAAAATATTTAATTATTGACACATTTCTTAGAAAGGCCTTTGTCAATTTTTCTATCATAACATACAATTCTACATTTTGTAAGCTCATGCTTATTTATAGTTCATCTTGAATTAAACCAGTTTACACAGAACGTGCTCTGATTCTATATATAAAGCATTTTTTTGAAACTTGTTGTAAACTTAAAAATGGTGTAAGAAGACGTAAAGGAGGAACAATTAAAGGAAGTACAATAAAGAAAGGATAAAAGAGGGAATGGGGTTACTAAGGTCCATTTTGTTTCTACTAGATTTTTGTTGTACTATTCTTTTTATTACTAGTTAACTTGGTATCTTGGAATGCAGCGAAGGAGCACCTCAATCACTTGACAACAAGAAATCATTTCACTGAGACCAAAGTAACAACATAAATCCTGATAATTTTCTGGATTTGAACTTTAGCTGCTACCCTGAACCCTCTAATCTACCGGTCCAGCTTTTCGTGCAAAAGTTGCTCTGCTATTCTAAATTGTACACTTTGCAGAGGGTTAAGGTTCTCATATTGTGTGCATGATGACACAGTGCTAGCATGGTATATGAAGTTATGAACCATGCCAACTCTTGAAAAACATCAACATTGAATGATCTATAAGCATGGTACGCTGTACCGGCCCGAATCGAGTAATATAGGATATACTGTACCATACCAGTTCGATACTGGTACCCAGTACGGGTGGCGTACCGACACTCGGTATGCTAAAAAAATTCCGTATTGTGAAAAGATTCATGACCAATATGCCAAAAATACTATTTATTTCCTTGAAGATAGACTAATACAAACCAATATATGTTGTACCTATACTAAAACTTGTATCGGTTAGCTACCAGTTCAGTATAGTATCGAATTGGTTCCGTACCAACACACAATATCAGTGTCCACCGAACTAGTACCGGTAGGTGTACCGGTGGCTTACCGGACTTGTTCGAACTAGCCACAGTGCGCACGGCGAGCGCGAGCGAGTGAAAATGCCACAGTAGCACAGCTACAGTGGCATTTAATGCCATTGTAATGATGCTGTAGCTGCACTGTAATGATACAATGGCATTTAATGCACTGCAGCTGCACTGTAAGGATACTGTAGTTGCATTGTAATGATACTATAGCTGCACTGTAATGATACTGTAGCTACACTATAACTGTTACAGTAGCATTAAATGCCACAGTGAACCAGACTCAGTGTCGGTTCGTACCGAGTCCTGGTCGAACTAGACAGAATCGGTTCAGTTCGGCCTTGTACCGGTGCAAACCGGTTCGCATCGGTACACCCTCCGTACTGCTTGGTTTCGGCCCCTATGGACCAGACTGGTCAGGGACCGTACTGGCCTAGTACGGGCTGAACCGGCCGGTACGGACCAGTTTAGCATACCATGCAGGCATGCACAATATGCTTGGGCATGCCGGTCATCAGACCGACACCTTTTTTATTTTTTTCAATTTTTTTTTCATTTCAAGATTTTTTTTGGTTTTGTCGAGTTATGTTGATCTTAATTTGATCTAAAGGTCTGCAATCTCGGTACCAAGTACTGTAGCGGTATGTTACTAGTTTGGTACGGTATGGTCGGCACAATACGATACACACCTCATAGTCTCATACCAAGACAACTTCCAATCACTTTTCTCTCATTTATTATCATGATACCACCCGAAACCGAGTGGTACAGGTTGGTATGTTATGGTATGTGCTCCAATTTCGGATGGTACCGAGTGATACGAGATGGTTTTGGAAAGTTTGAACAAGTTTGACTTAGGTACCAAACAGAATCTCAGTATTGTACTTTGTACCAGTACCAGTATGGTCCGATCGGTACAGGTTGGTATGGGCTAGTACGGCAAACCTTGCTTGCACCCATAACACTTGGATGGGTCTCTATGAGGAAAAAATTTTGGTGTCAAAAGGGTCCACTGCTTAGATACATACTTGCATCTAATGCACATAGCTGAGTCCATGTAACATAGTATATCAAAAGAACAAAGGATTCCCAACATTGACCAAGTAATGATGAACCTTGTACTTGAATCAGCATAGACAACAACTAAGGCTTCAATTATATATGTGAATGAAAGGAAAAGGAAATATTTAAAAGCATAGATATGATCTTCTATGGATATTACACACAGGTAATATTGATGATAAAAAGGGAGGAAAAAAGAACTAGAGAATCCATTTGATGTGAATCCTCTGACCCATTGTCTGATGACTCTGATCTATAGTGGATTGAAAATAAATCTAAAAAAATAATCTGCTGATTTATCTATCTTCCTATTAACAATATAACTGAGAATGTATTATTATCTGATTTGTAATAATTTTCAAAAGCAAAAAAGCACAACGAGAGAGTGTCCTATGTTCGAGCCCCAAACTAGGCCAGGTACTTAATATATGGATGGGATTTCCTCCTATTCTTAGGAGAGCTAACAACTGTTTGCTCGGTTGGTGCCTTTCCCTTAAGGGCTTGCCCTTGGAGGAGGTCCAATGTTCAACCTCAAATCTTAGGTATTGCTCAAAAAAAAATGCACTACAAGAAAATTATACATGACCCTTTTTCAATTTTTAATGATAAACCTAGTTTAAAGTCCAGATGGCTTATCAACATCTATCAGAAAATGGTGAAATGCTTGAACTTCACGCTAGCTTTTATACCCTTTCTCACCATTTATGTTCTACCAACCTTCCATAGAAGATGTACACAAAATTTGTGAAAGTTTTCTTCAGAAAATGCAAAAAAACGTTCTTAACTTCTGATGCCAACATCTGTTTATCCTTGATGGTTGGTGAATTTCTGTCATTAGAAGGCATATTGTAAAGTCAAATCACCATATTAAGGACTATCTATTGATTGTAGCAGAGCTGTTGCTTTATAAATATTATGTATCCTAGACTGTTATCTCACTTTTCAAGTTCATACTTCCAGATAGGGAAAATGAAGGTGTTCCTTCGGGCTGGTCAGATGGCTGAATTAGATGCTCTGAGAAATGCGATGCTAGGACGATCTGCCAGCAAAATTCAAAGGAAAGTTCAGTCATATCTGGCTCGCAGAAGTTTTATATTACTACAAAAATCAGCTATACAGCTTCAGGCTGTATGCAGAGGTACTATACAGCATACTGTAATGTGTCTGTTGCGGCTAATTCTTCAGAGAATACCTTGAGTTTGCTGGTGCAGATTTGCTACCGGTAAAGAAATATATTGTTTTGAGCCAACGCAATTAATTCAAGTCTTGTTGCCATTGAAGGACAAATAGCATGGCATCTTTATGAAAACATGCGTCGGCAAGCTGCTTCCTTGAAGATCCAGACATATTTTCGTGTGCATCTTGCAAGGAAAGCTTACCAGGAACTGTCTTCTGCATCCATTGCCATTCAATCCAGTTTACGTGGGATGGCTGCTCGCAAGGAACTTCATTTCAGGCGGCAAACAAAAGCTGCAATTATTATTCAGGTAAAATGAACTATAACTGAGTTCATTTTTATTTTTATTTTTAGAAGATTAACAATACAATTCTTGTCTTTTTTCTGTTCTACTATTTTTAGAAAGATGAAAAGCCTGCATAAGTTGAGTATTGCCATTTTGCTATTTATACCCATAATCTGTATGACCTATCACATTATTGTCCTACAAAGGAGACTTGTCTTTTATGGTTCTCTAGTACTTTGTTTGATTTGATCTGTATGCTAAGAGGCTGTAAAATTCTGAAATTTGGATCTAGCAGACATGATTGGCACATTTTCACCTTAATTATTCAATTGTCACTGCACCTGCATTGATGTTTAAAACATGTTTGTTTAATCATGGATACAAACTTTTATTGGATTCATGTGTTATTGGACCATCAATTTCTCTATGGTATAATTTTTTCATTTTTATAATGTGTTTCCTATTATATGTATATTTAATTTCTCAAGAATATAATTAGATCTTCCACCTCTCATCAGCAATTACGAGTAAATGTATGTGTTTTTTCAGAGACATTACCGCAGATACTTGGCACGCTTACATTATTTAAGGATAAAGAAAGCGGCAATCACCACTCAATGTGCTTGGAGAGGAAGACTTGCTAGAAGAGAACTGCGAAAGCTAAAAATGGTCAGCGTTTATTTATTCATCTTACGGATCTTAATTTGGGAAAACATTTATCTCATTCAATTTCTAATGAGTTCTGGAAAGTGTCTGGACTCTGGATAATGATATGATGACATCACCATTTATGCTTCGAAAGGTCTGGTTTGCCATTCAATAATGCTTGTTAACATTGTTAGTTGCAATATTTCTTGCAATATTGCATTCTTTGTTGCAACACTTTCGATTGTTAGCTTAACTTTTTAATGTAATTTCAATTTTTATCCATTCAATTAATAATTTAGGTATTTCACTAATGGTTATTTTTCTTGGAGTTTTCTTTGGTCCAATTCTTGTGCATGTAATGCACTTGTACTAATAGTTGTACTCACATTAGCATGAAACAAGGCACTAATTTCAATTTCTACAAAATAGCATCTCTAGTCTTTGTCAAAGTTCCATTCTTACTTGAAAATATGTATATATTTGGGGGTAATGATAGTTTTCACTTGATTACAAACTGGAAAAAGCTTCATATGCTTATTACTGTGAATCTGTGACATCTTTGATTACTCTAATCTTGAGAAGTATAGCACCACTAAAAGGAAAGCTAATATGCATCTTTTAAAATCAAGAATGAAAACATACTATTGATTATTAGTTTTTTCTTTAATTGTTGAAATTGTAATACAAGGCTTCTCATGACTGGATGTTTACCTTCCTATCATGTTCCATGATCTATATGCATAAGCATAATGATATCCTGTTTTCTGGTGGAATATTTTATTAAATATAATATTCTCGGTTGCTTAGTTGTCCCTCTTTTTATCTTCAGGCTGCAAAGGAAACAGGTGCTCTACAAGCTGCCAAAAATAAGTTAGAGAAGCAGGTTGAGGAACTAACTTGGCGGCTACAACTGGAGAGACGCATGAGGGTACAAATATTCACTAGTGCTTAATGTTGTTCATTTTGTATAATGGTTTCTTCTGTTTTTTGTCTACAAGTTCTGGACAGATAATTGAGGTTATATACTTTGACCTACTTCCCTTTTTGGGAGAAAAGGAAATCCACCCAGCAGAATTACCCATGTCCAAATACTTGGGCAACAGCTCCCAACTATCGAAATAGGAACCTCCTCCATTTGAAGGAGGGTTGCAACAATGTTCACGAATTTTATATTGACATTCATTGTCACCTGTTTGAGAAATGGTAGTAAAATTTTCAATTTATGTTGTGTGAAGTGTAACGTAAAAAAACTTCAGTTTCTGACGTAATTATGGCATTAAACGCTATTCCATCATCAATTTTTGGGAATTTATCACTTCTTCTAGGCCAATCTGTGCCTCATTCATTTCTGTTATTTATCGGATTTAGGTGGACATCTTGAGAAACTCTTTTTTTCTTTTCAATTTGTATTTGCAGCACTCTGCATATAGGTGGATTCTGTAGTACAGGAAAATTTTGATGGGAACACATGGACAACTTGCTATTAGAACAATTATTTATGATGCTTGAATGGAGACTTGTTATATTCTCTTCAAAAAGAATAATACAAACTGATAAAGCAACAATTTTCTAGAACCAGTTTTTTATAGGTCAACTGACATATAACATTGAATGCGAGATCTGAAACATCTTTTCGGTAAAAAAAGATAAATATGCTTGTTTTAGGGCTGTTTACATAATTACATGTTCTAGTCAATGTCTTGATGGAGTATCTGTCAGCTATCTGTAACTTTTATTGGCACTGGAAACTGTCTGAAAGTGTGATGTCTCTAGAAAACAAGATTATCAAAGCACAGGATAGGATTTTAATTGGCTGATCAGCTTCTCTTTATGATTTATGAGTAGTTTTGGTTTTTTATGCAGTCACCTGGATGTTGCTCACTTCTGATATTTTCTGCGACAGTTAATACCTTCTTCTTATTTGTAGGCTGACATAGAAGAAGCAAAAACACTAGAAAATGCAAAATTGCAATTGGCCTTGCAGGAAATGCAAGTACAGTTCAAGGAGACTAAAGCAATGTTGATAAGGGAGCAGGAAGCTGCCAAAAAAGCTGCTGAGAAAGATCCTGTCATACGAGAGGTTCCAGTTATTGATACACCTCTTATGGATAAGCTTACTTCTGAAAATGAGAAACTGAAGGTGAGTCTGACATAAGGATCTTTTCCTTCTCTCTTGTTTTATTTTCTCTGTCATGCCACTGGTAGCAGTGAAATAGTTGTGTAACTGGTTGCCGATTCTTAAGCTTTAAAATAGTTCCTGCATTTTTAGTGGATTATTGAACGTTTTTGGGAGTCAATGTGTGTCTACATACATATACATACATAGCATGTAACATGTTCACTAGTCTAGTCTTTTGTCTAATAAATGCCAGCTGGATTGTATGATGATGGGCCAGTATCGGCATCCTGCATGGGTCTGCATGACACCTTTAAAATCTGTTTTCATAATTTTTAATTAAAAGGATTTATATAGCTTTAGCATTCCATGGCACAAGCACATGCTGTGATGGCAAGGGACCAGCATGGATATCTCAATTCTTGCTATTAAAAATTTGCTTTTTATTTGGAAGCTATTCTTTTACCAATATTGGGCATAATACTATTGTTCTCATAGGAGAGAAGATACGGCTCTATTTGGGATTGCTGTTGGTGGTAAAGCTTTTGGAAGTAGTGCTTTAACAAAAAGTTGTTTCATATTTGTTTTTTGGAAACTACATTTCTAAAATGCTATGAGACAGTGCTTTTGGTAAACTTTAATATCTATTTGATGAGCAAATTGAGACAGTGCTTTTAGTATGAGAAAACAACAACAAAGGTTATTGCATAGTGCTTTCAATTTCTTACCTTGTTGTACTTCAAGAACTATTATTATAAAATATTCTTAATTTACAAATTATTTATTTTGAATACTGTAATATTACAATAATATAATATTGTAATTGGTTTTTTGCATACATACCTTCTTAAATATTAAAATTTGCGTGAATGCCCTTTCAAAATTGATATTTGCATGTATACCCTCATCAACACTTTTTTGTATGTATACCCAAGGTTCGCCGTACGGGTACCGGGAGGCATACCGGTAGCCTACCGAATCGGTACGGTTCTGGTTCGTACCAGCACTGGCCAGTACGAAGCGGTTTTTTTTCCGCATCCACGCGCGCAGACGCATGCGCCCCCATTAAATAAATGCCACTCTGTGGCATTAATGATCGCGGGCGCGCTGCCCCGCGCGGGTGGAGAATCGCGGGCGGGCGGGGGAATCGCACGCGGGACGGTTCCCAGCGCGGAGAACCGCGCGCGGGCGCGGTTCCATGCGCTGGGAACCGTGCGGTTGCTCTTCCTCGAGGGAGCCTGTGGCCCTTTCGGCCATGCACTTTGACACCACAACGCCACACTGTGGTTTAAAAATCCATAGCGCGCGACGCTGTGGATAAAAAAAAAGTACCATACCGGTGCGAATCGGCTGGTGCGACCGGCCAATTCGCACCAGTACCAACCGGTATACGACCGGTACGCATGCGTATCGATCGATTCCGGCCCGATATGGCATGGAACCAGATTCCACAAGTCCAGCATACCGTTTATAGGCCGGACCGGTTTGGTATGATCTGAACTGGCCGGTACGGACCGGTTTGGCTTTCCATGTGTATTCCTTTTTTTTTGGTATATACCCATGCCATCTAACGCCATTAAGAAGTTAGTGGTTTAAAATTGAAATGATGAAAATGCCTTTAATGGGTAAACATGCAAAAAAAAAACGTTTATAAGGGTATACATGCAAATAACAATTTTGGAGGGTATTCATGCAATTTTATATATTTAGAAGGGTATGCACGCAAATTTTTTTTTGAATTTTCGCATAAATACTCTTCTAAATATTGAAATTTGCATGAATGCTCTCCAAATTGATATTTATGTACATGCCCTTACAAGATACTATTTTTGTATGAATATCTTTGACATAGCGATTCAACTAATATGATTAACCAAAATTATATTTATTTAAATTAAAAATTAATTAAAATTATCAAACTATCTTTTTATTACTGAAGTGGGTAACAGGTTAATTAGTCTCACTGGAAACTAATATTCCTATCTTTTTTGAGAAATTTTCTGATCTCTCTCGACCCTCTCTTTTACTTCTCCATCCGAAATCAAAACCATTCCCTCAACTCCCTTCTCCATCATAGACAACCCTTCATTATATCCTTTCTACATGAAGATGGTCAGGTCCTGCCTTTAGCTTTATAAATTATTTAAAAAAAAGTGTTGTGAGAGATTGGCAACATTTATCTTTTATTGTATGAGATTTGTAATATTTATCTTTTAGAGTTGAAAATTTTTTCATATGCAGGCTAGTGGCTTATTTAAAATTACTGTGACAAGATGGGGCCCATACACTAGATCTTTTCTTCTTCTAGAAAATTGAAGCTCTAAAGAAAAGTAGCTCGAGGTACACAATGTAAGGAGTGGCCTTCCACCACATGACCGTAGAGGTTGTTAATAAGTCTGAAGGGTTCGAAGTCCTTAAATAATTTTGCTTGGGATAATTGATGTTGTTCTTCCACCCATGAACATAGCAGTAGCAAGGAAGCTTGATCATTGCAATCTATCATGTGCTTTTAAGAGATTCTAATTCTTTTTTATATTCTAATATATGTCCTTATATATGTATGTATAACAGTAAATATTATAAGCTATGTTTCGATGAAATAAAATACAGTGGTTATTATAAATAAAGAAGAACTTCCAAAACTCTTTTTATTATCTAATTATCGAATCAATCTTTTTTTTAAGCAATATTTTTATGGAAAATATTGAGGAGCAGGTGCTAGAGAAATCCAAGTGTTAAAATAGGTGGAAATAGAAAAAATAAAATTAGAATTTTTTGCATGTAAATCCTCCTAAATATGTGAAATTGTATGAATATCCTCACAAAGTATTATTTACATATATACCCTTACAAATGTTTCTTTTTGCATATCTACCCATTAAGGATATTTTAGTCATTTTTAATTTTAAACTGTTAATTTCTTGACGACATTAGATGGTGTGGGCACATATAGAAGAAAAAAGGAATATGAAGGGTAAACATGCAAAACAAGTATTTTGTAAGGATATACATGCAAATATCAATTTTAGGAGGGTCTTCATGCAAATTTCAATATTTAGGAGGATATGTATGCAAAAAATCCTATTGCAATATAGTAGTATAATATAATAGGGATATAATAATATTTTATGATTAAAATTTTTTATTGTGATATAATAATGATAGTAGCATGATATTGTCATAATGTTAGTATAATATAATATAATATGTTATAATATTCTATAGTATAGCATAATATGTAAAATAAAATAATATCTTATGTTATAATATAATATTATAATCATATGTCATAGTAATATAATATATTACTATATAATTATAATGATATTTTAATATAATATAGCAATATAGTAATATATTATAATAATATAATATACTACTATCTTACAATAATATAATCTAATATTATAATATGATATAATAGTATAATACAATATAGCATAGTATACTATAATATAGTATAATATATCTATTATTAGTTAATAATATTTTGATATAAATTATTATTACTATTACATATTAATATATTATTAAATAGTATAATATTATTATAATATATGAATGTGATATTATTCTTTTAGTATAATATTATAATAGTATTATATTATAATATTACTTTCATATTAATATAATATAGCATAAAGTATTGTTAATCTATAATTTATATATTTTATTTTAATCTAAATATTATAATAAATAATGCATAACTACAAAATTAAGGGGTAGTTTGGTCACATAAATAGCTTCCCAACGGGCTTCCAAAAGCGCTTTTAGGGAGAAGCTGCCAATTGGAGTTTTCGCGAAGTAGAGATTTTTCAGCTTTTGGGAGGATCAGAAAGTTGTTTCAGGTTTTTTTTACCAAACATCCATATATCATCTAGAAGTGCCTTTTGGGCTCTAGAAAACACTTTTTTGCATATCCCAAATGAGGCCTAAGTACAATGTGGGGACTGGGGACAGACACAGAATCAGAAGTAAAGATGATACTATGATAGTAATGATAATAGCAGTGATGACAGTGATGATGGAGTGGTGGTAGAATAGAAAGAAAATATGGGTTCATGTGACATGTTGTAGGTTTTTTCTGTATGTTGAAAGGAAATAAAGATGGATAGAAACACTAAACTAAATCATTGGCATCCAACAATGCTATACTGAATTAAATCTTAGTCTACCATATGGTGCTAAACAAGGAAAGAATGCAATACATTGGGTGGGCTGGTGATTAGATGGAGAGATATAGGGAGATTTTGTGGGAGCAACTTTACAAAGATTGTTGGTAGCTGAAATGGTATAATTAACTCTAGTTAGATCCACTAAGGGTGAGATACATCATTACTGAATAATGGGGGCAATCACCTTAAAGAATGCCAATGATGCATCCATTAACATTTTTCATTTTGATTTAGTTTTTCAATTTAATTCTTAATCTTCAACTATGCATTTAACTGGATTAAATAGGAACTTAAATATCTAATTGAGAAAATTGCTAAACATCACTGCTCCATTCCCTGCTTCTCATGTGGTGGTCAACATGTGCTGATGTGGGATTTTGGGAATGGCCCTGCCCCAACTAAAACTAACTTATCCGCTTGTGTTGCACCAATTCTTGATTGCCACATACGACCTGGGAACTGAGCAGGGAATGAAGTGGTAATAGGTAGTGATACCCATTTAAATGGATGTTTAAATGGTCTGTTAAATAGAAGCCACTCAAAAAAGTTACCGGTTATTATTTATGCATCAACTATGTATTTAGTAGGCTATTCTGGTAGTTTGACATTCTCTTGAGTACTAAAGGCAAATAAATTTGAGATTGGATTTTAGTATCTTGTGTGGGAGTAAAATGCTTGGTGCTGGGATTTTCAATGCTGATCTCTCTCTCTTCTCTCTCTCTCTCTCTCACACACACACACAAACACACATTTATTGCCTGTGTTGTTTTAGTTGTGTGGGTGGGTGTGGCTCTTTGATAGGCTTGTTGTTGTCTTTTGTATGTATGGGCAATGAGTTTCAGAACGAATTTACTGATATCCTTTATGGGGGTAGAGTTTTTGATAATGTGGTTTCCCATGCCGATCTTTGTCGTTCTTTCACATTGTTATTTTTTCATATTTCTTTTGGGGGGTATTGTTGTCGTTAAGTTGTTTTTCTCTCACGAAATCCCCTATAACAATTTGCAGGCTTTGGTGAGCTCTCTTGAAATGAAGATTCAAGAAACTGAGAAGAAGTATGAAGAAACAAGCAGAATTAGTGAGGAAAGGCTGAAGAAAGCTGTGGAGGCAGAGTCAAAGATAATTCAACTTAGCAATTCAATGCAAAGGTTCTTGTAGATTCTGCAACTCTGTAATTCAGAATATCAATATTTTATATGATAGGAGTATAGTCACCTAACTTCTTTGATCAAAATGCGATCCATCATTTTTGGATATTTTGAATGTGTATTTTCTTGAAGCAGGCTTCAAGAGAAGCTGTCTAACATGGAATCTGAGAACCAAGTTCTACGGCAACAGGCCTTATTGAATTCACCTGCAAAAAGCTTATCTGAACATTTATCAATTCCTATAACACCATCGAAACATGTACTTGTGAATTCTAAACTATTGCTATTTGCTAACATATTTTTCTTTATTTAAATTCTATTTTCCTTTGCTTCTTACATACTTTGTTTTGACTTGCATAATTTGGATAATGGTCAGCATGATATTGGAGAGCCCAAGGTCTGGAACGTATATCAAGGAAGATATTTCATCAGTTTTTATTGTTGTTTTGCTCTTGTATAATCATCATCATTAATTTTTGGCAGGAACATCAAAGTGCGCCTCCAGCTATTAAGGATTATGCCAACTCTAATCCTAAGCTAAGAAGATCTCTTACTGAGAGACAAAATGTATATTTCAGTTATTTACAAAATGAAATATTATTACTTGCTGCACATTATTATGTTTATAAAAATGATCAATTTTGATGCCAAGTTTATTCTCATGCAGGATGATGTTGATGCCCTTGTCAACTGTGTAGTTCAGAATATTGGTTTTAGTCAAGGGAAGCCAGTAGCTGCATTAACCATATACAAATTTCTTCTGCATTGGAAGTCATTTGAAGCAGAAAAAACAAGTGTTTTTGACCGACTAATTCAGATGATTGGTTCTGCAATCGAGGTATCCGCTGCTCATCCGCTAAAAACATGTTTTTGTGGTAATTAATAATTATACGCTTCGTAAACATCCTTGTATTGGAATAATTGTGGAAATTTAGATTTTTATCTACCGAAGAATTAGGCATTTGATTGTTATATAGCTTTGTCAAGAAAAGCAAAAATGAGAGACAAAATTAAGGTATTCTAACAACAGTTGACATCCCCTTGAGAACAGATGATACATCAGAAGCTAAAAATGGAATATAGGAGCATGGCTGACTTGGATTATGATGAGAGTACCCAAACACAGTGGGAAAATAGCAAGAGGATGCCTACAGAACCAACTTGCCCATTGATTATAAAGTGGACCTGTTTGTCACTCATGGTATGCTGAACCGGCTCGTACCGGCCGGTAGAGCCGTAACCGAGTGGTACAAGCCCAGTATTGGTGCGAACCGGTCCGGTTGGCACCGGTACGCACGCCCTCGCGCAGTTCCCCGCGCTGGGCAGCGCGCCCGTGTGGGCGCGAGCTAGGAACTGCGCCCGCGCGCGGAACCGCGCGTGGAACAGCACCCGCGCGCGGTTCCCCGCGTTGGGAACCACGCCTGCGCGGACGCGCGATTAATAATAGGCCCACGCGGATGCGCGATTAACAACGACCCTGCGCGGGGCGCATCCGCGCGCGAGAGTCCGCACCCGCTTCTGCAAGAAAGAACTGGCCGGTTCGGTAGGCGATCAGTACGCCTACCGGTATCGGTACGGCATACCTTGGTGTCACTGCAAGGTGTCTTCTCGTTTATTAGAAAATAACAACTCTAGCATGCCAAGACATGAGTAACTTATTGACTCTTCATGCTCAAGGTTAATGCCTCTTGTATGGAAGCATTGTATAATGCACGTCCATGAAAGAAAGAATGATGAAAAATTTATAAAATTTATCAATATAGAATATATCTTTTAGTGTAATTCTAATAGAAGCATGGTGCTTAAACACCACTGATCTCCTTCTTTCACATATTGTTATTTAACTCAGTCCTCAGGTCTGCGATTTTCTTCACCATCACCAAATTTTCTTGTTTGGCAACTTTTTTTGTCTGCTTTCAGTACTGACGGATGTAAGGTAAAATATATGGATTATGAGAGAGGGATGGTTCTTGCAACTTGACTTTATGTTTAGACTCCATTTGGTGGATTGCAATTTTCTCATCTCATTTGTTTTCTGTAGTTTACCATTTCAATCATTCTGACAAAAATCCACGATGCAGAATAACGAGAGCAATGACCATTTAGCTTACTGGCTATCAAATACGTCTACTCTTTTACATTTGCTTGAAAGGAATCTAAAAACAGCCGGTGCTATTTCACGTCAGAAACCACCCCCTCCAACCTCATTGTTTGGAAGGATGACACAAGTATGTGATTACATTCAATTTTCTTGATCTTCCATTGGGATGCATACGTGGTTACTATGGTCAGGCTTTGTCCTGGTCACAAACTGAATGAACGCCACTCTTTTACATATTTAATATGACTTTCTCTTTAGGGATTCCGCTCCTCTGTGAACCTTGATGTTGATGGACTGAATGTTGTACGGGAAGTTGAGGCCAAATACCCTGCCTTGCTTTTCAAGCAGCAGCTCACAGCTTATGTGGAGAAAATATATGGCATTATTCGTGATAATATGAAGAAAGGCTTGACTTCCTTGCTTTCTTTGTGTATCCAGGTAAGATGACTGACTGACTATCCATTGCTTGTTTCTATCATTTATCTTGTCCTTTTTTGTTCATGATATCTAACTACTGCAAGAATTCTATTTTGAGTATTAGTAAATAATTTGAGAATGGGACTATTCCGGAGCAATTTATCTGGAGTTGATGTCACGAGATGCATATATATTTATAGTTTCAATAGATAGCTCAAACTTTGATAGTTTACTGAACTTGGTATTATTGTTTCTTTCTTCTTGCATTGCTATTTTAGTTTCTTCTTTAAGTTAGTATCACGAATATTTTATCAAGTGGAGGTAATTGCATTACAATCATAAAGCGAAACAAATGAGCAATGAGGCTCAAATGACATATAGAAAGGTAATTGTTAATAAAGAGGCTATAACTCTTGACCCCTTCTCACAAGTTTGCCTGTTAATTCTTTTGCGACTGAAAAATCCAGAGAAAATAATGCTATACTTGCTTACATCATTCCTCCTAATTCCATCAAGGAAAATGTTTGTAGTTCTTCCCTCCTCTATGAGCTCCATTAGTAGTATGAAGAACTCCTTGCTATTATTATCTTGTGTTGGAATGCCACTTACAATTCCTTCTTAACATATGAAATTGATTCTCATAAAGCTTGGGCCCTGTTTGATTTGCAGGATTGAGAGGTGGGAATAGGTAATAGGTTCCCATTCCAACCCATTCTTATGTTTGCCAACTCATTTGGACACATGAATGCTGTTTTGATGGGTACCAGATTCCCATGAAAAGAGGTAAAACCATACCCATGGTGGGGCTTGGGTATTGTTTTCCTTGGTAACAATAAAGAGGTTTTCTCACGAATTAGATTGTTAATATAAATTATATATTTGAAAATATTATAGTAATGCATTATTATATTTATTATGATTATTATAGTATTATAATTATATTATTATATATTATAATTATCAAGTTGTTTTATAACCATAATAAAACTATTAATGTTATAATGCAATATTATATTTAGGGGTGGAAATCAGGTCATGTCGAGTCAAGTCAGATACAGATAGGGTCAAATACCTGTCTATCCAAACTTGATCGCTTTTTGAATGGATTAGGAATCCAAATCAGAGCATAACCTTTTGATTAGACTGGTAACTTGACCTGACCTTGCATAACCCATTTAATAAATAGGTTGAATTAGGTAAAACAAGTTTTAAATGACTTAAACATGTCTTAAACATGTTAAACAAGTACTTAAATGACTCAGTTCATGATCTGACCGGACTATTAAATGCGTCAAAATGGGTCAGGACTCTAAACTTGAACTTGACCCATTTAATAAATGGGTTAGGTCAAGTCTGATCTATTACGACCTAGATGTTTCTGCCAAACCTATACCTGCTTAAAGCGGATCGGATTATAAATTGCCACCCTTAATTATATTGGTACTCATATTTGCAATATCAATATTATTAATAAAGTGATAAAATATAATATTGATATAATATTTTTATGTTAATATTATAGTATTAACTATTAACATTATAGGATATTAAATCATATATTGAATACTTTATCATCATTTTATTTATATTAATATTACGATATTAGTAATATTAATGTTGATATCTTAAGTTATATCTAACAGTGCAGTATAATAATATAATATATTATAATAATATCAATGTATTAGCAATAATATATAATTTTATATGCTACGAAGTTTGCTTTATTTCCTCAGGATTGCTTGGACTTATCCAATTACAGGAATTGGAATCAGTCAGTACTGACGATTCCTAGTAGCAGATATCCTAGGAACAGGAAAACTATCATTGATTATCATTTTTGACAATCAAACTTGGCCTTAAAGGTTTGTACTGTTTATTCCGATATTGGAAGGTGATACTAGGTTAGGCATCAATATATGGGTAAGCTTTTAAGATTTCTATGCTTGAGTTTAGTTGGCCAAATGTTTCCATGCATACCATGCTACAAGCATCTCTCAACTCTTCCAAATTGTTGGGTCCCCTGTGAAATAGACAATCATCAATATTCGATGTCAGAGACATGGTGTTTGCTAGCTCAAGATTTGAAATTTTGCTTAGATCAAGCCAAAACCCTCCTTATTTTTGGGTTTTGGCCTATTTCGATGAGCTTAGACCAAAGCCCATTGATTCAGTCAGTTTTGTGCAGTTTATCAAAGCCTTTGATATTTAATATCTGAAAGCTTCAGGGCATTGGCTGCATTTAGAAGCAGAATAAGTTAATTTGAAGTAATTGAGTTAACTTACTCCTACTCCTCTTCACTTCGGAAAAAATCACTAACTTATTCCTGGGTTAAGTGGATAAATATGTTTGGAAGGAAATGATGTACCAACTTTTCAGGAATACTCTTTTTGCCCTTTTGAGAAAAAGTGGTTTGCTCCAAGTGCTTCAATGAGTGTTTGGCTTAAAAAGGGTGGAATAATTAGGCTACATAACTTTTGCTTTCTCTTATCCCACTTACAAACACAGCTTTAATAGGCAGAGGTTAGAGAGGCTCTTCTTACAAAATTGTAACATTTGAAGATGAGAAAATTCTCAAATTAGTTTTAACAATTAAATACAAAGCACCATATACACAATAACAAGAATTTTTTCAATAAATAAATATAATTTATGTAACAATATGAAATTAGTTAAGTGGTCACACAATCTTGAAAACATAAGAAGGAAATGATGTTTGCATGTTCTTCTCAAAATTGGAAGATTTTAGACTATGAGGCACTGAAAGCTTCATAAGTGGTGAAAATTTAATAACTAAATCCTTTATATGATCACAATGCAATTATTTCTGTGTGCATTTTATTTAAATAACATATTTGATACTGATACATTGATACTAATATCAGGATAAGACTATCAAAGCTATATAAAAAAATCCTTTTAATGCGAAATACTATCATAACTTATTTCGGCCTCTTTTTATTTTTCTCCTATTATTCCAGTTTTTATTTTGAATATTTTTATTCGTTTTACTGGAACTCCATAACCTAGAGTAATTGCCAAAATTGGATCTCTACAGGCCTGACCAAAAGCAAAAGCATGATCAAATATTCAAACTTTGGTCCAATAATGATCCCACACTACATTATGGGCGATGTACTTTCTTGGAGGAACATTAATCAACATCTCAATATCTCTTATCATATGGTGACAGTTCCATCTATAGTCTCCTGTCAAACAATGGTCTGTACCTGTCCTAATCAACAAACACCTTCCTTACTAGAGGTGCTTGACATCTTACCATCCTGTTTCTAAAAGATACTTTAGAAAAATATATTTCATTATGTGGGGATGAGACCACCTTGCACCACAATTCTACATCGTGTTCAAACACAGTTTGTTCATAGATTCAACAAAAATGGAGTTTGAACATATTGCAAAACTGAAGCCTACATGAGGATTTCCTCAGCCACGAACCACCAAGAACACAAAGTAACATATACAATTCAACTAATTAACAAAGTATTTCCTCAGCCACCACCCACCAAGAACGCTAAGTAACATATAAAATTCAACTAATTAACAAAGTATTGTTACTAATCAGTCACACGTAACAGTTAGCGGGAAACTCTTGATTCTTTCTTTTAGTAGTATTGGCTATTTTAACTTTTACTTTTGAGATTGTTAGCATTTAGCAAATGATTCTGCAGGCGCTTGACATACAATCACATTGAAATTTGCTACGTACTTCATTTTGTTTCATAGAGTCCTTACTAAGTTTAGTAATGTGCATTTGGCTAAATCTTAAAATCATGATATTTTGTGGCCTTAGAAATCACAATTGATTACTTTAGAATTCTGTGCAGTTTACTCTGTAGTAGAAATTCATAAAATCCCTTTTTTCATAAAATTTTCCAAGTTCATCTTTCTTTATAATTCCTGTGATCCTACCATATTAACCATTTTATATATTTATGATTTTGACGATCAAACACCTCCCAAAAAATTATCAACTTTGAGAATTTAATAATTTTGTAAAAAAGATGGAATCATGATTTGAAAAGTTTTAAACCTCCAAATGCTGCCTAAAGAAATTATATTATGGCTGAGTGTACAATTACTTTAATTTGGTTGCGAATATGATCCTTGAAAGAAGTTCCAAAGTGCCTGTTAGGGGATTGCTGTTCAGTGTTTGCTTGGCTCAATAGTCTGTTGATTACTTGCATTTGACTTCCTTGATGCCTTTTTCGCTTTGACTTGCAACTTGCTATATATGCATACTTATTGGATGGATCTCATCTTATCTGTATTGCTGATTATTTGTTTAAAACTCAAGGCACCAAGAATAGCAAAAGCAAGTGTGCTCAAAGGGCGTTTATGTGGGAATTCAACTCAAACTAATCACTGGCATAGCATCATTGACAACCTCAATAACCTTCTCAAGACACTACAAGAAAACTATGTAAGCACTATCTCATCAGATTGGAGCAGTAAGCATTATCTATAAACAGTTAAAACTGATTTGTGGCTAACATGATGACTTTCCAGGTGCCTACGATTCTGATTCAGAAACTCTTTACTCAGATTTTCTCATTCATCAATGTTCAACTCTTCAACAGGTGACCATCTGTTTTACTTTGTTCGCCATTATAATTTGTGAATAATTTGATAGATATGTTCTATTTTTTGCTGCTGCAGTCTTCTCCTGCGCCGTGAATGTTGCTCCTTTAGCAATGGAGAATATGTGAAATCTGGCTTGGCTGAATTGGAGCTGTGGTGTGCGCAAGCAGAACCAGAGGTAATAAACTTAGTGTAGAGTTTGACATATATGGGATGTGTATGTGGTCCAGATTGTGTCTGGAATTCTTTAGTCTCATCTTATTATGTTTCACATTACAGTATGTCGGAACATCCTGGGATGAACTTAAGCACATTAGACAAGCTGTGGGTTTCTTGGTAAGAAGTTTTTACTCTGATACATTAGAACATATCATAGGTATAGATGTAGTTGACTTTGACGTATTGAGTTCATTGTACTTGCATTAGAATTTAATGCATTGTTTACTTGCAGTTTTTATATGAGGCTTTTACAATATGTCCATAATTGTGAGCTTATTTGGGACAAATTATAGACCAGGAGATCATGTCCATGCTAATTATCTGTTTTTCTCATTGAATCATTTTTATCTGGCTTTATAACATCTTGACATGTTCATTTTGATCTTGGTATATGATATCTGATTGACTTGCTCGGTGAATTCCTGCAACTGCTATGCAAGTTGCTCTACTCATCTTAAACTGACTAATGTTACCTTGACACATTGGAAAACTGACTATCCATTTTGAAATGAAAAACTATCATAAGTCCATAACAAGAACTTCCTTTTCTCATCCATGGTGTAATTAGGAGACAAGCTAGTAATGTTCATAGTAACATTCATTAACCAAACTTTTGGTTATGGTACTACTTGTGCAATTATGAATCTAAAGATCTATTGATGGATCCATTCAAAAAAGAGAAAGATCCATTTATGGGAATTTTGGCAAAGGTAGTCAAGAATTGTGATGGTGATACTATTTTCAATCAATTAATTCCATTGCATAGATTATCCAATTACATTGCTCATCTAAAAATGTTGATTAGTTAAACATGACTTCAGTTTTTTTTGATTTTTTGACTGTTGTTTAGTACGGTATAGCCAATATGTTAGGATAGATTAAGAAGTCACTCAAGAATTGTAAGGTCCTATGTAATATTACCTGACTTATTTGCATTTTCCCATTTCACCCACTAAAGTTAGCTTTGGTCTACCATGCTTCACAATCCAGGGTGGATCGAAATAGGGGCCAGTCCACATATACATAAATGAATGGTTATATGAATCTTGGATATACTATAACTAAAATGGTTTTGACTATTTGCATTCTAGGAGTTTTTCAAACAAACAGAAAAGTAGACAATTATCTCTGAATAGCCTATCTTCTTTATGGTTAGCAATCTGACAAGTTTATCCCAAAATAATATACATTTATTTGTCAATGATTCTTTGTGAAATCACCTACTTACTGATCTATCATATGAAATTTTAAATCCTTCTGGAAAAGTCCTGCCAAAGCTCCGGCTTTTCATTTTCATTCACAAGCTTCCATGAAGAAAATAATCATTTAACTGTTCTCTATAGATAGAGTCAGTGACATACATTGTGATGCATTATGTCATGATTTTTGGCTGTCGTGGTAGCATGATGGTGCTAAATCATGCTTACATATATCACATTATGTCAGGAATCATGTTCATATGTCAATCATGAATTCATTTAGTGTCTGCATCAGTTTGGGATATAGATGATTTTTTCATGATAAGATTAACTTCCTAGTTCGTTCCTAAATAGACCTGAGCTCAAACCCTTTTGAGCAGGCTCGATCCAAATATTTAGGCCCGCTGGACTTGGTTGGACCTGGAAAATAGGCCCATTTGATAAACAAGCCAGGCTCGGGTTTGCAAATTAAAGCATGGCCTGATTTTTTAATTTTGCTTGTGTTTTTTGTTCATGTTTGATGTGTTTATATATTTAATTGACACTTGTTTTTGATATGTGAACTTAGTGGGATAATAGATATGTTGTAGATTGTTGGTTATATTTATATATTCATGTTTAGCATTTTTTAAATATTTTTGAGTATTTTTTATTTTTTAAAAAAAATAAAAATAATCATGAAGCCCAAGGCTTGGCCCGAAGCCCGAGTAAGAGTTAGGCTCAGGCCTAAGAAAATTATGTTGACCTTCGGACAAGACCCGGCCCGGTCCATGAATAGGTCTATATCCTGAGTATATCTTGATATACTAGTGAGGAACTGTAAATGATAAAGATATCTGAAATTGACTAGCAAGGTTTAATATAAAATATATATCTAGATTGTAGCTTTCCAAAATATGTAAATGTTCTGCAGAGTTATCTTGTAGATTATATGACATGATTACAATTTTAATAATGAAGAATGTTTAGTTAACAATTTATGAACCCATTGTCGATGTCATGATTGTTTTATCTTCTCTGGCAATATATAGGTAATATTTCAGAAGTACAGGATTTCATATGATGAAATAGTCAATGACCTCTGCCCCGTGAGCCCTCTCTCTCTCTCTCTCAATCTCTCTCTCATACAGCCGTGCACGCATGCATGCTCATGTATGTGTGCACGATGTACATATTTACTAATTCTTTCTATTCTTTCTACAGGCCCTGAGTGTCCAGCAGCTTTATAGAATTTGCTCTCAGTATTGGGATGACAAATATAACACTCAAAGTGTGTCATCAAGTGTAAGTGTAAATTCTGCTTCATGTATAAATACAAGAACCTTGTATCTATCTAGAGCACATCACACAACATTAAACCTAGTGATATTCCCATGCTTGTCCATTTGTGTTTGGAGTTTGCTTGCAACCTCCGGCGGGAAGCATCTAACCATCTACTTTAATTTTGGTGTCCAATATTAACTGTATTTGTTGAACAGTTTGTTTATTCCAATATCACCAATATATAAACTTGTTATTTGCTCCTCTGTGTCTCCCTACAGGTCCTTTCAAGCATGAGGATACTAATGACAGAGGACTCCAATAATGCTGTTAGCGGTGCCTTTTTGCTGGATGATGATTCCAGGTAGAAAGAACTAAATTATACCTCTACTGTAATTGTGGAAACTTTTGGTTAAAGCAGTTCATGATTAACTCTGGGGTTGTTCCTGATGCAGCATTCCCTTCTCAGTTAACGACATATCGAGTTCTGTACTAGATAAGAGCTTTTCAGACATCAAACCACCACAAGAGCTTCTCAAGAGCCCGGCCTTCCAATTTTTGCGGGAATGAGGGTTCAAAAGTCGAGCATTCATCTGGTCTATTGCATTCTCAGTCTTTGTTCCCAAAGCAGATGTTTGTGCCTCTGCTCTATATGCTGTAAATCCACCATTTCTTTTTTCTTTACACCCACATTGCTGGGATATATAATTATTCTTTGCAATTAGGTGTGCATAATTTCTTAGGTGTTGGCCAGTTATGTTGGAATGAGTTACCTCCCATACTCTGTGTGTTTTTTTCCTACTTCACCCTTCAAGTCACATTCTTTATACTCAACTGGCAGCATTCAATCTGGTATGGTGTTGGGCGGGGGTGAATTTATGTTCTCCAATTTTTCATTGTATGAAACATGGATATAGTGTAAAGCATCAGGACTCTAAAGAAATATTTTTTATGTTGAGGTTATGTTTACTCGCATAGCTAATTTGGAACCTGCTTTTCATTTTCTTGAAGAGAAAAATATCTCTAGACTCTCTGAAGCTTACACAATTTGCATATGGATCCCCTCAACTACAAAATAATTTGCAATCAAATCCCTTATATGTTTGATGCAATGTGATTCAGCCCTTTTTCAGCCCCTTGACACCATCGCATGGTGCTTCATCGAAAGACAAAATGCTAATTAGCATCAATAGAAACTCTAGAAAAATCTAATCTTTATCTTTATGACCATTAAATGGATAGGAGAGAGAAAATTCTACCCTTTCAACATTCAGAAAAATCGAAAAAAAATATAGAAAAAATCAAGCATGCCATATAAAACAGTTATTGATCATTAATAATATTTTAAATAATTTTTTTTCTATTAATCAACCTCTGCATCTTTAGATTAAAAAAAATAAAATCTATCTTTATAAATTATTAATCAACATCTTTTCTCACCATTGTATCGACGAAAGTAGAGCTGTATTGAACTCGGCATGCGCACCCTTAGATCGCCGGTCTTTAGACGCTTGGGGCTTTATCTCAGACGGCATCAACGACACCACCTCGAAAAGGGCGTGCCGGCCGTGTCGTGGAACCCACTCGAATGCTCTGGGCTCTCTTAAGTTAATTGATAAAATAAAACGAAAAATTATATGCACGTTTAAATTGGGCTCTTTTAAGTTGGTTCTTCAACATTATCAGTCTCCAAAAGGCCGCCCACAAAAAACATGAAAGCACTTGTTACATTATCAAGCATGGCATCTAAAATGTTTAATAATTTTAAAGCTCCTCTCTTAATCATTGATTTGCACTTGAATTGCTGTTTGAGGCAAGTTGTTATCTGGTTCTCTAAAGCAGCAGCATGTTGATGGTTGTCATCGTCCAAAGGTAAACGGCATCTTGTGGTCATTTCTAAAAATAGTATATGTAATGCCTAGCCTAGCTAATAAGAAAGTAGGCCTAGACCACTTGACTGGCTCAGATGTAAGAGTTGGAGTAGGAGATAAAAAAAAATAGAGCCCTATTCGACTTGGAGTAGGAGATGAAAAAAAAAAATAGAGTTTTGTTCGACTTGAAGTAAAAGACGGACTCCTCCTTCATCTCAATTTTCTATAGTAAGAAACCAGCCTCCAACGGCTACTTAAAGACCCCCATACCCTCTTTCGCCTTATTGCCGACATGTCTTGTCGATCATCAACACAAGACCATTGTTGGTTTCTTCTCCTTTTCCTCTTGACTTCCAATAGTTTTGGCTCACGATATTCACCGAAGATTTCAGTTGAATGCTCCGGAGTCTTAGATTATAGAAAATATTTTCAAAATTATTTAGACCTACAGTTTGCTTTCGTCGCAAGATAAGTAATGATCTGCCTTTTCTAATTTCTTCATTTATATAATATTATTTTTTACATCGAATAACTTATTAATTAATTTATATATGATTTATGAATTTTATGAGATGGTGTTTTGAGTAAAAAATAGACATCTAACTTAGAGTAATATTTTTTGAACTATTGTTATACTATTTGCCGATTTTACATCATATATGCATGTTTTGAATGGATTATGATATATATATATATATATATATATATATATATATATGATATTTACAAAAAACTTTGACATGTATCAGATTTGAACTCTCGGCCTGACTATGTAGTAGACCCTGCCAATTGTCACTCTAACTATTATTAAGCTCATTGATTATGCTTCTAGCCTTGCCATAGTGTATAAATATGGTATTCTGACCTATTTTGCAGAGTATAAGTGTAATATTCTGATGCACTTCGCAAAATATAAGTGTGGTATTCCGGCCTACTCGTAGGGTATAAGTGCGGTTCTATTTCTGGCCTAGCTACATGATATAAATATTGCCATAGTAAAAAGTTATTGAGTTGAATGTGATTTGTTTCACATCGGATTTATGATTACGTATATGAATATTTAAAAGCTATGGATTTTAATGGATTTATGTTTCGAAATGGAATTGGCTATTGTATATCATGTTATTACATAAAATATCTAGTTAGGATATTCATTACATACTGGGCTGTCGAACTCATTATCCTTTCTTTTTTTCTAGATTTTAAGAACTAAGATGGCACGAAATTATGATCGAGAGATTGACTAAAGGCCAAATTTAATAGCTTTCATTTAGATCGGAATTTTATTAGAGTTTGATGTAACATCTTTTAAATATTGTTGATTCCGTAAGACACTAAAATTTGATTCTAGTTCTTTAAATTAAAGTTTGAATATTGATTATTTAAATTTATTCCGCTGCTTATTTATGAATCATGTTAAGATGCCTTGTATGTTTGTGGGGAGAGTTTCTTTGAGTATGTGGCGGTTGCTGAGACTCCTCGCTCGTGATGTCATGGTAGGGGGCGTGACAATACTTGAACATCTAAAGAATGTCTCTTAATTACATATTTGATACACTGAAAGTTATTGGCAGTCATAATCAGCGTTAAGGCTACAATGTATGTTTAACAATAAGAAGGATGAAAGAAAGGCTTATGAGATTGTAAGGGTGTGCCACTTTTTATTTGTTTATGAAATAAGGTTCAAATAAAACAATACTTCAAACATAGAAGAAATAGTGGATCTCTCTCACCAGCTGTTGCTGACATTTAATCATCACATTTAGCTGCCATAATTACGACTCCATAAGGATTTCTTATCATGATTGATAAAACTGCTGCATGCCCTCGTGATACTAACCAAATTATAAGGCTATTATATTTAACTTTGTTGTGCCAAACTTCTGAGTATTTAACCACAAACAGGAATACATGCACTTGTATCTGTGCTGCACATCCTTTTCTTTCATGACATGGAACACTGAATTAAGGTAGCACGAAGCAGGAGGTATAAAGAAATGAGAATTAGGAACAGTATAACCCTTAGAATGATAGCAGTGCATTGCAGGTGATAGAAGTGCATTACAGCATAACCCTTGAAATTATCTTAATCCCTCTGGTTTCATTGTTACTTAGCATTTAGATTTTTTTTAATTAAACAAGATGCTGCCAACATCTGCAAACAGTGTATTGAAATGACTGACAGTCAAATGACTCAAATCCACAGAGATTTTTCATTCAGAATATATGCTGCCATCTGTAGGATTTGACTGACTGGCAAAATATATAGCAAACCATCTAATATGCAACAAACCCTAAAACTATTCCCACCAACATATAAACAGCCAAGACAGGGTAGTTTGTCTACTAAGCACCTTTAGTCCTGAAGAGTTCTTGAAAACCTTGTAATATTTTTAGGGTCAGTTTGGCAGTTTATGCCCCATCAACAATAAGGAATCTTAGTTTCCTAATTATTTATCCTCAGAATCAAGATGTCTTTATCTGAGACAAACAATAATTCCATGATTCTTCAAATGAAGCTGCTATCAAGAGATGTCTTTTCTTAGAATTACTTCATACAAGTGACTGCTACGACTCCTCATCGCACTATTGACCACAGCTCTACCAATAGTTGGTCATTAAACAAAGAAATTTTCTAAGCCCTCAACTGCAGAATGTTCTCACTGTAGTATTCTTAGACCGGTGCCGGCCGGTATGACCAACCATATACCAATTCTTTCGCTTTCTAAACTATCATCTCACTAGATAAGAGTTTTATCATAAAAATATTAAAAATATATCAATTGCTCGAATCAGATAAGTAGAATATCAAGCTACCAAGGCCAACTAGTCATGATTGTAGTCAATTTTGATCTTTGCCTCCACTTGGATTTGTTGGATAGTTATTGGATTTTGTTTAAGACAATTACTTAACAAGTTGTCGCTTTGCATGCTCGTAGAGCCAAGCCCTACACTTGTGCAGCAGGTTGCTCCATCTCTTGGTGACCGAAAAATATGTGAATAACTAAAAATATTAATTAGTAAAAGCGGGTTTGGGCTGCAAAACGAAATCTTAACCTAACAAGCTATAATAGGGTTTAGTTGTTGTCGTCATTAATAAACTGTATAAACATCATAATATGAACTAAATATTTGTATTATACATAATAATTAATTAGTCCCCCATCATAATATAGATTGTTATATTTATATATATTTCATGTCAGCCATCCTTCAGAAAATTAAAAAATAGTTATATTTTTGGAACGAAAATACAAACTATCTATGCATGGTTGCATACCCTTGTGAGTTTCGGTGGGATTTGAACATAAAAAAAAAAATTAGATTGGGCTTGGGGAAAGCTTGGACTTAGTTAAGAATGCTTGTCACTGGCGTGTGCTAAATGTTGTTCAAGGCCTACATCACTAATTAGAAATGGCTCCCAGAGTAACCATGATAAAAGTAAAACTAGTTGTTGGTCTACATTCTAGATAATTTCTTTTTGGATATTGGTGGGTCCAAGCATGCATGGAGAGAGTGGGTATTATTACGTGTATTAATTTTATTGTCTCAGCACTATAAGATATTTACATGCAGGTGCCAAGAAAAAACTCAAATAAAATCCATTTCCCAAAAGTTTTATTCCATCAATATCAGACATATACTTCGGAAAGCTAGTCCGGGAACCATCCATCTCCCTGTACCTTTTTTTTAAGTTTTATTTTTTCTACTTTGCGTTTTAACCTTCGGCTGACCCACCTCATGAGTACCAGCACTCCATAAAAGCCGAAAGGCTGGCCGCCCACAGTTGGGGTCAGTCTTTACACCACAAACAAACCATGGCCCATCCATCCCCTCTCCAACCCACAGCCCCACCTTCCTTCGAGTGCCAACCGTCCTCCAATTCAAAGGGAGTCATCATTTGGCACCTGCCAACTTTTGATATGACACCCAGCTCCCCTTTCCCCACCTGAACAGCCCTTCCAAAACTCTAGCCATGCTCTAGAGCTAATCAGGACACTGCAGAGAGAGAGAGAGAGGGAGAGAGGTGGCCAAAACAACAGTAGTCATGGCAACCTCAGGGGAGAGCAGGTGCACCTCCCTTGTGTGCTCTTGTTATGCACCAGTTAAGTATCACAGTAGCAAGAGCATCGAGGGAAGGGATGGTACAAGGGGCAGTAAGGCTATAAGTGGGAAGAGAGCTGGTCATGCCAATGGCAAAGGTGCATCTCATAAGCCATGCATACAACCTCACCCTGTCCCTCTGAAGAGCAACCTTAAGAAACCAAACAGGGTGGGAGAGCAGCAGCAGCAGCAGCAGCTGCAGGAGGAGGAGGTGGTGACGATGAGGGATGGAAGGAGGAAAGTGAGCTGGTCTGATGCCCATGGCGGAGACCTTGCCCATGTTCAGGAGTTTTACTCAAGGTTCAAAGTTAGACAGACATTTTCTGGTTCTCAATTTGTTGTTCAACTACTGAACCAAACAATTTGTTTGATGTGGGTTGATGTGTTCTCTGATTTACTGTTCTGAATCTTTGTAGTGTGCTGGAGGAGGGGGAGTTTAAAGGAGTAGGAGGGTCTTGCGTTTGTGTCATTCAGTGAAGAAGGTGGCCAGAAGAGGTAACGCTATATGCGTCCCTAATTGTTCATTTTGTAGAGAGTTTTGGGGATGTTCTGGATGAGAACACTCACAAGCACAGAAGAGATTTTATTTGATTACACTGGTTGAGCACATCACATCCTATCAGAATCAGCTACTTGCCAATTTATAGCAGGATGGCATGGAATGCTAAATTCAGCTGATTGATTACAGCATAGATCTTGTTATTGATGTGAAAAGCAACAACGCAGGCTTTCTTTTCCGAAAATAAACAAAAAAAACTGACAAAAAAACAAATTTGTGCACGCCATCTCTCTTGCCATTTATTTATTCATTCATTCATTCATTTCTTTTGCATTAAATTCTGAACAAAATTCTCATCCACCTTTTATTACTGGAGCCTCCTTAAATATTTGGTGCACATGTGTGTTTCATCTCAATCAGTTCTCCATGACTTTATTCCCAATCAACATTATAATTAATTCTCCTCTGTCTTATTCATTTTTTCGACATATGATCCTTAATGCTATAAATGGTCGGAGGAAGATGGAATAAAGCAAGTACATGAGAAATTGTTTCTCTTATAAGCAGGAGCCCTCATCATCTAAATTTCTGTTCATCTGCATGTACCATCAAAAAATTAGAGTTACGAGACCAATTCCATTGCTACTAATGACTTCTGATCTCAAAATGCTTTTGTACAGATTCTCCACTTCATACCACCTCTTCCAGAGGGCTTCCATCTATTGCAGTTGAATATTATAAATCATGCCCTCAATTTTTTTGTGTCGGCTTCTTGCATATAATGTTGTACGGACATAGGAAAATATCTATCCAGGCATTGTTGTTTTTGATAAGTGTTGCTAGTAGCTTGCTTACTGCACAAACCACAAACATGCATCGCGATATAATTATAGAGGAAAGTTTTTTTTTTAATATTCAAAATTTGCTCTAATATCAATTTTATTGACACATACCTGCACATAAATTGGGTATCGTAACACTATAATGGTGTACACTATGATATTAACTAGACTTTGTGATGGATGAATTATTTGCTGAGGTTCAAGTGTGAGCAACAGCAGAAGCAGATGGATCGAGGTATGATAGAATTGCTTGCTGATGTTAGACAATGATGTATTTACTGATAGGCCCCATTTTAGTGGATAATGGAACTTCTGATACCACTGGATACATAAGGTGTAAATAAGTGATTAAACAATGGCTATAGTAAAATGAGGTTGCTCAAGAATAATTTACTCTAGTTGAGACTCAAAAATTTGTGATTGGCCGAAGAAGGAATACCTACATTAGTTGCAGTTACTGTGAAAAGGAACCATCAGAGTTGATGGAAGCCAAGCTTCATATAACAGCATTGTTGCTGAATTTTTTTTGTTACTAGCTTGCACCAGCCAATTTCTTGTTCATGGTCACAAGACTCACAACCAATGTAAGGGTTCTAAAGTCAGGTCATACTGACACTTGCAAAATTATAATCACCACTGACCAGGGATGTTATAGTCGAGCCAACTCAACTCACTAACAAAAGGCAATGATAGTGGTGAAATCAGGTAAACTGACAAAGTATCAAGCTGCTGAAATGCCAAAGGTGTCCAAAGGACGCCTAGAACCCCACAAAAATATCTAATATTTTCTCGATGCTCTTAAATAGGACAGATAAGCTGCAAAGATGCACAAGCACTATCATATATGGAAATGTGAGATGTGCCAAATGACCAGGGATGTTATAGTCGAGCCAACTCAACTCACTAACAAAAGGCAACGATAGTGGTGAAATCAGGTAAACTGACAAAGTATCAAGCTGCTGAAATGCCAAAGGTGTCCAAAGAACCCCACAAAAATATCTAATATTTTCTCGATGCTCTTAAATAGGACAGATAAGCTGCAAAGATGCACAAGCACTATCATATATGGAAATGTGAGATGTGCCAAATGACGTGGAACATTTGGTAGGTAAAACGAAGTACAAGAAAATTTGAGGCTCAAATAATAGCAGATAATCATCAAAGTAGTGTAGTTCTCTTGAATGATTAGCAATATGGCTGAACACAAACTTCCATAAAGAGAATTGAGGGATTTTAAAAGGATTCTAGAGGACTCAAGAAAACTTGGTAACATAGTTTAGAAGTTCCTTTTTTAAAGGTTGTCTTGCCTCATTTCTTGACATGAGGCAACTAAAAATGCCTTGAGGCTGATGGGTGAGGCTAAAAAGATGAGATATGCATGACATCATAGAGAACATCATGTGACATGCATAATTTATATGTTGCACCTTTATGCAAGCATACCTGTTAGGCTTTGGTTACATTCATCATTAATAAAAGAAGCGATGTAGCCTTCCTAGTCACAAATTTTATGGAAAAGTTATGGCCAAACAACGGCAAGAACTGACTTGGTTGATGGTCAAGGGATCTGCGCATTGTTATCAGAATGAACCAGAACAAGCTAAAACGAGTATAACTTCCGATCATTAGAATTGCTATTATGACCCCAACTGGAATAGGCATTTAGAGCTATGCAAGCTACCAATAAACAAAATCTGTTGACCTGAAAGCCTGAAAATCTATCGTTTTGAGTTCAATAGAAACCCAGAAGTACAAATTTATTGTTTTCAGAAATTTCAATTCTCTTACAAATTTATATCTGCTTCTGGAACATGAGTGGCCAAATTAACTGGGACAATAAGAACCAAGGAACCATAAGTTTTCCATAAATTCTAAACCAACAGATAATTCTAACGACAAACCGTATAAAACAAGGTTACACATAGGTAACCTTGGGGACAATGTCCATGTGCATGGCGGGTGGCCTATGACCTATTTTCTTTGTGGATATTTGCATGGGTTGCTTGTTAGTTTAGAATCACTCAATTTTATTTTGTTCATGGTTTAGAGTGGCACTTGAAATATGAAGAGAAACAGGAAGAGAAGGTTTCAAGAGCATACATGATACCATAATTTAATAACCCATGATTCCAAGGTCCGCCGTACCGGTCCAGCCGGCGTACCGGGTTCGCACCGGTACGGGCTCCAAACCGGCCGGTACGGGCCCGAACCGGCCGGTACGCACCCGTACCGGCCGGTTCGGATAAAAAACCGGAAAATACCGATTTTTTATCCGTTCCGGTACCGGTCCACGGCCGGACCGGTACGTACCGGCCGGTACGGGCCGGTACGGCATTCCATGCATGATTCTTTCTTTTGTTTTTCCATCATATTGTTATGGATGTTGTAAATGCTGCTAAAATGCCAAATATGTGAAAGAATCTGTTATTGAACATTTTAAGCTTTATACAGTTCAGTACACATTGCCAGTTTGACACTAATTCAATGCAAACCACTTAATCATGCAATTTTGAATATTTCCCATCAAATTTTGTTATTTTATGCACATATTTTTATCCTTAAACATGTTTCTTCCACTTGTTTTTTTATTATATTTTATTTCTCCTGGCACACCTCTTGTATCATGGAAATCTATAAGACCGGCATCTTAACAACTCGAAGTTTGTCTGTTGCTTTATTTTGAATTCAAAATCTTTGTTCTCTGCCCACTTTAGCATCAGCCAACAGATAGAATTGCCAAAAAAAAAAAGCACCCAAGTATTACTAAAGTCTCCCATGCTTCAAAACCAGTGGATGATTGACATGTAAAGTGAAGGGTAAAAGGGTTGCTTATTACAAGTAAATTATTAAGGCATAATATATGTTGTTGAACCCTTCCTAATACCTGAAGGTTTTGGGTTCTAGTGGTTAGTTAACTGAAACCAAGCTCAAACAACTAGAACAAAATCAAATCAGATGGCATGATGGAAGGAGACGCATCAAAACAGGCTCAATCAACTCAAGAAAATGTGCTGTGGATTGAGAAGGCTAAGATGGCATGAGCAACCAAGATCTGTGAAGAGCAAATGCTCATTGACAAGAATATATATACATATATACATATATACATATATACATATATGCATATATATACATATACATATATATACATACATATATATGTACATATATATACATACATATACATACATATATATACATACATATACATACATACATATACATACACATACATACATATACATACATACACATACATACATATACATACATACACATACATACATATACATACATACACATACATACATATACATACATACACATACATACATATACATACATACATACATATATATACATACATACATATATATATACATACATATATATACATACATACATATATATATACATACATATATATACATACATACATATATATATATACATACATTATATATATATATATATATATATATATATATATATATATATATATATATATATATATATATATATTGCACGGAATTGCTATTGTTTATACCCAAACCCAAACTCACTCTCCCAAACCAGATCAGAGGTGGAATTGAGAATTTAGAAAAGCTCTATACCTGCAATATAAAGCTTGAAATTGACTTTAAAGAGACAAAGGTATTGGTTACGTTACCATTCTTTAGTCAAAAAATATGTTCTTCTGTTATAATGCTTCATTTGGAAAACTTGAATCCTTGCTACAATCAATTAGGTCCTTTGACCAATTTCAAACTTCGGTGAATCTCCTATGTGCAATTCAACCTCTAACATCATGAGAAACCACAATGAATCATGTTGCAGGGCAAAGCTTGTTGCAGAACCATGAGAAAATCCAATTATCAAATTAGGGCCTGTTTGGGTAATCCAGTAGGATTGGGCGAGATTTCTAGTGGATTCGTGGATTAGATAGCCCATTTTGTGCATGGCCCATATCAATCTAACACCCCCTGCCCGTATCTTGAGGGAGGAAAGAAAGACTTGAATGGGTCTTTCTTTTTCCCTGCGGGAATGCACTGCCTGAGATCCAATTAATGTGGGATGGGCTAGGCATGTTATCCTTTAATGCTGGAAATCCTGCTCGCAATCCCATGGATCAGACAAGATTCTCCAAAGAGGCCCTTAATGTTTCATATATCATCATATCGGGTTAATGAAAGCAAACCATGGGCGTTACAAGAGATCTTGTGCCATGTTACATGAAAATGATAGTTGGGAAGGTAATGAATGCATCATCTACTAATAAAGGCAATAGCCAACATATGTATAAAACACTAAGAATTGGGAGACTATATTAGTATCAATACCACAATAAAAACAATACGAAAAGTAGCATGGGTATGTAATTATACATCTAACAGTCTTTATTTTACAAACAATAGCAAAGAGAATACTTAATTGTAAATTGATTCGTGTCCACTTTGTAAGGCAATTATTGTCTTCGAAGTAGCACATAAACAGAAGTGATCCAACTCTAAGATCAATTCCAATTCGACTACAAAGAGGAAGCATTCTATATTTTTCTTTTGAGAGATAGAGAGGGAGAGCCGCCCACACTATTAATTACCCAGGCCTAAATACTTGGGTATGCATCACGCAAGACTTGAACCCAGAACATATAGTTGCTAAGCGTTCTAGACATTGAGTTGTATTGTGAAAATGGGGCCTACTTGTGGAGAAGACTCCCCCTGACTCATTATAATAGGAGACAACATCCTAGGACTGCTTAGGTTGTTATCTGATATATGCATTCCAAACAGAAAAACAATAAATTTTAAAGCAAGCTCTTTTTTCAATGTTCTTGCGATAACTAATGGCCAGTGATGGTATGTAAATAATATTTCCACCTGTCATGTTTGCTGAATGCAATCTGCATTGTCTTCTAAAAGTCTGCATCAGGTTGCTTTATAGATCGGGTTAAAGCCATCTTGCCTTATAAACTTCAACAGTGTGCACCAACAGCCTTGGATGAAAATTTCACCTGTTTGATATTTGGAGTGGGTAAACAGGAAATTAGACCATTAATTTTCTTCTTTCAATTAAAGTAAAAAATGCACTTTAATACGTTTCATGTGCTCTTGGAATATTAGATTTTGAGTTATATGGGTTGTCATTGGCTGTCAAACCTTATCTAAAATGATCCTTTACTTAAATGTGATTTCAACAAAATGATTATGCCACTGAGAATACTAAAGCACAATCAGCTAGACTATCCATGTTAATGTGCTGTCTAATTTTAGCAAATCAGAGAATCTCCAATGGCCTGCATCATTTTGTAACATATCATGTATGATTACCAGAAAGTTCGGAAAAAAAGAGACATTATTGCACTTCCTGATAACTAGAATGTCTATGATAACTAAGGTGCAACTCAAAAAATTCATCTGTGGATGGGAGTGCTGCAAGTGACTGCCCTTCAAGAAACTAAAAAAAAGTCATATATGAAACTTCATTATCTTGTCATAACATTTGCTGTTTGCCATTTACCTGCATATTTAGGGGTTTTGAGTGCTCCTCTTTCCTAAATAATTTATGGAAGATTGGCCAACAAAAGGACACTCTGATGGAAAATATCTTGAAAATCATTTGCAGTGGAATAAATAGGCTCTTCTTTCATTGCTGCCATCATACATCTGTTGAATTTTTGTTTTCTTTTACTGTCAATTTCAGATTGGCCATCAAAAGGAAGAGTGCAACACATCTAAAACTGTCAAGTGACAAAGAAAAGCATCATTCCCTCGCCAACGGAAATTCTGAAGATAACAAGCTGCTGATGGACAGGATAAAATAGGTAAAGATAGGCCTCCTTGATAATTGTGTTTCAAGCTAGTTTAAAGGATGACTGCTGGCTTACTTCTTGTATATAATTTTGACAGATGCTGCGGCGGTTCATGGGAGGATTTACTTCAAGTAGGCAATGGCTTACAAAAGCTATGCCCCCCCATGGAGCCTTTCTGACCAAAAACTGACCCTGGTTTGATGGGAAAGAAAGTGTTGTTGTTGTACAGGTTATTATGCAAATGTGTGAAGTAGTCCTGAAGGATCCAACTGATCATGTCATTCTAGCATTAGCATCCTGATCAGCTGTGAGGCTCTTGTGTCCCAGATATCATTGATGGTTGTGCAGGAAAACTTGGATGACATTTTCATAAATTGCAGCATTCCAAGGGTTTGTTAAATGGTGCAAAAATAAAATTGTTCTCCCAAGTGCAGGAGAATCGCACAAGTAGTAAAATCTCGGGAGTCCGAGGTCGAATCCTCAGGGAACGATCTATAGATTATTAGCGTAATTTTTAGATGTAATTTTCAGTTAAATAAATTTGTGGATTAAAACGATGTTTTGGTTTTCAGAAATTAAATGCAAAGAATAATAAACAAAATTCAATGAAATAAAGATGGTAGGGATCTGGAATCCCCCTTGATGATATTGCATCCAAGGAATAAACTCTATGGTTCTTGATTAAAGATTAAATGTAGGATAGATCTAATCATGGTATATGTTTCATGAACATATGAACTCAATTTCTAAGCATCCGTCGTGCTTTCTACGTCTACGACGAATCAAATACTAAAGTAATCCATATATCAATAATCATAATCCATTAAAGATCTATCTATGAAATAACTACGCATGAATCAAGAACATATCAATAAATATAAACCATTGAAAGCAAAAGTTTAGAGTTTACTTCAAAGAGTAATACATCAAAGGTTCCTCCATCGCCCTCCCTAAGAAATTAGCCGCTCATTGAAAACATTAATCCCCCTTTCATTTTCTTTCTTTTTTTTCTCTTTTCTTTTTTCGGAAACAGAGTGTGCTCTGTTTCCCTTCTCTGTTTTTTCGATGGGCAGAATGAGAGATGATCCGTTTTAGCCGAGGGAGCCCTCTTATAAGCTGCTATGAGTCCCTGATCCCACGGAATACGTGGAGATGCCGAGTATTCCGGACGCGAGAAGGCCGATTGCGGATTCCAACAGCTGGGAAGTTGATCACGCACGGCTGATTACTTGCTAATTCGGGAGAGGCGTGCGTTTGTGAGAAGCTCGGACGTGGACGGCAGGGCTTGGAATTCGGATGACACGCTTGGAGAAAGGCTGTGAATGCGGAAGATTAGATCACGGATCCTCGCATGCGGATGGAAGATCGCAGCACCTTGGATGCGGGAGAAGCGGACGCAAATGGCTGGATCGCGATTGCGGGATCTGAGGATGCTGGAACGTGTGGACTGCAAGATCTGGGAACTGCTGAAGATCGATTGAAGGAGGTTGAACGCGGAAATCTCGGGATGTTGGGATCTCATGCTGAAGATGAAGCTTGGACCGCTGGCGTTTGGGATTTGAATGGCTGGATCGAATGCAGGAGATGGGGCGCGGACGAGTGCTGGATCATCGCCAAAGGAAGCTGAGACGCGTGGGAGGATGCTTGGCGGACGGCTAGGAGGAAGAAGTGTGGATGCGGGGGTGACGGCTGGGATGAACTCCAAAAGCCTTTGAAATGGGGGAAAGAAGAGAATGCTCATTTCTTCCACGCAGACGGAGACGTTGAATAGATGCCGGCTTGCAGAAGACTGAAGCTGCGACGAAGTAGACGGCTGAACTTGACCTCCTCCTAGTGTGCAAATCTTTCTTTTCGATTTGTTCTAGTTCAATGTTTTGACGGGGTCACCCCCATAATACGCTAACTTGGGGACTTCTTACTCCAGCTGTTCCAAGAGTCTCCGCTAGTTGAACCGCGTCTAGTAGACGACCTCTTCCGCTCATCCCATGCGGTTGGCTGGTCACCTATAGTGATACATCTTTTTGAACCCAATGTGCATTTTACCTTTGATTTCCGATCACCTGCACCTCACAAAAATATAATATTAATGCGGCAATTTTATCATTATTTGTTAGCAATAATACTAATTTAAGTGATGTATAGATCACACTTTTGTGCTCTCATCACACCCCCCAACTAGCTTATTGCTAGTCTCTAGCAATTAATGAGCAGATAATAGAATGAGAGTGTAAAAGGTATGGTTTAACCTATGACTTTTTATTCAAGCTAAACATATAAAACTAAGATATGTACTCACTTTCGTAGGAATCACGATTGCACTTAGCACGTGCAACAAGCCGTTAAACCCCTAGGTTACCCTAGTGGACGAGTGTTGTCTCGTGAGGGTTTTCAGAGATGTTACCCACAAACATCATGAATTATATGACATGAGATTCTAATAAAAATATGAAATAAATCTTAAGCTAATACACATGTAATTAATTGATATATATTTTCAAGCATGGCAACTGTCAAGGCAAGAAAATATGAAAATGTAGTGTGCATAAAATAGCATGACTTTCTCAGAGTACTAATACCTCCACCACAACAGGGTACCGCCTGAGTTTTAGGTGCACTACTCAAGTTCACAAGTATTTTCTATAATTTGTTAGAACCTGATCCATCAAATTTTCAGAATATCACATGTTGTCTAAATTTGTCAAGAATGGTTTGCAAGTAAAGAAAGAGCTATCAATCCCAACTAAACAACCCGGGTACACAGAGGTCCAATACAATGGAGTCAAACCAGCCATTACCACATGTCACTAGGTTCAGCCTAACCAACTCATTCATGCTTATTTTTATTTCATTTTTTTTTTCAATACATATGACAACTACAGCTATCCAACCCCATTAGGCTCTAGTAAGGTCCATGTAGCGAGCTTTCAGCCAATGACCCCCGATCCAGTTGGCTCAAGACATTAGGTGAAACACCCCTCGGACTTAATTACTCGAACCAGACTACGCCACGAGGCCAGACTTGTCATTATAAGTATTATTATTATATATATATATATATATATGCAAGAAAAGAGATGGTAGACTGAACCATATAGATATTTTTATTATATATGTGACTGCATCGTGACTATAGGTCAGCCAAGGTCGGATCATAAGGCACCTAAGTAATCTAGTCTGGATATTCAACCTCTATCTTTATGTGAAAACCAAATCATGAACCTTATGGTACGAACAAGGATACTCGTACTTCTTTTACGGATAAGGCTAACAAAAATGCAGTTAACAAATGTGAACTCCTGAGGCTTTCCTATTGTCATTAAGTACACGTGTGGGGATCTAATAATAGGTCTCTGATCAATCATAGTATGCATGTGTTCCTTGCCTTAATAGTTGCACAAACTCAATATGAAAATACATGTGCATTTGCTCAGAAAAGAAAGTAATAGAATAAATCAAATGCAAAAACAAGTTTTTTTTTTTTTTTTGATCAAAATATTTCCCTCCCTCCAACTTAAACATTGCATTGTCCTCAATGTAAAAGATACAGAAAAAATTATATATGAGAGACAATAGAGAAAATGATAGAGAGAAGAAGAATACCTTGAGCTGTTGATATCCAAAAAAGAAGACCTACAAAATAAGAAAAAAACTAGAAATAAAAGAAAAAAAATTGAATTCTAACTAATATACACATACCTTGGCCGTCATGCTCAGTCATAAGAAGGCTCCTCCAAGGGAAAGGAGTCCTCTTCATCTGCAAAATTCTCCAGAAAAGGTTTTAATCTGTGTCCATTTACCTTAAAAATTGTGCCATCTTGTGGATTTTCAATTTCAACTGCCCCGTGTGGAAAAACAGTTTTTACAATGAAAGGACCTATCCATCTTGATCGTAACTTTCCAGGAAACAGATGTAAGCGGGAGTCATAACAAAGAACTTTTTGTGCAGGTTCAAAAGATTTTCTTAGAATTAATTTATCATGCCTAATTTTCATTCGTTCTTTACAGAGTCTAGCATTGTCATACGCATCCCGACGAATTTCATTCAATTCACTTAATTGTATTTTTTGGGCTAAACCAGCATCTGACAGTTCAAAGTTTAATTTTCTAATGGCCCAATACGATTTATGCTCTATTTCAACAGGTAGATGACATGCTTTTCCATAGACTAGCCGATACGGGGACATACCAAGAATAGTTTTATAAGCAGTACGGTAAGCCCACAATGCGTCAGAAAGTTTTAAAGACCAATCTTTGCGTGATGGATTCACCGTTTTCTCTAAAATTCGTTTAATCTCCCGATTAGCTAACTCAACTTGGCCACTAGTCTGCGGGTGATAAGGAGTTGCAATTCTATGAGTGATACCGTACTTTCGTAACAGGATCTCAAAAGGTTTGTTACAGAAATGTTTTCCCCCATCACTGATTATAACCTTGGGCATCCCAAATCGTGAAAAAATATTTTCTTTTAGAAATTTCAAAACAGGTTTGTGATCATTAGTTCTACAGGCAACAGCTTCTACCCATTTTGACACATACTCAACACCAACTAAAATATACTCATGGCCAAAAGATGGTGTAAACGGACCCATGAAATCAATACCCCACATGTCAAAAATTTCAATAGCAGTAATGGGCTGAAGAGGCATCATTTGCCTACGAGTTAGACTTCCAATACGCTGACATGGGTCACATGTCCTACAGAACTCGTGGGCATCTTTAAATAGTGTAGGCCAATAAAAACCACATTGCAACACCTTAGCTGTCGTTTTCTTAGATGCAAAGTGTCCTCCACAAGCACTGGCATGACAAAAAGAGAGTACACTTTGTATCTCATGTTCCGGAATGCATCTTCTAAAGATTTGATCATTGCAATACTTGAACAAATAAGAAGCATCATAATAATAATTTCTTACTTCACGCAAGAAATTATTCTTATCATTCGATCCCCAATGCTCCGGCATCCGGTTAGTGACAAGAAAGTTTGCAATATCAGCATACCATGGCATAGTAGAAAGTGCAAACAATTGCTCTTCAGGGAACGAGTCCTTGATGGGCAACTGTGGCACCGAATCATTAAAAACTAGCCGTGATAAATGGTCAGCAACCACATTCTCTACTCCCTTTTTATCTTTGATAGTGATGTCAAATTCTTGGAGTAGAAGTATCCATCGTATTAAGCGTGGTTTAGCCTCTTTCTTATCCAGTAAATATTTTAGCGCTGCATGATCTGTAAAGATAACAATAGGAGCACCAAGGATATAAGAGCGAAATTTGTCTAATGCAAATACTACTGCAAGCAATTCCTTTTCAGTGGTGGTGTAATTTATTTGAGCATCATTTAAAGTTTTGCTTGCATAGTAAATGACATATGGCTTATTATCCTTGCGTTGTCCTAGGACAGCTCCTATCGCATAGTCACTAGCATCGCACATGATCTCAAAAGGTAATGACCAATCGGGTGGTCGCACGATGGGTGCAGTGCTAAGCATAGACTTCAACTTTTCGAATGCCTTTTGACAGGTTTCGGTCCAATTGAACGGTGTATCAAGGGATAGGAGGTTACATAATGGTCGGGCTATGACACTAAAGTCCTTGATGAACCTCCTATAAAATCCGGCATGACCCAAAAATGATCTAACATCTCTAACCGTCTTGGGTGCAGGTAGCTTAGCGATTAAGTCAATCTTAGCTCTATCAACTTCCATGCCCTTCGATGAAACAATATGTCCTAGGACAATTCCCTTTGGCACCATGAAGTGGCATTTCTCCCAATTCAGTATCAGGTTCTTTTCTATACACCGAGCTAAGACAGCTTGTAAATGTAGTAAACAATCATCAAAAGAATCGCCAAAAACAGAAAAATCATCCATGAACACTTCCAAAAACTTCTCGTTCATGTCTTCAAAAATACTGAGCATCTTTGAAATGTTATAGGTGCATTATATAACCCGAACGGCATCCGACGGAAAGCGAATGTACCAAAAGGACAAGTGAAAGTAGTCTTCTCTTGATCTTCTGGTGAAATCTCGATTTGGTAGTATCCGGAATAGCCATCGAGAAAACAATAAAAATTATGTCCTGCAACTCTTTCCAAAACTTGGTCTAGGAAGGATAAGGGAAAGTGATCTTTCCTAGTGACCAAATTCAATTTTCGATAGTCAACACACATGCGCCAACTCGTGGGGACACGAGTCGGGACTAACTCACCCTGCTCATTTTTGACTACCGTCAGACCTGCTTTTTTGGGCACGACTTGAGTAGGACTTACCCACTTGCTATCGGAAATTGGGTAAATAATACCCACGTCAAGCAACTTGAGGACTTCCGCTTTAACCACATCTCTCATCGTAGGATTCAACCTGCGTTGCATTTGCCTTGTGGTTTTGGCATTATCCTCCAAATATATCTGGTGCATGCAAATTAAAGGGCTAATCCCCTTCAAGTCGGCAATAGACCATCCTAAAGCTTCTTTATGATTCTTTAGAACACCAAGTAATTTTCTTTCTTGGGCATGATCCAGATCAGATGAGATGATTATAGAAAATGTGTCCTCGGATCCAAGAAAGGCATACTTGAGTTCCTTCGGTAAAGGTTTCAACTCGAGCTTAGGTGTTTGTTCATGGGATGGTACTATCTTTGCTTTTAGAGGTGGCAACTGTTCAAATTCCTCTATTCTCGGTCTCCACCCATTGACCATCATAACATCCGAATTATGTAACCCAGGTGGGACCACATCATTAGCAGTACCTTCAGAACACCAATCTATCAAACCATTGTCGGCCGATTTAGTAAATGTTTCTTTTAACAAATATTCTTCCGCAATGGTTTCAACCCATTCAACTTCTTTACTTTCTTCATGATCACTGGGTTGTTTACCTATACTGAAGACGTTCAGTTCCAAGGTCATATTGCCAAAAGAAAGCTTCATGACACCATTCCTACAATTGATCAATGCATTAGAAGTTGCAAGGAATGGACGTCCTAAGATGACCGAAATCTGAGATGGTGAATTGGAAGCCGGATGTGTGTCCAGTACGATAAAATCAACAGGAAAATAGAACTTGTCTACTTGGACCAACACATCTTCAATAATCCCTCTAGGGACCTTCACTGACCTGTCAGCTAATTGTAAGGTCACAGTTGTTGGCTTCAACTCACCCAAACCGAGTTGCTCATATACCGTATATGGCAACAAGTTCACACTCGCTCCTAAATCTAGCAATGCTCGCTCAATCCTAAAATTGCCAATGATGCACGAGATAGTTGGGCAACCTGAATCCTTATATTTAGGAAGAATGTTATGCTGTAAAATTGCACTCACATTTTCAGCCAGAAATGCCTTCTTCTTGACATTTAAACGACGCTTGACAGTGCACAAATCTTTTAAAAATTTTGCATAGGAAGGCACTTGTTTTATTGCATCAAGAAGAGGTACATTGATTTTTACTTGCTTAAAAAGCTCAAGAATTTCAGAGTTTGGTTCAAGCTTTTGCAAGGGCTTTAATCTTTGTGGAAATGGTGCAGGAAAAGGACATTCAATTTTTTCAGTAGATGTTGGTGCTTCAGTTTCTTCATTATCCTTTTCTTTTGTCTTTAAAGGGTCAGAATCAGGTATGGCTTGAGTTTGTTCTGGGACTGGTCGGTCAATAACTTTTCCACTTCGCAAAGTTATTATACTCTTTGCTTGCTCTTTATGCGAAGTTGAAGATGATGCATTGCTACCGCCGTAGACTTGAGGATTAGGTTGTGGTTGAGCTGGTAGCTTACCTTTCTCTTGAGCACTTAAAGCAGTGATCAGCGTTGTCAGTTGATTTCTTAATTCATCATTGATTTTAGCTTGACCTTGCATGAAAGATTGCAAAGTTTCTTCGAGACTGGATTTTTGAGGGGGTGCATGTGCATAATGAGGGTGCGGAGGTGGAGGAGTTGGGTTATATACTTGTTGAGGTTGGTCATTCCTCCACCTGAAATTTGGATGGTTCTTCCATCCAAGGTTGTAAGTACCCGAAAAAGGATTATTGAAAGATTTTTGATAGGTATTCATAACATTGGCCTGATCGTGCAAGACTTCCTTGAATGCGGGTATTGTGGGGCAATCAGTGATGAGATGGCCAGGCATCTCGCAAATCCTACAACACTCGCTGTTATGTTCTACGGTCTTGACGGGTTCAATCCTTCTAAGTTCAATTTCCTCTACCTTCCTAGTAAGGGCTGCCATTTTAGCCTGAATATCATCCTGAGTATTCAGGTTGTAAAGGCCCCCATGTGGAATGCTAGTAGGCTTAGGCAAAGGTTTATTCACTCTATCCCCTGTATCCCATAATTGTGCAGTCTCTGCGAGAGAGTCTAAATAGTCCCATGCCTCATCGGGTTGCTTTTCCAGAAATAGACCATTGCACATAGTCTCTATAAATTGTTTCAATTGTGGAGACAACCCTTCGTAAAAGAAACTAATGGTTCTCCATGTTTCAAATGTTAGATGTATGCCCTAGAAGCCAATTTGGCTGACACATTGTTGATTCTAGGGACATAATTTTGTACTTGACTATTTATTATTGAATAAATAAAAGGCATCTTTTCATTCATATTGTTTATGTGTCTATGAATCGTCCAAGAAATTAATAAGATGATGATACATATTCTCAAGAGTTGAGAATTTGAGCCATGTATCATTGGTGATTAATTTCTAAATGCTCCTGATCAATGGATCATCACGAGGACGGTGATCGATCCGATCAGTGCACAGATCACTTTCCTTCTGGATGGACGAGACTTGAGTCCACAGTGTAGGGACACTGAAGTGATAGTGCAGGTGCTTGTTAGAGAACAAGGGTACTGAGCGTGACCAAGACAAGAAGTCACTTGGATGTCTATCCACTCGTCAGTGACTTGCTTGATGTTGCAGTAGTGTGACTGGTCCTTTGACCTGCGGTGCTTCGGCTACTCACAGTGAGGTTATTGTAGTTTGACTGCACACATACATGGTCTCTAGCCATATGGGTCCATGCAGTGTAGATTGGCTGCAGTAGGTTCACTGTAGGAGTAGGGTATGCACCTATAAGGAATCTATCGACCTTGATAGAAGAGGAGTGATCCTATGTGATTTGTTAGACTGAGTTCTAAGACCTTGGCCAGGGCAGTAATATAAAGTGGAAAAAGAGTTTTCCACTATCGAACTCAAGTCGAATAAATCTTGACATATGACAGACGATGGGGTTTGACGAGTTGTACATGACCTCCGTCCTGTAGGGATCCACGATAGTAGGACTGTATCACATGTTAACTGCACCTAGAGGTTCATCATTCCATTCTGCTGGGTAGCCACTACATGCTGCTAGGTGTCACTGGTGGATGGTGGGACTCATAGGGATTATCTCGATGATCGATAAACCCTAATGAGTTGAGTTGGAACCGTTCCAACCCATTGAAAGAAGTTTTCAATGATATAGTGATAGAGATCACAATATATCTCACTACCAGTCAGAATAAAACCTATGGGGTCACACACACTAGAAGTATTGACCGATCCGATGGTTGAAATCGTGATTAAGAATCACAAGTAATCAATTTGATTGATAAAGAAGTTGAAGAAGGAACAAAGGGAATTAATTGGACTTAAAACAAGAGTCCTACTTCGGATAGGATTCCTAGAGTCCCAATTGGATTAGGACTGGGAATCCTAGTTGGAGTAGGACTGGGATTCCTATTTGGAATAGGATTCCTCAATCCTAATGAGATTAGGAGATTTGAATCAAAATTGGATTCCTACTTGGAGTAGGATTCCTAGAAATCCTAATTGGATTAGGACTTTGGATTCAAATAGAGTCCTAATTGGATTAGGACTGAAATTAAATACATCCTAATTAGATTAGGATTCCTTAAGTCTAAATTAATTAATAATCTAATGAATCAACATGACTCCTAATTGGATTAGGATTGAAGAGTTCAATTGAGTCATGGTTCATTCAAGTCCTAATTGGATTAGGACTAGCGTAGATTGAACCCAATATGGTCAATCCTAATTAGATTAGGACTTAACCATAAGAGAGGCACCCAATCCTCTTTGGAAGAGGATTAGGGCAACACAAGAAGGAGGGATCACGCCCCTCCTCCTCTCCTTGTGTGCGACATGAAGAGAGGGGCCGGCGCCCCCCTTCCCTCTTTGGAAGATTGTCTTGGAGCTCCTAATTGTTAGGAGCTCCACTCCTTATAAAAGGAGGACTAGGGCCGGCCCCAAGGTAGTAGAGCCCTCTTCCTCCAAGCCGTGGCCACCCTCTCCCTCTCCACCCTTGGTTCAGCCGCCATCAGCAAAGGAAAAGAAGAGGAGGCGTCTCCCTCCTCTTGGTCTTCTTCCTTGGCTTCAGCGCGTGTGAAGAGAAGAAGGCTGCGAAGGGATTTGATCTTCTTCTTCTTCTTCAAGATCCTTCTTCTTCCTCCTCTCTAGTGCAATCAAGAGTTGATTGAAAGAGAGGACATCAGCCATCAAAGCTATCTTTGCAAGGGAGCTAGCACCCCGGTGAGATAGAGAGCTTGGATCGGATCCTGCTTCGTGTGGATACCCGTAGAGGCCGGACGTTTGAACGGCTTCAAGCGAACCCTCTTCCAAAACCACGAATTCAGATTTGCGGTGATCATCTACCCGCGCAAGGTGAAGATTTGATCTTCCTAATAGTTTTAAAAGTTTTAATTCTTACCTAATTACGAAAGGTCTCGAAACAACGTTCATGCGATGAACGTCGAACCCGTGCATGCCGATTCCGCTGCCATCTGAAAAATTTTTGAAATATCAGCGGCATGGGCGGGTTCCCAACATCAAACCCATGATGAGGAGAAGAGAGAAGCAAATCTTTAAATCTCTCCCAGCATTCATAAAATGTTTCATGGTCTTTTTGTTGGAAATTACTAATGTGCCTTTTCAAAAAGTTAGTCCTTTGTGCGGGAAAGAATTTTTTCAAGAATTCTCTTTGCATATCATGCCATGTTCCTAACGATCTTGGTCTCAAGGAGTTCAGCCATGTTTTGGCTTTATCCTTCAAAGAAAAAGGAAACAAGGTTAATTTAAGGACATCTTCCGATACATTTGGCACTCTAAATGTGATGCTAATTTCCTCAAAATCCTTAAGGTGAAGATAAGGGTTCTCGGATTCCATTCCATGATACTTGGGCAGCAATTGAATTACTCCTGGTTTGATTTCAAAGTGTCCTACGTTTTCAGGAATAATCATACATGAAGGTTGACTAGTCCTAGTGGGATGTAAATATTGTCGAAGTGTCATAACTGGGGGTCTACCTTCATCACCATGGTGACTTCCTACATCATCAGGAAAATTTGCCATCTCACAAGGTGTGAGATACTGCGAAGGAATTTCAAGGATGTGTCCTAAGGGATGATCTAAAGTTGTACGACTTAATCGACCGGTGTTGTCCCTATTCCAACTTAGCATACAAAATTTGATTAAAATTTTTTTTTTATGTTTTTTTGTAAATTTAATAATTTTTTTTAATTTTTTTTATGTTTTTTTTAAAAAAATAAATATAAATGTAAGTACCAACTAAAGATATCCTAAAACTACACCCTAAAACAAAAATCTATTCACAATCAAACATGCAACTAAACATTACACCTCAATTTCTAATGTTTTTCCTAAATTTCTAGACAGCTCCTAACTGGTTTGAAGAGGGCACCTAAGCCTCCAATCCGGTCTAATGAACCGAGTTGACCAGGTAAGCTCCCAGGTAAGTGGAGGGGTCACGATGCGTTCGCAAAGGTCCCACTTAAAACCCACTTGCCTCGAACAGATGAACTGTCTCCCTTATAGGGATAAAGCTTGCCTAGACATCAACTAAGCCACAGAGCGAAATTGGTGCAACTTTCGGTGGTCTTCATCCTATTGAGCTCGAATGTCCTTAGGGGCCAATGTCTAGTTGATTTTACTTAAGCTTAGGATATTTATGCAATGGGGTGATTTTTGGGCTAAGGACGAGTGATGAAATCCCGACCTTATCTTTTTAAATGAGTTCAGCCCTTAGAATATTTTATGCTGATGCCTTATACTATATGCAACAATCAAGAGATTTTTTTTTTTTTAATGTTTTATGACATGACATTAAATTTCATTGAATAAGTGATCAAGCAAATTATTTTTTTTTTTAAAAAATTTTATGAGTTGAAGTTTGAAACTTGAATTTTGATATTTGAATTTAAAATTTTAAGTTTTCTATTTTTTTAATTTAATTTTTAATTAGCAACAAGGGTTAATGAGATATGATAACAATAAAATTCTGATTCTAAAACAATTAAGTACAGAAAATTCAAAACAGAAAGCAGTAACGTTTCATATTAATATAATGGTCGTCAAAGTATCCGAATATCAATCAGACCGTTCAGATGAAAGAAACATGTGTCCTACAGCAGCCGACGAAATTTGAGTGCAAGCAGACGGTGGATTACTCAGATATCAGAGTTTGATGCAGACTGTGCAGGGAATAAAAAAACAGCAATAAAGATTTTTTTTTCTTTTTCGAAACAAAAAGACTAACTACTAAAGTACTAATTAAATCTAAAAATTATACTCATAAATCAGCCGTTCTCCGGCAATGGCGCCAAAAACTTGGTGCAAAAATAAAATTGTTCTCCCAAGTGCAGGAGAATCGCACAAGTAGTAAAATCTCGGGAGTCCGAGGTCGAATCCTCTGGGAACGATCTATAGATTATTAGCGTAGATGTAATTTTCAGTTAAATAAATTTGTGGATTAAAACGATGTTTTGGTTTTCAGAAATTAAATGCAAAGAATAATAAACAAAATTCAATGAAATAAAGATGGTAGAGATCTGGAATCCCCCTTGATGATATTGCATCCAAGGAATAAACTCTATGGTTCTTGATTAAAGATTAAATGTAGGATAGATCTAATCATGGTATATGTTTCATGAACATATGAACTCAATTTCTAAGCATCCGTCGTGCTTTCTACGTCTACGACGAATCAAATACTAAAGCAATCCATATATCAATAATCATAATCCATTAAAGATCTATCTATGAAATAACTACGCATGAATCAAGAACATATCAATAAATATAAACCATTGAAAGCAAAAGTTTAGAGTTTACTTTAAAGAGTAATACATCAAAGGTTCCTCCATCGCCCTCCCTAAGAAATTAGCCGCTCATTGAAAACATTAATCCCCCTTTCATTTTCTTTCTTTTTTTTCTCTTTTCTTTTTTCGGAAACAGAGTGTGCTCTGTTTCCCTTCTCTGTTTTTTCGATGGGCAGAATGAGAGATGATCCGTTTTAGCCGAGGGAGCCCTCTTATAAGCTGCTATGAGTCCCTGATCCCACGGAATACGTGGAGATGCCGAGTATTCCGGACGCGAGAAGGCCGATTGCGGATTCCAACAGCTGGGAAGTTGATCACGCACGGCTGATTACTTGCTAATTCGGGAGAGGCGTGCGTTTGTGAGAAGCTCGGACGTGGACGGCAGGGCTTGGAATTCGGATGACACGCTTGGAGAAAGGCTGTGAATGCGGAAGATTAGATCACGGATCCTCGCATGCGGATGGAAGATCGCAGCACCTTGGATGCGGGAGAAGCGGACGCAAATGGCTGGATCGCGATTGCGGGATCTGAGGATGCTGGAACGTGTGGACTGCGAGATCTGGGAACTGCTGAAGATCGATTGAAGGAGGTTGAACGCGGAAATCTCGGGATGTTGGGATCTCATGCTGAAGATGAAGCTTGGACCGCTGGCGTTTGGGATTTGAATGGCTGGATCGAATGCAGGAGATGGGGCGCGGACGAGTGCTGGATCATCGCCAAAGGAAGCTGAGACGCGTGGGAGGATGCTTGGCGGACGGCTAGGAGGAAGAAGTGTGGATGCGGGGGTGACGGCTGGGATGAACTCCAAAAGCCTTTGAAATGGGGGAAAGAAGAGAATGCTCATTTCTTCCACGCAGACGGAGACGTTGAATAGATGCCGGCTTGCAGAAGACTGAAGCTGCGACGAAGTAGACGGCTGAACTTGACCTCCTCCTAGTGTGCAACTGGGGTCGACCCATGCGGTTGGCTGGTCACCTATAGTGATACATCTTTTTGAACCCAATGTGCATTTTAGCTTTGATTTCCGATCACCTGCACCTCACAAAAATATAATATTAATGCGGCAATTTTATCATTATTTGTTAGCAATAATACTAATTTAAGTGATGTATAGATCACACTTTTGTGCTCTCATCATTAAATTACATAAAATCTTAGTCACTGACTTGATTTGCAATACCCACCATGGATGAATCTATTATCTGGTCACTCATATTACTCTTGAAAAATTGAATATAGTTTTTCATGGGTTTAGGCTAGTCTGATTTAATGATTTGGAAATTATGGATCGATGAATATGGCACAGTTGCATCTTTTACTACCTGAGCTACTAGATACTTGAAGAAAGCCACCTCGATGGAAAATGCTACCAAGTAAATCAGGCTGCAAACTTCATGGATAAGAGGCACTGGGCACGACAGACAGGCGCATTCGCTGTACGAGCATCGACAAAATATACTGTGACTTTATGCACCATGCCATGTCTTAGTCTAGGAAGTGAAAAAGGAAAAGGTGATACTGTGTACAATGGTTTTAGTCACCACCAAATTCAAACACCTGTAATCCTTATGGAGCTTTGCTGATTATAAGTCAAACTTCAGTCCTTCTCAACCTCCTCTCCTCTATTTATCTCTTCTTGAAGCATTTCTGTTGCTAGGGTTAGCGATGCCCCAATCCCCAGCTAGCACCAATATACGGAGGACGAATTTTTATTGACATGGTTTTTTAACCGTCATGGTTAATTACTTGATTTGACTGCAAGAAGCAAATGATAGCTGATATTTTTTTTTTTTACTTAAACAGAGCAGTAGGTTATGCGCTTTGATGGTACAACTTGCACTCATAATAGATCATTTAGGATATCTTAACGACCTTCTCTTTTATGACAATTTGGAAACTCCATTGCTTCTCCATTGCTTCAACTTGCCCCATTCCCAGTTCATAGGCAAAGGAGAAAATGTACAAGAAAGTACATAGCCAAAAAACTTAATTTCAAGCACATCTTGAGTTTGATACGTAGATGCAATCAATTAAGAAAATCGACCATACCCATGAGCACCAAAGCAACCCACAAGGCCACCCACCAGATATCTAAAATACAAGGGGATGTAACAACAGCATCCACTGCAGCATATCCTCCAAATTGTTGAAGCAAAATTCACCAAGAAAGCTGAGCATGACCCCGCAACATACTGTGAAAAGCTCGAACTCCAAAACAGAACTTCAATCACAGGAACCTTCTGAAAATGTGGCCATCAAATTTTAACTGATCTTCACAAAACTAGCCTGCTGAGAAACCGAAAATTTATTGCAGAACCAGCATACTTTTGTTTCACAAGAAAAACAGCAGCCTGAACTTGAGCATTCCTCCTCAAAGTTCATCATCTAATGGTCACCACATTTGGGGAAGTGTCCCTAGGAGCATCAACAACTTCCCTATTTGTTCCTTGCAGAGCATTCTGTGCTTCTGTCTTGCGGATCAGCATCTCAAGACATATCTAATCCACTCACACAGCTTACTGTTGAATGGGAGACTTATCACTTTATTTGATGTAACTCATATTCTATCAAAATCTATAAATTCAGGGGGCGCGTCTCATGTCCATCACGAGAAGTTGGGCCACCTTTCATTCATGGTGTGGAGAAGAAACAGGAAAAGGAAAATGCGTGGAAGAAAGGGTTAGCCACAACATAGAACTTACATGAAGGGGTGCTCTAAAAACTATTAAGTTTTAATATGCTAAATTTATAATAAATTTTTTTCCATGAATACCCTCATAAATATCAGATTTTGTATGAATATCCTTCCAAACTTGTTATTTGCATATATATACCTTCTTCGAACACTTATTTTGCTATTCTATTCTTTTTTTATTCTTGTTTTTGCATATATACCCATGCCATCTAACGCTGTTAAAAAATTAATGGTTTCAAATTAAAATAACTAAAATACTCCTAATAGGTAGACACGATCGCCCGCGGGATCGCGATCGTGAACGCCTGCGGGCGAACGTCTGCGGGATCACGATCGCGATCCCGATAGTAGGAAAAAAGACAGGAACAATAGCATAATTTCAAAATTTTATTTTATTTTTAATTAATATAAATATAATTTTTCTTAACATCATTAAAACAACTGTTATATTAAGATCATTTGTACAGTAATAAAGTTTTATAAAAATATACATGCAAATATCAATTTTGAAAGAATATTTATGCAAAATCTAATATTTAGAAGAATATCCATACAAAAAATTCATTTATCTTGAGAAGTGTCTGCAAACATAAAAAAATAAAAATAAAAAAATAAAATAAAAATGGAGGGCATCTCCTAGCTCTTCTGGATTTTAAGACATTGCTTCGGTCCAACTGAGAAATCAATAAATCATAATAAATTTGAATGTTCACCCTAATAAATTGTAAAAATCTCTTTATTTTGTTGATCATGTCCTTGTGTATCTTAAGAGAAAAGAACAGGTAATGGTGATAGGATCAGATCAATTTCTAGCATCATATGGTACCGAACCGGTTAATTTTGAGGGTTTTGCTGTACCTTGTCCATTTCGGACGCGAACGCTTCCAGTGCATGCTTGCATGCACCGATGGCTCTTTCGCATGTCCGAGTGAAAATAAATTTAAAAAAAATACAGAAATTCACCTATAAGCTTCTTAAATATAAAATTTGATAATCGGCTGAAACCATTGAAATCTGCATATGATCTTAGAACAATGCTTTCTGGCTTACACCCTATTAATGGGGCTCCTCGATTCCATCCTGAGTTTTTTTTTTTTTTTTTTTTTTTTTTTTGGCTAATACAAAAGGGGTAGGGGGAGGAAGGGACAAACCCACCCCCGCGTAGCAGCCCCCACTGGGCCCCCGTCCCGCCAGGAGAATGTTCGATGCGGGCAGAAATGGCCGTGTGTTGGGCACCCCGACCGGTTTTACTCATACCCTCCCCATCCGTAGGCCCGGCTCAGCTACTCCTCTGAGCTCTAGCTCGAGTCCCACGTGTGAGTACGTCACACCCGGCACCACCTCGGCTACTAGCGGTTCAAGAGCGGTCCTACACCACAAGTCCAAGCAGTGGCCAAAGTAGTGAGCTCCGGTCCACAATTTAATCGTCGCCGCAGCGATTCGAACTTGGAACCTAATGGTTAGAATTGCTGCCCAGTACCACTAGGCTACCACCTTGGTGGCATTCCATCCTGAGTTTGCATCCTGTAAAAAAGAGCAAAAATCACCAAAGTAGTTTTTGCTGCATAATCCACAATCTCAAGATGTTCCATTTAATAATTTAACCGACCAGGGTATATCTTCATAATAACACTTGAAACCACTGAAATAGAACACCTATGCTTGAAATGCCTTACAAATGTCATTCTATACATTTGATGAACGCCCCTTGGGCATGTTTCACCATTAAAATAATCTTTGAGCACTATTGCAAAGACCAAACTAGAGAGTGCAAGCATCCAAATCATGCTCTCAATCAGCCCACGACCCTTAAGGTTTAATTGTCCATACAAAGTTGATGTATCATTACTGACGACAAGTCTATTTGCTAGCACAACAAATCTACACAGAATAAACCATCCCAACAATCCAATCTCATCTTGAGAAGCATCCCCTCGAAGCTCCAGAATTTCCCAATCCAGTGACTGCAACAGCCTCAAACTACCAACATAACATTTAGCAGAGCAAGGCAATATTGTCAGATCACTTTTCCATATTAAGGTAAAAAAAGATACAGAATCACCAGTGACTCGTGGGAAAGAAAAACTTCAGGTATAGCCGGAAAGCATATTATTACCGGAAGATTTCTTTCTCATGGCTGCTCCTCATCAGGTCTGGATCTCATGAACCTCCGACGCCTCCTTGGTATTGGAATGTCATCATCTAGGCTCCCATCATCATCCTCATCATCATGCAGACCCAATAGGCTCTCTCCCCATAGATTACGGTGTCCCGAGCGTCGATGCGTCCGCCAGGCCCTAGATGAGCTCCTCGGCTCATGACGGGACCCAATAGGGCTGCTGCCAATCATATGGAACAGGAAGAAAGTTGTCCACCATGGCCCACCCCCTTCAGCTGATCCATAGCTTTCCCTGTCACGGGATAGTCCATCTCCATTGTCTATAACATAGTCACCTAGCACAATCGTACCAGGCATCGCTGATCTGATAGCACTGAGGATGTCCCCATACTCCCTCTGGTGTTCCAGGCGGCGCCAGGCACGCTGTCGTGATGGGTCCACATCAGCAGGTCTTGTTAGAGGATGGACCCTCCGGGCATGTCTGCGCAGCTCCACGTAGTTGCCAGAAAATGAGCATGATTCCCTAGAGCATGCCCTCGGTTTCTGGTCCAGATACTGTCTTGCTTCTTTAACAATCATCCAACCGATGACAATTCCTCGGCAAAGGGGGCACTTCAAGCAGTTCCCTTCTGATGCATTATTGCCACCAGACTCCTGCAGTCCATTCCTTTCTTCCCCTTGGGCTACTGGAGATCTCTCAGTTTCTTGGCCATCATTATTATCTTCCAATGTTTCAAATACGCCTGAAGAGTTCCCTTCATTGTTTTCTTGAAAGCCATAATCTTCATGGGTTTCCACCAAGTTTCTTCTGGTCCTTGGGCCCCCAAAAATAGGTTCAGAATTGGGATTACGATGATCCATCGGTGCAAGACTTCCAGTGTCAGAGTTCACGAGGATGGAAGAGCTTGGCTGAGAAGAGCTGTCCCTATCAGTCACTTTCAGTTTTTTAAATCGATCCAGGCAATTTGAATGCCGGTAACTAGTATCACAGATGTAGGATCTGCACCCTTTCTCGTGAGAACTGCAGATCAGGAGTACAGCATTATGAGGATGGTCCATGCAAATTGGGCATGAAATCTCATCCCATTCCTTGTGCAAAGAAGCAATGTCCGAAATAGTAGTAGAACTGCTTCCTTTCATATCTGTCATCTTGAAAGCACTGTGATCAAATCATTCACAAAGTTACTAAAATTTCTAGTGTCTATGAAAAAGTAAATACAGAGATTCCAAGGTTTGGAATTTTCCAATTTGCCATAGAGCTAACATTTGTATACAGATAATTATATGCCAACATAGAATTCAAACAGATTATCAACTTTCTCAGTTTCATTACTACGTTGTCTCCTGCTGGTGCACTTTGTCAAGAATTAAGTAGGTTACAAGACCTATTCTTTGTCAAATTTGTAGTATGAGAATGCATTCGCCAAGAGAATAACGAGAGTGAGAGCGAGAGAGTATGAAGCAGGATAACTTGTTCAACTAATAGTGAGTTGATAGTTGACAACAAAAACCTCTTACTACATTTTGTGTATGAAACCAAATTTTTAACACCAATCTTACTCAAATATTTGACTCCTAAAGAAAATAAAACTCTTTTGTGAAAAGATATTCTAGACCAATCTCTCCATAGGCCCTTCAAACTTTATTTCTTTCAGTTATTCCTACACACATAGAAAATAAGAAAATTACATTAAAAATAACTCCAGAGTTTCATGCGCTTCAATATCTTCCCATACATCCTAGAGTTACATGTGATTCAATTTTACTTACCCATTAGGTATGCACTGTTCCAAAAGTGCCCTATACAGCTGCATAGGCATATATGCAGGCCCTAACCACCATGCACAAGGCCCAGGTGGCCCAAGTATATGGCCAGGCTGTACAGGACATGCCCAGGCACCTGCATTGGTCCAAGCATCTCGCATGTGTGGCCAAGGTGGTATGCATTTTGGGGAAAGATATGTTGGAAGACAATGCAAGTTGTGCAGTACCTTATTTGGTCTGGTTTGTGTGAAGCAAGTCGGGCAAGCTTAACAAGATACACCGCCCTCAACCCTTCACCTTTCAAGCCTAAACAGAAGATGGAGGTAGGCACCAAGGACGAGAAACTGGAGAGAGTAACTGGCAATGGAGGCTGATGGTGAAATTCCAACAGGTGTCACTAAAAGCTATGCATGCTTTTTTCCATTTTAGTTCATCCATTCTTCTCCTCCACCGTCCTGCTCCTATCCTATTACTCCTCTCCTCATCCTCTTTCCCCTCGTCTTCTTCCTCCTCCCAATGTCCACCTCCTTCACCTTATCTCTCCTTTGTTCGCTTTATCCTCTGCCATTCTCTTCTCTGCACCCTCCACCTCTCCTACCCCTCCATCTTCTCCTTTCTTTTGCCTCTGCCAGTACTTGCTCCCTATGGCTAGTTTTAATCAATTTATTTATAGTTTTCTACTTATTTTTAGCTATATTTGGGAATTTAACTTTTTCTAAATATTTTATATAAGAACAACTTAGCTGCCCTCATCCTGCCTAAGTGTGTGTCTTGCAGTACCCTAAACATTTGCATAGTGGTTGCCCCTAGTTGATATGAGTAGCAACCATCAAAATGTTCATAACTTACAAAATCTTTTTGAGCATGATAATAAGCTCTTAGTTTCCTACCAAGAAGTTAGAGTAATACCAAATAGTTATCGTCTACAAAATGGTTATGCTTACGACAATGGACTGAAAATAGCATACGAAGAAGATTGGAAGAAGTAATATACAAGAGGGAACACCTAAAATCCGGCAGAACGCAAGATCTAGGAGTTCACCATGCCAAAAAAACCTAAATTCAGTATTCAAATTCAATTATTGAAGAAGATAGTATTACCTTTACCTTCTAAAAGAACACAAATTAACCTAGCCCACTGAGTTGGACAGTCTCCGCTTAAACTTAAGAATTAAAAAAAAATAAATGACCTATATTCCCAATTTTCTCTATGACACATGATGCCACAACTAAAACAGAGTCATTAGTAGAGCAACATTCTAATAAGTTTGGTCTCATTTATGCACTGCAAAATCATGCAGGATTTCAAATTACAATCATTTGCAGATAAGACTTCAACTAAATCAGAAATTTGCTTTTGATTGAGAAATAACAGAAATCTAGTTGAATTTCTATAAACAGCTAAGTTCAGTCTTCAATTTACTTCATTCCAAAAGAAATCAAACATGAAAGGAAAACAGAAATGCACCTCAAAATTACTTCTGTTAATTGATACTTGATGTTGTATACAAAACCATGCCCAATTTGCACCATAAACTTATATGGTTCATGCCAGTCAGCATGCAGGGTATGGACTAATGCCAATGGATGCCAAACATGACAAGCGTGGGCATGGACAGCATGGTACTGAATGTCCCATTCCAGTGCTAGGCCAGCACACCACTGGTATGCAATACCTTGATCCATATATGGCCTAATGCTTGCCCTTAAGCATATCTTAGACTAGAAACAACCAGCTAAATGCTGGACTAGGGCTGCAAGGGGATTGGATTGAGCCGCTTCCGATATGTAACTGATCCGAATATAACCTGGTCCAAAACAAACCAGAGTTATTTCGTTTGAAAAAGAAGGCTTGTTTCAAACATGGATTGAATTTGGATCACTAGATACCCTGAATCCAATAATTTTATTTACTTTTAGTAACAACTTTTATATATAATCAACTAATATTGCTAATTACAATATAAAATATGTGGTTGCCAATAAAATTTTATGTGAAAGGGGTTGTCAAAGATGTTTATACATTGTTTAATAGTTTAAATGGTATTTTATTTCATAACAAGTTTGTGATATAATTAATCTATTTGTGCATATTTGCATGGTTTATGTGTAAATTATTCTTGACCAGACTTGACCTGGAATAGCTGATGGATTGATAAAATAAATCATAAAACCAATCCGATCCAACCGAATGAAATGGATTTAGTTAGGCTTGGATTCAATTTCTTAACCTGATTGAAATATGGATCGGATTTGGGTTGAAATAATCCCCAATCAACCCGATCCGCTTGCACCCTGCCCTGGACTTAAAAGACTAAACTACATGACATTAAGTGAAATAGAATTCCTAAGCCTAACTACCAGAAAGAAATATCTTCCCCAATGAAAGGAACAGTGCAGTAGCTTTCATGCATTTGTCTACTCGATTCTATCATCGACTGTGTTTATCAAACATCATCCATAATAATCATAGGAAAGCATACTCCATAAGCAATCCTTGGGAAGGTCCACAATCATGTTGCATCAAGACACGTGGAAACTTTCTTGAGAGGATTCTTAAAAGCATGTCCAACAAAAGATAAGAACATTGAGATGAATCTTCTCTAATGATTCCTCGACCAGGCCCCTTTCATTGCAATCTTCATGTAAGTTTTAATTATCTAAAATATTATGATCAATATTATCATGAAATATTGTACCATTCATCATCCTATCCTCATGAGAATTATCTCCCATAAATAGGCTGCTCCTGAAGTGTTCATGAGTTTGTTTTTTAAATATATATCTTAAATACAAACCACAATTTAAGAATTGGAAAAGGATGTCTTTACCTTCTCACTAACTCAGCACCGGGAACATAGTAGCTTCCATCCGCATTACTCTTCATATATAGCTAAACATAAATCGCAACTTAGAGAGGCGAAATATTCAAAGATGACAGAGCCGAATTTATAAGATGAGAATTACCATCCACCCATGTACCTGTTCTATCTCATTAGGAGCCTTTACTGTAGAACCCCTTACACGCTAAAACTTTCAACATCTAAACTCTACTAGCAATATTTGCCCCAAGTACTTAGAACAAGGTTGCAAAGACTCCACTTGATGACATATTATGATTAGCATCGAAACTTCATAGTTAAAGAAACTCTCAATTATGTAACCCAATGATCAAAGTCCCATTGTCGATCCCTATCCCAGTTGGGTGTCAGGTCAGTACAAATGCCGGGAAGGGTTGGGACAGGTTAGAATGACCATAGGATTCCCATTTTCCCATCTCCCATCTTAATGTCTTCAAGGATCCTCTTATATTTTCCCATGCAATCCATTAACAGAAAAATATTTTACCACACATAGATAACCTCTAAGAAAGCCTTGTTCGACCGAAGCTTGCAAACCACAAGAACTGTAACGCAACCCTTAGGTGAACCAAGTCTAAACACAAGTGAGAGATCAATCTAAACTTCCAAACAAAGATAATAACAATCATAACAATTAGTTTGTGTATTTGCTTTATGAATTATCAGAAAAAAATCTTTACAAAACTATGTGGTAGACAAAAAGCCATTTCTTAATCCTTATTCTTGAGATGCATAAACGCTAGTAGACAGTCAACCACACCCAACAAATATTGATTATGAAAAACAACTTAGTGTAGAAAAGTCACCAAGATAAGCACCACAACACCTCATAACTGTCTAATCTAAAGATATAAAAACTTAACAAAGAGCACCCGGAGACACCAATTAATATAAATCAGGTCACTGAGATTTGATTAATGATATTAAAGTCTTACTTTACAACACAAGACCCGAGGAGATTGACGGAAAATAGGAGCCAATCAATGACATGACCGTGAAAATCAGCTTTTTCTCAGAATTTATGATAATTTCATCATTTATAAGAAAGGAAAAAGGGCAAGAAAAAACAACCGCGCTATGTGCATCCAAAACTTAGGATATTATAATAGAAATAACTTAGTCCGAAACACTCTGTTTACACCCTAGCTCAACGACCTAGTTAGTGGCCGTGAGCAAGCGCCACATGGACAAGGTTAGGAAGAGTTAGAATAGGAGAAAGTCGCATAGCACTTGCTAAACTTAACAAGATTCGGCCAGGATAAATCTGACTGTGGAGGCACAAGCCGAAGAGACAGAATTTGGCCATGATATTGACCATGATGAGAAGACCAAAAGAACAAGACTCAACTATGACACACCACGACGCATGGGTACAAATCGCACGTCGAAGGATATCAGTTTTAGTTAGATCATGATCTAGTTTGTGATTATGACATGCGTGGAATCGTGGAAGCAAATCTCCAGAACCGCTGAAGATTACAGCAACATGGATGGTTACAAGAATCATATATAAATAAGTGAATTATACTCTGAGAGGGCTCTTCGACACTTCAATTTATCTGATCTATCTTTAATTATCTTTGTATCATCATCGTTATCTAATCTGTTCTTAGATTACCAGTAGGATTCCACCTTAGAAGTAAGGATAGCAGTAGATCTATTCTATGTAGCTCAGACTACACGCTATCCAATCCTATCCATCTACCTACGAACAGACGATGTGACAGTAGCGAAAGTTCTTGAAGGTCAAATAACCTGGATTCACAGTATTCAAATCATCATCCTTTCAGTTATCCTCTTTCCGGTTACTCAAATACTGGTGGCACACCTGTGCATCTATCTACCCCTTGCCGCTGAACTTGTCAAACAAGCTTTCTATAGCGCCCGTCCCTAGGTGGCTAAAAAAGCCTTGCAAGAACACTCCAATAAGCACCTATAAGCTTCCTAACATAGTGAGATTTCTCCCTAACTTTCTCCATAAAAGAAACAAAATAATGACATGGCACTTATTACTTGCAGGGGAACATGTAAAGGAGGTGAAAGATTACATAGAGGTTTTGGCCATCTCATGTATCCCCATATGAACTAGCCTATAGCCCATATCTTTGTCTCTCAAGTCTATACAATATCCTTTTCACCTACTCTGCAACTCTTCTCACTTTCTATGTGGTAGGGCCATTACTTTAATGCCCCATAACACAACTATCAAATATAATATATGGTCTATCTAAAGGAAATATTCACCAGCGAGCAACTTCTAATAATCTAATCTTAGCACTTCTTCTAGTTAGCCTGGAGGCTATGATAAGCCCACAAAAACTAACAAAATTTCAAGTCCAACAATCTTCTCCAACTAAAGTTATGAGGGGAGAAAACTCTAAAGAAAAGGGTAACTTTTAAGGTGAAGGTCCTCGATTTACTTCCAACCATATGAATTTCATCCTGTGATCATCATGACATAATCCAAACTCATGCTCCATGATTGGACACATGGAAGGCGAAAATGGCATGTTTCATGAACGAATCATTAAATACTGGTGTTGTTCTAATCTTGGAAGTCAGTGTAGATGGTCTTAAACTAGCCATCAAATGTCAGAACATGGATGATCACCACTGGTGGAAATTGTAATAGTGATCATGTATAAACATAGTTAATGACCCTCTTAAGCAATAATATTTTTGAAATTTGATCATCAAATAGTCAAATGTTTTATTGATCTTGACCAAGAAGGTGTTCCTCAATGTTAGACCAAAAGCTTCCTACTTTCTTCCTCAAATCATCACAAGCTTGATACTCTTGAGGATGTATCCTCAATTGCAGGATCCATGATCTAGGCCTCCTACTTTTAGACTCGTGGTTGGTGGATTTCAACCTAGAGTTTTCCACTAAGCTTGTACAAAATTTCTTTTCTACTCAATGCTGTCATCATCTTATGGAAATCAGCAAAAATGTTTTAAGGATTGGGATTGAGTCATAACTCATAGAGAGGGCTATATCGGATTGGATTGAGGACTGGATCAAAGAACACAAAATTCTTTCCAAATTCTTTCAAAAAAAAAAAACAAAAAGGACATGAAACTTAAAAATGAGTCAACTATAAAATAAGTGAACAAAAAATAGAACATCGTACATATAAAAAACAAATTTCCACCATCATAAGACCATCTGAAGTATATCTAGTTACACAATCATTATTTCTAGTTAAGTAAGATATTAAACCCTTTTACATAAAACTTTTAGGAAATATTAACCAATAGTTGTGAAAACATGAAAATTCCTCTTGCTTCTAACTCTAAAAACTCCCAAATTTCTTTTTCTTTACTTTATAGAGTCAGATACCCTACCAAGCTTGTTAATTTTATATTATTAAGGCTTGAAAGTGGTAAATAAGTAATATTGAAATACATATAGTCAAATAAGTCATAGAAAGTGGACTTCCACACTGTTTGGCATGTGGACTTCATGACTCAATTGGAACTTATGATCCAAGGGATAGTATCTAGGATACAAATCTAAACCTTATGATCCTAAGTATGATCTATAGTATGAGACCTGACGAGAAACTTAACTATGCAACTTAAGGATGCTGACTCTGCAAAAAAATGTAAAAATCAGAGTATCAAAACATATTATGCAAAACCAAAGAGTGACATAGGAATAAGACTGCAGAGGAATAAACATTAACGATTATGTTAAGAAAAATTATATAGACTTGCCTTTATATAAATCTCATGAGCAGGGAAACAAAGGCCAAGGAACTATATCTAAGCCATTGGAACCAATATGAGGATCTAGTTTCAGTTCTAAAACATCCAAAATTTTAATTAAATTTCAAATAATTAAATGAAGCACTCAGCAAAAGCTAAAAATAAAGAGCCTCAGGTGTAGTTCTTGTCAATTGTGCTTGAACAATCTTTCCTAATACATGGGTTTCCATGTATGGATATAATGCATATACAGGTTCCCTTAACTAACCAGCCAACCATCCTTCTCTCAGCTTGTTGGCATCCATCTTTAGTTGAAAGAGGTCCAAGGTTCAAAACCTTAGTGGTGGCATCCCCACCATATTTCTCAATAAGTAATTAGAAAAAGGTTCTATCACCCAGCAACCTTATGATTTTATGAACTGCACAAGATTAACTTGAGTACAAGTGAATCAAAGTTCACAACTTCTATAGGGAAGGATATTCCAATGGCCCAATTTTTTAACACAAAACAGAGCACGGCATTAAATCTATATTTTGTAATTGAGAATTATCCTTCAGTTTTACTGTCAATATTGGTCATACCAAGCAGATTTAACATTTTTAGATAGTTAGTAAACGGTGAATGAGAGCAAGTTAAAAGCCCTCGAAGATACTTCCTCGCTGAATAGTTAAAGCTAATAAATTGGCTAGGAAAGATATGAGAAGACACTAAAACCATCAAATCACCAAACATATCAGTAAACAAAAAATAGAAAGAGAAAGCAGGTTAAAAGCTATTAACTATTTTTTTTATTTTTCTTTCTTCATCAAATATTAGAAGACTCACCAGGAAAGGAAATCTGAACTTCAGCCCCGTATGTAACTTCTGAGTTAATAGAATAAATTATATTGAATAGATCCAAGAAATAGTGCAGTCTTGATCTCTCCTGGCAAGAAAATTATACAGGCAGAATCCTCAAAACAATGAGATACTCTTGCCAAGCATGCAACAAACAATCCAATGTCCTATAAATCTTGAAGAAAGTACAGGCTTGGACTCGATCACTGCAGTTTAAGAAAAGCTCCAAGTCCCAAGCCCTGCACTTAAATTGTGGAACAAGGAGAATGGTCATCTATAACATATAAAAACAAAGAAACGCAACTAATAATTGGTTCTACGTCCAACAAAAGTCAATACTAGAAGCTTGTTGCATTTCAAAGTAAGTCTTTTGTGATTATACTTGCAAAAACCTTTGATTAAGATTCAAGGATAAGACGTGCAAAACATTTCCCAAGTAAATGAACCTAAAAATAAATGGTTAGATCATAGAAAATTTAAGCTTTATTCTAAACCTCTGGTATCAGCCTAAGCCAAGTCCCAATCCATCATATAGATGGAACCTTGGATCGTAACAGGTTCTATTTCTACTGATTTACAACCAACAAATTCACAAAATCAAGTCTACTGAATGTCAAAATAACAAATCACATAAAATCATACAAAAAATCCTCGATCAACTCCCAGATAAGGCAAAGAAAGCTGCCCGCGACCATGAATCTAAGTTTGACCACCGGATTTCAAACCCTAACCATATCCCATTCCTTGCCCCCAAGTCCAATATATCTGCAACCCTTCCGCACCAAATTCCAACTTCTTCCAAACCCGACAATAACCCTAACCAGATACCGATCGGAATCCATCGAGAAATCCAGATTCCAGCCAGGATCCATTCCGCGAGCAAAGAAATGGTCCAGATCGGAGGCCGACAAGCCGATCTCAAAGAAAACCCCAGAAAAGAAACCCATCCCAAGATCAAATTCCAGGATTCTTCAAACGCTTAAGAAAAACCACACGAAAAGACTCGACTTTTCGGAACAAATCCAGAGCAAAGAACCAGAAAAAAAAAATTTGCAGGAGAACAAAAAAGGTCCGGATATTACAGCAATTCAGGGTGATGGCGGAGTGAGGAAATCTGCAATCTAACGTGAAAAAATCAGAACAAATCTTCTCTCTTTTTATCTGATTTTTCCTTTATTTTTTCTCCCTCTATTTTTTTCTCCCTCTTTTCCTAGAAAGAGAGACAGAGAGAAGGGCGAGGACTATCGGTTTCGCTGTTGGTTCTTCGTCGGTTCCTAATATAGTTGGGGGAAGAAAAGGGAAACTCTGGAGAGATTGATAAGGTGAGAGAAACGGGAGTGGAATGCGTTGTACGTAGATAGAAATGGACTTTGTTGTTTTCTTGTAGGTATAGTAGTAATTTGGTGTTTGCCAGCTGCTTAGTTCTAAATACACCCCCCCCCCGATTGCTCAGGACACCCCCCAAAAACCAAAAAAAAAATACCCAAACTAACCTTTAGTGTAATTACCATATTGCCCTTGAAATTTTCTCAGTACACCCCCCTTCCTCCTCCTCCGTCTCCTCCTCCGTTTCGTTTTGAAAAGGAAAAAAAAAACCACCCCTCAAACCCCCCTTAAACCCCTCGATCCATTTACATCGTTTAGGCGATCTTTGAAGGAGATTTAAGCCCCATTCGAAGCATGGACAAGCAACTAGTGATTTGGAACGAAGAATCGGCCGCAAAGGTACGTGTTCCACCTTGTTTCGAAAGTTTTTTTTTTTCACGGTTCGTGCTCCGTTCGGCACTGGATCGCCGAACAAAAGGCTTCTGTTCGGCTGCATAGTGCCGAACAGAAGCCTTCTGTTCGGCAACGCTCTACCGAACAGAAGGCTTCTGTTCGGCTGCACAGTGCCGAACATAAGGCTTCTGTCCGGCACACTGCAGCCGAACAGAAGGCTTCTGTTCGACACTCTGCAGCCGAACAGAAGCCTTCTCGTGCCAAATCGCGTGCCGTGCTGAATTTTGTGCCGAACAGATCCTCTGATTCATTAATTCTTGGTGATAAATTATTTTATATGTAGGGCTATGCTACAACCGAATCGAGTATAATTGGATCAGAATTTGTACTGGATTACACAAGCGAATTTACAACTTACGAGGTATTATAATATATTGTGCAATTTTGTATTAGTTTAGCGAGCTATTTTTACAACTGTGTACTTACATAAATTGTTTAATGTATAGATCTTCAAGAGTAGAGAGGACTTGTATAATTGGTGTCGTGAAGCTGGGAGGCGAAATGGTTTTGTTGTTGTAATCAAATCATCCGATGCAGGTACCATTTCTAAGAAACCCAGAATTACGTTAGGTTGTGAGAGGGGTGGGACGTACCGAACCACAAAAGAAAAGCGAATAAAGACTGCCTGTGGGACAAAGAAGTGTGGATGCCCTTTTGCATTAAGAGGAAAGAAATTGGATACTGCGGATGATTGGATATTACTGGTCGTATGTGGAGTGCACAATCATCTCGCTGCAGAGAATCTGGAGGGGCACTCATATGCAGGGAGATTATCTGAGCAGGAGACGGAATTGTTAGTGGATATGTCGAAGAGTTTGGTTTGTCCAAAGGACATATTATCCACATTGAAGGAAAGAGATGCCCTCAATGTTACGACTATCAAGACTATCTACAATGTACGTCAACGGTTTAAGGTTGCAGAGAAAGCCGGGAGGTCTGAAATGCAACATCTATTAGGTAAATTATCAGAGGCTAAATATATTGAGTGGCATAGGAATTGTACTAATACGGATGTTGTGCATGACTTATTTTGGGCACACCCTGGCAGCATTGATTTGTTCCGTGCATTTCCCCGTGTGTTGATAATGGATTGCACGTACAAGACGAATAGGTATCGTCTTCCGCTCTTAGAGATTGTGGGGGTGACATCTACTGACATGACATTTTCAGTTGCTTTTGTATACTTAAATTCTGAGGGGGAAGAAAGCTATACTTGGGCATTAGAGAGATTGCGCAGTGTCATAGCTGATGATGTTTTGCCTGAGTTGATTGTTACAGATAGAGACTTGGCTTTGATGAATGCAATTCATAGAGTATTTCCTACTGCTAGACATTTATTATGTAGATGGCATATTAGTAGGAATGTTTTGGCCAAGTGCAAAAAATTTTTCGAATTGAAGGAGAAATGGGATAAATTTATTATGAGTTGGAATGTACTAGTGCTGTCCTCCACGGAAGACGAGTATAATGATCGCTGGAGTGCACTGCAGAGAGAGTTCGGTACCTATCCAGATGCACTACAGTATGTGTCAGATACTTGGCTGAGCAAATACAAGGAAAGATTTGTTGCGGCGTGGACTGATACATGCAGGCACTACGGAAATGTGACGACAAATAGGTATCACAAATAAAGACTCATTTAATTTTAATTTGCCTCAATTCTTATATCTAACTTTCATTTGTTTACTAGGGTCGAGAGTGCACATGCAAAGCTCAAAAAGCAGCTTGAATCAAGCCAAGGAAGTTTCGAGTCATCTTGGACTAGAATACATGGATTGATTGAGTTGCAGCACAGCTCCGTTAAAGCCTCATTGGAGAAGAGTTTATTGGTAGTGCAGCACAACTTCAAGCCAGCTGAATTCAAAGAGTTGCGAGGTTTCATATCTATAAGTGCGTTAAATCATGTCCTCGCCCAATCGAAACGAGCCAATTCAGTTGGGTTTGATGATTCAAATTGTGGGTGCGCTATTCGACGCACACATGGTATACCATGTGCTCACCAGATTGCGCGGTACAGGGTGGAAGGTCGGCCCATTCCTCTCGACTGCATAGATCCTCATTGGAGGAAACTTGATATTCTGCCTACCCCCCCCCCCCCCCCCCCCGTGCAGCCAATTCAGTTGAGTTGTGATGCAGAGTTAGATTTGATTGCGCTACGATTCAAGAAGTTAGATGGGGCTTCTCAATTGCAGATGATCAAGAAGTTACGAGAGATTGCAAGTCCAGATAGTACACCTCTTTTAGAGCCTGCAAAACGGAAGACCGGTTCACGTGGGCGCGCTTCACTGAAGGTTGATACGTCTACTCGACGTGACCCGTCTGCGTTTGAGTTGGTTCTATCTGGACAGGATAGTTATTCACCTGGTGTTGAGAAAGTTACCATCCGCAATCCATCTACTCAGATTCAAAAGAGACGGCCCAAGCAAAAGGTAAGTACCAAATATTTATTTCCTTACAATAGGTATCACAACGTCTACGGGACGGTCCGTGCCGTGCCGGTATGTCATGTGCCGATACGGGACATGTCGGGACGTGCCGTGCCGAGATGTGCCGATACGGGACATGTCGGGACGTGCCGTGCCGAGATGTGCCGATACGGGATGTGCCGTGCCGAGATGTGCCGATACGGGATGTGCCGTGCCGAGATGTGCTGATACGGGACATGTTCTGCCATTGTTACATATTTTCTATCATTTGATATTATTTGCAGGTTTTTCGTACTAGAGCCCAGTCACATACGCCCATTATCTATATTGATGCTATTCCTTCTGCCTTGAGACCATACATCCAGCATATCAAGGATGTAAAAGCTGATGGGAATTGCGGATTTAGGGCAATAGCTGACTTACTGGGATTTGGAGAAGATGACTGGGTGCGTGTTAGGAAGGATTTATTGCAAGAGTTGCAATGTCATTCGGACCACTATCGCACATTATATGGTGTGGAAGGGACGATTGCTGAGATCACTCATGCATTATCATATTATGATGATTGTCCACCATATGACAGATGGATGACTATGCCGGACATGGGTCATCTTATAGCATCCTGCTATAATGTTGTCCTATACCATCTCTCGTTGCAACAATGTCTGACCTTCCTACCTCTCCGTTCTGTGCCAGTACCTCTTCTATCCTGCAAAGATATCGCTATCGGATTCGTAAATGAAAATCATTTTGTTGAGGTACTACATTCACAACACTTGCGAATATTTAATTTTGCTTATTTAATTTTGCTTATTTATAATTTTGTAGCTATTAATATTTTCTTATTTCTAATTTTGAAGGTGTTCTTGTTGCCGGGACATCCCGTTCCGCCAGTAGCGACCAACTGGCAAAAATATCATCTTCCTTGTGCTACCGGATGGGAAAATTCATATGAAGCACGGATTCAACAGTTCAAAGAGAGCATCTCACCTAATGTTATAATTAGCGAGACAGTAGAGTTAGATTGATTATTTATATATGTACAATTTTTGAAAGTTGTAAATTTTTTTGGCCTCTTAGAGTCATGTACTGTGAAACTCCATCATCAATATAAATCAAAAAATATCTGTCTTCGCATTGTTAGATTGATTGTTATGTGCACTGTTATATTTGTGTAAAATAGAACGGGCCAGGCTTTACAAAGATTACACGTAAATGTACCAAAAATATATATTTTTCATTAATATCAAAGGCTTTACAAAGATTACAAAGGCTCCATCATCAATCCCTATGACGCCATCGTCGACGCGTGTACTGCTGTACGTCCGAATGAGAGGGTCCTGGATCCGAATGAGAGGGTGCTGTACTCGGGCCAGGCTCATCACCCAGAAGTACCTGATGCATCTGAGAAATAGCATCATATAGGTGCCCGGCACCTAGTGACGTAGCCTCTGAGGGACCCATCCGTACAATGTCGGTACTGATACCGAGTGCAGCTGTATTACGCCGCCGGTGCATGTCAGCATCATCATGACCTCCCCTAGCTCCAGAATGAGTACTCGAGCGCAGATGAGGAGGCTGAACTGCAACGTGCGTGATACGGAGATACCACTCCATGTATCCCGGTACGCTGTCTGATGGCCGGGTAATTGGGTGGCTCCTGCTCGCCTGGCTCAGCACGTGGTCCTCCCACCGCTCCCAAAGCTGATCCATATAGGAGTAATGTATCCGGTACGAGCCTGCTGTGGAACCTCTGTTGGCTCGCGTAGGGGCTAGTGGCGCTCGAGGGATGGTCTGAATACGACCAAACTGTCTAAGAACCCTTTCTGGATGATAGGGTTCTACGATATCAAGGCACTTGATGGAGCCACTAAAAAATGCGACGGGTATATATGGGCGATCTCCCCGAAGCCGATGATGGGGATCCCAAATAACCTGTAAAACAAAAGGTCCATTTCAGTTTAATACTATATCGCATATTAAAAGTACTGACAAACACAAGCAAATGGTAATATGATACGTACCTCATCGATGCTCAAAAGGTCCAATGACTCACGTAGAACCACTAAATGGTCCATCGTGGTACGGGATGGAGTACCGGGCATCCAGCGGTGCACGCGGGGACTGGCATCAGTATACTCGAGCGACGGGTGAGACTGAGTGCTGGAAAATGCTCATAAATCCATGCCTGCAGAAGCGTCATATAACCACTGATCTGTCTCACTGATGACCTCGACGCAATCCCCAACTGCCGATACAAATATGCTAAGGCAGCTGTACCCCAGGCATATGTGCTCACCCTATCCAGATCCCGCAGTAAACACAGATACGCTATAGGCACCCTGGTCCCACTCTTATCAGCAAAGAGTGTGCAGCCTAACAAAAATAACAAATAGGCTCGTGCTGCACACTCTATCCTCTGCTGCCTGTCTCTATCAGATACAGAGTGAAACTGAGTCCTCAGCCACTCCATCCTCACAGACTGACCGCGCGATGACAGTACCTCCTGACGCGCGTCTCCAGCTGACACCCCCAACAACTCCACAAGTAGCTCCTCAGCATCCCGATCACTCATCCTCTCAGGAGAAACTGATACTGAGGAACCTGCGACAGGAATCCCTAAAATGGCGGATACATCATCCAACGTGATAGTGATCTCGCCAAATGGTATATGGAAGGTGTTCGTCTCGGGCTGCCATCTCTCTACGAAGCCCGAAATCAGAATCTTATCGATGAATCGATAAGAGCACTGTACTAACTCTACGAGGCCCGACTGCCTCAATAGTGCTCTGAACCTGGTATTTGGTTGGTTTGAAGACCACCACTTCCATTCACCAACCTTGGCAGTATGGTTCATGCACTTTAGTGGAGCTCGTTCCTGTAATATAAATGTATAATTACTACTACTTTATAAAACATCAATAAACAAAATATAATGCTATAACAAATAAACAATACCTGTTGCCTCCAGATGGAAGCTGCTATATGCGTCCTGAAACTGATCAGGACGGACTCATCCTCTGGACCTCCTGGACATGGTCCAACGGACTCATCGTCTTCGCCCCTAGCGGGCATATCATCATGCTCTGACTCAGGAGAGTCCGATGGCATATGAGCAGGCTCGGGAGAAGCAATCCTAGCACGACGTCTCCTAGCTGACGCCGTAGGTCTAACTCTGGCGGGACGGGGATCCATGTCTGAAAATATAGAAATTCAATGTTAGGCTATATCAAAGAAAATAATTCAATTGCATACATAAATGTTCGGCACAAAATTCAGCACGGCACGCGATTTGGCACCAGAACCCTTCTGTTCGGCTGCACAGTGCCGAACAGAAGGCTTCTGTTCGGCTGCACAGAGCCGAACAGAAGGCTTCTGTTCGGCTGCTCAGACCCGGACAGAACCATTCTGTTCGGCACTGTGCAGCCGAACAGAAGGCTTCTGTTCGGCACCGTGCAGCCGAACAGAAGGCTTCTGTTCGGTTGAGTGTTGCCGAACAGAGGGCTTCTGTTCGGCACTGTTCAGCCGAACAGAAGGGTTCTGTTCGGCGATCCAGTGCCGAACGGAGCACTGGAGGCGGGGGGGCGGGGAGCTACCTCGACGTGGTCGTGGAGGCGCCGGCGAGGTGCTCGTTGCTCGGGAGATGGCCGGGAAGGTGGTTCCGGGAGAATGCCGGCGACGAGAGGGAGAAGGGGAGAATGCCGGCGACGAGAGGGAGAAGGGGGAACGGGGGGGTTTTGGGCGAGGGAGAAGGAGGAGACGGAGGGGGTTTGGCCGCCGGCGAGGTGCTTGAGGTGCTTGAGGCGAAGTTTTTTGGGCGGAAGGGAGAAGCCGGCTGGAGTGGAGTTTTGGAGGGGAAGAGCGGGGTTGGGGGGGGGGGGGGGGGGGGTTTGGGGGGTGTAGAGAGCAATTTAGGTGAGGGGGTGGGGAGGGTGAAGGGTAATTTAGGATTTTTTAATTTTTTAGGGGTGTCCTTAGCAAATGGGGGGGTGTAGAGAGTATTTAATTTTTTTTTAATTTTTGGGGGGTGTCCTGAGCAATCGGGGGGGTGTATTTAGAACTACCCTTGCCAGCTTCTTCCTTCGATACCGTAAAGCAAACGTGTTGGGTGGTTCTATATACACCCCCCCTATTGCTCAGGACACCCCCCAAAAATTAAAAAAAAATTAAATACTCTCTACACCCCCCCATTTGCTAAGGACATCCCTAAAAAATTAAAAATTTCTAAATTACCCCCCACCCTCCCCACCCCGGCTTCTCCCTTCCGCCCAAAAAACCTCGCCTCAAGCACCTCGCCGGCGGCCAAACCCCCTCCGTCTCCCCCTTCTCCCTATCGTCGCCGGTCGGTGCATTGCACCTCGCCAACGCCCAAAACACCCCCGTTCCCCCTTCTCCCTCTCGTCGCCGGCATTCTCCCGATCTCCGACCACCTCGCCGGCTTCTCCCGAAACCACCTCCCCGGCCATCTCCCGAGCAACGAGCACCTCGCCGGCGCCTCCACGACCACCTCGAGGTAGCTCCCCCCCGCCTCCAGTGCTCCGTTCGGCACTGGATCGCCGAACAGAACCCTTCTGTTCGGCTGAACAGTGCCGAACAGAAGCCTTCTGTTCGGCTGCACAGTGCCGAACAGAAGGGGGTGTATGAGAAAATTTCAAGGGCAATATGGTAATTACACTAAAGGTTAGTTTGGGTATTTTTTTTTGGTTTTTGGGGGGTGTCCTGAGCAATAGGGGGGGTGTATATAGAACTACCCAAACGTGTTCCTTTTGTCTATTTATCACACAGTTTATTATTGGATGCTTTGATGAATCCATGTGATTTCTATAAAGTATAAACGTAGGACTTTGACCAGAGTCAAAACAAAGGATGGTTTAGATATGTTGATTTATTTTCTGATTATGTGTGTTAGTTATAGGTGTCTCGCACACAGGGCAGTCTGATCACCTTGAGTATGATGAGATTCAAGCCGGCATGATGACACTAAGAGGAGACCCCAATCGGAGTTTTGATGAATTTGGATCTCTCTTGCTTGTAATTGAATGGGCTTGCATTTAAATGGACATCAAATGCTTTTTAACACGAAAGACCTAATCCAAACCTATTTTTATATCTTTTGTAATCATATGGTTGCTGCTCAAAATCTGATATAATGGGTAGATAAGCGAGCTACTTTGCTTAGTGGGGTTGTAGGAGCGTAGCACGATGCTAAAGCTGATCTGTAACCACAAAAAATAATCAAAGGATTACTGGAACATGTCTAGATCGTGTGATTTGTGGATGAGCAGTTGAGCTCTTTCTATATCTACTAATTGGAATGATCAAGATATTCCTTTTCAGGTGTATTGTGATCGGGCACTTTTCTTATCTATTGATCTAACTGATTACAATATTTTTTTTTGGGCTTGTTGAGATCACACTAATCATGTTGATTGTTTGAAGATTTTATTGATAGCTGATTTTGCTGAATATGTGTCGTTGTCTGGTTGATGAATCCAAGCCGTATCACATATCAGTACTATACCTCAAACAAATGTGATGCATGTGTTTATCAAAACATATAGCACTCCTTGTATGCATTTGCAATATTTAAGTTACAGTACTTTGTGAATTATTTATATTCAATTGTAGATACATTAAGTTGTGCAGATTAGATGTTGAGATGGTTGTCATCTGCTATTGTAAAGTCATCGGCTTGCTAGGCACGTTGTATGCATGTCGAGAAAAACTTAGGGGGCTATGACCATGTGAGTAGAAAAGTACTGATTGTGATTCATAGTTTGATATATCTTTCTCAGCCTCTTGGCTAACATCAAGTGGTTCATGATTTTTTTTTTTTTTTTGGTGCAAAAAAGGGAAGAGGGGGGTGAGGAGAACCTCACCCGTGTAGCAACTCCCACTGGGCCCCTTCTCTACTGGAGAATGTCCGATGCAGGTAGAACCTTTTTTACTCATATCTTTTCCATCCGTGGCAGAGCCCCACCAGCGTGGCAGCCCTTCCCAAGTGATTCATGGTTTGATATAAGCTGCTCCACTTTTATTAGGAATGGAACGCTCCACTTGTTTCTCTCTCCTTAGCAAACATTGGATTGAAAAACTACATAGGGCATTTGCAAATGAACATGTGCTTGTAAGACAATGGACGTTGCTTCAAATAATTTATACTATACGATAACAAGCAATGTTGGGCTCATGTAACACACTAGTAGAATCATGAGGATGGTTTCAATCATTTGACAAACACTGGTATTCATGCTCTGATAATTATGATTAGCTCAAGGAAAGGAGAATTTGATTGACGGATGTGTTCTCATCAATGATTGAAATAATCAAATTAGGAAGTTGATTTACATCCCATAAAGCATAAAGCAAGGAGCTTTAAACCCCATTTTTTTGTAAGCACTTGCTTCATGTTTCATCCTCACAGAATCATAATTTGTACAAAAAATCAGGGGCGGAGCTAGAAATTTCTTGTAGAGGGTGCCCTAGTTTTTATCTAATGACTAATTGTTGAACCTTAATTATGATATAAAAATTTTAGGGTTAAATTTACTGCAGTCACTACAATGATGAAATGCAAATTCTAAAAACACCAAATGTTGTTAATTTAACATTTCGTTAGGTTCATCATCTTTTCTCATAATTCAAAAATTAAATTCTAAATGACTAACAAATCCCTAATAAAAGAGAATTCTTTTTTCCACAATGAAAAAATCGCTTTAATATATGCGATGTGCAATCCTACAGCAAAACAAAAGGAGAAAAATGTATATAATTCTAGTCATTCCACTAATACAAAGAGGATTAATCAAGAAGTGTAAGCTACATGTTTACTAATGAATCTCGAATGAATGATAAGTTCAGTGGTCCTTAAGCTGGACACTATCCTCTCTTTTTTTTGGTATATCAGCTGCTTACACTAATCTCGCATGAGCATTGCCATGAGAGTTTTAAAAAAAAAGATACATCCTAGCGGTGAGGGACAGATACATGACAGGTCCAGAGAATCTCTTCAGAGTGGTGAACAGCAAAGGAGGCGATCCAATTCGCAAGGCGACCACTATCCTTAACTACCAAAAATAAATTTCTTTGAGCAAATGGTTGATAACCATTGTTATTAGATATTAACATGAAAAGAAACAAAAGTTTTAATAAATCATCAATCTGAGCTTGTGAAGCCGGACTTGTGAAAATGATAATTTAATTACACAGGTGAACTGGAAGGACACGCAATCGTCCAATTAGAAGTGTTTGGGAATTTTGGGTCTGACCCAAAACAATCAACGCAAAACTAACACGCACCCAAGGCCATTGGGCCAAGCCAAGACCGGTTCAACAGGAAGCCATCAACCGACACCGCCGATGTCAAGGGCCAAATCGAACCCACGCGCTTTTCTTGTTCACGATTCAAAGCTGAAAAATCCCACGAAGGCGGCGGCGGGAGCGAGCGAGGGAGATGTGGGGGAGAAGGCTGGCGTCGCTCCCTTCTCTCCTTCGTAAGAAGGCTTCTTCTTCCGGCGGAGGCCTCTTCTCGATCTCCACGGACGCGGCGGAGGTGGCGGGTACGGGTGGCAAGAAACAGAGCTCCTTTGCTCGCCGGGCCGTCCCCATCGTTTTGATCAGCCTCACCGGAGGCGTCGCTCTCAGCACCCTCAACGACCTGGCCATCTTCCATGGCTGCACCAGGTACTACTACTTAATCTCTCTCTCTCTCTCTCTCCCTGTAGGTCCAAATTCGCTCTTTTCCTTTGGCTTTAATTTATCGACCTTTAACCTTGCGTTGTGATGATTATAGATCAATTGATACTGTTTCAGAGAGGTAAGTTTGTTTCTGAATTGCAAGAAGGGATACAAGTGAAACCTAATTGCTCCATGATGATGATCTCGTTTGGCTAAGGATTTAAGCAATGAAGGGGATGATTTTATTGGTATAGCATGGTGGCATTAGAAAAAATTATACTGAAAAGTGCACAGGAAGCGGGTGTGGAGCGAGTAGAGAGATTGTGAAGACGGTATGACGCCTTAAACAGAAGTTTTCTATTTCTGAGATTTTGGGTTTAGTTTGACCATCTCTTTGTCATATTATCTCCGGCAATACGTTAACTTAATGATCAGCGGTTTCCCAGGCCACCCCATCTTTATCCTGTAAGCCATTATTTGTCTTAGTAATTGTTTCTGCATCCTTGGCATTCATCAGTAATTATTTTTAATCTAGCCTTATATTAGAGTAGGTTTCACGATGCTCTTCTTTCTTATGTACTTCGAGCCAAAGAAGCTTCCCGTTATTACTAAGCTTTTTTTTTTTTTTAAGCTTAAAGATCATTCATGGGTATAAAGAAAGGACACCATCTCTTACCTGTAAAAAATTTCTTTCCAATGTTGTGCAATGTGAAATCTAACAAAGTACAATTTATGGAACTGAATATGAATGATGTTGCTTATTCATCTACAGTTTCTCTTAATTTTTTTTTTTTTATGACTGCTAATTGTCAGCGACCTCGTGCACCACCCTGTCCTCTCCAATTTTCTTTTGACCTTCTTGTCCATCAACATGAATATGCATCATTGGACATGTTTGTAGTTCAAGAACCCTCATAAAAACATGTTTTTAGTGTATTTTATCAAGAAATAAAAAGGACATCAGTTACCAATCTTCCAACCCCACATGATGGTGCAACCCTTTTTATCCCATATTCTCCTATACATGGAGACATGTGCAACAATCTTCTCGCGTTACTGGATATTTTATTGGCAATTATATTTGTTGTTGGTAATTTAATCAGTAAGCCTGCGTCTTCGACGCATCCAACATAACTGTAGAAAGGATTCTTTGCAGTATGTTGTGGTGTTGTAGACTGAGAACCTTTCTGTGGACTTTCCTACTTTCTCCCCAATATTAGTTTACCCCTGTAGAGTTGTTTGTTGTTTAGTTGTCATGCCAGTTTCTCATTATGCACTTATGGTTCAACATAATTACAGACATTGACATCACAGTGGACTGGCTCAGGTGTTTAATTTGTATCTATAGCTAAATTACTGTTTAGCATCAGATACTCCCTCTTCTTTGCACCACAAACTTGTAGAAAAGAGTCTTCCTTTATTTGCTGTCCTATAACGGGCTACTTCTGATGTCGATATAAGCTTTTCGAAATTATCTGCCAAATAGATATTTTTCTCTTATTTCTAGACCTAGAACTGATTTGAGCACCTTTTTACTTGGGTTCCTTTGGATCTTCATTGCATGGGGTAGTACCATCTTAATGATTCTTCATTAGTTTATCATTATGATGTGACTGTTACACCACCTCAAGTGGACTTGTTTCTCACTCTATCCATGTTTTACAAGATGTCCTTCTCAATATTATCATGTTTACTATATTTATCTTTTTTGTTTGGGTCCTCCATGTTGCCCAACTTTACCACACAACATTGTTGGCTCATTGTTGGATTATAGAATCACACAGAGATGAGTTTGACACTCAGCAACATTATATGCAAAACAAACATTGAAGCAGGCACTAGTCAGCAGTCTGTAATACCAGCTGATAAGCCCTAACCCATCAAACAAAGCGCGTTCTGGGATAAAAGTTATGATCCACAAAGATAGAGAATGTTTTGCAACCCATTCTTGACCAGATATCAACCCAAGTAAATTGGTGGTCAATTTCAGCTTCCATGCTACTTAAAGGCTGGTCTATAGATCAAGAAACTTCCTTGCTTTGTTATGCATTTTAACTTCATTCAATCCAACTGTGCACTTTTACAAGGTTGGGCTGGCCTTGAGAAGTTTTAGATGAACTGGAAGAACTCAAGGTTTCATATAGATGTTAATCTTAAGGAACAAATTATAGAAGCTGCACTATAGGTGACAGTAAAATCAGCAGTAGATGGAGCGAGTAACGATCTCAGTTATCAAAACCAGCATGATAATAATTATATACATGGATTTGGCACCCAACACTGAATAACCAGATTTCACAGTTAATAAAAATAAAACTAAAAGGAACCTGCAAATGGGAGTTTGGATATCAATTCTGCAGCTGACCAACAAGCAAAGTACTATAATATGCATCATAATGCACCTTTTTTCACATGAGTCAATCATAGAGGTATTCCTGACATACTTCACACACAGCAGTTGTGGTCAGCCATGTTGGTTGCTGCAGTCCAGAAGGTTGCTGTCGATTCGTGGCTAGAGAGTTTTATCTAACTCTTGTTAGGTAGATGGTAGAAGCATCTTTAGATTGTATTTAAGATGCAATATTTTGATCCAGATCATGATGGACATGACTGATTTAGATCTGATGCTTCTCTTCCTTCAGATTCTAATCTTCACATAGTGAAACTATGGAAGAAACCCTTGGAGGCTTTAATCTTCCTCGCTTATGGTAATTGTCCTTTGAAGGGATAAAGAGAGAAACTAGAAGTACATAATGGATGAGCGCTGTGGTCTTGATGCCATGTCTGCACGGCCTTTCTTTTATTACGATTAGATTCCGCTGATAGAGGTCTAAGTGAATAAAATATCCTTACAAATAGCATGTTTTGTTAGATCAATCGCTTGGTATAGGTGTAAAATGGAGTTTGCTTGATCCAATTGTCCATTCCAAAAATTTGACCAGCGTAAGGGAACAATTCAACAAATATTGAAGATTGAGATCTGAACTAGCATTAGCATAAACAAAGGAAGAGGAATTTAAAATTCAGTGAGTTTTAATTTTGAAATTCTTTGACAATGAGAATACTTGAGTATGGTGGCATTACAGCAAGGCTGTTCTCAACCTTGATACTGCCCATCTTTTTTACCAATTCCCAGCATTTTAGCATATATCGGATGCACACTGATCTACAGATGGCATTACAACAAAATGGTGTTCTCAACATTGATACTGCCCATCATATTTTCCAATTACCAGCATTAAGCATATCTTGGATACTCACTGATCTAATAGGAGTATAGGACTATTGCTATTAGAAACTTTTTTTCATATAATGTATGCATATATATGGGTTCTTCCATTTTATAGCTTGTTGCTACGTGTTCATCATTTGCTGTCTCTTTATAGCTTGCCTTTCTTATTTTTACACGTGTAATGTTCTGATTCTTCTTATGAGCATAAGTTTTGATTTAAGGTGTAACTATTGCCTGTTGGAATACAAATTATTCATGCCATTATCAATCTTTTTGTTTGTGCTGCTTTCAGCAAGGCAATTGAAAAGGCAAGTCAGAATCAAAAAATTGTAGAAGCTCTTGGTGAGCCAATTGTAAGAGGTCCCTGGTATGATGCTACTCTTGCAGTCGGTCACAGAAGGCATACTGTATCTTGCACATTTCCTGTGTCCGGGCCGCAAGGAACCGGCATTTTCCAGCTGAAGGCTGTTCGTTCTGGAGGTTTGCTCCTTACCATCTGATAATATATCATATTTTATGATATTGGCTTCTTCAACTTCTCCCACATGACTTTTTATGCCTTTCTGCATTTGATCTGCAATAAATGCTGGTCTTGAATTTCATGTTGATTTTGCCTCTTCTGGTATCTGCATTCATTGAACTCAAGGAGTTTTTTATAATGTATATTGTAAAATGTGAATATGTTTTTGAGCATCATATTCTTCTGCAGTAGCAGATTCTTACAACTTCCTTTAAAAATAAATTCGCCATTAAATAGTATTTCATAATTCATATGCAGCTCGTCTGTGACATGAGAAGCATGCTGGACTGATGAAATTTTTTAAGGGAGTATCTCCTTTGAAATTTAAATTATTGTTCATAATCTATCTATCTTGCAGAAAGACAGCTGAGTACGAAACTCTGAGACATAAATTGTCTATGAGAATATTCGTTCTTTACAGTATCTTTTATATCCTTTGACAATAATGTAGGAATAAATGCATTTTTATCTTGCTAATATTGTTTACACATCTGCACTAAACAAAAAGGAATATATAAGGTTGTTTGCCTACATTTTTAAGGATTTTGCATAAGAAAGGTATATAGGAAGACACCTACAAGTTGGTGTATAGCAAGACAAAACTACAGTGTTGGATTCAAGGAGCAGTCTTCAAAGGGCTCTAGGAACCTGTAAACACACTAGCAGCTGAGTAAATCTTACATGCTTAGTACCCTTGGTTGGTCTGTAATTTCTGATTAGCAGGTGCTCAGGAACAAAAGTGGAGAAGGTGAAAAATTAGGAGGGACTTTAGCTCTCAGGATTCTACAAAGCTTTGTTTATTGAAAAGACTAATTTGCATTAAAATCTTCGAGTTTTTTTAGGGCAGACTTGTTATAATTGGTTGGAGTTGGTGATGGTTTTCAACTGCTGAAGTATTGCTTAGCTGTCAGTTTGCTGAGTCTCTTTATAATTTCTGCATTACATTGCTCTTCAGTGGGTATTTATATGCATAATCTTGAAGTGCTCCAACTTCTCGGCTTTCTAGCCTGCCCTTTCCATTTTAAGGAATTTGATGTGGTCTGAGTTCAATAAAGCAAATTAATGGTGGAGAATGAATATTCTAATAAAAGATAAAAGAAGATATAATATACAATTATGGTAACTTGTAGGATCGATATATGCATTGAAGAAGACAATGATCACTATCATTTTGCGCTCTCAAAGAATTACTGATACTAGTTTTTATTTATTTTTTTGCTCGATATATTTTTAAGTGCATAATGTAGATCCTATCATCTTATTTATTGAGCATTGTGACTTGTGAGGGTCTGACAACTTGGTTTCACTTTAACTGCATATGATGAGTTTTAGCATTTTGACTCTAGTTACTTAAATATCGGTTAAAAAATAATAATCAAAGAGTATATCGTATTGTGACTTGTGAGTATATCACTGAGAGAAAAAGATGAGGAAAAAATTAAGGAAACCAAGTTAGAAAACATAGAATAAAACATTTTTTCGAGTGTAGCTATAGCATATTGTTTGGGACCTCCTGTTTGTGGTTTTGGCAATTTAGAGCTAAACCCATCAAAATATAAAAGAATTCAAAAATCTTTATCCAAAAAATTAGAGAATTCAAAGATAAAATGTTAAAAATGATCATATTTCACATAATTCAATGTTTGATAACAACTTAGCAAATACATATGCGTTTGTTCACGAAAGTGTAGTGAGCCTCTTGGATATGACTGCGAAATATATGTGCATGTAGTATCCTTGTTGCATGGACCATGATTAATCCGCTCACAAGGCCTATGTGCCACATCAATAGGGACATCGCATACTGGCCAGTGGCCTACAGAGGCACTAATGTAGTACGTGAGTGCTAGTGCATGGAGCAATCGTTTATGCATGATATGGAGGGAAGGCCATGCACGCAACAGAGAAGCCACAACCCTTGGATATGGTATGTAAATCATGAAAAAATTGAGAGTTTGATACCGTCATACCAAGAACCAATATACAAGTTTAAGTTATGGATATAAGAAATTCCTAGTTCCTTTTTTTGAATGCAAAATTAATATAGCTATCATTTTGATCTTATAAAGCATTTAACCATCTATGTTTTAGTAGGTATTGCCTATTGACATTTGCAGATTGAAATGCAAGGAATCCATTTTTTCAATGTTAACAAACAATGTTGAAATTAATAGTAGAAAATTTTATTTTCCGAGTTCTTGCAGAATATGTTCTTTAAAGTTAGGGATTTCACATAATACAGATAAGATATTTCTCAAGGATTTACGTGCTGGTATCAGGGCCTGTTTGATTTGGGCTAGATCGGTGGAATATTAGGATGGTCTCAGGTCAATCCTAAACAACCATTAAAGACAAGAACGAAAATGAAGAAATAAAAAAAAATAAACAAATAGTATTCCGGTATACCAGGCTTTCCCAATGTCAAGATATAGCGGTTCCAGTTTGTCCTAGCCGAGACGAATGGGGACAACCTGATCTAGAGAGACTTGGGGTCCTGGATGCATCCCAAGCCCTGTCTCTTTCCAGTCTAGTACTGTACTGCCAACATAGAAAGAGTCCTCAATCCTTGGACTTGCTTACATTTTAGTATTATAAACATGAATTTAGAGGAGAGGTTGAAACTTTCTTCCCTTTCTCCTATATTTTCAGGAACTAATATCCAAATAGTTCCATTTAATTTAACTTGAAAGCCCCAAATTTCATGCTTTTTGGAGAGTAGATTTATCGCAATACGCAAGCTCACCCTTTTTTAATCAGACAAAGAAAACGACACTAATTATCCAAATATACTTACGGAGATGGAAAAATTACCCATACGTGACACCAATTACTCAGATATTTGTAAAGTCTATCCCACCAGTCTCTTTCAGTTGAGGTGGTCAAAACCTTGTTTAATTTTAGTCATTTTTTCTGAAACCAGCTAAAACCATCAACACTGAGTGAACTTGATTAAGGAGAGCAAAGGAAAAAAAGGGAAAAGCATAAACCACTAGAATTGAGAATTAAACATATCATGACTGTTAAAGGAGAAGAATGAGGATGTGATTTGTGAGACAAGTACAGCGAGGTATTTGCGAGTGTAAACTGGCCAAATGGAGAGATCGGCATCTTGCTAGGAAACACAGATGGACAAGGCTAAGCTGCTAAGTTGTCAAGAAGATATTTTTCAGAGATCATCAGTTGCCTACTCAGTGGAGTGGAGTTTTTCCTATTTAAGTGAACTAATATAGTTTACTCTTTATTTATCTTATGATGCGCCCTTTATAATGAGAAATAGATTACTTCTGGTTAGATTCTGACTGATTTTAGCCTTCCATTTTCTCCCTTTGGTTTGTTTCTAGAGTTGTATTTAGTAAGTTAAGGTCATTTTGTCTATATGATGTAGGTCTCTCCTCAATCAGTTATCACATTTCTGTCCCATGATGACTTAAATGACATGGCAGCTAACTTAAGCGAAATAGCAGGTGCAGTTTAATAAAAGATGGAGTATAAATATAATGAAATCTATTATCACAGAGTAGGCTAACCTCACGAGTTGATGCCAACCTTAGTTAAATAATTAAAGTCACAGCATTTAGTCTTCAAGCAAGTAGAACAAACTGGATCTGTAGACCTTAGATTGCATCTCAGTAATGCACAGTCTAAGGTAATGTTGTATTGCACTTCATGATACGGCGTTCCTAGAATGTGAAACCATTAATTTCTTGATATGGTGAGGTCTGTAAAGGTTCAAGCAAAGTTCTCATCAACGGGTAAACTTCTTGCTATACATTAAAGAGTTTTTTTCTTCACCAAAAAAGGGAGCTTTCTCGATGTTACTAAGTGTTTGATAAGTTGTCAGAATTTTGATTTAACTGATGAGAAATTCACAACTGGGAAGAGGTCTATAATGCTGTGGTGTTCTTTGATCAAATTGTAGTATGGCTACTTTTGTCGATGACGGGGGTAACCTTTACTTGATGATGATGATGGGTGTTGTGCAGATGATTTGATTGGTTAGTGGTGCTACTGATAAACTTGTCTGCGACGCGTCAATAATGATCATGCAAGCTATTTGGTCATTTAACAAAGCATTTGTTTCTTGAGTGAAAAGAGTGATTTGTTGAAATAGTCAAGAAAATCATTCAAACAATGGGGAAAATAGTGAATATTTATAATGAGGAACATTATTAGTATTGTAAGGGAGAACATTGTCAGTGTGCTTGTTGGTTGTCACATTTCAAGGAAAAGCCCAACTTTGAATGAAAAAAATTCATTATAAATACTAAAAGAAGCTCAACTGAGATGCTACAAATATTAATTTCTTCGTTTATATTGATCATTTTCTCTCCTCTTTGTGCTGCAGAGGACACTTGGTTTTCATTTTTGCGACACAATGAGTGGGACATACTAATCATGGAGGCCCTCCTTGATGTCCCTTCAGACAACGGGAGTCATCATACATTTAAAGTAAGTCTCTCCGACGGTATGGTGCCCCCACCTCCGCTGGAGTGCAAGGAATGCAGGGCTTCAGAATTGCCGAAACCGGATAAGTGAGCTGATTTGGGATAATCTAATGCAACAAGTGCCTTTCTTTATTATCTACAACAGATTTTTTCCTGCTCCCTTCTCGTCAAGCATGCCATGCCAGGAGTATATGTGCAAGAAACCTGGGAAAACTGGGTTTTGGCTGTATTTATACTCATGGAAGTTTTCGATGCAGTGCTGAAGATAATAGGATGTGAACTTAACAAGCAACATTTATTCGGTAACAAATTTTGAATGTTGCCTGCATAAACTTCGAAATATACTATTTATTCTGTCCAATTTTCATGACCAGATATTGTGTTGTTTTCTATTATTTTTCTTGTCTCCAAATAAAGAGAATGAAAAGTCCCTCAAATTTCATTATGAAGATGTAGTTAGAGTGATAAAATAGCAGTTAGAACTTTGGGTTTGGATGAGGGAGAAAAAAAAGGGTCCAAGACTAGGTGTCATTCAATCTGGAAAATCCTTCTTACAGGAGAACTACTAGGCCACATCAGGTAGGTTCTTGCAATGGGACTTGTATACCGAGTTAGGTGTGCATGAACCTAAGAAGAACTAAGCGAATTTGAGAACTGCGTCTTATGCAGAATACCATTTTTAGCACTTATAATGCAGTCAAACTACATCGAATCAAGGTTGACCAAATTAAAAACAGAGATTTGAAACTTGTATTTCCTTACCATCTTGAGAAATGCCACGGTGCCATGTTTGCTCTGGATGCTGCAGCTAGGAAATAGACTTCGAGATGTTTTTACATTAAGATCTTGAAATACTATTCTACCTTTTCATGAGAGAATTAGAGGCATCAACTCTCCCTCAATTTTCAAAGTATCTTATAATAATCATCATAAATATATATTATGGAGATATATAATCAAAAAAACTTAAGTTAGGTTGAGGTTACTTGCAAAATGCCAAGTCTAGCATGAGAGCCCTTCTCAAACGCAATCTTGTCTAACACTTAGCAAATACAATTAATATCAAATATAACAATTTAGAATTTCATCTAAAAAGATTAGTCGAAGGTGTTATTTTTTTTAGTCACAAATACCGTAATCAGCTCTTAGTCAATCCAGATAAACCATTGCTGCAATATTTCTTAGTTTACACAGGATGATAGGCCAGATTTATTCTAAATGCTATTTATAATTAATAATTCATGACCTTATCCAAAAAAACTGGCCAGATGATGTTATTTGGGCTCCTTGACCTGGTATAAGTACTCAAAATTTACTCAGCGCAAAGCTCGAGATCTACTCAGTGCAGAGCTCATATGGAACTAAATATATGTGCCAATGGATCCTCACATAAAAATATAGTGATAAGTGACTAAATGCGTGCCCTATAGATCCTCACATGAAAATATAGCCCTTAGAGTCTTTTACCATGTCAAAATCCACATTGTTTTCTTAATCCAATTAACCTTTGAAAATGCCATCCAAGAGATAAATATTCATAATTAGTAAAATAAAGTTCCAAAATTAGGGAACTCGGGGACAAATATGTAAAATAAATAAGAAAGACACTCTATAATTACTTTTGGTCAATCGAGAGGTCTTGATGGATCCTATAGTTTTTAAGCCATGACTCTCCCCTACCATTAGTTAATCTATAATTAATAAAATTTACAACTAAAAATTATATTATTATTATTATTATTAGTAGACTTCCTAGAATATGGTGGTTCTAAAGACATTTCCGGAAATTTGTCGGAGGTGACTGGAGCAAACTATTCTTTCCTTCTTCACAAAACGATATATGTTCTTAGATACCTGGAGCTTATTTCCCCAGCAACATATATTAGAAATTAATTAATTTGGATTATTGTGAAAACCTTACAACAACTACGAGCTTCATCATTTAGAAAACCCTTTGATCATTTTTGTTAAATGTCACATAGTTCTCTAAATTTGTAGAACCAAGAGGAAAGATGAGGATCCCTGCCAATAGCAGCAGGAGTATGCAGTTGAGAGAAAGTCATTAATTCTAGAAGGTACCACATATGATCAGAACCAGAGTTTGCTGTGTCGGTACCGGGCATCGTACGGGCTATCCGGCGACATAAGTCGCTACGGGCCTGCGTCGTACTGTATCGGGCCTATATCGACATAAAAAACTGTGGGAGAGAGAAAAAGAGAGAAAGCGAGTGGGGGAGGGAGAAAAAGGGAGAGGAAGGGAGGCCGACGAAGGGCGCCGGCAGAGGTGCGGGCGACGGAGGCCATGGCCGAACTTCTGTTTCATTCGATACAGGAGTGCAACCATAAAAAAATTTACGATTTACCAACTTCACTTAAAAATTCAGCCACCGTCTCCTTCGTCCGCACCAGCGCCAGCCTCCGCCACCTTTCGCTGGCCTCCCTCCCTCCCCCGCTCGCTCTCTTTTCTTCTCCTTCTCCTCCTCTGATGTGGCGTTTCGGATTCTTTGCCGGAACCATCCCGCTTGAGACACCCCAAACCGAATGGTTCGGGAGTCGAGACTGTTCCGCCAACCTTGGTCGTTTTTTTTTTTTCCAAGAGTCAACATCTACTCAATTGGTGTTTCTAACCAGATCTAGCAGCTGCAATCCAAGTTTACAAATCCATAATGGATCAAAAGTCAGGTTTCAAACACCTGTTTGTTGGTCTTGAGTGTCCATGCCAGCCATGCAAAAGAAATCAATGCACCAATCAAGTGCTTTTGGACCTTTCTCCATTGATATGTTTGGCTGCAAGGAAGGAAGAAGGAAACAAGATTTTTCTTGAAATCTGAAAGATTTTTTTGGAAAATTAGATACAAACTTTCTAATTTGTACTTTTGTGCTAAAAGAAACAATCAAAAAAATCAGATTTTTTTAAGAAGATTTTTTTTTTCATGCACTTTCTCTTGCAATCAAATATACCTTAACCAACCCTTTAGAAGTAATCTGTAGGTCATGACAGCCTGCGCAATTATTTTTTTACCATCAAAAAGCTAGATATAAAGGGCTCATTGGTCTACGGTTTGTCTTTCTTAAAACTTCTTCATCTATCACACTTAGTTAGCTTAAAAATTTCACTGAAAAAACGAAATCCATTGGCATGAAGTTAGCACGTAATGGTTTATTTTGGGCTTGACACGATAAGTTAATTTGTGTTAAGTGGTTTGATGTTGCTAAGCTATGCCCAATTTCACAACTGAGTCCATGACGTGTGTCGTTTGAACCGGGGGCTAAACTCCGGATCAAATTACGGAGATTCCGATGCATGTTTTAGTCCCACATCGGTTAGCGCAAAAGCTTCCGGATGCTCCGAGCCATTATAATGTGGCGATTTCTCCTTTTCAAACTCACGCAGCTGCGTGGTGGGCGCAGAGCGAACTATTCTTTCGCCTTTTACTAAAGAATACCGTGCGCCCGCCACTCTAAGCAGCATACGCTAATTTTTGGGGCGGCCTCTTTCCCTAGTGAAAGGGGCCCATCAAATCTTTAATAAAATTTTGTTCGATTATGTTGTAAGGATCATATTTAGATACAGTAAATTGAGTGATTTAATCAATGAGGGCCTATAATTATGTTTATTGGTTTTAGGTTCAGGGCTTCAACTTGAGTTGTTCGGCTCAAGTTGAAACCAGCTGGTTCACATAAACAGGTCATTTAGATTGAAGCTGTTTACTAAATAAGTCAAATTCAGGTTTAGAATCAGGTTGCGATTGTTTAAATTATTTAAGACCTGTTTAATCAAATTTTATCTGTTTATTAAACATGTTATGTGGGTCAAGCCAATTGCATGTTTGAAATATTATTTGACCCTGAATTCATTTTGGAATGTTCAATTGCCTACATCGTATTTGACCCAACCAATTAGGCTTTAGGGATTCGAGTTGGGCTTGATTTTTTTTTTTTTTGGGTTGAGGCGGATGATTTATATAATTAGACTTGAATTCAAAAAATTACAATCCAACACCTAGTTGGGTTAGCCAAGGGCTGACTTTAGGCCCAACCACAACGTGACCCACACCTAACCCAACCTAAGTCGTTCCAATGACACGTTTTTTTTTTTTATCCTTATGTGTTTTGTTCTTACCAAAAATAGAATTTGTTTCCTATAGATTCATTTTTGTATATTTTTTTCTGTTCTATATATGTTTCTTTTATAATTTTTTTAATACAATGGATCATTAAGGCTGTAACAACCCAGGACCTCATCCAAAATGGTCAGCCGGAAGGTATTATTTGGGTTCCTTGATCCTGTATAAGTACCCAAGATCTACCCAGCAAATAACCGATGTGAGACTAAACACACGCCCGCACGGGTCCTCATAGACTCCCTCCGTTCAAGTCCTGACGTCCTCGTCAGGCTAAGGGTTCATATATATTCAAATCAAATCACAAATACCACGATTGACCCGTGGTCAGCCCCAATGGATCCATGCTGTAGTGTCCCCTAGTCCACATAGGTTATGGGCCGGGTCCGCTCTGATACCATTTGTAACAACCCAGGACCTCACCCAAAATGGTTAGCCAGAAGGTATTATTTGGATTTCTTGATCCTGTATAAGTACCCAAGATCTACCCAGCAAATAACCGATATGGGACTAAACACATGCCCGCACGGGTCCTCACAAAGACAGAGTGGTCTAAACCTTCTCCCTACATCAAAAATCTATGTTGACCATGATGTAAACCAAAGAACCCAAAGTAATCTAACCCAACCCACCGTTAAGTCTTTGGTTAGGACAAGTTAGGTTGGGTGAAGAAATTCCAACCTATGGCCAGCCTGGGTTGGGTGAAAGGGTTAAGACATACAAAGGTCGGATTGGGCTAAGATAGGCCTTCAATTTCACCAACCCTGACGGGTTGCAGCCCCATCCAAGAGTACTCTTTGAGACTTTGACCTCCCCAAAAGATTATTTGGAAGGATAGGAAAAAGTAGAACAAATAGATTTTAGTTAGATTTGTTACAGTTTACTCATGAACCTAACAGAACTTGAGTACGTACCTCAATAAATTTCTTAAGTAATTTGCATGTTCTAGCAAAAGCTGGCAAGACTGCTAATCATTACATCCATCTAATTCATTGTTTTTAATCGACATGATATTTATATTTGTTGGCAAATGCCCGAGGGACAGGTTTGTGGGACCAAATCATACATAAATTGGATGATAATTATATCTCCATTTCTTTCAATTATTTTTTTTTTGACTCCATATTATTATTATTATAGCGGGTGGGCCACTTGGTAATTTATTAGATGATAGTAAGTATGTACATTAGAAGAGATGAAAGGATAAGGTGGTCTCAGCCCTTCATCTAATCATAAAGAGAAGACTGCAAGGAGAATGGAGTGAGAAAAGAGGCTTTTCTCAGAACGAGAGGGATACAAAGGGAGCACATGACCAGGTTTGATTAATATACTTCATCCGTTAGCTGGAGTCATTTCCTCATGCGGATCTCCCCCCCCCCCCCCCCCCCCCCCTTTCTTTTTTTCTTCTTCTTCTTCTTCTTCTTCTTCTTCTTCTTCTTCTTCTTCTTCTTCTTTTTTTTTTTTTTGATACACGGGCTACTCACCCTACTCTAGTGTAGGTGTAGCCAACCGAGTCAAAAGCAAGAACCTGGCACGACGATGCTGGAAGGACCCCCTGGTAAGCTGAAAGAATCTCTCCAGAATGCTGCGCCGCATAGGTAGCCACCGAATCGGCAGCTCGGTCCGGTAGGTATGCACAACCTAAAAGGTGCTACAACCTCCCAAACGTCAAGCTTAACATTTCAATCATCTAAAACATCCATTTTTTGACAGGCCCTTGAAGGCACATCGTCCAGCTTTTTTTTTTTTTTTTTGGTGAAAACTACAAGTACATCCTGCCAAGTCAGAAGAAAGTAAAAAATACAAATGGGGCGGAAGCTCTACTGTGGATGTCTAGCGGAGCTCCCCGGAATGCCGTGCAACATAGAAGACGACCCAGTATGCTGCCCTATTCGCCTCCCGAAAAATGTGTACTGCCTAAAACTCATCCATCTTCATAGCCAACCTGCGAGTCTCACGAATAAGAGGGTGACCATCTATAACTATAGATGAATCCCCCTCAAGGTGCACCCGCCCGGCCTCGAGCACCCGCCTCGCATAGGATATGCCCGCCCAAGCTGCCCACAACTCTGCCCCAGCAACAGTGAGTCCTGGCGTGCACCGGCCACCCACTGCAACCAATCTCCCAAGGTAGTCTCTGATAACAAATCCAATCCCTTCTGACCTTCCATCCATCGCCACACTGCCATCAAAATTTACTTTGAGATGACCAAGGGATGGAGGTGCCCAAGAAACAATGGCGAATCTGGGCGCTGAAATATCATCCGGCTTTCGAATAAGGAAAGACGTTGCTGAAACAGCATTTTTTTTGTGAACGCTTAAAAATGGACGATTCTTTTGTCGCGCTCTCTCCATCTCAAAAGCCATATACCGTCAATGCTGGTTGGGAGGTGGATGAGATGTAGCTTTTGAGAGATTTTTTTTTTTCCAAATATCGGACGAGAAGCCACATTTGAGAAACAAGTGATTCGTCATTTCATCGTCCATTCTGCAGAGTGGGCAAGCAAGCAGCACCTTCATCTTCCCTTTCCTTAGATTATCTGGTGTTAAGATTCTATGATTGGAAACAAGCCATGCAAAAATTTTTGATTTTTCCAATAGAGGGACTTTCCAGATGGTCTGAGCAAAGTTTGCCAACGCAATCTTGGTCAAAAATGGCTTGACTATAGTGATCGGCTGGATCCAAAGGTACACTGGTTGCACTGGTGACATGGATGGTTGTCATCCTCTACTCCGAAACATTTGGGGCATAGTAGGCGAAGACGTTGACTTCCAAGTTGGGTGGCTGTCATCCTTTGCTCCGAACCATTTGGTGTTAGTCATAAATAATAACATGCTAAGATTTAGGGGCATAAAACAAAAATACGCAATCAGTGTAAACCTATATTTTGAAATTATTCTAACATTTGGGGCATAGTACACGGAGATGTTGACTTCCAAGCAAGCATGTCTTTAGGAAGGGTAATATAGCTGTGCATTAGGTGGCTTCACTTGTGGCAAATCATTCTCGATGAGTTCTCTGGACTGGTGAGAGGGAGCGGCATAGAGCGCTCCGTGACTCATTACTTTCTGACTTTGTTGGATGTATTCATACTAGAATGGTATAGACCATTCATTGAAGAAGAAGAAGTATAGTAGCTTTTGACTGCGAAGGTCAAAAGATTATGCCGCAACAGCTGTCACATATTTTAATGGCTAACTCGTTTCCATTTCTCCTCCTGTGCCATCAATGCACGCCATGAAACATTGCGCGAAACTTATTCAATGAAACATGGATGGATTCATGGTTGTTTGCCAAATATCTCTATCATATTGTGCATGACAGAGAGAGAGCACGAACCTACCACAGGGCTGTATTGGACCACTGGTTTTAGCTCACATCGCATAATCCATTTGATGAACGTGTGATGAATCCCGTAACGAAGCAACAGCTTCAAGATACTTCCAAGATATCAGATCGTAAGCTTTTTCCATGTCTGCCTTGATGACCATCAAAGAGTTACGAGCTGAGACTTTTGCCATAGACTGGAAAACCTCCCGGGTAATCATATTACTTCAGATATAAGCACGAAGGCCCACCGTTCAGCAAAGACTAAATTAGGGATCAATGGCTTCAAGTGGAAAACCTCTGATGTTTTTTTAATTCCCACTGATGACCATTTGTATTAGAATTGGAGTATCCAAATGCACTAATTTGTGGATGCTAGATGCCATTCAAGGTGTGTCTGGTTCGCAACTGAAATCAGAATTAGAATACGTTAGAATGGAAATTGAAATGGCCATCTTGTGACATATTTGGTTCATGACCAAAATCGAAATTGAAATCCAAATAAAATTTAAATAGTAGGAAGAGAAAAAAAATAGTTTTGAGTATTCAGACATTCTCGTTTCTGAATCAGAAGAAGGAAGAGGCTCCTCCCAACCCAATAGATAGAATCGGAGTCATTCATTTTCATTCCAGAGTTCAACTCCTCCAAACCAAATATATTCTTAATGATATTTGTGGGATCCCAATGGTCACTCTAATATCATGTTACTTTTTTTTTTCCTCTCCCCATTTTCTAATGGAAGCATATTATATTTCCTGCATAAGCACTTCTTTTGGGAAAAAAAGAAAAAAAAATCTGTTGAATAGGGGATTATTCATTGCTTACGGGCTTTTTTTTAGGGATACAGAGGCAGATACACCTGTTGACAGAACTTTTGGGTGTAAAGCACTATTCTTGTACCATGCTAATGATATACAAATTGTTAATGCAGTAAATATGGACGTATACACTTTGGTCCTTTGTTTCTGTTATCGTCAGAAGTGGCCCAACTTAGGTTCAGGTCCAGTTTCACCCAAAACTTCTGTATCTACAATCTGTAGGCCAACAAGTGTATCTAAATTATTCATCGCTCATTCTCAAATCATGCTACAAAGTGATATACCAAACAAAAATTTCTACCCAAAACACTTCAATGTTGGGGAAAATAAGTCCATCACTCTGAATGTTAGATCATCTATAACATCCTTACATAAAATCAAAGCCCATAAATCATGGCAAGCCAAGCTAATTTCCTCTTCAAAGCTTTCTTCCAAGCTAATTAGACAATCTATCCAAACATGCATAATCCATACGCAGCTAAACAGATAAAAAAGATCAACAAGATTTGATAGAAATCATTCTGCCAGAAATGTAAGCATGTGCTTCTGAATAGTTTGTTCGCAACTATTTCAGCTTTGCCAAGGCCTTATTCTGCGATCAATAACCAAAGACTACCGAGCCTTGGGTCACACATACAAACTTGTGGAGCACCAAGAGAAGAAAATATTTCCAATGTACATTTACAACAAATAAGATTGACACAACTCGAACTGAGCAGGAGGAAAGCAGAAAAAACAGTACCTACAGTATTGAAAGAAAGAGTTAATGTATTACCAAGTGTGTAACATTATGCTACAACGTAAACATGATGTCATATCTTGCAAGCCACCCAACAAAAGGGAACCGGAACATTCAACTTCACGATTTCCACCACCACAACCACCACCCAGAAACACAACAAAAAAAAGGGGGATTAAATAACAAAATGAAACAAATGACAGTTGTAGCGTTGAGCAACCCCCAAGGCCCCCGAAACCCACCCTCCACCTGCTCACCCACCACAAAAGAAAAAAAAAATCCTCCATACTCCTTATCTTATACCTTTCTCCAACGATCTTCAACTACTAAAAACCTTGTTTTGATGCTAGGGAACGTTTCCTAGTCCACCACTGGACTTGGAGGAACGAAGCCTTGGTGCTGCAGAGATGTTTCTTACATAAGTAAGCATATCAAAGATCAATGACCATATTTCTTTCTTAAGCTGTCAATCAATTAATATATGTGCACTAACTAATCGTACAACAAAACCATGCAAATTCAAACAACGCGCCACCAGACTCATGGAACTTTCCCTTAGATAAGCCAAAGCATTAATATCCTGAAACAAGGCTCCAATGTCTTACACGGACAATCATGAGTTTGTAGTGCCATGGTCAGTGCCATGGTCCAAATGAATGTATGTGATTGGTTGTTTCAGTTATAAAATGATTGCATCTGACATTTCCATATAAAGATTGACTAGAGATGGGACTTACCAAGCCCCCCACTGGTGTCGGAGGTCCTCACGATTCTAAGTCTCTTGACAGTGCTCAAAAACATTCTGTTATAAAAACCAAATTGAAATTAGATGGATAAACTTGGAGTCTTAGATTAAGAAAGAAAACATAAACGTCAAACATAGAAATATTCCTTCCCAAGAAACTCGAGCAATTAGTTTATTTAAATGACTCTGATGCACAATTGTACTATCTCACTAACAAAGTGACAGACATGATTGTTTTTGTATAGGCATTTGTTGAATTTAGCAAGTTGGTAGGTTGTCATAATTCACATTAACATCAGCACAAAGGAAATGCATACCCCCATGGAACATCTCCAACCAACATCCAGTCTCCATCCTTGTCCTCGTATGTTAGTAAGAACTCAGAGGAGCCATCATGCAACTTTGAGGTCCCTGAGCCACCTACCACTATCCATGGTGATTAAATTAATTACTGTCTCATCTAAAGATTACCAGCCCAAACACATCTATAGACTTATCTACTGACATATATACATCAAAAAAAGATATTGACATTGACAATACAAAAAAAATTGTAGGATTTATGAACTTACATATGGAAGCACCAAGTGCTGATGTTGGTTTGTGAAACATGGCCTCAAGTGCTCCTGCAAGTGTTTCATAGGACCGATGGGCATTGAGATCGACCTTCCTCCCGATAACATCCCCATCCATGTTCACCTTGACAAAGAGAGAATTCCCAGCAAGCCCCCCTTTCTTTTCAAGTTCCTTAGCAATTACTTCTTTTGTAATGTTTTTGCTCTTTTCATTGGTCTTCTTGGGGGTTGTCGTTACTGCAGCATTTGAGGATGCATTATCTTTGGATTGGTTAACTATGCTGTTCATCCTGTATGCTCTTATAGGTGGCCATCCCACCACCATCTGAGTGCTGCGGGATAAAAATTTTAAAATAACATAAATAATTAGCTCATCAGTCAAAAAAGAGAGAGCGATGCAAGAATATTAAAATCATTTGGGAAGGGGGAATAAAAAGAAAAAAAAATTCAGGCAACACATATGTATCAATATCATAGTACTCTAAACAGAGAAATTCGTCCAACCTTACTTTTAGAGAAATAGGATTAAAATGATAAGCTTATGTTTGGTTTTTGTATGTATGCTAGGAGGAAGAGGATTTTTTTTTCTCTTCCTTTTTTCTTTTCTTTTTTTTTGGTGATGGTGGGGGAGGGATTGGGTGGGTGGGTCAACGGTGGTGCTACAAGATTAGATTAACATAAAAATAGAACGAAAAATAGGAAAAAACATGCTTATATGGAAATAAGAAATGCCATACACTGCACAAAAATTAAAATCCTGACAAAATCCTAGATACAAGACATCTCTTATACCAATCCGTATCCATTTCCATACAGCCCAAGTCACCAATTCTACCAAGTAAAAAATCATGCCATGCATCTAGGAATGCAAACGAGCCAAACACAAGCAAGCTGGGGCAAGCTTGAGTTGAGTTATAAATACCGAGCACAAGCTCAGCCAATATAGTGTCAGACCAGTTTGAGCTCAGATTGCTTCGTTCAGAAAATTGGGAGCTTGGCTCATTTAGATTGAAACCATGTGAACTTAGCTTGCTTATTATGGCCCAATTTCACGTTCAAGAAAAAAACCTAACAAAGGATGTGGTCTTGACCTTCCCCAGTTCCAACAAAACTCTTAGGCTGCATTCAAAAGTGGAATAAAAAATACAGAATAATTGGATTAAATGGAGTAAGTTTTTGTTTTGTTTTTTTTTTTAGAGGGGGGGTGGGGAGGCAAAATTATTCCATCTTTTATTGGAGTAAGTAATTCCAAGATTAACTGGGTAAATGAGTTAGGAGGATAACAAAATATACATTCTGTCATTCTAAAAGGTGGCATGTTTCGTGTGCTCAAATGACTGTTTGGCTAAAAAGAGGTGTGTAGGCAGGTTAAGACACTTCTGTTTCTCCTCATTCCGCTTCCAAATGCAGTCTTAGGGAGAAGAGGGAGGGAGAAAATAAGGGAGGGAGTGGGGGAGGTGTTGATGTGTACAAGAAAGGCTGATGAAGCTGGATGCTAGCATGAATTGAGAGCACAACCATCCTTGACTTAGATTATGATGGTCATTGCCATTATTATCCACCATGGCTCCATCAGCAGCATTTGTTTCCAACCCACCCCCCCACCCCGCGCCAACAAAAAAAAAAGGGACAAGATGGGACTTGGGAATCTAATATTACAAAGGGTTCTGGGTTGTGGTGTGGTGTTGGGTTATGCAGGGAGTTTAGAAATAAAAAGAGAGTGGGAGGACGTAAGAGAAGAAACAAAAGAGGAGAATTGGGGGTGCCATCATAATTGAAAGGAATGGACTGAGGGATACCTAAACCATTAGATCAAGATCCAAGTATTACATCAATTACTAGGGGTGGCAATAGGGGCTGGTAGCTTGCTAATTCGATCTGAACCTGATCTAGAATTTAAGTTGCCCTTGGATACCAACTTAAAGCCAAAATATTACAGGTTCGTGTTAGGGTTATGCCAATCTATAATTGAATAACTGAAACCTGACCAATTATATATATGTACTTACATATATACATGGAAATGTGCATGTGTTCATGTGGATGCTTCTGTATGCATGCAAGTGTGTTTGCATAGAAGCAGAAATAAGAGGATAAATGAAAGCATCAACACCAACTTCCTTAAACTCGACTCCTAGGGTTCTTGTGTGTGATGTTGATGTTTACTATCCACAAGGTAGCAATCTGGGTAAATTAGTAAGTCAGAAAAAATAGTCCAACCAAATGTCAAAATAGCATGACAATTACCACACCAAACACTACCAATTTCCTACAAGGACATCCTACCATCTTCTCACCTCCCCCTCCCACTTATACAGCACATCCTTGATTTCCTCTGAGCTAGACATTCAACACCAACATACAAGGTTTGAAACTTTACCTGATATTAGCTATTCTTGATTACTAAAAATTTTGATATTTGTTATCAATTATTTTTCTCACTTTTGAATCACTTTTATTTCTTTTGAATTAAAAGGAGTTTGGTTTAAATTCAAATAAAAAGTAGCTTTACCATGATGTAGGAGACTTTTTAAGGTCAAATTCTGAGGACAAAGAGGAGAGGTTAACGCAGTAAATTGATCCAGCTTAATATTGGATTCCCAATATTTAAGCTTGGATTTACAAGATCTTAGTTTAAACCATGTCTACTCTTCATGCTCTATAGTTTACAAGTCATTTTCAGATATTTGGTTCTTGATATGGTCATAATCATTGTATCAAGTTCATACTTAAAATGCAGTTTAACATCGGTACATTCTACATTATAGATATTTACAAGATTAGAATTTAATGGATTAAATTAAAAATTTATCAACCAAATGAATGTAACATATTATTTCCATTGTTTTTTAAAAGAATAGAATGATTTTTACAATTTGAGGCTTTTACACTGGAACTACCAAACATATAAATCCGAATTACAAACAGTATAACATAATCTAAGATCATGTGATGTATGTTTCCAGGACTTTTTTTTTATTTTCTTATTTTTACATGATTATTTCGCAATATTTGGTCGAAACTCAAAAACTGAACTGAAACTACTGAAATGGTTAAAAAAGAAACTCAGTAAATCACTAAAATGGTTAAAAAAGAACCTCAGTAAATCACTGAAATGGTTAAAAATGAAACTCAGTAAGCCCAACTGAAACTGAAACAAGAGTCTTCAAACTTTGCCCTACATCTTTCAAACCTCATCTTTAATTTCCGAGCTTTGGCACTAGAAGTGCCACAACCAAGAGTGATACCACAGTAAAGCCTCAACGATCAAAACCAAGTGAAGCAGCTAATATGGTGGCCTCAGTGGCCTCTGTCCTAAGGGCCGGATCTAATATTAGTGAGACGGTGACCTACAACAAGCTGATACAATTCAGGAGGAGAATGTATCAAGAAGAGAAATAATAGCAATAACACAAGAAAACGATGCAAAAGAAAAGATCATATATAAAACAACACCACCCTAAACTGAAATATATCAAACCACTCATTGTTAGCATAAGAATAATATCCATGGAAAAAAAAGAATAAGCTATCTTTAATCGTAGAACAGGAGCTAGATCCAACTAATCTAACTCACTGATGAAGAACAGTATAGCCTTAAAAAAAGATAAATAAATGACAAGGGAATATCAAATAAACCTCAGCATCAAACCGAGGGTATCTTAAAAATGAAAAAAAAAAGGCCTAAAACCTAAAATAGTCAAATAAATAAAAAAGGCATTCAATCGAGAGAGATTCTAAATTTGAGAAAAAATATTAAAATCCCCCTTCAAAAGGTAATAAAAGGGAAGAACTGCAACAAAAAGGAAAAGAAGGAAAACCCCTAACGGTCACCTGGGTGGTGGATTGGCGGACCCCGCGGCATCCGGCAAACCGGATACTATAACCCTCCGAGACGCAGCGCTGCCGGCGCTACCGCCGCCGACCAGCGTCGCCGAAGAGGAGACGGAGGAGGAGGAAGACAGCGGCGAAGCGCGCGACACCAGCGACGGGAAGTCCTCGGCGGTGAGAATCCTACAGTAGTCCCGCCACGGCGCCCCTCCCCGGTTCCCGCCTCCACCGGTAGCCTTCTTGGCCCCCAGGCTCAGTCCCAGCTCCAGCTCCTCCTCTTCATCCTCGGCTCCGCCGTCGTCGCCCTTGCCGCCGACGTAGCACGAGGAGCTCTCCTCCGAAAGACACACGTAGTCCTTCTCCACCATGTCCCCTTCCGACTCCTCCGCCACCGCCGCCGGCCGCCCCTTCGACACCGTCGACATCGAGCCGGAGGATGACTCGCGCCCCCCTACTTCCTCCCTCTAGAAAAAAGACCGGCGCCGGGAATCGGGGGGACGGCACCCGCACCCTTTCTCCGAGTTGATGCTTTGCGAATCGTGCGGGGCGGTTAACGCCAGTGGACAAATATGGGAAGCCGAAGGAGCGGAGTTGAAATAGGTCCAAGTCTAGATTCTCTCATACGGATAGAATGCATAAACTCTATATGCGGTCAACTAAGTCTGGGCCGCTGTTTTGATATCTGACCGTTACTGAGTTGAAAGCGTGAATAAATGGACGGCAGATCAAGAGATCGCGTAGAGAATCTAGATGCGGACTTCTTTTTTGGCTTGGACTGGACGGTGCTGGAAGACAGGGACAAGAGAATACTGCTTCTGGATTGCCGGCTTTTCTGCAGGCCCCAGTTTCGGTTTTTCTTAGAAGGGTTCTCAACTACGTACGCATCCATAGAAAGTTTATATGCAGAATCCATATCTGCCGTCGATCATTCCAAATGGTACCTTGCTGATTCGTTGCTTGAAACAGCTACCGCATAAAAATTCTATGCGTACGTGGGTAACTGAGAATCTGACAATTGGCTTATTCCTGTGTTCACTTTTCCTTGTTTTTTAATGAAAAATTAAGTCCTATGCACCCCATGACAAGCCTTATTCATCAAATGCATTGTTCCAAAAATAGACGACTATAATTAACTATATACATGATCATATGGTATACATCCTATACAATATAATTTCTTGTTATTGGCTGATTTGATGATCTAAAATCGTTTGCCAGAATGTTGTCATATCTTGCAGGAGCATTACTTATGAAATTTCACGCAGTGTGGATGTTATCAATGCATGAAATGGCAGTTTCCTTTTGTTGCATGCATTCAAAAGATGCATGCCAGCTTATGAACTAAGTATCTCTTTGGATGATTCAACAAGATCTAGCACTTGATGTACCAATAAAAAAAAAGAAAACAAGAACTAGAACTTAGCAACGTACTTTTTTATTCCTTGTTTTACAATGTTTTCTTGTTATACATATAATATTTTTTACATATAAGTATTTTATTTTTTTTAATCGATTACTAATTAATTTTGTAAATGAGAGTGACCTGCTACCGGTTCAGACTCTCAAAGTGCTAATCAATTAAGAAAATGGCTATTTATGAGTGAGTATTAAGCTAATCATTACTATTTTAACTTATTTTTATCAAGGAGCATGGATTGTTAATGACTTGCAGAGTAAAAGGAGAAAGAAGAAAATAAAAAGAAATAATTGAATACCTCAACCTCCGAAAAGTTTAATAACTTGGGGAAAATAAAGGAAGTTCTACAAAAATGCTGAAAATATGGTTGAAAGATGATATCTTCATCTAGAGAACTCGTTTGGTTCATAAGAAAAATTTATCCATAGAAAATATTTTTTCTCAAAAGCTAATACCCAGATATATAATGCTTCAAAAGTAGTTTTTACATATAGATGGTTTATGTTTGGTTGATTATCTACTTTTTTTATGAAAAAGTTATATAAAATATATATTACACTTTTAATAAAGAGAAATTTTTTGAAAAAAAAAATATTACCTCAATTTTGAGCAGGTGGAAAAATAATTTTTCTATATCTCATATAAATTTTTTTATAACATATAAAAATTTATTTTTAAAATTTTTTATTATTAAAAAAAATCAAATATAAAATATTTTTATTTTTTCGTTCATCAATATTTTTTTCACCCTTGCCGCGAACCAAAAGGAGTCCAGAATTCAAAAGGAGCAAAATAATTCAAGTGCACTTAATCTTCTCGAGGGACGAGGGCGGCCCATCCGGCAACCGTCGAGCGACAACCCGACACGGCGCCTCACATGTGAGGCGCCTCACAGCACAAACGTGGGTCCCGCGACGATCAACCCCGCGGCAAAACCTCCTACGCCACCGCTAGATCCGCCGTTCGAGCTTGCCCTTCGAAATATCGGACGGTGAACGTTTCTTTGACGTCCGGGAGATGACAAGGGCTCCGGGATTGCAAGGGCACTGTCGAGGGGGCAGCGCCGTGGGGGCACCTCATTATGTCTCGGTTGTTTAAATCGTTTATTTCCCATTTCAAGCAAGCATCCGTCCACCGGTTGCCCTTCATTATTATTGTTATCATTTCTTTTAAACGTGGCAAGCGGCGCATACATCTAGAGAAGCTAATGAAATCACGAATTAAATGGCTTTCTATAGTTGTATGTGGCCAGTTACGCAGTTACTTTAGAAACGTCCAGTGTTTCGGAGGAATGGAGTTGTTTGAACGTTCTAAAATTTGTTATTTTCTAATTTTATTGAATGTATTCATACTAGGGCTATATGGGTAAAAAAAAAAACAATATTTAAGTAAGGTAGCCCCATCGGCAAATATCTTGCATGGATTTGAGGCCTGAAAGGCAGTAGGGTGTTTTATAATTTTCATGTCCTAGTGCTTATGGAACTGATTTGTTTGTGTAACTCGCAATTTTTTTCTTTTTGGTACAAACAAAAAGTATGCTGCATTACAGAAAAACGGCGATGAAATACAACAATCAGTGTAAATAAAGAGAACTACAATCTTATGAAACTACACCCGCATAACATCAGCTATCAAAATGCTCTGAAACTGTGTTGAAAAGAGCCCAAGTTCGAGGAATATATTATCATTGTGCAATGCTTAAGTTGGAAATTATGGAAATTAAAGAGTTTGGGTAAGCATGGAGTCACTATTTAGGTGAGGATAGTCTATAGGCGATGGGTAAGTAAATTTATTCAAGATGTCTTTTCTTGGATAACGACATTTCTCATATATTTTGGGTGAAACAAATGCATCCTCCATTTTTGATCTCTTACCATCCGTTGGGCAGTGATAAAGAAGGACTCATTTTTTTTTAAAAAAACTTTACCCAGCATTCTCTCTTAGAAATTGGTGCCAACCGAGATATAAGCTGTTAACTAATTGATCTTCTTTGCCAACCATTCTCTTTCCCCTTACTCTTACCACTATACCTAAACCCTTGTTTCCCTTCTTTGGTCCTGCATTAGCACTTGCAGTAGGTTCCCTAATGCCATCCTAATGATCTCCGGCATTGCATTTTATTGGTCCAACTTATCCCTCCTTTTATCCACCTCTTTCACCATGAAACATATTCATTCTATGCCACTTATGGTTGAATTATACAAGTTGGGGATAAAAGCAAAAGTATAAAAGTTTCTAAATTGAGATCATTCTCTTGAAAAAAAACTAGCCAAAAGAACAGAGAAATGACTTAAGTTGAAACCCGCGAATGCGATGAACTGAAAGAATGGTGTTACAATCAATTTTCCCAATGTAGCACAACCATCCCCAAGTGCAATTCTGGGATTATTGGGATCCACGGGGCACGCAGATCTTAAACTGCTTTTTAGGGGAAAAAAGCAGCCTGCTTAATAAATCAAAGTTCTTATCATATGTCCAAAGCCTAAAAATAGAATTAAATTGTTTTAGCATTAAATAAAGAGACAAATCAAGGGTTAAAAGTTCCTGCAGCATGAAATCACCTTTCTTCTATGTTAACACAGATTGATCAGAAATTTCTTCAACAAAGAGCGAAAGACACATCGAGATAGATCATCACAAGAACAATGCTAAATATCACATCACAACTTCCGAAAGACAACAATAAACAGAGAAAATGGTAGAACCTTCAATCAATAATACATCCATCATGGTCCAAACAATGGATGGTCTATGGAGGTTGATCAACCAATTTAAAGCCACGCATCACCTAACTCACTGTGATGCTTATTATTTCCCAGAGGACCACTACAGTTAATTGGGATATCCATCACTTTCCAGATCTTGCTGTGTAAAGCAATATTCATCAAGATAAGTATAAAACTTGTGAATGTCGAAAGCTACATGGCATCCTTGGATAACAGGTTGTTAGACTGGATCCTCCTGACATTACTGAGCTGATCTACCACATCTCCTCGCTCAAAAACAGCTGCAGCTCCCATCCCGGAACCTGCCATATATTTTAAACCAGTTACCTTAGCCAACTTACGCACATAAACAAACAAGAGCACACAAATTGGAAGGGAGGGAGGGAGGGAGGGTGGGACCTATGCACATAGAAATCACTCCAAACCGGCAGTCCTTGCCTCTGCGCTTCATCTCGTTTAGAAGAGTGCTCACAGAGCGGGCACCTGCGGACAGGAAAAATAACAAAAATGACTTTTCCTCTCTTTTCTTTGTTTTTTTGGTATGAAAAAAGGTCTGAATGAGCCAAAATGAATATTGCAAGATTTACAGGCAGCATTTTGGCCCCGGCAGCACATACATGTGACTGAGACGAATGTAAACCCAAAGCAAACAGAAAGTGACCGGATTCTGCTCCAAATTTGATTCCACAGTAGTGGGAATGGGTTTTTAGTTCTACCGTCCAATCATTTGGATTGCACGTAGCTCGCATATGAATGGACTCCTATAGTGACCTCAAATATGATGAAACAACATGCCAAAAATATGAATTGCTTCAACATGAAGTCCTTTCCATTAGATCTGGTATGGGACCAAAAATTTGAATATATTTCCATATATTAATCTCGACCATTTTTTATTGTTGTATTTAGCAACTCAGTGGCAAACTGTCTGCATGAATTTTATCCTAATGATATCCATATGGAACCTAAAATAAATTGTTTATGCATATTATTTTATTTCAGATTTGGATTGTGTAACATCTCAAACACTAAATAATCTGGAAGTGCCATTCCTTTTTGGCCACATTGATTATGCAAAAGAGTAGAAGCCAGTAGTGTCAAATAATTCATAATATTTGAAATTAACTTTATGGCCAGATAAAATAATGCAAGTTGATGAGTTTGATTAGAGAAAAAAGAAAATCCAATATTTGAAAACTCATGCAAATAAAAAACAATTTCTAAAAACATCACCAAAGTTCATATTTAAACTAAAAGATATAGAAAGAACTCTACTGACCTTGTGCAGACCTAGAAATTTTGGAAATAAATAAATAGAATACAGTAAATTTACCTATGAATGAAAAGCCGTAACCAAATTATGTGGTAGATATTATGAACTCTGGATTGTTTGGTGAAAATCAAATTGCAACTTAAGGTTAATACTTGTTAGGCAAAATCTACAATCATACTCAGCAGATGCACAAAACTTCTGACATATGAGAACAGGTTAAGGAAGAAAGCAGTGAGGCCTATCCAGTTTGCCCTCATTAAATGCAATTTTGCCCTCATTCCCATGACACTAACTTTTCCATGTGATTGGTGATTAAAGCAGCCTGAAGTTCATTCTATACCAAATAATGCAAAATATATTTGAATAAATAATCAAATGAAAAGCTTATCCAGTTCCATTTTTTTTTACTTTACATTTCTAAGATGTCAATGATGAAACATAAGACTCAACAGCAATTGTACCCTGATATTACAGTCCCTAACCATTAGATCTGCAAGAACTTATTATTTTCTTAAAATATCTTTAGACAATTTTTTCATAGACAAGACTATTATGGAGCACAGCTACTAGTTAACTTCTTTTTTTGTCAACAATGCTAGTGAATAATTTAGCTCAGACACCAATCTTCAATATTTTTTCAAGCTATAGTTGCATGTTATATTCATAACACAGTTATACAAAATGATTTTATTAAATACCTGTAGCACCCAATGGATGTCCAAGAGCGATAGCACCACCATTAACATTTACTTTTGAAGGGTCTAGCTCCAGCTTTTTGCAGCAATATACAAATTGGGAGGCAAATGCCTAGATAAACAAAAAACAAAATTTTAATTTCGCATTTTCCATTAAATAAATAGAAATAATAGGTTAGAGAAGTTGACCCCACACTATTACCTCATTAATTTCAAAAAGGTCAATATCATCAATCTGAAGACCAGCAGCTTTCACCGCAGCAGGTATTGCAACAGCAGGACCGATGCCCATTACAGCAGGATCCACTCCAACCGCAGCAAAACTCCTAATCAGGTCAGTACATATATTTTTTCAATAAAACTTATCTCGTGTAAATTATAATACACCACATACTATATGTAACCCATTTAATGTATGTAATCAGCTGATAGCAAAATAAAGCTTCTAATAATATTTCAAATTTCCAATTACAATAACTAATGTCAACTTTGGGCAGAGCATAACCAACAAGAACCATAAGCTGTGCTAATACATATCCCAAAAAAAATCAATAATTATATCAATAATTCTGTAAATGGATGCTTCATGGGCAAAACCCTGCCGATAATTAGTCAAGCGACTCGAGAACATAATTGCCAAAAGAAAGAAGGTTATTGGTCCTACCACCAGAGCGTGTGAATCTAGTTATGGATGGAGTGACTACACTAAGAGAATAGGTAAGTACAGATACAGAAATCAAGCATTCCAACATCTTAAGTAAATCTAGATAGATAAATAATTTTTGTAGCATATGTTGGAATTGTTTACTTTTAAATGGGAATGTTTAACCTGAATACTCCAAGTATGGGAAACCCCTTTTGCATTGCAACATCTTTTCTCATGAGAAGCACTGCTCCAGCACCATCACTCACTTGACTAGCATTGCCTGCAATGACCAAATTAATATCCATAGGCCAAGAATTAGCTATATTTCTAAAAATTCACACAAGATGCCTTTAATACCAGCAGTTGTGCTTCCATCTTTCTTAAATGCAGGTTTGAGTTTTGCAAGAACAGACATTGATGTGTCTGGCCGAACTCCATCATCAACAGAAATTGTGACTTGCTTTTCCTCTCCAGATTTTGGGTCTACAATCTTCACAGGATAACATTTATCACATCAACATTGAGAAAATATAACAGCAAGAAGAATAAAACAAAACCTGTTAAAATAATTGTAAGGGAATACAATCGGAGATTTTTTTCTTATTTTATCCCCAAATTTATCTCTACAAATTGATAGCAGAAGTACTTCTTTAGCCAATTGCTTGTTTATAATTTCTTGGTGTTCTTCCCTTCCTGGGATTTTTGCATATATACCCTTCAAAAGAATTAATTGCTCATTTGTCCTTCAAAAAGTGATAGATACATACATGCATTCGCACATACAAATATGAGGGCGCGGTTAAAATTTAACCACCGGAGAAACTCTGTAAGTTGCTCCTGCCAACAAATGACAAATTTACCTCATGTATTGCAGTAGATAATTTTCTATAAATGGGGCATTTTTGGTCATTTGGCCAAGGCCATCAATGCATTTAAATTGAAGCAATTATTTCAAGAAAAACAGGTGCATTTATGGCATGGCCCGAATGACAAAAATACCTCCATGCATATAAAACTATTTAATGGAATGTATGGAGGTTAAATCTGTCATTTGCTAGTAGGAGCAACCTACAGGGTTGCACGAATGGAAGTATTATAACACCATCCAAAGTGCAAAACTTGCATATTACACCTCTAAAAAAATGAAATTTTCAAGTAAGCTCCTCCCAAATATGAAAATTGCATGCACTCCATGTGTTAAGATGATATCCTCCAAATTAAAAGTAACATCAAGATATTGTCTAGCATGCTATCCCTTCAGCAATTTTTGCCTGTATACTTTTCAAAAGGTGCTTAATTACTTTCAAAAAACACATATAAACTAGTGGCACAAAGTTTTAGATATTCACCTCAAAATTTCAAAAAATATATGTAATCCAGGGGAAACTAGTAAATGGGTAAGCTAACTTCTAAACTAGAAAACTATGACTAGAATATTAGAACTGAAAGTGCAATGACAGGAAGGGTATATATGCAAATCTTAGAGTTTTAGAGGTGTATATATGCAATATCAACTTTGTAGGCCAAATACACAGGTACAGGGTTTTTAAGGGGCATATATGCAAAGAATTCCTTTCTTTTAATACTAAGTAATTATAAAACCTCTTACAAGTTAATAATAGAGTTCAAAAAAGAGACATATATCATAGGAACTGATTGCAGTAATTTCACCTTTGTAGTTACTGGAATGATTTCTTCCTTAAATTTGCCGGCAGCAGTTGCTGCAGCTGCCCGCCTATGAGATTCAACCTAAACAAAGAAAAGACAACCAAAGAGAAAAAAAATAAAACAAAATTAGCATATGCTTGCCACACAAGAACAACAAATAGACATGCAAAACTCACAGCAGCCTGATCTTGCTCCTGTCGTGTTACGCCATAACGCTGTGCAACAATCTCAGAAGTCATGCCCATGGGAAGAAGGCAGTCTCGGGCTTGTGCAAACATCTCTGCCTAGAGCATAACAAGTGGATTTTTGATGCAAAAGGATCTTAGATAATGTCTAATTTTACAGAAAGCATGTAAGAAGCTTTGGGTATCCAGGACATACTCTGGGATTAACTGGCACAATCCTGCCAACTGAATTTACAGTCATAGATTCCATCCCAGCTGCAATACCTGCATTGGTAACATAAAACTAATAAGGCGAAGAGTTTAGTCAAAAAACACGAGAACAAGGCAAACCACAGTAAAATGCTACCAATATCATAAAATCCAGCTTTAATAGAAGCAGCAATATCAGCAACAGCCTGAAGTCCAGACGAACATTGTCGGTTCACAGTTCTGAGAGGAACAGTTTCTGTTTTATCCACAAAGGCAGTGTAAGGCACAGGATACATTCACAAATATTACAAGCATAGAGCACAAGGAAACACAAATACCAGGGAAACCCGCATAAAATGCTGCCATCCTGCATTCAATTGCTCTCTGGGATCCAGGTGCCAATACAGTACCAACAACGATATCACCAACTTCACTTGGGTTAAGTTTGGTCTTATCCAACAATGCCTGCAACAGAAAATTTGTCAGGGATTGCATAACATGAAGTGAAACAAGATAACCCCAGTATTTTAACATTTACAAGATCTTGACCAATTTGATTGTCAGCACGTTGTCTGCCAGTGAAAATTTGAAAAATTTACAAACCTTAAGAACAGGTGCTAACAGGTCCTCAGGATGTGTATCCTTAAAGCCCCCTCGTTTGGACTTACAAATTGCAGTACGACAAGCACTGTTTGACATACATAAATCACAATAATGCATAAGAAAGAAATATTATCAATCCATCTTTACAAGACAGAATGAAGTACATGATAAAACTACATCAACCAATGCCATAACAGAATAGATAATTGTACATTAGAAAATGTCAAAATAGGGCAGGTACTAATCTGCTATGCTAGCAATATCATAAACAACAAATAAATTCAGTTTGTTCTCTTTTCCATTAATATAACTCTATTGGGCAAGTTTATATATGCTGAATCCTTGTGGGCTCCCAAATCCAGAGTTGCAAGATTCTTCAGGTCTGAGGTGCAACTGCTGTCATTGAAAGCAAATTGTAATATTGAACCACCTTTTTAGCTCTGGATACTAGAATCTAATGTGTGGTCTCATTTTAGAAGTCCGTTCATGTGTTCTTTCAAACATGATAATTGGTTGCAATGACTGGGTTTAGATGGCTTCCAAAGGCAAGGTCTTTGTATTGCTACCGATATTTTCCCTTCCATCATATTATGGAAAGCTAATGATGTTTCAATTGTTATAGTCTGAAAAATAAACTCTCCATTTTGATGGACAGTTGAAGGATACAGATTCTCCATAGAAAATTCTTCTGGTAGTAGTTTAACATATGGTTGCTAATAGACAGAGATCAACTTAGGCCACCAGCTATAACATATGATGCATTATTTTTCAGTTATTGATATAATTGAAAGTAACAGCTATTATAACAGTCGCTGATTAATTTTAAAATGGTCTCCTTCCAGGTAAATCTGCAAAAATAAAGGCCGCTCTTACTCCATAACAGTTTCAAAGAGTTCCTATTATAACGGGAATACAGAACTATTGGAAGCTTAGTATCAACAGATTATAATAATAATAATAATAATAGGGGGAAATATACAAAAAAAGGAGAAATTTCTTACTAAATGTATAACTTACTTCATCTCTAAGTCTTGGCCATTTTATTCGGAAAGAAAGAGCTTCACAAGACTGATCACACAAATAGTCATGCATAACGAAAGCAAACAAACGACTGATGGAAAAATAAATTCACTAAATACAGAATAAAGGGACCAAATAGAGAAATAAAGAAGAGGATTTTTTTTTATAAAAAAAAAACGACAATTTTGGGTCTTTTCTAATTGAACTATATACATCTTTTCTGCAACAAGATTTGAGATGATCTTCCATTTTAGATATATAATAAAAGCAAAAGACCAAGCTTAAACCGATCCCAAAACAACTCAGAGACAATTGATTTCTGAGCATCTCCAAAGGGACTAAATACAAGAAATAGAAATGAAATCGATCGAACCGGAGAACAAGGAATTCTTACGCGACGATAACAACATCGTCTCCGAAGCAAGAACTCCTCTGGTACGCCGCGCTGTCCCCAGCAGCACAAATCGAAGTCTGCCAAGAAACAACCATTTCCAATTCAAGTCAAGAAACAGATAAATGGAGGCCAACAAACCCTTTAGAAAACGAATCAAATCCTTTCCCCTACGAATCCCAAACTGAAATCAATCAAGAAAGTAAACACGGATCGTCGAAATACGAACAGAGAGCGTCGGATGATCGTCAGATCCGGAGGAGGGATGGAGATGCTGGAGGAGGACTCTTTGCCTGCCGATGGCTTTTTCCATCTCTCTCTCTCTCTCTCTCTCTCTCTCTCTGCCTCGCTCTCTATTGGATTTAGTTCCCCTGCTCTCTTGCCCTCTCGCCCTTTAGACGGGGAGTGTCAATATATATTTTAGTACAAACAAGAAGTTTGGTCAGAGGTCAAAACGAGACGACGTAAGCAGGTCCACCAGCTCAGCGGTTGATCGGTCCAATCATAAACCAACTTATATAAAAAAAAATAAAAAAATAAATAAATAAGAAATTATTATATGGACCATATCGAGCGGACCAAGGCATCACGGAGATTTGGATTTGATTTGCTGAATCTGATCCATCAAATATTTTTCAATAAAAAAAAACGTAATATAAGGCGTGATTGATCTAATCTCCTATATATATATATATATATATATATATATATATATATATATATATATATATATATATAAAATCTAGATCCAACAATGAACGAGGAACTGTCTTTTTATTTTTATTTTTTATTTTTTATTTTTTGCTGCAACAAAACTTCATATATTTTGAGTATGGATATATTTAAAAAAATAAAAAAATACATCGCAGAGTGTCCTAAGCAGCTTTCTCTTCGTGACCCACAGAGTCTCTCTATAGTGATCCACCACATACAACGCTACTTAACTTGTGGCCCCATTAGCTACATCATCTTGTACTTTATCTATATCGTTACACACTTAGGTATAAAAATAAATAAATAATTATCTATGATGTGAGCAGTAGGTGGTATTGGCAAAGAGAATGCGATGACGAGATTTTTGGGAGGATTCTTATTATCTTTCCTTGTATATGTGGGTAGATCAAAGTATATATGTGGGACATCAGAAACTTAATAAAAAACGTCATCCAACTTTGACCCAATTTTCATGTAAAAAGGGAATATGTACATTACATTCTTTTAGAGGAAGATTTTTATGTATTTTACCAAAAAAAAAGGGAACATTTTTATGTTTTACCAAAACGAAAAATATTGATATAAATCGTCTTCAGTTCACCATGATATGAGCCGGTGTAAGACTACTGTTTAGTTCCCCAGTGTGATATGGTAGTTGGATGGACTTCATCTGACATGACTCGCACAATTAGTCGACATCCCATATAACAATTGTGACTTCTTTGACTCATTGGCGTGCGGCACGAGAGCGTGGTCTGAAATGAGTTAGCTGAGACATCCTAGAAAAAACCTCTATCCCTTTTTATACGGCGACATGGGTTATTTTAACACTATATATTTATGATGAACTGTGTGGACGTGTATTTAGTCTCTCATCAATTATTCGTCAAAAAAATTTAAATAATTATAAAAAATTAAAGAACTCAAAAAAATACTTTTTTGCTAGCCATTTTGGATGAGGTATTAAATTGTGACAAATGGTATCAGAGCGAGCTCGGCCCATAGCCTATGTGGATTTGGAGATATTGCAGCGCGAGTTCATAGAGGAGGATCATAGGCTGATCGTGGTACTTGAGATTAGATTTAAATGGATCTGAACTCTTAGTCTGACGGAGTTTGAATGGGAAGAATATGTAAGGACTCGTGCAGGTGTATGTTTAGTCTCACATCGGTTATTCGCCGAGAAGATCTTGGAAAATTATATAGGACTAAGTAACCTAAAAAATATCTTTCTGCTAACTATTTTGGGTAAAGTCCAAAATTATGATAGCACTAGGTGTCACACATAAATGTAAGGCATTGTAATTCATGAGGGCTTTTGGATCTCCTCAAACAAGAACTTGCGTGTCAAACTTCTTCCTTTATATTGACTCCACAAACACCATGAGATATGAACATGAAACACGTTACATCTCTGCTCGCTGACCGACCAGTTTGCATGGTTAATATTGGGCATGTGTCACGTTGCAAGATATGTGCTTCATGCTAGCAACGAGATGTAGAAATTCTTTCGTAATTGGTGGTCAATTACGCTGAAGTTCTCGTTTGGACCAGTGGTCTTCCTTGGTTTGAATTCTCTCTTCAGTTCAACGTGTTCATATTTCAGGGGTTGGTGAGAGTTTTTTATTTTGAGACAAGGGGTTGTTGAGAGTTGAAGCTTGAAATCAACACCTTAACTCGAACTTGAGGGAGAAATTATAGTAGTTGTGATTGATTGTATGAACAGATGTACTGCTGTACTGGTGTATATTGTATAGACAATAATTTCTTCACTTGAAAAAAATATTGTTGGAAAGTTAGAAAAAAATTATAGAATAGATTTAAAAAAAATTTGATTTATAGTTTTAAAAGATTAAATTCGAGCCAATATAGATCTAGTCTAGCATGTAATCCTATAATTTTGCTGGTTATACTAGCTCAACCTACGAATCTCATAGAATTTTCAGTCCAACCATCCACAAAGAACTTTAGTATTTTTAGTTCCTAGCTCAGTATTCCATTTTCAACCCATGAAACTAGTAGATTCCTCATGAAAGCTTCTAATCTCAAAGTAGCCTCCAATTTGTGTTAAAAAAACATGCATACTTTGAAGTGTTTTCCGTATACATCATCTCCCTTCGCTCTCCCCGGCCCTTAGCCCACCACCTCTATTCCTCCCACCCCTCAAAAAAATGAACTCGATATCCTCCACCTTCTCTTCCTCAGGGTAGAAGAGGCCTTAGTTGCACTTGGAAGGTGAGCCCGGGCTTTCCGGTCTTCCTTGAAGAGATGCAGCGGAGAAGGCTCATTTGCCATTTATTTGCCACACCAATTCATGGTCATCCCAGTTCAGTGTACCCAAAGCCAGTAAAGGAGATAGCATCATTTACAAAAAAAAAAATACAAAATTCTTCCTAAAGTTTAGGTCCATCACATTTACGTCCAATAGTTTGTAAAATCTACACTTATCTTCAATTAAATTTATGGTGTTACTAAAGCCGTTTATCTCATATGAAAAATCAAAATTGCTCTTGAATGGGAAGAAGAATGCACGCATCTTTTTATGTCCTTGGTGGTTGTTATGTCATTTAAGATTATTTTGGTTATTTTTAAAATTTATTCTGAAATGGCAATTGGGACTCATTTAAGATTAACGGCTTGACTAATGTTTTGTTAAGTTACGAATTAAAGTATTGGATAAAAATAAATCTCAAGAAGATAAGTGTAGATTTTTCAATTGTTGGATATAAGTATACTTTATCTCTAATCTCAATAAAATTCTTGTAATTTACTCAAAAAAAAAAAAAGATAGCATCAAATATCTTTTAGCTCATATTTCTGGAGATGGTATAAATCTTGTACTTCGAATGAATCCAGTACTGTTGCTTTGTGGAGTCGCAAATTAGCACAACGGTTTTGACTATTGCATCAATGGGCTTTTCTGACTACCAATATTTGGCAATAAAACTTGTCATTAGTTTTCAGACAAGACTCAAAAAGGGAATAGTCCCCAGCCGCATTGAGTTTCTTAGCACATATTGCATATCCATATATATTCATCTCATCTTTTATTTCTTCACAGTCAATATAAATTTTGATATTTTGTCCAGGCAAAAAACAGGAATATTAAACTTGATTCAGTATTCGCTTTTGCACTTGAAGAGATGGATAAGATAACCGACTCAGTGATATATTGAAAATAGTGATGGAACTGATCATCTTAAGGATTTTTTATTTCATCCATGGATACATTTGTCTACTTGATTTAAAATTTTGACACATGCACGAAAGCTTCATTTGCTTAATTTGATTGCATAACCTTCATATCTTGTCATATCTTTCTCATGGCAATGTGATGCAGAATTTCGTTGAGGTACATGGATGGATATTATCATACAAATTATCTTGATAATAAAAGAATCGAAGGTATCAAGAAACAAAGCAATCATTGTCTCAATAGATTAAGCACATGCTCGAATGGGCTAGGATTGGCTAGAGTGGCGAGGTCAAGCTGGCCTAAATTTTTTGACCTATTTAATAAATGACTGAACTTGGGCCTAGTTGTCGACAATAAAACCAGGGGCTTGAACATTCGATGTCATCTCACCACCTCGACACCCAAGCTGGGTGCGGAGTACATCCATTTGAAGGATGACTCGGCTACGGTAATTGAGGGGATCTGCGGGCGACTCTTCGAGTCGATTGGGCAGTCCTTACTATATGACATACGGAGGATCGTGCGGGACTGTGGCTCCTTTAGGGCCACGCATGTGTATCAGGAATCCAACACAGATGCTGACTGGGTGGCCTCCTATGCGCGCAACACTCAGGAGACTTATTTTGGCTAAACCAGGCGGGCGTGCCCCACTCACTTAGCCTACGATTTTCTTGGTTGTACTCATCTATGTTTGGTATATAGATTCGGTATACTAAAAAAAACTGCTGGCTTCACCAACTTCTCCCACGTTCCATCCTCCTATCACCTCCTCAGTAGCTTTTTTTTTGATACAATAGTGACTCGCACTGAGCGAGCATGAGAACACCTAGAAAGATCAGAAAAAAAAAGTTAACAGAGAGAGGAAGGAACAGACTCATGACTCTCCCAGAAGATTCCTTCCAAATGATATGCAACATAGGAAGTGACCCAGTCAGTAGCACTATTCGCCTCCCAATAAACATGAATGGCACGAAAGGAGCCAAACCCTCTCAAGAGCCTACAAGTATCCTGAAGTAGCGAGTGCCGGTCGTTATTATTGTGCTGGATCTGAATTCAATCGATCATTGTAGCTGAGTCATCTTCAAGATAGATGTTGTCCGCACTTAGAACTAACCTCGCATAGGTGATGCTCTCCAATGCAACTCTCAGCTCTGTTTGTCAAAAATGCGCCGACCTCCGGTTGCGACAAGTATAGAGTCATGATCTCTGATCACAAAGCCCACTTCTCCTATGTTTCTATCCTCAAAAACACTGTCATCAAAGTTTACCTTGAGAAAGCTCGGAGGGTAGAGGCTCCTAGGAGACAAACAATTTTGGACCCTGCAAAAGCTGAGTGAGAGCCTCAGATATCCCTAGCCGACCCAGATAAAACTATTGCAATAATACTAGTGATCTCAACAATATGAAGTAATACGCTGTCCACCACTGTCCTTGGGTGCACCCTTCTATCCTCGAAAATCTGGGTATTTCTATCAAACCATATTTAATAGGCCATATAGACACATCTGATACCCCACTCTACAGTACTAGACCTCCTGTTGCGGAAAATACAGGATCCAAAATGGCGAACAGAACAATGCACAGAATTAAGAGAAGAAGAGGAAGAAGAAGATAACACAGAGATTTACGTGGTTCGGCAATGTGCCTACGTCCATGGGAGCGAAACGACCGTAACTTTCAACTGTCACCAAATAACAAGGGTTACAAGATATTTATAGCTAAACCCTAACCCTAGAGTCCCAATCCCTATCAACATCCCTGGTAAAATAAAATATTACATAATTATCCCAAAGATCCCAAAGATAAATATATCTCATCGCTTCGCTCCGCTCCGTTAGAATACCAGTGTACCACTCAAATAAGAATACCACTTAATATGAGCCACTTATTCTAACAATCTCCACCTTGGCGAATATTCACCCCTTAGGAGAAAAAATAACCTGGGATACCACCTGACGCTGATAGGTTGGAACACATCCTTTCTAGCACCTAGAGATGTTAACCAAGTCCAAGCAATGCTTGAACTTGTCTGCAGTAACGGGTTTTGTCAATATATCTGCTGCATTTTCAGAAGTGTAAACTTTCTCAAGCAATATGTCACCGGAAGAAACCAACTCCCTGATCTTGTGATACCTCACATCTATGTGCTTGGTTCTCGCATGATACACCTGGTTCTTCGCCAAATAGATCGCACTCTGACTGTCACAATGCAACTGAACTCCACCTTGCTGAACACCCAGCTCCTTGACTAATCCCGTTAACCACAATGCTTCCTTGGCAGCCTCAGCCACTGCCATATACTCTGACTCAGTCGTAGATAGTGCAACTAGAGACTGTACCATGGACCTCCAACTGATAGGCCCTCCTGCAAGAGTGAATACATAGCCTGTAGTCGACCTCCTGTCATCCAAGTCCCCTGCATAATCTGCATCAACATACCCCACGACTGAAGGATCATCCTGCTGTCTGACAAACATGATACCATGGTCTGTAGTACTCCTCAAGTATCTGAAAATCCACTTGACTGCATCCCAATGCTGTCTTCCTGGATTCGCCATTAACTTGCTCACTGCACTAACTGCATGCGCTAAATTCGGCCTAGTACAAACCATAGCATACATCAGACACCCCACTGCACTAGCATATGGAACCTTTGACATGTCTTCAATTTCTTTTTCTGTCTTTGGGCACTGTGAGGTAGACAATCTGAAATGATTCGCTAAAGGTGTGCTCACTGGCTTCGCATTACCCATGCTGAACCTCTCCAACACCTTTTGTATATAACTACCCTGAGATAACCACAATTTCCTGGAATCTCTGTCCCTGCGAATCTCCATCCCAAGAATCTTCTTGGCCGCGCCCAAATCCTTCATGTCAAACTCTCTACTCAACAAAGTCTTCAACTTGTTGACTTCATTTATACTCTTCGCAGCAATCAGCATGTCATCCACATACAGTAACAGAAAAATAAAAGAACCATCATCAAGGCTCCTCACATAAACACAACAGTCATACTCACATCTTCTGTAGCCAATCCGAATCATATAGGAGTCAAAATGCTTGTACCACTGCCTCGGAGACTGCTTTAGCCCATAAAGTGACTTCCTCAATTTACAGACTAAGTGCTCCTGTCCAGGTTCTGAAAACCCTTCTGGCTGCTGCATGTAAATCTGCTCCTCCAACTCACCATGAAGAAAAGCTGTTTTTACATCCATCTGCTCTAACTCCATATTGTAATGTGCTACCAATGCCAACACTACCCTGATGGAAGTGTGTCTGACCACTGGGGAGAAAATCTCATCATAGTCAATCCCAGCTCTCTGTGAGTATCCCTTTGCTACCAGACGTGCCTTGAACTTTTTTCCTTCTTTTTCTGATACTGCTTCCTTTTTCTTGAACACCCACTTGCATCCTATCGCTCTCTTCCCCTTTGGAAGCTCCACCAACTTCCATGTCTGATTTTTATTCAAAGATTCCATCTCCTCCATCATAGCACCCATCCATTTACTCTTCTCCTGACTGTGTACTGCCTCCTGAAAAGTAGTAGGATCTCCACTGCTAGTGATTAATGCATAGGAAACCAAATCTTCAAAACCATACCTAGTTGGTGGCTTGATAGTACGCTTGGGTCTGTCTGTGGTTATATTATGTTGATCTTGATCGGCTGAGGTAGAAGTCTCTGTACCCTGAACATTATTTTTTTTGACAGAACTCTCTAACTCCACCTGCATCACCTGCTTATTGCTGGTGCAACTTTCTGGCATCTGCTTCTCTTCTTCTTGAGTACTTTTCAACATGGCTTTCTCATCAAAAACCACATCTCTGCTGATCACCACCTTGTTTGCCTTCGAATCCCAAAGCTTGTACCCTTTCACCCCTTTCTGATACCCCAGAAAGATACACTGTTTAGACTTCGGGTCTAGCTTTGACCTCTCCTCACTAGGAATATGCACATAGGCAGGACATCCAAATACTCTCAAACTTGAGTAGTCTACCTCATTACCTGTCCATACCTCTTCTGCAACCTTACCATCTAGTGCTGCCCTAGGTGACCTGTTAATCAAGAAGCATGCCATATTCACTGCCTCTGCCCAGAAGTTCTTTGCAAGCCCTGTATTTAACCTGAGACACCGTGTTCTTTCAGCTATAGTCCTGTTCGTCCTTTCCGCCACACCGTTCTGCTGAGGTGTCTTGCGTACTGTGAAGTGTCTCTTAATCCAATGCTGCTCACAAAACTCAATGAACTTTGAATCTGTGTACTCAGTCCCATTGTCTGACCTGAGGCATTTGATCTTTCTCCCTGTCTGATTCTCTACTTCAGCTTTCCACAACTTGAACTTGGCAAACATTTCTGACTTGTGCTGCATGAAGTACACCCAAACCTTTCTCGAGAAATCATCAATAAAAGTTACGAAATATGTATGTCCACCCCGTGATGCTACTCTGACTGGTCCCCAAACATCTGTATGAATATAGTCAAGAATACCCTCTGTTTTGTGCGTGGCAGTCCTGAATTGAACCTTGTTCTGTTTTCCAAGAACACAATACTTGCAGAAATCCAGTTTGCAAGTTTTAACACCCTTCAGAAAATTTCTTTTATGCAATTCCAGCATACCACGTTCACTCATATGACCCAAACGCATATGCCACAAGACTGTATTATCAGACTCAGATTCTGCAGCAGCAACTCCACCTACAACAGTAGTCCCTATCAACCTGTAGATGTTTCCTGCTACTTTCTGCCCCTTCATCACTGTCATAGCACCTCTACTAACCTTCATTACTCCACCTTGAGACTTGTAACAAAACCCGTTAGAGTCTAAGCTACCCAATGAAATTAGATTCTTTCTCAAATCTGGAACATGTCTAACATCACACAACGTTCTAACCACACCATCAAACATAGTAATTCTGATATTCCCTATTCCAATGACTCTGCAAGATGCATTATTACCCATCAAAACAGAACCAGAATTAACTAATCTGTAGGTATCAAACCAATCTTTATTGGGCGTCATGTGATACGAACATGCTGAATCTAGAATCCAAGAATCCGCGAGATGATCTGAACTGGACGAAACTGAAAGTATATCACCGTCACTGCTCTCTGTGTCTTCTTTCACTATATTTGCAGACTTGGACCCTTCAGATCTGTCATCATCTTTACCCTTCTTTTTCTCAGGACAATTTCGCTTTATGTGACCCTGTTTTCCACACTTGTAGCACGTTATGCTCTTCTTTTTCCTGGATTTAGACCGGGATTTACTGCGATTTGATCCATTCCTTGTGTTGCTTCTTCCACGCTCCTGGTTACCCTTCACCACTAAACCTTCTCCCTGAGAACTCTCAGCACTGGCTTTCTTCCTTTGATGAAAACCTAACAAGGCTCCAATGACGTCCTCTAACTCTAGGGTCTCCTTTCCCCACGTCAGAGTTGTAACCAAATTTTCGTACGTAGGAGAAGCAGGTAAAGAATGCAATAACATCAATGCTTTGTCTTCGTCTTCGAACTTCACATCAACTTGCTGCAAATCACTGATAATCTGATTGAATACGTTGATATGTTGGCTTAAATCAGCACCCTCTATCATCTTAAGACCGTACAGTTTCTGCTTAAGATAGAGCTTGTTCGTCAACGACTTGGACATGTACCGACTCTCCAATTTTGACCAAATTGCTGCCGGCGATTCCTCGTCCATGACATAATACATCACGTCATCAGCCAGACAAAGTCGTATATTTGAAACAGCCTTAGCTTCCAATTCCTTCCACTCTGCATTACCCATGTCATCTGGTTTCTTTCCATACAAGGCCTTCACCATACCTTGTGATACTAACAGATCCTTCACCCTCCTCTGCCATAGCCCGAAATTCCCGGTTCCATCGAACTTTATCACATCGAACTTTGCAGAAGACATCCCTACAATCTTATCTTTTTGCAAAATAAATTATAGAAAATAGGATCTGATGAAAATAAAAAAAAACCAGAAACGCCCCTCTTCTCCTAGGTCAGAACGCGCGCTAGCAACGGCAGAACTCCCCTCCTCGCGCGTCTACGGTGACGTACGAGTGGGCGAAGGCAGACGACGGCGCGTGGCAAAGATCCTTCTCCCTGGATCTGATGCGCGGCTTTGGTGGAGACGCGGCAGAGATTTCTCCTCCTTTCTCCGGCAACAGACAGCGTCAGGGAGACGCTCTCCTCCTCCTCCTTGCTCGGATCGTGCGGCGGTTCCAAATCTGGCGCGGGCGGCGTGCGAACGGTGACGGGAGGACCGTGCACGTGGCCTCCTCTTCTCCTCCGAACGGCGATCTGAACGGGGTGTCGATCTCGTCTGGTTCCGGCCACGAACGGTGGCGCCGGACCGTGATCAGGCCTCCTCTCTTCCGGATCCGGCGTGCGGCGGCGATGGGGATGCAGGCGGTGGCGCTACGGGATGGGAGGATCTTTCTCCTCGCTTGCGGCCGATCGGCAACGGGGTTTAGGCCTCCCCCTTTCTCGGCGATGGAGGTTTGGGCCTCCCCCTTTCTCCGCGACGGAGGTTCTTCTCCTCCGGATCTATTCACGCGGCGGCGGCGCGACAGGCCTTCTTCCCCTTCTTCCACGGGAGTCACCACAGACACCAGGGAACGCTCACGGGATGAAGGGAGTTTGGGGAAGAAGACGCCTTGGAGAAAGCGCCCTACACCACGTGAAAGGGAATAGAAAACACTATGGGCTCGTTTGGTTCGCGGGAAAAGTAGGGGGGAAAGTGTGGTCAACGGAAAAGTAATGAGATGCCTCTTGTTTGGTTGGAGTTTTCAAAGGAGAGAGAAGGGAAAGTTATATTCCCATGGGAATGTGATTCCCACATTTCATGGGAAAGTCTTTCCCATGAGAAACATGGGAAAGTTACTTTCCCATGAGGCGGGAATCACTCCATTTTTACTTTTTTCCAAAAAGTCCCTTCAGCATTAAAGAAGCATTAAAGAGGCATTAAAAATCTAATTTTTATTAAGGGCATAATAGGAATTATATATAACTTTCCTAGGAAAGTGGATGGCCAACCAAACATAAGCACCTTGGAAATTTGTCACTTTTCCATGGTCCACCAAACATGCCAAAAATACTTTCCTAGGCATCCTCTTCCTAGGAATTTGTTTCCCACGGCTTGGGAACAGCGCCTGAGATCCCACGTAAAGCAGAAGACGCCGAAACTCCTCTTCCTCGCGTGAAGGAAAACACCCACGGAATCCTGATGCTCTTATACCAATTGTTGCGGAAAATACAGGATCCAAAACGGCAAACAGAACAATGCACAGAATTAAGAGAAGAAGAGGAAGAAGAAGATAACACAGAGATTTACGTGGTTCGGCAATGTGCCTACGTCCACGGGAGCGAAACGGCCGTAACTTTCAACTGTCACCAAACAACAAGGGTTACAAGATATTTATAGCTAAACCCTAACCCTAGAGTCCCAATCCCTATCAGCATCCCTGGTAAAATAAAATATTACATAATTATCCCAAAGATCCCAAAGATAAATATATCTCATCGCTTTGCTCCGTTCCGTTAGAATACCAGTGTACCACTCAAATAAGAATACCACTTAATATGAGCCACTTATTCTAACACCTCCATAGGGACTCCTTCAGATGGCCTAAGAAGTCCTTTGTCCAGACCATAACCTGCAACATACCAGGTGAAGCTATAGCACACCCCCAAATCTGAGTCGCCTGGAGGCATCCAAAGAGAATATGACTGATAGACTCCTCCACGTCAGGGCACCCCTCGCATACTAAGGTGACCTGCACTCCCCTCCTCGCTAGCAAGCCCCCGATCGGCAAGCATTTCCATGCCACCTTTCAAATGAGCAAGGCGACACGGGGGTGGATGTGCATCCTTCAGATCCAACCCCCATCAATCTGTCGGGTCATCTCCCCTCTGACCAGATCCCAAGCACTTACCTTTGACTTTCCAGTCATTCTCCTTACCCTCCTATCCATGGTCTTCCCTAAGGGTATCGATAGTGCCAAGACCCTCTCAGCCAGCTGCTCCCCGAAGGCACAACGAACACGACCCTTGTTCCATCTTCTCTCCCCATGGACGATCAGATCACAGACTCTACAGGTCTTGCTCAACCATAACTTAGATATCACATGTTTAAAACATAAAAACAACTTTTTCGCATACAAGAGTAAGTCCGCATACGTTTGACATCTCCTTAGACTTGCAATGGCAGGAGCCTCATGTACTGAGATGCCCTTTCTTTATCCATGAGAGCTCTCCAATAGCATCTCTTCCAACAATTCTTTCCATCTCTGGCCTACCCGCATCCCCTTTGTGACTCGATGCCGGTCCAATTTAAGATCAGCAAACCCGAAAAGATGATAGATCTAGAAAGGTGGAAATCCAATTCCATCTTGAACTCTTAGATTCCACGGTTTAAAGGCTTATGTATGGATGATGGCAAAGGAAGCATGTTCTTCAATAAGCTACCTAGTTGGAGGCATGGCGAACCCAATGAAGAATTTTTGGGCCTAGAACTTCTTGAAAAATTTTCTCATTAAGCTCCGAGTTAACATTGGCACGTAGGTAAGATAAAGGTTGGTCACAGCACCAATCATATAATTACCCAACATTTTGTCTTATAGAGGAGTCTTCTTAGTTGATAGTTTCATCTTCAAAGTAGGACCCTGGGTCTGCAAGAATTTAAATGTCCCTGCGATGCTTCTTTATTCTTCCGGAAGTAAAATTCCAAGGCACTTCAAACTCGAAATGGTCTATTAACTTAATCCTTGTGCTTACAGTAACATCAATGAAAGTTTGTTTTGATCTCAAAAAGTATTCATTGAATACAAAAAGGAACACCACTTCAAACTGGCTGTCGGGATTTCTCTCTTAAGAATTCAAACAGGCCAGTTAACTGGTTGAATGGCTTCAAGTCATACTTGTACCAAGACAATTCTGCTGCCTGTTGTTCTTGGCCAAGCTTGATCGCAGAAGTTCGAGCTTCGATTCACTACTGCTGTCTATTTATCTCTCTATACATGATCAGATGACATTAGTTTACGTGAAGCCTCGTTCCTCATTTTGGATAAAGAGACCTAAGAAATTGAGAAGAAAATTTGGGGAATAATCAGATGTGCCTGTCTTGAAAATGCCATGAAGGTTTTCAAATTCCTTGGAAATGAATTCTAGCAACCTTAGATGTGACAAAGGTTTCCTTGCATGATACAAAATCAACCACCATAATAGATTTATTTCAATGTCATTAGAAATATATAAAAGCTTGTTTTAGGAAGTACTTGAGACAAATAAAACACAAATGTAAAGAATCCATAGGATGAATTTTGGAGTGACATCTGATATGGAGCTGGGTATTTAAAGAATTACATAACTTTGTATTAAGTATTTAATGAGAGAATATATGTTATATAATTCCATAGAAGCTCATTACATATCCTGTATATATATTTAATCCTTCTCAAAGTGGAACTTGACGGTTAACAATAAGCATGATCTGGCATGTTCAATTGTCCAACTGCCCTTCAAGATGTTATACTGCCTTACAACAGCATAAAGTTTCCAATATTTTCTTTCTTTCTTTTTCTGAACAGCAGATAGAATTTGATGTCTTTATTCTCCTATTTTTGTTGCAAGTCCCACCAAGCCAGCTGATAGAAGGGTGCTTGGAAGGTAGGTAGAGGGTTATTTAACAGTTTTGCCAATGTTTCATGTGCCCCGAATTCATAATTAAAACAGAGCAGCATGGCAAACAATGGACATGTCAACTAAATCTAATATTTAAAACCAGATTCCACTTCAACCAAGCAGTGCAGGCTAACTACTTATTCTGAGAGAACAAGAACAGCATTGAGTTAAATGAAGGGAAAATAGCTTTCTGCATTTTTCTTGAGAGAAACCTTGTTGCTTACGTCTTCACTTTCGAAGCAAGCACAGAAAACAAGCATTGACAGCAATAACTAAATGCTTAACCAAAAGAGGACAACAATTACTAAATGATCAAGAGATATAAACAATGTTGCGTAAGCAGCGGAGAAAGAAACTATTCACAAGTCAGCATATTCTGTTCTCCTTAATTCTTAAGAAGAGCAAACTATGTCTGCAACCAAAGCATGGAAGTACCGATTCCATTCTACCATGAGTAGCGAGAGACAGCTATATGAATGCCTAAAGAAGAATCCTGACGAAACCAAGCCGAGGAATCGAAAGTTCGAAACTTGATGGTCCTCTTGTGCAGTGGTTCTAAATGCAACTGTTCAAACAAAACCTTGATAACTTGGTTCCTACCTGACATCAGAACGCACTGGTCCAAAATTATCACAGAAAAGTTCCATTGTTAGGAAATACAACATGTAATGTCCCTTTCAAAGTTCAGAATTTTCACTCTCCATATAGGATGTTTAATTACTGCGTCACCTGCCAAGGGTTCCGAATCCAGCAACTACAATCCAAATGCTTCCAACTTCTTTAAATGAATAAGGATATCTCGTTGCTGCCAGATTAAAATAACACCAATCTGGAATATGGTCTTAGCATTTCCTGAATTTAAGCACGTAAATGTGAATAATGAACTGTTTTTATGCATCGGCACAAAATTCCCAATTCAAGAATACATTCAGAAAACTTGTAGTTTTTTTGGTGATGTATGATGTCTTTGTATAAAGCCATGCATAAACTTCTGGAAGGTGCCGACATACTAAATTTTCTAAAATCATTAAAAGCTCTGCCGCACGAGCCATTAAGAACCACAAATAAAATCAAACACAAGCACTCTTTTTTACCTGCAATGCTGCATGAAAATAAGGTTTTCCAATACATTCCTACCATATTCTTGATGTGATCTCAAAGAGATTGATGGAAGATATCTCAATGCGATCATGCCATTCCATGAGGACTTTAATATCACCTAGCTTGCTGTTCCTTTTTGCAAGTTTAGGACAGGCTTCAAAGAAAACATAATAACTGTTCATATAGAAAGGAAACAGGCACTCAAACCAAAAGCAGTTATTATTCCCCATGATGGTCAAGATATCCCATTTTGAAGCTTTAATTATCTCATTATAGATTTTACTTACAAGAGGGCAAATTTTGTCCACCAGTCATTTTCAATTATTTGCTTCAAGATTGAAAACCTTTAAACTGTAATGAAGACCGTCTTCATTATGGTATGGGTTATACACCCATGGAATTAGTTCTCGTACTTAAAGCAAGCAATGAAAGAATCGCAACCAATGCCCCAGAAAAAAGAAATATCTCAAAGCTTCAAATATATACAGAAAAAATTGACTCCCGTCCCTAGCCATTTTCATGTTTACTTAATGAAAGAGCTAGAACGAGGAATCGACTGCTCTGTCCAGTTATAAGAGAGGGAACTAAAAATTGACAAATGCAACGGTGCAAATAAACTTAGTCTTCATGAGCTTCTAGCATATGTTGCAGTTTTTCACTGTCAGATTGTGAAATCAAAAATCAAATAATTCCAGCAGTTTCTAGGTAGAAAACTCTCTTGAGGCCAAAGAAGGACAAGGACTTATAATACTACTCAACTTCATTGTCTACTTTGAGCAACACTCAGTTACACTCATGCAATTCTACATGTAGGAAACGTATACAAAATATATATTCGATCACATATGAAGAAGCATATGAGCTTGTCTGTTAATGTTCTTTGTGTAAATAAAATTCTTGTTCATCTCCAAGATTGAAACTGAGATCAGTCACTCCGTAACAAGAAAATTCCAATTTGTGTACTGCAATTCTTGGCTATACTAGAAACTACCTTGAGGGAAAGAGTAGATTAAACCAACATTTCATTGTCAGTAACTCTAATAAAACCTGGTGAACATTTTTAAGATTTCATAAAAATGAAAGCTCGTGTTTAGATATTGAAGTCAAGTTACGGCAAATGTGTTGATATTGAGGTTCACATTAACCCTTTGGCAACTGCAACAAGTATAGACTATAAGTAATTGCAATTATTAGAGTAGCATCATACTTTTATGCCCTTTTTTCTTAAAAAATAAAACAATTATGTTCCTGCTCAACAACACAATAATCGAATTAAGTATCAAAGATTCAAAATTCTAAAACTCACTACATTTTGCATTTAATTTCTATATTCAATATTATTTAAATAAAAAAAGTCCACAATGTAGAGAAGCAGCTAGAAAAAGAATTTTATTAATTCACTAATTCTCGGTGGATCTGATGGGATTAAAATGGAGAAGAAAAGATACAATAACGGTATTTCTATCTTTGTGAAACATGTAATATAAGAGGGGTACAGAACTGTAAGAAAATGCCAAAACGGGTGGAACTCCTAAACTATAAAAAAATGATATATATATTGAAAAGAATATCAGTCGCCGACCACTTAATTCCAAATATTGTTGTAGGCACAGTTTCTTTCCAAATTTAGAAAAAATCATCGAATATGCCCCAACATGGCCATGATCAGAATTTGGAGTTCCATGAACCTCAGCTTTGATCTCTATGGTGCGCCAGCACTGAAGTAGCTTCAAAACAACAATGATCTGATGATTGATCAAAATGATCTCTTAGCCCTTTTGCCAAGTAAACCTAGCATATAGGTTAAGACTGACTCCTTTGCTCATTCTTCCATGACTTTTTAGCAGCATCAGCTGATGAACTACCAGAATCTCCACCACCATCCTTAGGTTTAGAAAAGAATGGATCCCATTCATGTGCGCCGACTGTCTGCTGACCTTCCTCTAACAAAGCATACTTCCAACTGTTCTCCTCAATGAAATCCTTATCTTCACGATCTTCGATTATGTCCCTCCTCAATTTCGTAACCTTGTCAATAATTGCCTGTACAGCCACATCAAAGGCATCTTTAAGAGTCTCCAATTTCGACCTAGGATCCGCATATATCAGCCTTGGTATGAGATTTAAGACCTCCTCTCTCATATCCTTCAAGACATCTGAAGGAATTTGCTTCAATCTTTCTTCAATGCTTACGTTCCTCTTGCGAATATCATCTTCTGGGATGAAGACTGAATACTTTGAATAATTTCTTGGAAGATGCCAAGTGTATTGGGTATAAGCTGACCCTGGATGGAAGAAAACAGGGATACAACCGGCCAGCATTGAGTCAAAAGCTGATCTCCTTGTATACGAATCCCCTTGAGGTTGCAAGCAGAACAATGAGCTCTGGAACATCTGCATTATGCTGCTCGGAGAGTGGCACTTGCTCTCCCCAAAATCACATTCCAACAATTTACAAACCTTAGACTTCTTGCACTGGTTGATAATCTGTCCTCTGATAGATTTTGGGTTATCAGGGCGTGGTGCCCCTGCAAAGGAGAAAAGAAACTTCCGCTCCAACTTTCTCATTCGATCTTGCCAAATGAAAACATCAGCATCCTTTGCCGGGTGGAAATAAGTAGGATATGGGATCCCAAAATCATTTGCATTCCATGGGCTTGACTCCACAACCAGCATAGACATGTTCTTGGCAGCCGGTAAGAAGAGAAGCTTGTTTCCCCAATCTGATTCAGAATCCGTCAGTCTCCTAAAATCCCATGTAATCCTCCCCGCCACCAAGAAGTGGTCCCTCCCACCCATCACGCTCCACTCTGGCGTCTTCATGAGCCAATCCACCAGATCAAGAGAGGCAGCATCCCTGACCGAGATGTTATATCCCCAAAGATACCGTGCTATGTCGAAACCAGCATAGAAAGGCACAAAGATGGCAGCTGCAATGGACGAATCTTTGGTCAAGCACTCATACTGCTTCAATCGGTTGCTGAAGATCACATCTACTGCAAATTGGTTGGTGGCGTACCACCCGGTATTTGAGAAGACCCCATTGATGTTCTCGAGGGGTGGACCCATGCCGGCATTGGTCATGAACTTGCACATGTTGGTCCAAAGACTGAGCTTTCTGCAATCTTTAAGCATGTCATCATTGAACCGAGAAGGGAGGTCATGGACATAGATGTACCTTCCGCCACAAGGGTCGCTCTTGTTCTCGAGGGTCCTGAGGGCCCGGGTGAAGGGGTAATTCTTGGGTGCTGGATGGGTGTCAGGCAGCTTGGGATGTGGCATGACAACTGGCTCAGATGGATGGTTGTTCTTGGACAAATGAGGAGCACTGGATGAGGTTAATTCAGATAGATCCTGGTCCTTGGACAAATGTTGGGCATTGGATGAAATGCGGTGGAAGCGGGTAGGTCGTTCTGGCAGATTGATGGGGCTATTACTGAGCATGGAGAAATGGAAGTAGAAGATGAAGACCCAGAACATGGCAGCTAATGTAGCTAGGAAGCAGAGACGGGATGGCGGGTGCCTATCATTGGTCTTTTCCATCTCCTCGTGATAACTAGATACAGGCGGACGCCGTCTCATGGGATTCTAACCTTCAGGCAAAAGAAAAAAATGGCTCTACCTCCTCCAATGACAACTCAATTCTCATCGATTTGAGCATCAATTTCAAATTGATTAACGATCCAATTGATTCTCCAGTGAAACCTTAACCCTAAATCTCAAATAAAATCACAAATTTTGGGAATCAATTACAGCTAAAGAGAAGACAAGAGCATCCCTTGCATCAATGTATCGAGCCCAAATCTTAATCCGGTGCTCAAAATCACGAGATACGCCTATTAAACCGTAGCAAGCCCTCAAATCACAGCTACCATAAAAGAACCTTAATCCTAAATACAACAGGGGAGGCCTAGAGACATCAAAAACGGCAGAATTCCAAGGAAGAAATCGTCCCAAAAACAACAAAAAACTTCTTCTTTGATCGAATCAAGACGATAAATGATCTAAAAACCAGATCTTGGAATGAAAAGAAAGGGATAAAGAGATCAGCGAGAGAGTGGGAGGGCATAAACTTACAGAGCGTGAGAGAAGAATCGACGCCGGAGGGCTCCGTCTCTCGAAGGCGAAATCTCGGAGGGTTAAAAAAGAGCAGGTGGAACGCCGCGCCCGTCTCTTTCCGTCGGTAGCCGGTCGCCTTCCGTGCCACGTCAGATGATCCGGTGACGTGTCGGTTCCCACTCTGATGTGGTCAACTCAATTTTAGAAAAGAGCCGCTAGTTTTTGAAGTAATCACGCCCCTAATGCCATTGTTCAGGTCGTAACCGTGGCGGTGCTGCCGCGCATGGGGCCGTCCGCACGTGCTGATGTGCGACTTAACGGAGCAGCAGCGGTGCGAGCACGCGCCACCTATCAATCCGATTCCGCGTTTAGGAATTTAAAAAATAAATTTTTTACATAAATACCTTCTAAATATTTAACTTTCCGTAAATATCTTTCTAAAAATTTATATTTATTCCCATACTACCATATAATTCTGTTTTTGCACAAATATTCCTAATGGTTCTTCTAGCACCATTAATAAAAATAATATTTATTTTAATAAAAAGTAAAATAAAATTTTGAAATTATTTTTTTCATCGCGCTTGTTTTATAAATTTTTTTTTTACATCTACTCATTAAAAATATTTTAATTATTTTAATTTAAAATTTTTATTTTTTAAATGATGCTAAATGGCACAGGTACATATGAAAAATAAAAATATAAAAAATAAAATAGTAAAATAAATATTTTATACAAATATACATGTAAATATTAATTTTAGAAGATATTTATGTAAATGCAAAATTTAATGTTTAGAAAGCTATTAATAAAAAAATTCTAAAAAATTGAGAGGCGAATGATTGGCTGGCACGTGGCAACTCCCCTTCTCCGACGCGTTATACGTTCGCTTCGGAGCCAGTCCGTCGCTGCGCCCACGTCGGTGAAATTTTTAATAAGAAAATTATTTACGTAAAGTCAAGGTTCAAGTTGGTTGCCAGGAAGGCCGCTTGAAAGCTACTTCAAAGAAAATTAGTAAATGATGATGATTGGGTTGTGGAGTAGCTTCGTTTAATGCTTCGGAGTGGACCCGGTGGCGTGCACCTGATTGTGGCATGATGAGCGGTACTTGGTCTCCACGACTGGGAGCACGTGACAAATTTGGGAGACGGTGAGGCGAAATTATATCCCACGGCACGCGCACGTGGCAATGCGTCATTCAGGCGCTTATTTGTGGGGATCAATTACAAAGATGAACTTTTGATGAATAAAATCTACCTAAACGAGCGTTTGTGATTGGCATGATGCATTTCCATGTGGTATACGGTATAATTTCTTGCAAGAAGGAGACTTGGAAGATAAGGGTTATATCTTTGGGTTCTGGATCCTTTACGGTATAACTTTCCAAAATGATATTGTATTGTATGGTATAAAAGTTGCACGGTAGAAAATTTTGTTCCTATATCAAGAAAAAAAGATTCCTCTTTTTTTAGGTGAATCCACTGTTAGATTATGGAATTATTACTTTGAGATCCGCGCAGACGAACAAATGAATGAAAGAATTAATAGTGCTTTGAGATCCATGCATTGTGTGATGTAATAGTTGACATTGTGATATTCTTTTGCACAAAAGATACTGCCCGAACCTGAAAGAGAGGGGGATGGATATCAATAATGCTCAACTTAGCAAATCATAAGCGTAGTTCAAGTTCAACCCATCCATTAGATGGAAGAGACCATGGCTTGAATAGAATATTGGGACCAAAGCTAAATACAACATTCCATAAAACTAAAGACCGTATTTTAATCCAAACCCCCACTTAGTTGATGGGCTATTTTTAAAAGAGTTATTTTCTAAGTAAGAATTTGAACCCTTGACCTCCTTCAAGAAAAAGCTCTTAGGAGAGGTGTGCCATATACGACCAAAGCTAAAGACAACACTCCATAAAACTAAAGACCGTATTTTAATCCAAGCCCCCACTTAATTGATGGGCTATTTTTAAAGAAATTGTTTTCTAAGTAAGAGTTTGAACCATTGACCTACTTCAAAGGAAAGCCCCTAGGAGAGCTGGAGAGGTGTGCCATATAAATGAGATTCGAACCCAAGTTACTACTATCATGAACCAATGACTTTACCAAGTGTACTATTTGGCACGCACATAAGCCTATTAAAAAAAAATTAGCATACATAGACGAGCATTTTTGTATACTGTATACGGGATAGGTGGTTTATAAAATGTTTTATTGTCCATTTTACCCTCGTGATTCGCCAATAACCAGATGGGCATACACTAAGAGCATGCTAAGCTTGCACAAGGCATTTTTTTTTTCTTTTGGGTTTGTCCAGTGCAATTGGCTAATGACATTGCACACAACCTCAATGTTTTATTGCTTTGAGAGTATAGGTCCAAAACGGGTGAGAGTCTGGTACCATAGGACTTTGGTTTCCCTTTTACTCATACCTTCAAAAACAAAATTAAAAAGGAGCCAATGTCTAGGTTCAGTGGGATGAACCTAGTCATGTACTTGGACAAACTAATTATTGGAGTCCCCTTCATTAGTATCTGAGGTGGAGAGATGCTCATGTCGGCAATAAACTCTTCACTCTTTTTTTTATTATTTATAATAATTCATAATAAACCTATGTTTTTGCGGCAAATGATAAACTCATTTAACAAATTATAGTTTTGGATTTCTAATTGCCCCAGTGCAACTGAAACTCCCATTGTCGCTCCAATGAAGTTCAGATTTCTCCAAGTCTTGACTCCTCTCTTTTTGGCCCTCCTCCCTCTTATTTTATTTATTAACATACTCTTCTTCTAAAAAAATTTTGTCCCAGCCAAAAATCTCACCCAAAAACTACCTAAAAGGTATTTTTATGGGTTTTTAGTCTTATACAAGCATCCAAGGTCTGCTTGGCAAATAACTAATATGACATTAAATACATGTCCGTATGGATCCTCACATACACTCCTTGTTCAAATCCCGACATCTCCATCGGGCTAAGAATTTAAATCCATTCAAATTTAATCACAAGTACCTTGATCGGCACGTGGTCAGCCTCCATGAATCTGTACTACAATGTCCTCTAATTTAAATAATATATGGGTGCTTTGATATTATTTGTCACAACTTAGAACCTCACAGATTAGCCGAAAAATATATTTATGAATTTTTAAATTTTATATAAGTATCTTAATTTTTTTTATGAATAATCGATATAAAACTAAATATACATTCGCACGAATACCTATAAAAAAATAAATAAAATGAATATATAAAATCTCATGCCTTTGATAAGCACTATGGCAGGGATATTGGTAGCTTCCTCCTCTCCTCCCCTCCCTCCGTCTAGATTCTTCCGACATAGGTCTTTCACGACATAAGCCGCGCCACCACAAGTCCCATCCTCTAGACAACCCCGCCGCCCTCTCTTCCCATTTTCTCCTTTTTCCCAGCACTCAAAAAAATAATTTTAAAAAAAGCAAGTAGAGCTTCATAGCAGGCTAAAAGGAGATAAATGGGCCAGCCCAGATCTACATTTCTCGGGCCGGACTACTAAAAACTTTGGGCTAGCCTATTTGCATCCCGATGGCCGCACGGGAGCGCTAAATTATTGCGTTAGGGCGGGAAACCAAACCAAGCTTCGGAGAGAGATGGACGGCGAAGCGAAGAGGAACAATGGGTTGCAGAGCCTACTGGAAGCCATCAACTCAACAGAGGTGAGCTCTCCCTCTCTCTCTTCCACCCAAAATCTCCAAAGATTTTCAAATTTGTTCATCGCATTTGCCCCATTTCCTCCTTTCTTTTGGTCCCTTTTCTTCTGCCCAAGATTTTGATATTAGTACGTTTTGTAGCTCTAGGTCCCTATTTAATCCGGTGGAATCTTGTTTGGATTAAGATTTGAGTACGGTCTCGCGTTTTTTTTGATGTGATTGAAGTATTCTGATTCCCTGAAAAATTTAGGGCTTCATTTTCTCAAGGTTTAAGTATGATTAGAAACCTCTGAACAAGAATACATCGTTTATGAAGGACCTTTGATATGCATCAAAATGTTCTTTTTTCTCTGTTTGCACAATTGGTATCGGCGCTATTGAGTCGGAAGGATATCATATCTTAACTTAAGTTTTATGAACGGGCGATAATCAGATTTGGTTGGTCCGTCGATGGGAGAATCTGAGTTAGCAACTTAGCTAGATGAAGGAGCAATCTCTATAAGCAGGTTTTGATACACTCCATTTGTAAATTGAGGCGAATGTATCTCAAGATTTCATATGCCGTAACAAGAGGGGAAAGTCGGGGGATAAATAAGAGTTCGATGTGGCTAGGTTGAAATAATGGGGAGTAGAGATGCATTACCAAAATCCAGATTCATGCCGTGAAAGATGGAACATTGTAAGGCTTTGGGAGAATTTAGTGCATCTTGGATGTCGTTCATATTTTCTCTCGGATAGCTGAGCTGAGGAGATAATGTAAGGTAGATTAAAGAAAAGAGACTTGGTTTATAAGATATGTGATAAAAAAAAATATTCTGAAACTATCGGTATAATTTGTTTAGGAGTCTCCTCCCTTCCCTCAAAATTTCTTCTTCTTCTTACTTGTTTTCTCAGTCCTTTCCCACACAGCGGGTGATGTGCATGAGAACATAATCCAGTAACCAAGCAGGTCCTTGATGTTGTGTCCAATTTAAAGGCATTCATGGATGACAGTTGAATTTGTGATCTAGGTGATTTTAGATCTTTCTGCTGGCTACAATAGCAAGCGACCTGTTACATTATTTAAATGAAAATTACTAAAAATGGCCAGTGACTTCAGACTTGAAAAAAGTGAACCATGAAAAGCGACAGTCTAAAACTTCAAAAAGTGCCAACATTACTCAGGCCAATAACACTTTCACAACAACCTTAAAGCCATCATATGGTGGATACATATGCCTAACATCAAGCACCAAACAGTTCACAACAAAAACAGCAAGGAAGAATCCAAATCCAAGGACTTCAGACTTCAAGAACAAACCGAATATCCCATTCTCCTAAATGTCTGTCTATATGTGTATGTGTGTATGCCACGTTCTGGCTCTTTCCTTGCAAAGCACTTGAAATAGTTATAGAAAAATGAAAACAGAGTCCTGGGAACCTGGGGCTTTTTGTGCGCCTGGGAATGCTAGGTTATATGTACTTTAGGCTCATGTAATAAAATCGTTACTTGCTACAAAGAAAAAAGGGAACAAAGTGAGCAACACTCTGAGGAAACAATGTAATCTGATCAAGGCTATGCCTAGATGCTAATTTATGGGAGGAATCTAACTCTAGAATGAACTTGCTCACTGCTGAAACTCACCGATACAAATATTCCTATCAATTGATGGCATCCATGTAAAGAATACCACTGGCAGGTCCCAAGCGTTCCTTTTGTCAGATTGAACTATCCTCTTCTCTCTCTTCTGTCCACAAGGAAATGAAAGTAGGAGGTCTTCCTCGAACCCTGAAATTGGGCTTGCAAAACTTCCAACTCTCCTAGAAATTTGTGATCGTTACAGATGTTTGTGTCTGCTATGGCATCCAAGTTAAAAAGAAAACCATGCCTGTCCCAGATGGTAATGAAGGAAGGCGAATTTCTTGATCAATGGGAGATAAACAAAAGGAAGACAAGCAGGAGCATGCTAATACTAAAGCACTGTTCATATTAATTCTAGGATAGTATCTAGTTGGATGCTTAAGCTCAGTGCATGGACAGAACTTATTTCATGATTGATTGAAAAATGAGGTGCCTTTGGCTTTTAAGTTGCATGCAAAACTCTCCAAAAAGGTGAATAAACTCCACACATTCAATTATCTTATGGTTTGATGCTTAAGCTCAGTGCATGGAGAGAACTTGTTGCTCGATAGCTTGAAAAATGAGGTGCCTTTGGCTTTTAAGTTGCACCTAAAATTCTCTGAAATGGTGCATAAACTCCATACATTCAATTATCTTATGCTTCTTTTGCAAATCTCTGTTCTTACTTGCTGTTGTTCCTTTTGTTTTAGTTGTGCCTCAATCCTATCATGAAGTTCCATCTCATCTTGGGAGGAAGGTAGTGGAAAAGGACGCATGCACTAAGGCCCTGTTTGTTTCAGGAATGGAAGTATCCCGGAAAAGCAGAGAAGTAGGAATTTTAATGAAAGTAGTAATGACTATATTCTACCATTTTCCTGTAAAATGTTTTTCCGAACAAAAGTGCCCCCCAGTAACTTCCTTCATTTCAAGTTAAGGCTTTGGCATTTCATGAAATAAAGCAAAATAAAACAGAAAGAAGCGGTTTTATTCAAGGTTGCTTCACTTTCTGCTACAACAAATAGGGCCTAAGGGTAGGGGTGTTAATGAGACAGCTCGGCCCTATGCCCGAGCAAAGCCCAAAATTCAGAAGGCTGGTCCAGGCAAAAGCATGCTTGAGGGTCCCAGGGCCACCCCGATCTGATAGTGTGTATCTTCAGTCTAGGCTGGGCTCAAGTCAGGCCCCTGTTCATTTTAGGCCATATCTAAACCCAGATCCAGCACAGAAACTTTCAGGCTTCAATCTTTGTGTTCAGGCTAAAAATCATCCAGGACATTTTTTTTTGTGCCAGGCTGGTTTATTTGGCTGCTTGGGCCACCCTGGCCCTTTGACAGCCCTACCTATCTAAACAGATTTTGGGCTCATGGACTTGACAAGTTAAAGGCTCATTTGATTCCAAAAGAGTGCACTCAAATATTTGGAATAAACTAAGATCTGCCCTTTTCTTAGAAAAAAAGAAAAGAAAAGATCTGACCTTTTCTTGAGTCACCATGTTTCATTTTATTTTTGTCATCTTATTTATTGTTGTTAATGTAATTGGCCCTTGTTCAACTTGCCATGAAATCTTTTTCCTTATGATTTATAAGAGGTTTTCTATGTGAAGCAATCTCCTGTGTAAATAAGTTATGAAAGATGATTACTTATGTGGATTTCATACAATTGCGCCAGTCATTCAAAATATGTTTGGATGACAGCGATATATATGGCCATCTAATAAGTTTATGTGAATAATACAATTTCCATAGGCAGTGATTAAGTGGAATAATGCTGAAAGAGAGTGCCTCAAGATGTTATTTAAAATATTTATCAGTTGTATTACTTTGCTCACTCAAAAATTGGCGTCATTGTCTACCTAGACGCAATTTACTCACCAGAGCACTACAATAGGATTTAGAAGTTAAACCAATAGACACTTATGTTTTCCAATGCAAAACTTTAATGTCAAAGGACAGTTCTTTCAAGATCCAAGCAGATATAGAAGGCTCTGGATGGAACTTATTTGCATAACAATCACTGAGCAGGATTTGCGGTAAATGTATTAATCTAGCTAATGCATGCTACTGGTATTCTGCATTAGAGAGGGTGTTGATACTTTGATGAACTCTTAGTTACTTGAAATGTGGCCTTGGTGAGGACCTTATTTACATGTGTAATTGTTGTCTTGACATTCTAACTTTGATGTTAATTGGGTCACGTCTCTATTAGAGGAGATAATAGGCCATCGCCTGTTTCTAGGAGGTAATACTGTCACTAGATGAACTAAGAAACAGAAACACTATAGCAACTTAAGTGCAAAGCATGTTATTACAGGCTGATGGCTCTGACTGCTTTAGAATGATGAGGTAATCTGCAAGTTGGTGGGTCTTTGGTTCCAAAACCAGGAGAAATTGTTTTGCAATAATGTGCTTGCCTTTGCCTTCTTAATTTCTACTAGCTCAGTTTTGTTTAAGGCCCCATTTGGATTGCTTTTGGAGAGCCAAAAAACACTTCTTGGAGGGCTAAAGGATTTTTTGGATGATTTTAAATTATTTGGTAAAAATTCTGAAGCAACTTTTCTGCTTTCTTCAAAAGCATAAAAAAGTCTACTAGGAAAAAACTTCAATTTGGAGCTTTTGGATAAAAGCTTTACTTGAGATGCATAGGAAGCTATTTTTATTTTGATGAAAATTCCACAGAGACAAAAATATCCAGAATAATAAATATGATATGATATGATATTATTATAATATTATATTAAAATAATAGCATTATATTATTATATTATAATGATATTATTATTGTGATGTAATAATATTATTAGAAAATTATTCTATTATTTTATTATATATTTAATTTATTATCATTATTCAAATATCAACATAAATAATTTATGAATTAAGAATACTTTATAAAAATAGTTTTTGATGGTACAAAGAGTTAGACAATCAAAAGCATTATTGAATGTCCTTTATTGTCATTTTTTGATCCTAAAAGCACTTTTTTACTTTGGTTATCAAACAGATGTTAAAGTTCCACAGCATTTCTCATATATGTAATTATCAACAGCAAATAGCTTTTTATTAAAAGCTCTACTAGTAAAAGCTCTACCGTTTAAACCTTTTTAGACAAAAGATCTACTATCAATAGAAATGTCAAATAAGACCTAAAAGCACATTCTTAGTTTTGTTACTAGACAAATGTTAAATTTTCATAGAACTTCCGAAATGTAGTTACCAAACAGGAAACACTTTTTATTAAAAGCTCTACTAGTAGAAGCTCTAGTGCTCAAAGCTCTACTACCTACAATAATGCCAATCAAGGCCTAAGAGACATAGATAACCACCATTTTGCGAAGAATGTTGCTGTGAACTTTATAGACCATGTAAAATTCTGATGACTAGGTATGTGACTTTTTTATAGAAGCTCATAGTTGCTACTTGTTGCAGATCATGCGTCCCAAAATAGGCATGGAAATATATATGCATCACATGATGGGCTGTGTTGAATTCTTAAGCAGAAAAATCAGATCTGATGGATGGTACACTCCGATTTTCTGATCCTAAAGTAGTATACACCTATTAGAAATTTGATTAGAAAAGCTAATGCTTTGTTGTGTTAACCTGGCATTTTTGGGGATATTCTTGTCTCCCGATATTTCAAGTAAATGGCCGGCCTTCATAATGAGGACACTTCATGGGTTGATAGCTTAGAGTGTACTGTTTTCCCCTTTTCATTTTGCTCTTTCTTTTATGTTTTTTCCCTTTTCATTTATTGATGTCTTAAATTCTGGCTCCAGTTTTTATCTCCTTGTTTCAGTCCTGCATCTTGGATTCAACTCATTCAAGTGACCAACAACTTAATAAGAAACCTTCCTTTTTGGGTTCTTAGTGTTCCAAGAGACCCAATGATGTAATGTGAAGCAATTGAGAAAAATGAAAACATAAAAGAATAGATTAGTGCTAGCATGGAAGAGTTGTTTTCACTACATAAAGTAAAGACTTGAAGTTAGGGGACTTCCAAGGTAAATAGCCATTGACTGCATGTGGGTATTCCAGGAAGCGAGCTTCAATGAAGGAAAAATTATAGGACCATAAGATATCAGTAACTAAGGGATATGCACAGAAAGAGGGAGTTGTATACTTGAATATTCACATCAAGACTATAGCACTCCACTAGATCGAGGCTATCACCAGTGGGATTGCTTGATTTAGAGCAAAGATGAGCATTATCCCATTGGAATGATCTAAATATGTAAGCACACACCTGGTATAGGACCTGGAAAATTTCAAAGTGATCTTCTTTACTGCAATAATGCTTTCTATTGTCATGTAATTTTGCCTGAATGCATACTGTCTGAATAATACTTCGGATCTTGATGATCCACCACCTTGATTATACACCATCTTGCTGGGCCAATCATTACACTATACTTCATATCCACATAATGTTGTTAGCATTATTATTTCCTCAGTCTTTCTATTAATTGTATTATATTTTCGTATTTGGACTTATCTTCCTTATTTTGACTACATAATTATTGGATCCTGCATTATTTTGATTGTCACCAACTTGATTATTTTTCTATTACAGATTTTAGAGAGCCGAACAGCACTTATCAGCCAACTTGGAGATTCATGCCAGTCTGAGACATCTGATCAGACCCTTTTGTTTGAATATCTTGTTGTATCCCGTGCAATTTTCTACTTTTGTGGGTTGCCCTATGCAGTGAATCTAACGGATTTATGGACATGTTCAAACTTCTCATTACCAGATTTTGAAAATGAAACTGGTGGCTAATTGCTATATTAATTTTCTTTTATTCTCTAATCAAATATAGAAATTACAGCAAAGCATGCCGGTGGTTCCAGGTTAGGAATAAGGATTTGTAGGGAAGGGTATGGTATTGTACTTAAAAAGGAATACTTTATGCTTTGTTTCTTTTATGCTCCAACAATGGTGCCTACTGTATCCTCTGTCATATACTTATTTTAATTTGAATTTTCCTCTGAAAACTAGTATTATGCAGTGTTTTTAATATGAGAAGGCTGTTTTCTGCTGTTATACTTTCCTATATTATAAATTTCTATGAACCATATATTTTTAGCTAATTCTACTAGCTTCTTTTAAGATGTTACACAAGAAAACATACAAGTTATATCCAAGATTCTGCAATGCGGAACATATATAATTTTTTAAGAATCATATCTTACAAAATTACTACCAAATGAAATTCCTGTCCTGGTACTTTTGGTTTCTGAAGCATCTTGACTGATGTGACAAGTATTAAAACGATCTTGCATGCATTTTTGAGAATAACCAACCTTTATAATTTTGATCACCTTAACAGAAGTTTGGACATTTTGGAATGACTCCCCATGCTTGGGTGCATCACAATGCATGCTAAACAAAGTAATCTTGCATGTAGCTGCAAAATACTTGGAATCAGATATGTCTGATTGCCCACGTCAGTTTCTCATTCTTGGAATGAAGGTAATTTTTGCATATTTCAGAGCATTATCCTACATACAAGGTCTCTCAAACTAAAGCATTACTTTATGCAAACTTGATTGGCGAAATGATGGAAAATTCCAAGAATCACATGTCAGGCAAGCGTATGGTGCCAAAAACATCTTCTAGTCACACTTGAGTCATCTGATGAGCTCCAAGATGAAAACCATTCTAGCCTATTTTTTCAGGTACGCAGATCACTTGTTCCGAACTTTATGTGCAAAGACCTAATTGTTCCTATGGATGAAAACAAGGAGCACTCATATTTTCTTTTTATCATAAAATTTAGTGTCCATAACCTACAACTAATCAGAAACAACAACTTGAGTGTCGAGGTAAACAAGGGGCCTTATCTCATTGATTTAGAGCAAGTGTACAGGTTGTGTCTAAGGTTGGTTTTTCTCCAATTCTGAGTCTGTAAAACAAAATCTCTTGTATTCATTTCTCACCATGTCCGTTGAAGTCTTTGCAGGTCTCCTCTTTTCTAATTATCTTCCTGGCGCCATCTGTTTTTTTTTTTTATGGCATGTTTCAGTGTTCGGATTGGGATGTGACGGAGTCATAGAATCTAGATCATTAATCCATACTAACTATTCTCTGCTCTTAAGAGGATTCGGTTAAATTAATATATCTTTTCAAGAGAAATATCTTGCTTCCCAATTGGACCAACTTATTGTATAGAGAAGAAACCTTTCTGTCTTCACTTGTGGCTATCATCTGCTTTACTGGCTTATTGCCATGACTTGTGCTAAGAGATGACTGAAACAATACTATTGGAAAGATCATTCGAATTTACCTATGCCTCATCCTTGAAATGCAATTGCCATAAAAATTAAAATAATCTTTATGATTTTCTATGCATATTATAATTTGTAAATTTCAAAGTGGCCACAAATTTGGATAACTCTTTTTTCCTCAATGTTTTTTTGGGTGTGTGTAATGTGCACTTATGTCTAATCAAGTAATAGGAAAGACCTTATTGGTTCTGGTTGAATTTCAAGTCGTCGTAATTCATAAGACATGAATCCATGTACTTTATAGAGGAAAGATAAGATTTACAAAAAATTTACAGTTTTCCTCACATCTTTCTTATATCACATAGTTTTATGTCTGCATCTCTCTTTTTTTTTCAACTTTTCGCACGGCCTAATCGTCTTCTTTAATAATGTCACTCCTTCTTAGAACTGTCAACATTGTTTGTTCTCGTGCATGTCCTTCAAGTTTTGTCGTATGTGATTGATTTCTTATTTTTGTTAAAATATGTCTTTATGCTTGCAAATTTATTTCTGCATGGTAAATGCTAAGTTACTAATCAATATCCTTCTGTTGCAGTTAATTTTGGATTCTTTAAGTTTCTCCTCTACCACCATTTCTCTTTTGACAAGATCTCCCTTCAGAGGGGACAAGGCGGTGATGCTTATTGTTGAGAATTTTGTTGTGGAATTATTAAGCTTTACAAAGACCATAATATTGGAGATCAAGGTATTACTTGGTATTGAATATTATTTATGTAATTGTGAAGCTTGAATGGAAGCTGGAACTTGGAAGGATGCAAAGAATTTACTATGTTAAGCAGGTTTTGGAATAGTCCAATATAAAGACCACCCCCTAGGTTGTACCATACAGTGTTTATAGAGATGGTAAAACTATTCCTAATCAATACTCATACATTATGTACACACACTGTGTGTGCATGTGCATGCGTGAGAGAGAGAGAGAGACTAAAGATCACTAGGTAAATTCAATACCAAATCCTACAGGTTTATCAAGATGGTGGGCCATTTAAATGGGAATAGCAACACTATTAATAATTATTTGGAACATCTTAAAAAATGTGCATGCTAAAAGCCAGTGGAGATTTCCAAGAATGAATTCAATATAATAATGGACTCTGTCAAAACAACGATCCATTCCTGTGCTTAGTATTTGGATATGAAAGCTTGTGAACATTTTAAGTTTGTAAGTATTTTACATAAGCAATGATCAATAATATGGAATTATCAGTGTAAGGTCCATCTTGTACTTTGCGCAAGTAGTATGTAGGCTAAAGTAGTTGGCTCAGGTAGGTGGATGCACATAGCAAGCATGCACATATGAACACACATATGTACATATATACGTACACATACATTGCGTATATATTTTATACATTTACATATGCACACGCATATGTCTTTTACACATTATAATATGTATACATGCAGATGAATCCATGCAGTCATGCACTTACGTGCACTTGTGTACAAAATTCTGAATCCACATCATTTAAGATGTCAGAAACCTGACCAAATGTCCTGACAGTTTCTTATTATGCATTAAATGGTCATGAAATGGACGACTTTGGGATAAATAATATGATGTGGTTGGACGTGCCTATATTTCCTAAATTTGGTCCAAACATATTTTAAGATATGTAAATCCTGTTCAACAGCGTTGATTCAATTTACATGGCCCATCTTTTTTTTGAAACTAGCCCATCCATTTTCATACTAGACAAATGTACACGAGGCATAAGAAGAGTGTGGATTATGTATTTGAGAACTGTCAAATGGTTTATTTTGCATCCTCTACTGTGCTCTGTATTCTAATGTTCCCTTTGCTGCCTGCACCCCTGATATTTCCAAACACCCACCTGTTTGACTTGAATTCTAACAGTAAATGATGACAATAAATGTTATTTTTCTTCTAGATTCTTTTTCTAAAGTCTAGTGATCTTTAGCTTACTTCCTGAAGTATAGAAGTTTTTAGAACTAAAATATTCCTTAGGTCATCTTGTAAAACTATTGAGCTATATCTGTCGAGCAGTATCTATGTTGCTCTGTTTCTCTTTTATATGTATAGGGTTTGCGAGATGCTTCAACCCTTTGTTCCACGTCATATGTATCCTAATTCTTAGTACATTCTTATACAGAAAATTCATTCAATTGCTTCAGAAGTACTCAAGGTGGCTCAAGTGGTTCTGGATGCTGCAATAAAGCTATGCAGAGCATATTCTCAAGCCACTAAATGGGATTGCTATGAGATAAATGTTGACAGAAATGAAGGATCAAAGGATGATAAAATGATGGATTATTGTAGTCACATCATCAGCATAACAGTTTGCACCATAGAGAATTTGTATGAACTGGGAATCTTTGCAGCTTCTGGAGGGAGTCTTGCTAGTGTGCTAAATGTGTCGTGGAAAGGTGTTGTTTCTTTACTGCAACTTGGTAAAGGGGTTTTAGCTGAAAAGATAGTTGTGGGCAATATTATTCTAACCCTGGTTTCACTGGCCATTGAATCTCTGAAATGTGCTTCCCAAGCACTGTCTGCAACATTACAAGAAACCCTGGCCATAAGTGAAGCAAAAAGGACATTTCTACCGATAAAATTTTACTTGATTAATGCTGTACGGATCTCCTCTGAGTTTCCATGTGAAGCCATAAATATACATAAGGAGATAACTAGGTGTGTGCTGTTGATCTCATCTTTAGGCATTTATTTTAGCAAAGACACGCATCTCAGAGCTGCAAGTGAGGCACTGGTAGAGTTCCTGGAACCGACATCCTTTCTCCTATTACATACACTACTGAATTCAGCTGAGATAAAGCCTGAATCCAAATTCCTTATCATGGATTGGTTATTTAAAGATGAGATTGAGTCTGATTCCATAGATCTGGAGAATAATGTTAATACTGCTGCAAAGTCAACTTCCTTGGATAGCTTATTCACTGTGGATTCTGATGCTATCCCCAGAACCAAAACATTAATGCTTGGCCGTGTTATTGTATTCTTGTATCTTCTGAAGACTTCTACAGTTCTGAGAGAAGAAATGGTACTTGGAATCTCTAGGAAGTTAGAGTGTCTTCTGAATATTTTGATGCATGAAGAAGTCTACTCTTCCATTCTTGGTTTGCAGATACCTGTTCTGTGTGGTTTTGGAGCAAACCCTGGGGTTGTTTGGCAATCCATGTTATCTTCTGTTTTGCATGCCCTAAAGACTTTCATTATTGTCTCATCTTCTTTGGATCCAGCTTGGATGGAGGTGGAAACCTTTTTATATGAGAACCTTTTCCACCCTCATTTTCTGTGTGTGGAGATTGTTACAGAACTCTGGGGCTTTATTATGCGTCATGCTGAAACTGATATGGTCAATTGCATTCTTAACAGACTCTTTTTATTTTTAAAGATGATAGCATCATCAGAACCAGCTCTTACACCCAATAGTGCTCTAAGAAAGATGTCAAGATCAATATGTGTGCTTCTCACTTATGCACCTGTGGCCATTGTAGATCATGTTTCCACTTCTATACTAAGTGATAATTCCACCTTTTTGTCATCTGTCATCTATTTAGCATTACTCATGGAGGGATTCCCTCTGGATTCATTATCTGATAACATAAAATCACTTGCCACTCAAAAAATTGTCACTGCATTTTATGGTTTTATGGAGACTAACTCCAGTGAACTTGCGTTGAATATTTCTCCAGGATCTTGTAGTTCCAGTTTACCTGGACTACCTGTGTATGCTTTATCATCTGCCTTACGTTGTTGGTAAGCAACAGACTGTTGTGAATGAAATTCCAGGTTATTCAGAGTTAATCTTCTGAGCTAACCAGTTTAAACTCCATGGCTAACCTTTTTTTTCTTTTTTTCAGCCATATCAAGAATTCTGATTTAATTGATGAAAAAAAAACTTTGAAGGTCCTGAAATTTATGCTTTCTGTCATTCATGGGTATAAAAGTGCCATTGATGCTGTGAAAGATCATTATGCCAGACTTCTTGGCATGACTTTAGATATCATCTCAAATATGAAGCATCTTTTTGGTTCTGATGAATTTGCAAAAGTAATCTTGGAGCTTCATACCATTTTTGCATCAGGTTCTGCTGATGCCGATTCATTTTTGTATCAGTGCAAGCCTTCTCTAGCTTCTTTCATGGCTGGTCTTAGTCACATGGAAATAGCAGAAGGGGAAGGTAGTGCACTGTGTTCTGCAATATGGGAATTGTATCATGTGCTATTGAGGGAACGACATTGGGCATTTATTCATTTGGCTATTGCTTCTTTTGGCTATTTTGCTGCTCGTACATCATGTACCCAACTCTGGAGGTTTGTTCCCCATGATGCAGCTCTCTCATACAATACGGATACGGGGAACGAGACAAATGAAGACAGATTCATGTCTGAATTGAAAGGATTTCTTGAAAAGGAGGTGGCTTTGAATGAAGTTACTCCATCTGAAGAGCAGCTAAGTCTTCTTGATAAGGAAGGGATAACACTGAAAAAATTAAGCAAGTTATTAAATACCATTCCACAAGTTTCTGGCTCTGAAACCATGGAGATGAATGCTGAAAGTTGTGTAAACAAAAAGAAGAGAAAGCTTCCAGATGGAATTTGTGAAGGAATGGAATTGCTTCAGAGTGGTCTGAAGGTTATGCGCAATGCTCTTTGTCAAGCTGACTCTGTTGGACTCAGGGATGAAATCTCAACTCAAATATCTTGCCTTGAAGATGTTATTTCTCGTCTAATGGTTCTGTCTGATAATGTGTGAAAGATTGTGTATAGAGCCCAAGATGGAGTTTATATCCTCAAGGGAGTATTGGTATCTTGTGAAATGCAATGTAATCACAATTCTGAAACCAGTTTGAGCATCAAATAGCATACCAGTGGGATGACCTGTATGATATTTGTACGTTGACTTGAAATCATTCAAAAATAAAATTACCTTTTCCCTTTTCATTGGAGATGAAATAGTTGTTGCTACTGGTAAAAATTGTTATTCAATGAGCTCTTGGCTGTTATTGATTATTCTTCTACTTTGGGTTAAACTTCAACATGTGCTTGGTACTGCAGCAGGCTCCTCCCAAGATTCACTGTAGTTTGTGTGCTTTCCTTAAGAAAACGTAGCCACATTCAGGGCCTGAAAGGTCCTCACTGTGCTATTACTGTGATGTGTTGATATATTTGTTGTGTGATTTCTGGGATTTCCTGGTATTCTCTCTTATGATCAATAACAGTTGGTGGGCTTCATCACCCCTCAAGAAAAGTAAAAAGAAAAGAAAAAAGACTTCTGGATTTTCCCAAGTTGTCCATGGTAGACGAACTATAAAACAGGTAGCTGATCTCTAATTGGTTGATGGTCACATTTAAGAAACTAAAATGACCAAGCTTTTTTTATCATGGTCAAAGATTAATTCAAAAGAACTTGGTGCACTGGATCTTTTTTAAAAATATATTCTAAACCTGCTACAATGTGCTAGATCTTTTCATGGTTCTCCTAAAGTAGCAGAAGCTTTCAGTGGAATCTGAAGATCAGATACGGAGTTTTGAAGACCTCTTAGAAGTCATTGCAATGAAAAAGCAGGCAAATTTCACGCTAAGCATGAGCATCCATTGCAAGAGTGGGTATCAGGCTGGATTTTCTGAGCCTGCACTAACTGTAAGTCTTGATGTGAACTGTAGGATTGAATGATCATCCAATTCTTTGGTGTCGACGCCGAATCCATGTTCCAACTGGTCTGTAAAAATTTTTCGTATCCCTGCACAGGCATTCTGGTTGTTCTTTAGTAGGATCTATCAATGTTTTAGATATCCAAGTAGGAATTTTGATTATTCTATGCAGAATATTAAACTAAACTAAATTTATAAGTTGTTGTTATTTGACTGTATCCAGATTCCAGATTCCAAGGCTCAAGTATCCACGCACATGCACCCACAAAAGAAAGAAACCTAAATGTTCCAGGCCTCTCTTTATACTCCTAATTATTCGTTCTTATGAAATTGGAAAATACAGTCACATGCCAACTTCACTGCAAAATTATTTTTAATCTAAAAGCTCTCGGGAACCACACCACTCCACAAACATCACAAGTACCAAAAGACTCGTCTGATGGAGCTCTTGCACTGTTGGAAACTTCAAGGAAAATGTGGCTTTGTTTCCTAATGCACCCACAACACTAGGTGAATCTACCTGGTATGGAACATGGTTTCTTAATTGATTTGGGTTAGGGACAATTTTTTGTCATCCTAGGAGTTGGACAGTGTTTGTTCACACATTGTGGATTAGCTTAATAGAAAACAATTGCTAGAATCTTATCTTAGTTGCCAACCTGCACGACGTTGAGATCTCCAGAAGGTTGGATCGTAAAGTTTCTGATGAATTTATTCTAAGTTGTTAAGTTTCATTGAAGTCTCAATTTCCTGTGCAAATAATGTTTGTACTCATTTCTTTTGTGCTTTGATCTAAAATGGTTCAGTAGTAAAGCTGATCATGGGTCAAACCTCAAGTCTAAACTATATCTATTTATAGTTGGGTTTCGGGCCAAGCCTATTTAAAATTTGATATTTTATATTCCTAAGTCTGACCTATGATCAGCTCTATTTAGTAGTTAATCTGCCTAAAGATAACGCACATAAAGGAGATCTATTTACGCAGCATGACATTCCTTGCAACAATTTAGGGTTTTTTTAGTCAAGTAGCCAACCTCAAGTAAAATAGCATAGTTTAATCGAAGCCATTCTGTATCGATCGGTAGGCACAAATCAAACTTCTATCAGATGAATGGTGTTCTGATCCAGACTTTTTATAACATGGACCGTGCATCTGTATGATCACGAACAAGCAAACCAGACAGACAGATAGATAGACAGACAGGTAGATAGAGTCGCAAGACATGGATAAACTAGAAAACATGACCTGTTTACCAAGTAGATACAAGAGAAACTCAGCATAAATTGTGCATTCAACCAAAAGCCCCTCTTCAATTGGTTGCCTTCATTGGCTATTCCAATTCAAATTTCCACCTCCTTCAGAATCCAGAAGAGCCCCACTATCCAAATCCAAGATCCCACACCTTTTCCTTTAAGCTCTCAAGTCTCAACACCCACACCAATATACAACATGTAGTTAAAGAAATGAAGGGTGGTATTGTTAACTAATCTAAGCTCTCAACACTCACACCAATATACAACATGTAGTTAAAGAAATGCAGGTGGTTTTGTTAATATATACATATCCATGACCTTAGATGCCAAGTGCAAAGATGGAGCTTTCATCCATAACCTCGGAGAAGGAGGAAGGAGCAGAGGCATCTTTGACTCCCCATAAAGGGAGACCCAATTGCAGCTGCCTTCCCCCTCTCTTACCATTCCCAATAACGTTAGACAGCTTTTCACCCTTTTCCTTCTCAGGATCTGCATCCGCCCCCACTCGAGGACAAAAAGATCCGCAGCTAAAGCAATCTACCAACCATTAGCTCAAGGCTGGTCCCCAGCCTATGGCTCCTTAAAAGAACTGGCGGTCCCGGGGCCAGTCCGGGCTTTGATGCTCTGAGACATTGAGAGTGATTTGTAGTTTTCTTTTTGTTTTCTATCAAAAGTGATTTTTCTTTTTTCTTTTTTTTTTTGAAAATAGATTAGATTTGTGTTGCTAAATCCAATGCAAGCGGATCCAAATATACTACATAACTTTAAACTTTTCTTGAATATAAAAATTAATTTTCCTTTCATAAAATGTTTATCAGTAATTTGTTTTGTTAGTTATAATTATATGCAGTTAGCAATCAAATCTTATATGAAATATGGTTTTGATAATGTTCTATAATTTATTGCGTAATATGCTTGCGAAATGATTAAGCAATCAACTTATACATTTATTATATTTGTAAATTGGATTATTTTGACCCAATTTGACTTAAAAACTTCAATGGATTGAAAAAATTAATGTGAAGTCCGATCTGATTCAACCTAAACAGAATTGGATTGGGTTTAACTGTAACTTTTTTAAGATTTGAACTATGCCCATCCTCAATCCAACCCAATTCGTTTGCCATTTGAGCCTTCTCGACTAAAATAGCTTATGTAATCAAGCCTAAAAAATTTCCTCAAGGATTGGAAATGACGTATATAATGAAGAACGACCATGGAAGGAGACCGACAGCAACATTTCTTTTGGATCGAATCATGGCTGTTATTTGTACATTTGAATTTTGGACGATACCATGCGCATCTAAATCAATCTATATCAAGATGGCTTATGATGTTTCATTGTGTCTACCGGTACAGTGTAGCTTGGATGCTGCACCTCATATAATCATCCTTTGTTTTGACATTCCTAGCACCAGTTAGCACGCAAGGTAATGGATACCATTATTTCCACCCCATAACGTGGTTTCATGCAAAATATTTACTTAACAACACAGCGTAGGATTGGCTGGCCTCTATCCGAGAACCATGTCATCACAATGTTGCTTATTGTTGTGAGTGTGGCTGCAGCTAGAAAACTTTTGTTGAGGATTAGGTTATAATGTCAGACCTATCCATCTAAAAGCTCGAGTTTTGAGGTGAGATCTTAACATAATATTAGAGCCCATCAATCTTTCTTGCTTATCGAGATCTTCACCCTTCCACTTACTAATCCACATTATGCGTATGAGAGGAGGTGCCGAGGAATCATAGTTCTATTTTGGATAGGTTAGGAACCTTTTTGATGCTTATATACTTTTGGACTTATCCATATAAATGTTCGAGCTTTTAAATAGAATCTTAATTTGATTCCGTGGCATAACCAGCATGTGATCTTTTAGAGTTGATGCAAACGTACTTCTCAAAGATAATATTACAAAGCCCGCTGTGAAATCATAATCAACATTTGATTTCTCTTTTCTTGTTGATAGAAAAAAACATTAAAAATATTAAGTGAAAAAGAGTATACATCCCTATGATTTGGAGATATGTTATGATTAAAGATTCATTTGGTTCGCAGAAAGAATTTTTTCTCTCAGAAACTGATACTTAGATATATAATGCTTTGGAAGGTAGTTTTTACGTATTTGGTTGGCTATAAAAAATGGCACATTTGAAAATAATATATATTTGATGGAGCATCTATTTTTTTAAAAAATATGTAATATAAAAGATTTTACCGTATTCTATCTAAAAGCTTAAAATATTTTTGACAAAAAACAATTCTCATTTCTAGCCGGTAAAAATTTGACCTTTTTTTTTTTTATGTCGAGCTCCTTTTTTTGGCCAACTAAATTAGCCCTAATAGTTGATAGGAAAGTTGTTACTGGAGTTTTCAGCCACAATAAACCAAAGTGCATATCGGAATGAATTTTACAATCCCATATCAACAGTGACAAACTAATCAAACCAATGACCAACGAAAAGTCTCCCTCCCCGTCGTTATTTTTTTCCTCCCCCACCACAAAACATTCTCTTCAATCAACGTACGTAAAGCCTCCAAATGAGATTATGAAACAGCCAATGAGGCCAACGGCGGACCAAAAAATCCATCACCACCGTCCAACCCCAACCTCAGCGAAAAGACGCCTTCTCCCTCCTGGCTGTCCATCCCCCCTTCGTTCACCGCCGATTCGGTGTCCCTCGGCGGACGCGTATTTTGCTGTGGGCCCCGCTGCCCCAAAAGAATGGCAGAAATATTTCCACAAGGTTCCTTCCCCGCCCTTCCCTCTACTCTTCTCTACCAATTTTTTTTTAAAAGAAAATCTGGTACTTGGAATAATTTCATCTCCTCTTCTGTGGGGGAATATAGAGGGAAAGAGAGCTAGTTTTCTCTCTTCGGTGAAGTTTTTCTCCCTCTGTTTCCTTCCAAAATCCTTTGCGTTCGTGCTGTTCTGTCCTCCATTCCTTTCTTGATTCCCTTTTTTTTTTCCCTCTCTATCTCTATCTCTATCTCTATCTCTATCGCTTTCTCGCTCTTCTTCTCTTTTCTCTTTCTATAATATATTATTTTGTGAGCCACATGCATCGCCTGTAGGGCCTGTCGCTTCAGAATCACAGATCAGAGGTTCCCGCTGTTCCATCCCTTCCTCAAGGAGGGAGGTGGGTTTTCTCCAAGAAACTCCCTCTTCGGAGCAAGATTTCCTTGAATTCGGCTGCTGGGTGGGCTCAAAATCGGATCTTTATTCTTGGGTTTTCGCCGGTTTTCCGCCTCTGGTCACCGGCGATTCGGAACCCAGTTCTTGGCGTCGAGTTTCATGTGTTTTTCCGTGGAAAGTTCGGTTCTTGGGGGAATGGGTATTGCGTTCTTGCTGTGATTGTGGTAAAGTTTCGATTTTGATCCTTTTGGTGTTCGTCTGATGGCCGGAATCGATGCTGCGAAGTATGCCCACAGCCCCGTCCACAGGGCGGTGCTCGCCAGGGACTACGCCGGCCTGAAGAGGATACTTGCCGCGCTGCCGCGGCTCGCCGACCCTTCGGAGATCCGGACGGAGGCGGCGTCGCTTGCCGAGGAGGAGAAGGCCGACCAAATCTCGGCGGTGATCGACCGGCGGGACGTCCCAAATCGAGAGACGCCGCTCCACCTCGCCGTCAAGCTCGGGGATGCCACTGCCACCGAGATGATCATGGTGGCCGGCGCTGATTGGAGCCTCCAGAATGAGCAGGGGTGGAGTGCTCTCCAGGAGGCAATTTGTACCCGGGAGGTGAATCTTGCCAAGATAATAGTCCGGCACTACCAGCCGCTAGCTTGGGCCAAGTGGTGCCGGAGGCTGCCACGAGTCGTGGCGACGATGAGGAGGATGAGGGACTTCTACATGGAGATCACCTTCCACTTTGAGAGCTCGGTTATCCCATTTATATCCCGAATTGCGCCCTCCGATACCTACAAGATTTGGAAGAGGGGTTCCAATCTTCGGGCCGACATGACTCTGGCCGGTTTCGATGGTTTTCGGATTCAGCGGTCTGACCAGAGCATTCTGTTCCTCGGGGATGGCTCTGAGGATGGGAAGGTGCCACCCGGATCACTGTGCATGATTTCTCACAAGGATAAGGAGGTGATGAATGCTTTGGATGGCGCCGGGGCTCCAGCCAGTGAATCGGAGATCCAGCAAGAAGTGTCGGCGATGTCCCAAACAAACATCTTTCGGCCAGGAATTGATGTGACTCAGGCTGTGCTGCTCCCACAATTGACATGGAGGAGGCAGGAGAGGACAGAGATGGTTGGCCTGTGGAAAGCCAAGGTGTATGACATGCATCATGTGGTGGTGAGTGTGAAGTCTCGGCGGGTCCCCGGTGCTATGACGGATGAGGAGTTCTTTTCGTCCTGCAATGAGAATGATGCCGAGAGTGAAGAATTTGAGGACATCCTCACAGAGGAGGAGAGGAAGCAATTGGAAAATGCACTTAAGGTGGAATCCCCGGATACGACTGAAGAAAGTCAGGCTGATGGGTTCATTGCGCACCGGCATAGTTGCTATGAGCAAAGGGAGATCCCGATTGATGACATGAGTAGCTGTAGTAACAGTGAGACTAAGCAAGAGAAAAAGGGTTGGTTTAGTGGTTGGGGAAAGAGGGGTCAGGCTCACAAGCAGGAAGGGCAGAAGAAGGTTGTGCCGCCAAGGAGCTCACTTTGTGTGGATGAGAAGGTGAGCGATCTCCTTGGTGATTCTCCTTCTAGGTGTCAGGGTAGGCCAGGAAGATATTCAGTGGAGGTTGATCTGAGAAGAGGAAGGGATAGGGATTCAAAAAAATCTGTTGCTAGTTTGGAAAATGGACATCGGCATAAGGAGAGCAGCAAGGAAAGTGAGTATAAGAAAGGTTTAAGGCCTGTTCTCTGGCTTTCTCCGAACTTTCCTCTTCAGACTGAAGAGCTGCTACCATTGCTTGATATTCTTGCAAACAAGGTCAAGGCAATACGTCGTCTGAGGGACCTACTTACAACAAAGCTTCCTCCTGGAACTTTTCCAGTCAGGGTATGAGACTTCAACTACATGATTTAGGCCTTTTCTTTTAAAAAAAATAATTTTAGTACGATGATTAACTCCAAACAATCACTATGTCCTTTGATCACACCTGTGCTTTACTATGATTTTTACAGCTGTCATGGGATATATTTGCATTATTATAGTGTTTCATTTTGTACTTGCTTTCCCGATTCTTCTGTAATACTAAATATCTCTCACTTATTGCGTGCTCTTGGTTGTATGGCATTTAGAAGTAGATAGGTGCTATATACCCACTTTAATATCTTAAATTGTTTTAATCGTCACCTGCTGAAAATAGCTTATGGAATGCAACACTAAAAGACCATGCCTTGTTGGAACTGAATTAGTTGTCCTACATGATTAATGTTATCAACAGAAACTTCAACCATTGAAGAAAATATTCATTTCTTTGCATCATGCTTCTTCTTTGATCAAACTGATGGTTATTATACCTTGTAGTTTTTGTCTCCTTTATAGTTCTTATTCAAACTTTTCTTTGAAGCAATTGGAATTGCTTTTGTCACTACACCACCAATGCACTTTTTAGTTTATCTATGTCAATAACATCTGTCTTGCTAGTAAATGTTGAAAGTGATTATAGAATTTGTTGGCATGTTGGTCAGTGAGTTCTTAATAGTTAATGGCAGAACAAACCCTGTGTTGTAATGTATCTGAAATATCTTATATAAAGTTGAAGATTCTTAAAAAACAACCCTGATCTATTTGAAAAAGAAACAACTTTACCATCGCAAAATCTTGGTCATCCTTTTGGTGATCATGCAATCGGTTAGAAGTAGAAAAGCTAAATACTTGGGTTGAATATGTAGCTATCAGTAAGTTACATGTCTTACAAGGAGTTCTTATTCTGATGCTGAATTTATGGTTCTAGTCTAATGGTCTCATCCTTCAAATTTTTTATTGTACTATTATTCTTGTATAAATGCAGTTGTAGTTCTCAATCTTGTGATTTATTCTATAATTGATGGGACAATGATGAGAAGTTGGTGAGAAGAAAATCTATGTAATGTTTTTTAGTTTTATGCTATAATGTAATGAAGCTAACCACCTCCTTTGGTCTTTAAGCCCAATTATTTTGCTTTGGGGTTAACTATCTTTAAATCTATTCCTCATGCTAATTTTGGTTCATTTTTGTTTTGGGATTTTATTTCAATTTTTTATCCATGGATGTAGTTGTATTGTTAGTCTTCTAATTGAGACTTCACTTTGACCTTGTAGAAATGCTTCTTCGGAACCTACTTCATGTTTGAATGTGGAGTGTTGTAACAATGATAAGAGCCATTCAACATTGTTGTTTGCTTAAGACTTATCACTACCTATTAAGGCTAAAATAACTGTAACATTCTCCAGATCCTTTTTCACATGTCACGACCTCTATATTTGCAAAATTTGGCCTTTCTTTCCACTTTCTAGACCCATCAATGCACATATGAGCAAATCTTTGTATTAGATTCTTGTGGATCTCCATGGTACAAGAGCATACCTTCTCATTAATTTTACATCACATTGTTCTTGATCAATACAATTCTTATGCTTCCTCTAGTATATTTACAATAAGTTGCCACTCAAACTCTTAGAAAGACCTCTTCACTTCATCCAACTTTAATTATCATAAGCATATTTGTTTCTATCTCTCCATTCTTTCTTAATGCTTCAACTATAGGTTAATATTGCTTACATGGGGAATCGAATGCTTTGATGTCACAATGACTGAAGATCAATTGATGTGCCCGATGGAAGGATGCATTGGATAAAAAAAACAAAAAAACAAAAAATTGACATCATGCAATCATGAAAAAAATCCAGTAAGGTTGAAATATTATAATCAGTGGGATATTAGTGCATACTTGATCCATATCCATGCGTTTGGTGCATTTGATGAGCAAGTTGAAGTCTGAAAGTCAGTTCAAATCTTGACTGTAGCTGATGCCTAGTCTGAAAGCATATCTGAATGACTGATATTTCAAGGGATGAGGTGTTCTCTGGAATAGGAGGGACAAAGTGCGTTTTTGAATCCTAATATACCCAGGCGTTAGATGAAGAGATGAGATAAAAATACGGTTTTTCATGTGATGAAACCCACAAGGCTCAACAAACTTGACTGTTCCCTGACATACTGCCAACATGGTCTCCCATGTAAAAGGAGACATGAGCCACTCGAGAAACTCCTTGGACTAGATCAACCAGTCAAACCAAAGATCCTCCAAAAAAATGAAAATAGAAAAGGAACAAAATAGATGTTACCATGCATTGATCTAAGGTACTACCTATAACTTCGATATGCATGGGCTAGTAGATAGGGAGATCTGTTGATATGGATGACAGTATACAAAGGTGGCCCTATCGTTCTAAGATTTTAAAGCAAATAAGATTTTGCACTTAGTTGGTATACAAATTTTGTTATTTTGCTTAACTAATCAGATATCAAAATATGATCTTGTGTCACTTAAGTCAACTTTCTGGTCTTTTTAATCATGGTGATAATTACAAAGATGTGAAATCTAGATAGCCTCTCATGCAATGTTGCTTTCCCAGACCGGTAACTGAATGAAAATTTTAGTGTATAGCTGATAGTTGTTTCTATAGTTACTATAATCAAAGGATCTCGTAGACTCATACATCTTTTTCCTTTGTTATTTAGTAGGCCATTTAGAGTTGGAGTTGCAAGCATGGTTTTGGGGCAGTTGTTCTATATGAATGTAGGGATATTTGATCTTTCACAGCAGCATCAAAAGTAAAAAATGTGAGTATGAATTGATTGTTTGCATAGAGTTTTGAGGGGGGGGGGGGGATCTGTTGAAGATTCCATACTGAAATGGGGGATAGGTACTATGAGAATTAACCTTGCCTTGGAAGAGTTGTATTTGGACTTTGGATCAGCAGGACCATCATGGGCTATGTCAAACTCAATACTGGCCTTCTGAGGTAGTCATAAGGTTGGCATAATGGCGGGTTCAACAAGAACTTGTGGATTTAGCAAATTTGATGCAGGAGTGATAACCCAAAAATAAGCATGCTGAAGAGCTGAATCTATGCATACCTGCTGTGATATCACAAGGCAAACATTTCGATTGAATTTAACTTCAACCTCTCCATGGTAAAAAGAATGTAGGCTATGGTTATGTTTGGTCGCTAGACCACTAGGTTCTTAATCCCTGTGGCTCTCACCCTCATTCCTTTTGAGGAGGGTGGCTGGTTTTGCTTTGCATCAAAGGTTCATGAAGGAAAGTCTTTATCTCTTTTTCCTTAATGTTTGACCTGTTCCTTTTCCAGTGATATTTATATTGTATTGTCCGGTGGCGGAGCCTGGATTTTAAGTGAGGGTAGGCAAACAATGAAGCAATGTTGGAATAATCATTATCTAAATCTAGGACATTTGAAAAACAATGCTGCCTCGTGTTTTCTCAAGAATATTTAGTAGATACAACAGGAACATGCATCAAGTAATGGTCAATCAATAAAAAATTTAAACAGCATTAGAACTTGGAAAAAACAACGATTCAAATGTTATGCAATTGTAATGAAATAAATTGAACAATAAGAGTTGCAAGAAAATAAACAAAAAAACTCGAAGCATGCATCAAATATAACTCACATGTGCACTTCCGTTCTTCTTCTTCTTCTAATTTTTATATCCCATCCAGACAAAGTGAACAAGAAATCCTCACGAGATTATCCTATGGCTACCATGAAGTAAACATCTAAAAATTTGAGTGCCTCAAATATAGCACCACCATATAATGGTTTCATCCATTAACGCATGACAAAATGGATTAAGGACCAAATGACATTTCTGTGCATGCTACTTCATGTAAGGGAATCTTGATTCCTGAATTTCTGCATTGTACTTATAAGGTGTAATTGAAGTTTAAAAAAGATTTAGGATGGTCTTTAGATGCAGCTTTTTTCTCAAATTTAGAACTTAATGGAGTTGCTTGTGATTTTTTTGTAATTAAGAAACTAGAGTTTTTCTGTGTTTGTAGGGCTAGAGAAGTAAAGATTAGATTGGCAAGTACTAAATCATCTCTTGGAATTGTGTATCAGGCATTGATGTAAACGGACAACCTATGAAGCTCCAATCTTTGAAAAGAGCTTTTTCGGAGTAGTAATTGAATAACTTACTTATTTTGGAACTCTCTCTTCTCTTTCTTCTCTCTTCACCCTCTCTTTTCCTCTTGCTTTCTCTTTAAGAGGAGGCTTTCATAGACATCTATCATGGTCCTAGGATGTCATTGAACTTGTTAATCTGCTTAGATTCCTTAGCCTGTGTTAATTCTGGTTGTGGCTTCAATTTTAGATCATCTAATTGGTGTTGGAGTGTTCTTGACTCCCAAACAATGTGCATCGCCTTCATGTTGCTTATAAATTGCTGAAAGAGATAAGTAGCTTAACTTGATGATGTACCACTTTTGTGCTCTTTTTCCAGCACAAATTCATGATCGAGAAAGCTATGGGAATTCCCGTTTTTTAGAAAGTTTTGGCCTCCTCATCTTCTAGGGATGGCATCCTTGGATCTAATCCACGAAACCTGATTCACCTAAGGCTGATATGACAAGGCATGTATTCCTTTGCAAGACAGTTATGGGCCAATTACTAATGGCCTGCAATTTATATGGATCAGCACTCACATGATCCACTTGGTCATTTGCAATATGTTGAAAGTACTAAACTTTCATACTAATTTTATTGCTAGTCCATATTTGATGGTATAATTTGCTCTTTTAGCTGCACTACGAGGTAATAAAGTCGTTTATGCGGGAAGATAGTGAGCAGAGTAGGTGGGTCAGTTCTGGGTCACTGTTATTAGCCATTGCTGGATATTGGTTAACTATGATACCTTAGCTGGTAAGATCAAGTATAGCTCAAATCCATATGCATATGAGGCTAACCAACCCTTACAACCTATTTCAACCCTTACTACAGTATATGTTACCAATTTCTTCTATGAAACTATCACCTTTTCCGTTCTTTTGCTATATGTAGCCCATTAGGTTAACTAAAATCATATCGATTGTAGCTTAAAAAAAGCACTCATCTTTATAATTTGATAAGCTAAGGAGAATCCATTTTTGTGTACTTTTGACTCAGAAGTGATAAACATCTCTGACATGGGGTTTGTATGGATTCATGTTCTGATAGATTAGTCATGCAGATAAAAGATGCAGTGGCTTTCAACTTTTTGCTTAATCTTGATAAATGTTCCACATGCCGAACGATTTAGTTAATGCTTCAGCTGTTGTGTTTTTTAAGCGTACATAGACACGCCTATTATTTTAGATCTACAACATGCATGGACATGCACACACTGATGTCCGACTATATGCTGTGCTGTTATGAATCCAATTTTTGGAGTTTGAAGAACTCCTGACATCCCATACCAGTGACTCAATGAGACCCAATATAATTATCCAAGCAAGGGAGCCCTTCAATAATCCTTTTGCTAAGGTTGTTAAGTTCCCTTCATTATTAACTAAGTAATCTGATTTATTATGATTTGGGAGGAAGGATTTGAAAAGGTTGTGTTACCGAAAAATGATGCCTTTGATTGAAATTAAAAGATGAAGTGCATTCTGCATTTTCAACAAGGTAGGTGTTTCATTCTTGGTGTTGTCTGAGTACTCCAGCTTTTAATAAGTTTTGCAGTGTTCAGACTTTCAGATGCTTGGAGGTTGTTTGCTTTCCTGCATGTGAGCCTCAAATCATGGATCCCTGTTGCAGGTGAACAGATGCAGGTGTTTGGTTGCCTGCAACTGGGTCAGATGCAGGCAACTGAGTTGCACTCTGAGTCCCTTTTGTTGCATCTAGAGATGCAGCCAAAGGCCACCTCTTCAGATACAGGATCTAGATAATCATATGGGCTACTATTACCTCCCTCTCTCTCTCTCTCTCTCCAATAATCATATGAAAATAATATTACTATGCTTATAATAATAAAAAACATCATAATATTATCATGATTCTTATTATTATTAGTTCTTATATGATAAATAATAATTAATATCATAATCATATATAATATATTACATAATTATAATATCATAAGATAATATACTAATAATATGAAGTCAAACATAATAATTATTACTATAATTTGATAATAATCATTGTAATATATTACGTTATCAATACTAATTAATTATTAAAACAAAATAACATGATAATCATATTAATTGATTTTATAATAGTCATGATATAAAATAATATAATATAGTTTAATATAGTATTATATATTACATTATATAATAGTATATTGTATTGTATTGCATGATTATTATATTATATTTATTATATTATCTTATTGTATTTTCTAATATTATATTATATATTATGCATTATATTATATCATAAGATAACATTATATTATGCTATATTATATTATATCTTGTAGTATAATATTAGTAATACAATATGGTACAATATTATCAGCGGAAGTACTTACCACGTCAATTGCATAGTGATCACACCCTCTCCATGTTAGAGAACCAAACATTGGATTTTTGCAGTTGTTGTTTTCAGAGGCAAGCAAGCCAAAAAGACTCTTGCAAATACAAATGTAGCATTTGCAGGCATCTAGAAATGCAGGCAACCCCTTAGACACAATATGACCCAGTTTCCAAAATTTTCAAACTGTTTCTAATGTACAATTAGGGAGACTTGAAGTTTCAAAAATTTTGGGTGCCAAATAATATTAATTTACAATGACCGAACACTTCAAGTCAAGAGTCAGATTTTTTAATTCATTTTCTTCAGTATTGGAATAGTGAAACTTAATCTGTTAACAAAATATATCATTAACAGATTTGGTTTGTATTTAGGCTGCCCAATTGTATCCTTTGATATTATTATGCAATTATTTATCTGTACTGTACAGAAGTGTCCTTGTACCCTATTTTTCAGAGGTCGAGGTTATGGAACTTTGGGACATCTGGAGATAACATTGAAATGATTCAGGAGAAAATGACATGAAAGTAACAGAAATATGGTTTTGTAATGTTCTGCTTCTACATATATCACATTCTTCTTGCAATCCTTCGAGAACATCTAATGAGGACAGAACACAATCAGTAGGCTGAAGTTTCTTGAGGATTAAGTTAGCTTCTTTGAACTCTCTTAAGCAATGCCAACTACATTATTTGTTATGAATACGCATATGGTACTTAGGTTGCATCTTGTTTTTGTATTGTTTGTGTGAGAAGTTGTAGACATTTGCAGGTTGCAATTCCAGTTGTACCTACTATCCGGGTGCTGGTTACATTCACAAAGTTTGAAGAGCTCCAACCCTTGGAAGAGTTTGAAACCCCTCCTTCAAGCCCTGAAAGCAAGAGTCCTGCAGCACAGTCATCAAGCTCCTGGATTCAGTGGATAAGGGCACCTTACCGTCAGTCCTACTCCACAACATCAGGACCAAGTAGCCGCGTGGAAGATATCCAGGATCCTTTTGTGATACCATCTGATTACACTTGGACTACTCCAGAGGCGAAGAAAAAGAAGATGCAGGAAAGCAAGAGCAAGTCCAAGAAAGTAAAAGGCCACAACCAATGAAACCTTAAGGATAAAAATGTGAACTTGGTTAAGCATGTGCAGTGATGGATGCATTTACCCATGACCAGGTGCCGAAGCTAGGCTATGTCGGTGAAAGATGACTTATGATGCCCAATTGGAATTGCAAGCTTGGGCTGAACTTGGTGTGAAGTAAATTTAAGAAACCTTCAGGAATGGGATCTAAAATGGCAGGAACCACTTGTAACCAAATTCAATGTGTTTAAAATTTGTTGGAACATTCTTGCTGCTATCTTCCAGGACTAAAAAGCCTAAAGTAACAGAATAGTTTCTCTCTCTCTCTCTCTCTCTTTCTCTCTCTCTCTCTCTTACGAAGCCTGCTTTTCATTTATTGAACCTTTTGATTTTCACCATCTGTCTTGAATTTGATGGAATTCTTTGGAGAATTATCTGGTGGATGATCAAGATAAATTTCATGCTTGTGTGATGAGAATATGAATATTCGGCCACTCATATAACTGTTGTTTGATTAGGTTAGTCATGGACAAGTGCATACACTTATGGGGATCTTTAGGCTTATGGTAGTGTCCCAATGTTGAACACTTGGTCTTAGCTTTAACATTTATTTTTGTTTCTGTCAGACTCTTCAGAGTCTCTTAAATGACTGCTTTCCAACTACATGAATTTAAGCTGCAAAATTATATGTAATTCCAGTATATATCATAGGTTCCATTTTGCCAGGTTACCCATAACTAGAAGCCATGAACAATTTTGCTGGACAATTTGGCTGCAACGTAATAATAAATGGATTTTCTTGAAGGACAGCCGTAGCACCACAAAGTTCTGCTCTGCTTTCATTGAGGAACAGGAACAACATAATTCTGGCTGTCCTCCGGATCAGCGTTACCTTGTAATCTTATTCCCTCTTGTTTCCTGGTTTCCTTGTCCCACCACCCTTATTGTTGAGAAACTATTGCCTATACTGCATGACCATGTAGCCATGTACGCAGCCAATAACAGCCACTAATTTCTGTGGATTTTGTTAATTAAGCATGCATCTCAATGCACCATCATAGGAACCAGCGGCCATAATTGGTTGTATAAGCTGATGCATGTAGTGTAGGCAATAATTTCTCCCTACTATCTTGCAATGCTCTTACCTCCTATCCTATGTTTCTTCTCTGTCCTTCGTAAACTTAATGAAGCAGGTGGAGTCTCGTGTCCTTCGTAATCTCAGTGAATAATTTTTTTTTTTTTTTTTGAGAAATTGTGGATTGATGCTTCCAATTGTTAAATTGCCATAATAAAACATGCAACTCAAGACAATGCCATTCTCTCGACTGGTGTAGCTTGTTTGGATAATCCAACAGAATCTGGAGTGAATTTCTTGCTAGATTCGTGAACTAGGAAGTCCGTGTCCGTTCGAGCATAACCAATATCAACCAAACAACCTCTCAACCCGAATCATATGGAAAGGAAAAAAAGATCTCTATGGATCTTTATAGACCAACAAGCCTACAAGCTGAGATATAAACTAGGACTTCGACCGCTCTTAAAAGATACAGGCTGGGCAGGCCAATAGGCCTAATTTCTGTAGAAATATCTAAATAGGCTCTTTTAATGTCTCAACTTTCTCGAGGCTTTAGCAAGCTGCCATGTCCTCCATAGACCGGTAACACAAGGCATCGAGACTAAAATTGTTATGATGAAGTACATATTATTTATTATGTGTGGTCACCTTTTTTTTCACCTTCTCTAGTAACTCTTTCTTTTTTTCTTGGATAACATATGGATGCAAACATAAGGAAATAATACAATTTGCTGTTTTTTTTAAGCATTGATTTTGTTGTAAGATCTTGACTATGATGTGGTATAGCTCCATATACAGGATATCAAGAATAAACTCCAAAAAATACTTTGATCCAGAGTCCTGTCCAGCCACAGGTTCATGCTCCTTCATGGGAATGGCAGCAAAGGAAGTAGTTGGTGAGGAGTGGAAATGATGGAAACATATAATTACGGTCTAGCTAATGTCACAGTGATCAACCGTCCCACAGATATGTCATAGGTATAGGTCTCATTAACTTCGATTGAATTGATGGTTTCGAGTTTTATCGTTTAAAGGGAAAAAGCAATAAACAAAAAAAAATATTGCATTTTTCAGAGATAACCATTGCCATGGGAAATGGTTGTCTATAATTATACAAGCGACACCAACAAAGATGTGCCTGGAAAAAACGGAAAAGTTATTGAACAAATGTGAAGTGGCTGATAGATATTGAAGCTTGCAGGGACATTGTATTCCAAGAGTTCAAGCCAAAGCTTCTTCCAATATAAGTGGTCCAGTTCCTTCTAAGTTTTACCTTTTTGCTTATAGCATCGAGAGGCCTATAGACAACTTCGGCAAAACAATGGAGGCTAACCCTCCCCCAATTCTGTTTACCTCCAACCTTATGAATTAGGAATTCAATCAAAGGTTTCTAGCATAAGGGTGAAGATCCTGAAACCACAATCCTTTTCTATTGCCTTCTGACTAATTAGTCCTATAAATATATTCAAACCAATCCGATCTGACCCATATATGCGTATATTAATTTTTAAATTTTTCTTAAATTTTCTCTTATATATAATATAATTTTTTTATATTTAGACTTAGACCAAATTATTTAACCTAGTCCATCGAACATCAATCCTATATGGTATGGAATTTTTATGTTTAGACTTAGTCCAGCCCATTTAACCCAACCCATTGAATGTCAACCCAACAAACCGAACCAAATTTCTCAAATTGGTTCCAAGTGATTCTTGTAGATAGTTGGTTCGGTTTTGATTTCAGTTTTAAAAAACTGATTTAAATCGGTTCAATGTCGGATTTATAAATCCTCACACTGACATAGCTGGACTAATGCACACCCCTATAAATATCAAAGAATAACTTAAAGTGCCAAAACATTTCCAGCCCCTCCATTGATATTGGGCTACCTCTTTCTCTACTCCCCTTCCTCTTGTAGATTGATTTGAAGGAAGATCAAAGAAGATATCTGAGAGGACTGGCTAAAATGGGAAACAAAAGGTTGGTCCCAAGTTAAGAGAGGATGGGGATATGAGCACATTGGTCCACTCTCTGGGTGAGGAATATGATCTGGGAAGAGATCACTCCAGGGTTTGGGAGAGAAGGGAGACTGGAGGAACATTGGAAGGGGACTTGGGGCTTTAGAGAACACTGATGTTTTCTTAATACACCTCAATCCAAAAAGACAAATCTGAATCCACCTAGGTTGCTAGTTTCAAGTTAGACATCCTTTCAAGACGTCTCAAAAATCCATGATGATTTTCTACCTCTGATCCAAGGTCTTGATGTCTGGTGCTTACACTTTTTGTACAGTCATAAGTTCAGCGCTCAGGAAAATTCCAGCTAGAGGCAGACAACCAAAATTCAAAAAAAAAAAAAAACCACCAAAATTTTGGAAAGAATCTGGATATCTAAAACATTGGAGAAAATTAAACAAAAATGCAGAAATTAAGATAGTTGATATAATTATATATATATATATATATACATTTATGTAGAAACAAGTATGAATCGAGGATAATAAACAAGAGTGAAAACACCATCATCACCAACAATGTATGGTATCATTATTTTGTAACCGAGCAGTGATTAGTTATGAATAAACCACAAATTCTGTGAATTCTTCATTTATTTTATTTCTCAATGACGCTTTAGAGATCATTCAACCACCAAAAAGATTGAGAGCATTTTAAAACTTTTCACTAATTTGGAAAACAATATTACAGCGGCTTTATTGCTCGCAATTCCACCACATCGTTGTGGTTAGTTTGTTTCGGTGCCAAAGCCTTCTCAGGGAGGCCTGTAAAAAATAACTAAAGAACTCCAGATTCATGGGACCTCACAATTGTCATTTCAGAGTTTCATTGCATAGCTCTTCATATCCCAAATTGAAAGTTTCATCATTCCTCAGATACATCAGCATTTGCATCTGATACCACAATATGAGCTCTGATCGGCTGCACCAGGCCCTGTGCCATCTTTTTAACAGCTCAAGTGACACAAACCTTACTTTCTCTAAAACTGACAGTTAACTTACAAGATTGCAACCAATGCTTACACCCATTTAGCATAATCTAAGGTGACAACGGGCCAATGAGAAAAGAGGTTAGAAGACAACTGAAAGAAGCAACTGAATAATGAGTAGAGAGGAGGCTTACCAAGGGAACATGATGAAAATGGGATATCTAGAACTCTATCAAAGTATGAGGCAATTAAAGTGATAGATTAACGTGCCAAGTCAGAGCGGTTAATAGATCAAACTGTACAAAGTTTCAGGTTGATGAAGTTTGACAAACAGTAACAGAGTACTCAGATCGTATATGATGAGGAGTGTACCCTGAAGAAACACAAATGGAAAGGGTATCAAGCCATCAAGAAGAACTATGAACAAAAATCAAGTAGGTCAGAGACTCCCAGTACTACAAATCCCAACTGACAATTGATAGTAATAAAAGCTAAAGAATGACTCTATGAAAGAAAAAATTGGATAAGTAAAAGATTCCAAAAAGAAGGCGAGTATTGAAAAATTTGGCAGCTCGAAAAGGGGAAAATGAGCATTAGGTTTTCTAAACAAGTAACTTCCACAGCTGGAGAAGACAAGATCAGATCTAAATACGCTTTAAAACACTAATCAAAGAGTTTTAATAAAAATATTGGGGCGACCAAAGGGCCAAAGAATAAATTTTAATGATTCATATGTAAGAAGAAAGAAGCTTAAAATCTCAAACCGAGTGTAACAGAAAGTATGGCAGCATGCAAGAAGCTTTCAGATCCAAAAAAAAAAAAAGGTAATTGACGAGGCTGCAAACGCTTAGGGTACCAAGCCATCAAGAAGAGCTGCGAACAAAAATCAAGTAGGTCAAAAACTCCCAGTACTACAATTAGAAATCCCAAATGGCAATTGATATATTTCTTACTTCGGATTCTTGGTCCTACTTAAGCATACAAGACCTCCCCAATGCACACCTGATGAGGGACTAAACACACGCTGGCACGGGTTCTTACAGTCTTCCCCTATTTGAGCTTTGTATCCTTACGAAAGCAGGTCCGATTCATGGCATTCCGAAAAGGCCTCATTGTGGGAAAGAGTCCAATTACAAACAACACACCAGGCTTATGGTCGGCCCTAAAAAGGCCTGTTGCAGTCCCTTAGCCACATGGGCTGTGGGCTTGGTCGGCTCTATACTATTTTAGTAATGACCATGGATCTCACCTGAAAAGACTAGCCATAAAGTTTATTATATAAGGTCTTTGGTCCTGCTTAAGTACTCCAGTCCTTCCCATGCACGCAAACACAAGAGAGCATGGATCTTCATAAAATATACAAAAAATATAAATGTTTAAATAATTCATTTGTTTAAAACTAAGAGTAGAGCCTACATAATTAAATAATTTCAATATATTTTGATTTTTCAAAACCCTCAAAACAAGGACCGGGCATATCAAAATAAAGCTCAGTGATCCTAATTTGTCTAAAATTTAAATCAGCAGGTAATAAACAGAGGATAATCGCATTTCATCTAACACAAATATATTATCAGATCAAAATGTGATGGCATAGGTAATATTACAGTTCATTACATTTATGTTTTATTCCCATAGATAAAATCATTTGAATTAACAAAAAATATACCGAGTCAACATTTCTTCTATATATTTTGATTTTTCAAAACCCTCAAAAGAAGGACTGGGCATATCAAAATAAAGCTCAGTGATCCTAATTTGTCTAAAATTTAAATCAGCAGATAATAGACAGAAGATAATTGCATTTCATCTAACACAAATATATTATCAGATCAAAATGTGATGGCACAGGTAATATTACTGTTCGTTACATTTATGTTTTATTCCCATAGATAAAATCATTTGAATTAACAAAAAATATACCGAGTCAACATTTCTGCAGGCATTCTTTTATTCAAATAATACTGATTGTAATGCTCAGTAAACTTATTTCCATAGAAGATGCTAAAATTTAATGAAATGTCAATTTGTATAAAAAAATGGACATTATCAAAGACTTACCGTGTATTACAAGGAAAAATAAGCAAAAACTTATACTTTAATCAATGCAGCATACAAATACATTATGAGTGATTGTCCTTTGGTGAGAGATCAGAAACTGGTGAGGATGCAAAGCCCCCAGCTCTCTCTTTAGACTCAATCAGCATCAGTACAACTTGCCGCATTGGTGGTCTATCAAATGGTGACATTCTTGTACACAACAAAGCAATTTTCAGAACTGTGATCATGTGATCGACAGCATTCTTGTCTTTTAGATTCAATTTACCATCAAGTATTCCAGGAGTCAAAGAATTGTTCTTAATGTAATTTCTTACCCATGTAACAAGGTCACCACCTTGGTCTAATGGCTGAACAGGTGTTCTTCCAGTCAGCAACTCCAAAAGGACAACTCCATAACTATAAATATCACATTTTTCTGTGACCTTCATTGTATAAGCATATTCTGAAAGAATTTTTTTTGACTATGTTAGGGATAGATAAACGTGATAATGATAAGGCAAATTTAATTTATCAATGAGATTTTAATACACTCCAAAAAATGTCGCGTGTCATACTATCTACAAAGAACACATAAGTACAGCAGCAGCAGCAACAACAACAAAAAAAATACAGTGAATGCTGTTTATTGAACAGCAAGCAAGATGAAGCACGATAGAGTAGAAGAGTATGAGCATATGCTATTGCATGAAAAAAACTACAGCAGTTAGTCCTGGTTGTTGATGTTGAGCAAGATTTAACAAATTCCATTTTGAAGAACAGAAAGCACAGATAAAAAATCCATGTGCAGCTGGATGTTGATTTTAAAAATGAAAAATAAAAGATAACAGAACATTCACTTGGAACTAATCAACAATATCAGAAATAAGTATGATCATCAACATGGTGAAGAAGGCAAAAAACTTTTTTGATGATTGTTTCCTGTCCAAATACTTAAGTGCAAATCTTTGAATAATCGGTTTATCATGAGGCCAACATATCTATTTTATTAGAGTAAATTAAAAAAGGAATATCTTTATAGATGCTTCCAGAGGATAAAAGGGCAAATTTAAATAAAATCCCTACCAAAGTAAGAAATTCGGATTGTAGTAATTTGAGGATTTCTGGATATCATACCAAAGTACTAAAGTGTACTATAACAAAAGCATTTCTTCTCCATAAAAAGAAAGACATTTTTGAAACTGGTTTAGGAGAAAAAACATAGTGCGCAAGTTGTTCGATAAATGCCTCTCTGAAACTCAAAGTCAGTTGGCATGGGAAGGCATAAGGATGTTGAATAAATAATTTGATGATGAATGATGCAATTTCGCAAAATATAGCTCAATAATCTTAAACGAAGTGAAAATGATGCAAGTCAATGAACTAGGGCTTCTGCATGACACTAACTCCCATCAAACATTAAGAAGACCTGCTTTCAGTTTAGACAATCTAGCATTAGCAGTTCTGCCAACAGATATGCTGCCTTCACTATAGTAGCATATTCAGTAGAAATTGGAGAAAAGGCCAATGCAAACTTCATTACAGGCAGTATAGCAGCTATTTACTCAGAAATTGACATGAGAAAATATCATGAGAGAAAATATCTGCGCGAAACAGGAGAGAAAATGACTGGTATATCATGAGAAGTGCCAAAAGGAGGACTCACCAGGTGCTATGTACCCATAAGATCCAGCAACTGCAGACATTGATTTTGAGTATGGCATATCAATTAGCTTTGCCAATCCAAAATCTCCAACATGTGCTTCAAAATTTTCATCAAGTAAAATATTGTTAGACTTGATATCTCGGTGAATGATGCGGGGCTTACAATCATGGTGCAAATATGAAAGCCCCTCCGCAGCTCCAAGGGCAATCATATAACGTGTATCCCAGTCAAGGCTAGAAGAAGATCCCCTGTGAAGCAGCTCACCCAGGCTGCCTCTTGACATGTACTCGTACAAAAGAAAATTGGAGCTCTGGTGATTGCAGAAACCATATAGCTTCACAATGTTTCGATGCCTTATCTTTCCAAGAGTCAAAATCTCTGCATGAAAGCTGTTGTCTGTATTGCTCCCCTCTCTATTTGATGCTAACTTCTTTACAGCAACAGTCAGTCCAGACAGCATGACTGCTCTGTATACCGTCCCACAAGCACCTCTTCCAATTACGAAGCCCTCATCAAAATTATTTGTGGCAGCAACCAGATCTTGGAATGTAAATCCCTCCTTTGGGGAAATGTACATGCTTGATGCTGCAGAAGAAAGCTGCTTGTCCTGCAAAGGAGCGACAGTCTCAAGCGGTCTTCTCATAAAATATACAATCACAGCAATAAGAACAAGTGAAATCCCTCCAACAGCAGCAGCGATTATAGCAATGATCTTCCCCAAGGAGGTTCTTGTTCTCAATGATGATGGAGTAGACGAAGATGGAGATCCAACACATTCACCAAGAGGTCCACCGCAAAGCCCTTTATTTCCTACAAAGCTGCTCAAGGGCATGTTTTGAAACAAAGAAATCTGGGGAAGAGGACCAGTGAGATTGTTGTACGAGACATTAAGACCAAGTAAACTGGATAAGTTTGCAAATGTGGATGGGATTTCACCAGTTAAGTGATTATTATTGAGTAAAAGAAATTCCAATAGAGCAAGATTTCCAAGTTCTTGTGGCATAGACCCAGAAAGATTGTTATAGCTGAGATTCATTGCAATTTGCAAGCTTGAAAGTCCACCTAATTCCTCTGGGATTCTACCACTAAACTGATTACCACCCATCTGCAACTCTGTCAAACGAGAAAGCTGTCCTAAAATCAAGGGTATATTTCCAGATAGCCTATTATCAGAAAGAATCAGCAATTCCAACTGCAGGAGGTTTCCAACTTCATTTGGTAATGTGCCCACAAAGCGATTCTGGCTGATATCAAGTCTCTGGAGCTTTGTACAGTTGAAAATCAATATAGGTATTCTTCCTCCAAATCTGTTAGATGAAATGTTAAAGACAACCAGCCGTGATAGATTAGCGATCTCTCCTGGCAACTCAGAAGCAAAAAAGTTGCAGGGAATGTTAAGCCTTTGCAAAGCTTTACAGTTCCCTATCTCTGGAGGAATGGGACCACTAAACTTGTTCTGACCTAGCTCAATGGTACTTAGGTTTACCAGATTGCACAGTTCAGAGGGGAAGCTGCCTGTGAGGTTGTTCCCGCCTAAACGAAGCTGCACCAAGGATTTGCAATTTGTGATACCAGTTGGGATGTTTCCTGTCAGCTTGTTCGACCATAGGTTCAACAAAATAAGATTAGAATGCCTGCAAAGATGTCTTGGTATTTGCCCAGTGAGGTGGTTGTCTGAAAAATCAACCACCCAAAGTGGACTATACACCCCAAGCCTCCGAGGAATGCTACCAGACAGCATGTTATCAAAGAGTTGTAACTGGATCAGCTCAGTCAGATACTGCAAACTATTAGGGATGGGGCCAGTGAGGTAGTTGATTGAAAGATCAAGCTTAGTCAAATTCTTGAGTCCACACAGCTCAGTCGGGATAAAACCTTTCAGCTGGTTCTGGAAGAGGTAGAGCAGGTGCAAGCCCTTTATGTTGCTTAACTCTGCTGGTATTTCTCCAGTCAACATATTCTCCGAGAAGTCTATTTCTGTTGCCAGAGTAAGATTCCCAATCTCCTTTGGGATCGTCCCATTCAATCCATTCCTGTACAGATATAACTTCTCTAAATTCTTCAGGTTCCCAATCTCCACAGGTATATGGCCCACTAGATTATTCTGGTATAGCGCAAGGGTCTGAAGGCTTGAACAGTTTCCAAGCTCCTGGGGGATAACTCCAGACAGTTGATTGGCCCAAAGAATCAGTTCAGTCAAGCGCCTCAGCTTCCCGAGTTCTTTAGGGATCTCATCACCTAGCTGGTTTTGAGCAAGTCCAAGCACCTGCAAGTTCTGGCATTCACTTATCTCGACAGGTAAGCTTCCAGAGATCATATTCTGCCCTGCTCGAAAGATGGTCAGGTTCTTGAGTTTGCCGATGGAATGAGGCAATGGACCTGTTAAGTTATTGGTATACAACACCAGTTCTGCGAGCGAGGAGAGATTTCCGATCTCCTCAGGAAGGGAACCAGAAAGCTTGTTATTACATAGATTGCAGTGAATCAAGGGCAAGAGATTTCCCAATTCTGGAGGGATTTCGCCTTCAAAGTTATTGTTGTTCAGGATTAGAGTCTTCAACTTTGAGCAATTTCCTATTTCTGCAGGGATTCTTCCTGAGAACCCATTGAAGGAAAGGTCAAGATATGTTAGGTGCACTAAGCCACCAATGCTCGGAGAGATGGCTCCAGACAGATTCATGGAGTTTAGATCAAGAGAGTAAACCACAGGATCATAGCCAAATGTGCAAGTCACACCCTTCCATCCACAAGGCGTTTGATCTTTGGGGTTCCAACTATCAAGGTAGTGGAGGTCATCCGTCATTTGACTCTTAAGTTCCAAGAGGTACTGGCCTTCCATGTTTAGCCCTTGGGAACTACATAATGATAGAAAGACTACCAGCAACACAAAATCAAGAACCGCAAAAGAAAAGTCCGTTTCAGATTTTGAAAACTCTGGCATTTTAATGATCAGAAGTATTGATATCAAGATCTAATTGAACTCATGTTCTACTGAAATTTTCATATAGTAGAAGCCTCGGATGCCTAATTTCAATCATCAAAGAAAGGATCCATCATTCCCTGTCACCTTCTGCACTACAGTGATTCTTGAGCATACTCATTTCCTGAATTGAGTTCAATAATTATACAACAAAGGAAAAGAGAACAACAAGGTTTGCTTAACATAAGAAGGGGAGAAGAGGAACAAGAACCATGATTTAGGAATCAAAAAGAAAAGGAAATTTCAGAAACTTTGAGGAACTCAGAGCATTCATACCTCCATGGATACAAAGCCTCGAATATTCCAATGCTGAAGGCTGCAATAATTTAGCAACAAATGAGGCAAGCCCGTTCCAAGATAACTCACAAGCACAGTAGTTTCTTTAGGCAAGTAGGAAAGCCAGAAGTCCACCGCCGTCACCTGCTCCAGCCCTCGAATTCAAAATTCTCACGCCTAACGCTGAAAGCGTCTTCCGCCCAGCATCCAGCCCGCCCAGGTTGTTGATATTCTTCTAGCAGGCAAACCAAACCCTAGAGAAGTCACGAGTTGGTTCGAGGAAGTTAGACTTCAAACCCACAAACTTCACAAACTTCTCCATTGTCACCACAAACTTATCACCTCCCAAATCTACTCCACCCACTATGAATCGAGAAATGGTCACAAAGGAAGGAACTTTTCCAGTTCTCAGCATCAAAATCTCTCCCTTTCGCCCCAGGAACCCACCATTTTCCCACAACCAATCACCCCCTGGACCAACACGGATGAACCCAGCTGGCTTCCTTCGAATCCACCCAAGATTCTCCGCGAAAGATAACCCCCCAGGTTCGGAAACCGCAGAAACAACCACTCCAGCCCACCTTTTCCGATATAGATCCAAAAAAGAGCGAACTTTCCGGATTTTTTTTCCCTGTTAAAAAGCCACCTTTTTTTCCTCTTCTCCCCTTCTCGGTCTCGCTCGTGCGCCGAATCCACCTCGTTTTCCCCCTTTATTCTTTTCTAGATTTTCCGCCAACTCGTCTGGAACTGCCCTCCTTTTGGCCTCATCCGAACCTCACCATCGATCCAAAAGCAAAAAATCCAAAAAAAAAATTGTCCCAAAATAGGAGAGAAGAGCTCAGAAACACAGAGAGAGAAGAGAGAACAAAACAGAAGGGAGATACAATGGCCGGCAAGCACGCTTTCGAGTTTCAACTTTCCATCTCTTTCCCTCTCTGTCCTCATCGAAGGGCCCCCTTCGCCCTCGTTGCTCCATTTCATTTATTTTTTTTAAGTTCTAAGGTTTATTAGTTATTATTATAATGATATTATCTCTAATTAAATAGCTAATGAGGTTAAGCTAAGGAATGGCTTTTGGGCTTTGAACACAAATCGAGATGCTTTGGGTCAAGTCTTTTTTAAGGTATTCCTTGGGGCACTCAAAGCATTGCTTAGATTGGCTGTTTATCTTTAGTTATTTAGTGTTTTTTATCCATAGGCCTTTGGGTGTCCGTGGCATTAGGGGGGACAAGAGGTTTTCCACCCAAAGAATGCTTTGGCTAGGTTGGCCTTCTTGGTGGATTCCTCCTACTCTAAAAGATCTGGTCAAAAGTTTTGGTGAGCATGCGTGTGGAGTCAACAAGCTTCATTTTCAAGGTTCACTCAAGAATAAAAGTAGTTTTTTATTTTTTTGATAAGATTCTTCCATGATTTCTCAAAAAAAAAGTGGATATAAAATAATTCTAGTTCCATACATATTAAAGGTATTTTTCCTCCTTTATACTTACAATGCCAAAGGCAAGAGCTTGTGGTCATAGGCATCTAGATGATTTTTATGCCAAATCTATTTGTAATACAAACCTAAGAAAACACTCCCCTTTTTTCGGTTTCTCTATGAGAAAAATAGGCGATATAGTGTGTATATAATTAAAAGAAAGAACATCTAATGAAAATAGCAAGTGTTTAGTAAGTTAATGGAGATAAAATAAATGCAACTAGAAATGGTTTACTTATATCGATATAATAAATATAAATATCATGAAAAATGCTCGTGCTCTTAAGAATAAACATCATCATGTGTCAATTAACGACACCTTCTTTGCCATGCAGAAAAATATTAGAAAGGTATTAGCCCGTACGTGTTTCTTTTGTGCAAGAGTATTTTAAGATAGGTTTAAGAGGACAAAAAAAATTGATCTAAGAATACGTTGAAAATTTCTCAAAAAATAGACATTGAATACAATTATGATCAAGAAATATTATTATTGATTGAATATTTATCTTTTCGATCTTGTTGATCCATTAAATCCTCAAAACTCATATGAGAATCAAGAATTGCTCTCTCTTATCAACAAGAGCTCCATGAGCTGCTTCTTATTTGTTTTTAGTTTAGGCTATCAAAACCCAAGCACCCAACTTACATCATCAATGCTTTAACTAGTAAGTAATGATCTCGCAAATGGGCCCACATACTGCTTGTGATTGTTTTTTTTATACCATTTAGTTTCAAATTTGATGGGTATCATTATGGTATATTCCATGGTAAACTTTCCCAATCCAATTTCTCAAAATTCCACATATTTTCTCCTTCCATGAAGATATGATCCATGAGAGTGACTAGTAAATATCTTCTCCTTTTCATCAAGACATCCTCTTTTCTCCACTCCTTTCTGCCTTCTGCCAAACCTCCACTAGTCCAACTTTCTTCATATTTTTTTGTGATGGTAGATATCCCTAATACTACCAAAACACTTGGCCTATCTCATAGAGAGAAGTGATTCAACTCTAATTTGGATGTCATTTTATGTGACTGTTGATTTGTAGACTGAGGCCTATTAGTGCTTTTCCCAATACTGTTGGTAGAGCTCAGCTATTTCGTCTAGAGCAATATTCAAAGCTCCTTACCTAGAAAAGGACAATGCTCAAAGTTGTCCCATTAGTCCTCTAGTGTCTATATTCCAACATGATACAATTTTGTAAGCTAACAGACCAAGCCTCTACGGACAGAGCGTGTGGTACCTATAATCTACTTCAAGCATTGCTGAATGAGTTATATCCTGATATGAAATGGGGATAGATTACTACTCACAAACATGCTCATTTCTTACACATATAGACCAGGTTGTGGTTTTGCAAATTAACAGAGTAGGACATACTTACAGGCTTATCTCATTTACTAAAACGGTTGATGACAAGTCATTGAATATAATTAAGATATGCCTAATTAATAAACTCTCATCCAAATTCTTTTTTTTGTAATAACCTAGATAGCTCACACAAATCTAGTATAAATATATTCACTATAATTGAAAAATAAAATATCATAATACTGCATTGAGGGAGAAGAAATATTCATCCAAATTCTTCCACTAGAATGATCCGTGCAGAAGGATGCTGTCTAGTTTGCCGAACCATGCGTTTCTCCATAAATATGTACGGCAAAAAGAAAAAAGTACGCTGCTTGGCTAATATCCAAAATCTTTATTTACCAATTTAATAGAAATAAAAATGTGATTTCTTAGTTTAGGAACATTAATAGCTCTCGTTATGATTATGATAATATGATAACTTTATTTTATCATATGTCATGATTTTTTTTCCAAATTGATATGAAAACTTTGAATGGAGAAAATCTATAGTCAAATGAAAGTGGTGAAAAGTCAAATTACTGGTGACTTAATAATTATTACTTAAATCCACATTGCATGCGACCGGCCATTAGATATCATTATAACAGCTGTTATAACATTATAATAACTATTATTTTATGCCAAGGATTAGACACCAATCCAATGAAAGACGGCAGGAATCGGGCCATGGTAGCCCAGGGCACGCCTTGCAAAGTTGAGGAAAGTTTTCACAGAAGCCATCTCTTTACCTACCAACGTTAGAGGAATGGTGGGTCCGTCGTTAGATACTGCTCCACACTAGGGCTCCTCAAGAAGTCAAGATGTCAGCACCCATTTCTCTAAAGTTCCCGGTCCGACGCCGGCAAAAGGGCCGCCAAAACGAAGAAATGGTAACATGTCCCGCGGGCCCACCAACCCCAGGTAAGAACAAAACCGATCAGATGGACGTGATGTCTCCGTCACGAAAGCTGACATGTCGGATACACTGACAGACATGTCCGATTCGATGGATTAGACTTCGGATGGCATCCACGACATCACCTTTCCGCACGAGTACAGAAAGCCGGCAGCATGAGAAAGGCAGGTTGGGTAAGCCCAAACCACCTGATTTAGAACACGCCGAGCCTTACTAACGGTTCCCATCTTCAAATTAAAAAATCAATAAGAAAAAAAAAGGACGGCCCACAGCAGGGCGTTTTTCTGCAACGTTCGAACAAAAATTCTAAAAAAAAACTTTTTTTTATTTTAAGTAATTTAAATGAAATCGATAATCTTTATTTTTTTTCCAACTTTATATAATTTTTTATTTTGGAAAGGAAAGGTTTTTTTTTTTTTCCTTATGCTAATAAGGACTCTGTTTCCAACGAAATAGGAGAATTGGAGAGTGGAGCCCCCTCCACTTTTCTACAACTCTTCATCAGCCATCGGCCACCCTCTCTTTCTCTCTCTTCTCTCTATTTTTTTTTCTTCCACTCTCTCTTTCCCCCATCCTCTTCGACGTGCTGGGCCGCACTCTCTTGGCCTCCTCCCTCCTCTCCTCTCCTTCCTTCTCTTTTTTTCTCTTCTCTTCTCCCTCTCCCCATCCTCTCTATGCAAGTATAGGCTTAATATGGAACGACATAGAAGCATACCAAACCGTACTATCAAATAACCAGTGCAAGCTCTGGTAATGACATAGCGATCCTTGGATAGGCCGTTGCTTGTACTTGCTCTGTACTTATCTCAAGATAGAAGATTGAATGAATCGAATCAGGTAAAATTATAAAAATCAATTTTTTTACATATAAATTATTTTTTTCTTAATTAACGGACTTGTGAAGAGTTATATATATTTGGATCGATTTCGGGATGAATGTCATTATTCTCTCTATTTACTTTGAATCCACTGTAGGTTGGATAAAATCTGTCCTATTAAGATTGGTCAGGTTGGATACTCAGTAGGGTGAAGTAAATTGCCGTCTCGAGGGTGCTCGGTTTGTGATCTTTTAAGTTGTTTGATAGGGAAGGAAATATTACTGTGCGACGAATTAGCATCTATATATAAACTAAGATTCTATAATAATTTTTATCATAACTCACCACCCACAATGCTTTCGGTGATCATCTTACCTGGCACGCTTTTGTTAACCAAGTTTTGATATACTGCTTGTCCTTTTCATGACAAATGGATAGTGGCTAAAAAAATAATAGGCAGGTGTAACGCCACTCCATTAACCAAAAAAAAAGAAAACAAAGTGACGTCAAGTCGAGAACAAGTAATCACAATTCACAATCGTGTGTTGAAGCACTCAAAATTTGACACGTTGCAAATCCCATGGTATTGCATATTATCTTCTTGTGGTGCGTGGGTTGTTATCATATTACAAATGGTCGAGCACATGCTTATCTAAACCCATTGGGTGCAAAAAAGACGGTAAGGAGAATAAAAATAAAAAAAAAATAAACGAATGGGAGATATTTATGTAGTTTATGCAAAAAAAAGACTAAAAATAGAACAAGAAATCTAAATTTTATTACGTAATTTATATGACTATCGGAGATATTTTTGGCCCAATCGAATATGTCTGAATAATATATTAATTAGTTCTTATAAAACCATTTTTATTATATATATAAATACGAGTAGTTTTGGAAATAAAATTCTATCGAGAAAATAATTGCTTAACAATTTCTCTTCATCTATCTCTCGCTGATGTCATCTCTTTCCAAATCCTCTCTCTCTCTCTCTATAGAGCTATTTCAAATTTTGATATGATTAATTTCAATTTCACCCGTAAGTGTGCATTTGCGCATGTAAATAGTTTTGTTAACTCCTTCAATGCCTAAGCTAGTTGCGTGTTCTTTTGAAGTTGTTTGAATTTAAGGGTGCAATTGTCTTCGCGTCTTAGATTGTCCAAACAAATTTCCATGCGACTTAAAGTCTTGAATATCAGAGGAAGAAGTTGTAACATCTCCCTCAAAGGAAGAATCAAGAATCATTTAGAGATTTTGGTTTGTCCCACCACTACATTGACAAGTAGTTTTGTACTCTTTTAGAATCATTACCATGAGTCTCATCCAATCACACATTAATTGTGGCTAGTTTTTTTTTTTACAAGACTAGGGTCGCTCATGTCCTCACGCTATAATTCGCCAGGTTGCAAAGAACCCTAGTCTAGTTAAATGAAATTTCTTACCTTAAGCTTGCAGTCCAATCAATTTTTTCTCAAACTTTACAATAGTTCTTACCAACCCATTTATGTCTTAAAAACTATCACTATCTATAGACATTATAACTTAAAAATTGCTTATTTTTAGTATTAGTATTGTAACATCGGAAGGTATTATTTGGATTCCTTGATCCTGTATAAATACCCAATATCTACCCAGCGAATAATCGATGTGGGACTAAACACACGTCCGCACGGGTCCTCATATACTCTTCCTGTTCAAGCCTGACGTCCTCGTAAGGCTAAGGGTTCAAATCCATTCAAATCTAATCACAAACACCACGATTGACTTATGGTTAGCCCCAATGGATCCGTGCTGCAGTGTCCCCTAGTCCACATAGATTATGGGCCGGATCTGCTCTGATACCATTTGTAACAACCCAAGACCTCATTCAAAATGGCTAGTTGGAAGGTATTATTTGGATTTCTTGATCCTATATAAGTACCCAAGATCTATTTAGTGAATAACCAATATGGGACTAAATACATGTCCACACGGATCCTCACAAGTATCATCAATATCTATAATTAATATATTTAGGTGAAAAAACATCAGAGTAATGGCTGAGATTGTTTTTTTCTTTTTCCTCCTCTCTTTGGTGGGTAAGGAGAATCAGGCAAAGGCTTCTTTCTTTTTTTTCTTTTTTGTTTTCGTAAGTCCTTTCAAGTCCACCTACTGCAAACCATGAGCTGCAGCTAACACTGGAGTCAACTCGGAGATCATGTGCTGGTGTTGACCCTTGGAATCGTGAAGTGCAAAGATAATTTCCAGAGCCCGTACCAGCGACAGGGCTCCGAAGAAGTCCTTTGATTGGTTAGATCTTGTCCAGCATCTACTATCCGTGTCAGAGTTTGACAACTAGCATCGTCTAGGGTGGCAAAACCAAGTGGATCTCACCTAATCTGCTTTGGGTTTGGAAATTCTGGATGAGATTTCTTAATTTGTGCTTGCTACGCAGTAGAGTTTTAAGAAGATTCCGCTTTGACTTGACTTGGCTCATTATTTATTTATTTATTTATTTTTGGGTGGTGTGGAGGAGCATTGAAGCCATTTGGGTCAATTGAGAAGCATAAAAAGTCTATTATTAGTTGTGTGGTTCATCCTCAGAATACTTCTTAAAAAAAAAAAATTGAATTGGGCTAGAAAGGTTCAGGTTGAGTCCTGTAGAGTAGGTTAACTTAGCCAGGTTGTATCAGGTCACATGAGTTGGACTATAGGTAGGTTTGGGTTGAAAAGATACAACGAAATACCAAGTTGATTTACGTATTGGTCTAGGTTGCCGATGTTGTTGGCCTTAGTGGACCTGACTCGACCCTATATCACACTCGTGCTTCATGCGGGTGGCAATTTTTACATCTAAGATTCATGCCAAATATTACATAAAATTATATTCGAGTAATGTTATGGGATTTGTTCTGCACAAATAGTTATTCTGTGGCGTGGCAAGAGAGGATTGGTGCAATTTGTTGCTATACAGAGTTTGTTAAATTCTTAAATTGCCAAACTAGCAGTTATTGGTTCGATAAAAATTTTCTGTGTGCATAACAGGCCCCTCGAAACATTTTCCTTTATATTTTGATCCAATGAAAGTATTTGAGATTTTTCAAAACTAAATTTTAACGATATATAAGATATCATGCCGAACCTAAGCTTGCTTTAAGCATGAATGCAGGTAAAGGCACAATTCATTTGCTAGTCTCTTTAAGATCTTGCAATGTGCAAAATTAGGTGTATATCCAAATTATGTCCACCATACAGGGCCTTTGGATTCAGATGTCAAACCTTTTTAATCCATTAGTGCAGTTTGCATTTTTACAGTTCTAAACCAATCCCATTTTGATGATACTGTGCTTGGACATTGTGCAATCCAATTCTTGTACCTTGACAATATTTGAAGACCATGGTTCCTCTATAAAGAGAAATGGCAAGTAGTTGGCACCAAAGCATTTAGCCTCAATCAATAAACCTATTACTGCTGCAACGCACCAAAGCCATGCAATATCCATGCGATCCTTAATGAAGCGATCCGAGTTCGTATTGGTCCATTGAGCACAACTCCTAGAAAGCTAAAGCCTGCTAAGTGCTGGCGAGGTGGTAACCACTATGCTTTGTCTGTTCTCGTTATCAAGTTTCGCATGTGTGCAGGTACCATGCATGGGGCCTTTCAAATTCCTAATTGTTAGTGCTACAAGGATGGCTTTTGACTATCCTAGTAATATTCTTTGTATGATTAAAAACTTCATGAGATGTTTTTGATTACTTTTTAGAAATTTTCTTGTAAAGGAATTAATGAAGATGTATTCCATTATTAATCAGGACAAACCCAGTCCTGACTACAGAGGATTGGGCTTTGAAAGACTTGACTTGGATTACTGCATCTCTTTCCAATTCTGTTCTTCCCTGCATTTTTGGTCTCACACATGCGCATGAAGTTTGGCATGTCCTCGAGCAAGCCTTTGGAGCACCACTCCATGCTCGCATCCACCAGCAGCAAACCTATTGAAAAGACCATGGATCTCCCATGGTACATGGATACCGTGTTTGATGGCCGCAATCAAAAGATAGATGGCTATCAACAATGCCGTGTATGATGCATAAACGGTCTTGTATGATAGTCATCCTTCTGATGGCAGCTATCGAGCATGGTCAGTACTCTGCAATGTAATCTGTGCATTATAGAGGATCCATGCTCTTGCAAAAAATGACACATTGATGCACCCGACAATAAGTCTCATAATGTGTATTTAAAAGGTAGCTATTTTCATAGTGTCTTTGGCCATTAAAATGAAACCTGTATATGTTTTTAAAGGCTTGAATATCAAAGCAAGCAGTTGAAACATCTCCTTCAAGGGAGAAGTCGACAATAATCTAGAGATTCCTGTCCTTTAAAACACCACACTGGCAATGGTTTTCTTCTCCTTTAGGATGGTCACCATGAGTTGCACCGAGTCACAGATTAATGGGGACCACATTTTTGCAAGACTAGCAAATCTTCTGGGCTATAATTCATCAGGAGAGAAGGAATCTTGGCCTGCTTAGCTGACATTTCTCAAGTCAAGTGTGCAACCTAGTCAAAATTCGTTTGTTGAGTTTTTCTTGCCAACTCATTTGTCTCTTAAACTATTTTGCTTGTAACTGTTATGACTTCTAAGTAGCTTGTTTTCAGTATCAATGTCAGCAACATTTATATTCAAAATAATTAGCAGAAAAATCTTGAGAACAATGTATTGGTTTATTAATAAAATATTTAATTCAAAATTTTGAAATTTTAGAATTTTATATTGGGTATTTATCAAAATATAAATTTAGTTAAATATAAAAACTTATCTTAGATTTCTAAATAAATTAGTTATCTAAATAAATTTTTATTTTTATTTTTATCACTCTATTCTTTTAAAATTTTACGGACACATCCCTAATTATTTTTTATGCAGTATTTTAAAAAAAAGCGTAGAGACGCTTCACTTCTCACAAAAGATCATAAAAAATGCTTTGCAAACTGGCTTTACGGAGATTTTTGTAGGTGAAATGGTGCATTCTTATGAAGTTGCATCTAATTCCAAGCAACTTGGGGCGTTAGTTTTGTTTGGCTTTTTTATTTTTGTTTATTGGTGGAGGTGGGGAAAGCATGATGGAGCATTGCTTGTTGGTTTTGTTCGTTTACTTTTGAAGATGCACTACAAGAAACTTGGACATTAGCGACGCTTTTTGTGGCTATTAGCGACGCTTAAAAGCGTCGGTAGAAACCATCCCGACGCTTTCCAAAGCGTCGGTAAAGCGTCGCCTATGCTACAGTGGAAAAAATATTTTCCGACGCTTTTAAAAGCGTCGCTAATTCCAATTTAGCGACGCTTTAAAGCGTCGCTCTTTCCTGACGCTTTAAAGCGTCGCGAATTCCCATTTGCAAAAAAAAATACTATTTGCGGTCTGCATCTTCTCCTCCTCCATTCAGAAATACAAACCTCCCCGATCGGTACCTTCATTCCATCCGTGCAGAGTGGTTGGGTTTGGCTATATAAACAGTTTTTTTTTTCAGATCCGCCGATGTGGGACTAAAATGAGGTAATTTTTTGGCTTCCGACGACGCTTTTAAGTGTCGTTATTTAACAACGCTAAATAGCGTCGTTAAAAGTGTCGTTAATTACATATTAACTTCGACGACGCTTTTAAGCGTCGTTATTTAACAACGCTAAATAGCGTCGTTAAAAGTGTCGTTAATTACATATTAACTTCGACGACACTTTTAAGCGTCGTCATTAGCCGACGCTTTTAAAAAGCGTCGGCAAATGTTGACGGAAAAATTTTTTTGCCGACGCTTGGAATAAATGTCGGCAAATAAGAGTCGGTAATGTTCTTTTTTTGTGTAGTGATGTATCCAAAAGTTGACGAGGCTCGTATCTCGCGAATCATTAGAAGTATCCCAAGCAAGATTAGCCGTGTAAACCGAGACAAGCAAACGCAAGAGCTCAATATTATATATAGAGTAAATTACAATTTTTTTTATAAAATTAAAAATAATTTATATTTATATTTAATAATTTGAAAAATCTATATTTATACATTAAAATTTATTTTTATCTAAAATTTTAATCCATAATTTAATAAAACTCAAACCGTTAACCTTAAATAAAATCCAAATAATTAGAAAAAAATTTAAAACAACTAAAATAATCTTAAGTGACATAACAACCCAAAAATATAAAAAAAATATGTGCATTCTTCTCCCAATCTAAGAATATTTTTGTCTTTTTAGATGAGATAAATAGTTTCACTAATGCCGTTAATTTAATAGAGTATAAGTGTAGATTTTACATGCTATGAGATGTAAGTGTAATAAATATAAACTTTAAGAAGATTTTTGTAGTTTACTTTTATATCTATGTTGAAAAGACCCAATTCTCCAGCATGGACACGATTATACTAAATTGGAAAATACCCTATTCCCCAGCATGAACACTCTATACCAAATCATTAGATCTAACACTTGCAAAGATAGCTATATACAATAGGTCATTGAGAAACACCTAATCAAAATCCTAGGTACCTTGGGAATAAGGGTAATTGACTTTCCCATCCCTCTAAAGACTCCACTGTAACAAAAAGTCCTTGTTAATTAAATCTAAAACAACCGGTCCAAAAACTTTCCAAACTGTAATTTCCGGTCCCTGAGCCCCTTTTATTTTGAAATAAGATACCGAAAATGCCCCTTCCCTCATGATCTCCCATCCTTCCGAAGAAGAAGAATTTCAGAGACTTTCCAAACTGTAATCTCCCAGCCGCGGCTGCTGCCGACCGCGGCCTGCCCCCTCCCGCGGCCGCTGCCGGCCCGGCTCGCCTCCTCCCGAGCCCCCTCCCGCGGCCGTGCCGCCGGGAATGCCTCCGCCCCTGCCCCCATGGTGGGAAGGTGCCGAAGAAGAGGAAGAAGGGCGCCGTCCCGCGTCCTGCGGCTGTCGCCGGCCACGGCCCGCCCTCCTCCAGCGTCCGCCGTGGCCCAGCCCCTTTCCGGCGCCGCCGGCCTCGCGAGAAGAGAAGAAAGAAGAAGAAGGGAAGAAGAGAAGAAAAAAAAGAAAAAGAAAAGAAAAAGTTTGAACTGGGGTCGACTCCTGCTCTGCTGGGGTCGACTCGTGAGAATCTTGGGTCGACTCGCTCACTTCTACAATAATTTTCTAAGAACACTTAACTGTGTGCACAGTCCTGTTAACTGTGTTCGCAGACAACTTAACTGTGTGCCGCCAGCTCGCGAAAGGAGAAAAAAGAAGAAAGAAGAAGAGAAGGAAAAAAAAGAAAAAAAAAGAAGAAAAAAAAGGAAAACATAAAAATAAAGTTAAATAAGCTTGGAACAATTAAATAAGTTCGGAACACACTTAATCTAACATGACACACGGTTAAATAAGCTTGGAACATATTTAAATCATCCCGGAACACACTTATTCTACCCCAGAACACAGTTATTTCGACTGTGCACACAGTTAAGTGTTATTAGAAAATTATTGTAGACTTATGCTGAGCTGGGGTCGAGCTGGGGTCGACCCCTAAAGAGCTGGGGTCGACCCCTGAAGACCTGGGGTCGACCCCTAAAGAGCTGGAGTCGACCCCTGAAATCAGGCAGAAAAACAGCTCTCTGGAAAGCCTGAGAGAGTCGACTCCATGTGAGCAGGGGTCGACCCCAGGTCTGTGAACACAGTTAAGTTGTCTGTGAACACAGTTAACTTGTCTAGGAACACAGTTAACTTGTCTAGGAACACAGTTAAGTTGTCTGTGAACACAGTTAAGTTGTCTAGGAACACAGTTGTTTGGGAACACAGTTAAGTTGTTTGGGAACACAGTTAACTTGTCTGGAAACACAGTTAAGTTGTCTAGGAAAAAAGTTAATTTGTCTAGGAACACAGTTGTTTAGGAACACAGTTAAATTATTTGGAAACACAGTTAACTTGTCTAGGAACACAGTTAACTTGTCTAGGAACACAGTTGTCTAGGAACACAGTTAAGTTATCTGTGAACACAGTTAAGTTGTTTAGGAACACAGTTATCTAAGAATATAGTTAAGTTGTTTGGGAACACAGTTAACTTGTCTAGGAACACAGTTGTTTAGGAACACAGTTAAATTGTTTGGGAACACAGTTAACTTGTCTAGGAACACAGTTAACTTGTCTAGGAACACAGTTGTCTAGGAACACAGTTAAGTTGTCTGTGAACACAGTTAAGTTGTTTAGGAATACAGTTATCTAAGAATACAGTTAAGTTGTTTGGGAACACAGTTAACTTGTCTAGGAACACAGTTGTTTAGGAACACAGTTAAATTGTTTGGGAACACGGTTAACTTGTCTAGGAACACAGTTAACTTGTCTAGGAACACAGTTGTCTAGGAACACAATTAAGTTGTCTGTGAACACAGTTAAGTTGTTTAGGAACACAGTTATCTAAGAATACAGTTAAGTTGTTTGGGAACACAGTTAACTTATCTAGGAACGCAGTTAATTTGTCTAGGAACACAGTTAAGTTGTTTGGGAACACAGTTAAGCTGTTTGGGAACACAGTTAACTTGTCTGGGAACACAGTTAATTTGTCTAGGAACACAGTTAACTTGTCTAGGAACACAGTTGTTTAGGAACACAGTTAAATTGTTTGGGAACACAGTTAACTTGTCTAGGAACACAGTTAACTTGTCTAGGAACACAGTTGTCTAGGAACACAGTTAAGTTGTCTGTGAACACAGTTAAGTTGTTTAGGAACACAGTTATCTAAGAATACAGTTAAGTTGTTTGGGAACACAGTTAACTTGTCTAGGAACACAGTTAATTTGTCTAGGAAGACAGTTGTCTAGGAACACAGTTAAGTTGTTTGGGAACACAGTTAAGTTGTTTGGGAACACAGTTAACTTGTCTGGGAACACAGTTAACTTGTCTGGGAACACAGTTAATTTGTCTAGGAACACAGTTAACTTGTCTAGGAACACAGTTGTTTAGGAACACAGTTAAATTGTTTGGGAACACAGTTAACTTGTCTAGGAACACAGTTAACTTGTCTAGGAACACAGTTGTCTAGGAACACAGTTAAGTTGTCTGTGAACACAGTTAAGTTGTTTAGGAACACAGTTATCTAAGAATACAGTTAAGTTGTTTGGGAACACAGTTAACTTGTCTAGGAACACAGTTAATTTGTCTAGGAACACAGTTGTCTAGGAACACAGTTAAGTTGTTTGGGAACACAGTTAAGTTGTTTGGAAACACAGTTAACTTGTCTGGGAACACAGTTAACTTGTCTGGGAACACAGTTAATTTGTCTAGGAACACAGTTAACTTGTCTAGGAACACAGTTGTTTAGGAACATAGTTAAATTGTTTGGGAACACAGTTAACTTGTCTAGGAACACAGTTAACTTGTCTAGAAACACAGTTGTCTAGGAACACAGTTAAGTTGTCTGTGAACACAATTAAGTTGTTTAGGAACACAGTTATCTAAGAATACAGTTAAGTTGTTTGGGAACACAGTTAACTTGTCTAGGAACACAGTTAATTTGTCTAGGAACACAGTTGTCTAGGAACACAGTTAAGTTGTTTGGGAACACAGTTAAGTTGTTTGGGAACACAGTTAACTTGTCTGGGAACACAGTTAATTTGTTTAGGAACACAGTTGTTTAGGAACACAGTTAAATTGTTTGGGAACACAGTTAACTTGTCTAGGAACACAGTTAACTTGTCTAGGAACACAGTTAAGTTGTCTGTGAACACAGTTAAGTTGTTTAGGAACACAGTTATCTAAGAATACAGTTAAGTTGTTTGGGAACACAGTTAACTTGTCTAGGAACACAGTTAATTTGTCTAGGAAGACAGTTGTCTAGGAACACAGTTAAGTTGTTTGGGAACACAGTTAAGTTGTTTGGGAACACAGTTAACTTGTCTGGGAACACAGTTAACTTGTCTAGGAACACAGTTAACTTGTCTAGGAACACAGTTGTTTAGGAACACAGTTAAATTGTTTGGGAACACAGTTAACTTGTCTAGGAACACAGTTAACTTGTCTAGGAACACAGTTGTCTAGGAACACAGTTAAGTTGTCTGTGAACACAGTTAAGTTGTTTAGGAACACAATTATCTAAGAATACAGTTAAGTTGTTTGGGAACATAGTTAACTTGTCTAGGAACACAGTTAATTTGTCTAGGAACACAGTTGTCTAGGAATACAGTAAAGTTGTTTGGGAACACAGTTAAGTTGTTTGGGAACACAGTTAACTTGTCTGGGAACACAGTTAATTTGTCTAGGAACACAGTTGTTTAGGAACACAGTTAAATTGTTTGGGAACACAGTTAACTTGTCTAGGAACACAGTTAACTTGTCTAGAAACACAGTTAAGTTGTCTGTGAACACAGTTAAGTTGTTTAGGAACACAGTTATCTAAGAATACAGTTAAGTTGTTTGGGAACACAGTTAACTTGTCTAGGAACACAGTTAATTTGTCTAAGAACACAGTTGTCTAGGAACATAGTTAAGTTGTTTGGGAACACAGTTAAGTTGTTTGGAAACACAGTTAACTTGTCTGGGAACACAGTTAACTTGTCTGGGAACACAGTTAATTTGTCTAGGAACACAGTTAACTTGTCTAGGAACACAGTTGTTTAGGAACACAGTTAAATTGTTTGGGAACACAGTTAACTTGTCTAGGAACACAGTTAACTTGTCTAGGAACACAGTTGTCTAGGAACACAGTTAAGTTGTCTGTGAACACAGTTAAGTTGTTTAGGAACACAATTATCTAAGAATACAGTTAAGTTGTTTGGGAACACAGTTAACTTGTCTAGGAACACAGTTAATTTGTCTAGGAACACAGTTGTCTAGGAATACAGTTAAGTTGTTTGGGAACACAGTTAACTTGTCTGGGAACACAGTTAAGTTGTCTGGGAACACAGTTAAGTTGTCTAGGAACACAGTTAGCTTGTCTGGGAACACAGTTAAGTTGTCTAGGAACACAGTTAACTTGTCTAGGAACACAGTTAACTTGTTTGTGAACACAGTTAACTTGTCTAGGAAAGCCTGAGAGTCGACTCCAGGTGAGCAGGGGTCGACTCGTGCTGTTAAGGGGTCGACTCCAGGTCTGTGAACACAGTTAAGTTGTCTGTGAACACAGTTAACTTGTCTAGGAACACAGTTAACTTTATTTTTATTTTTATTTTATTTTATTTTCTTCTTTTTCTTTCATTTTCTTTTTTTTCTTTTCTTTTTCTTTTTTTTTTCTTCTCTTCTTCCCTTCTCCTTCTTTCTTCTTCCTTCTCCTCTCGCGAGGTCGGCAGCTACGGAAGGGGGTCGGACGGTGGCGGCCGCATGATGGGGCCACCGGGGGGGGGGGGGGGGCAGCGGCTCCTCTTCTTTGGCACCTCCCCACCGTGGGGGCGGAGGTATTTTCGGCGGCGCGGAAGGGGGCAGCGGGTGCGGGAGGGGGCGGGCTGTGGCCGGCGGCAGGCGCGGGAGGGGGTGGGCCGTGGCCGGCGGCTGCCTTTTTCTTCTCCTTCTTCGGTGGGAATGGGAGAGGCGGGGGCATTTTTGTCCCATAAAGCAATGTTAAAATATATATGGACCGGTTGTTAAACAACCGGTCAACAGGGATTTAACGTTAAAGTTCGGTCAATAAATGGACCGCTGAGCAAGTTCCCCTGGGAATAATTCTAGCTAGGCCTGCTCTACAATGAGAACTTGTTAGTAGTTGAGTACCAAAATATTTTTTTAAACTTGATATACATTTTTACCCTTATCAATTATTTATTTAATAATCTTGTTCTTATGTTGGTTCATTCTAGTCATTTTGCTTATTATATCGACTCATTTCAATAATTAATTGTAGTCCTTTCACGTAAATAAAGGTTTGAAATGCATATGAGAGAAGATATATTAAGTTTAATATACATTGTTGATCTATTTCCTATCGGCTCAAATTTAACTAAACTTTTGAGATCAATTAACTAGTTAATATGGATCCATGTGATCCTGAATGAGGAGGTCCGAGCTCATATTGGTTCATTAAGCACAGCTCCTACAAGGCTAGAGCCTAAAAGTCACGTCTTTCTTCGTTAGGTTGGTAACCAACCCAGCTTATTAGTTCTCGTTATGAGGTTCAACAAGACCTGGGTCGGCCTTAGAGCCTAGAATGAGGTGGCCTTAGCACAGCTCCACCCCTAACAAATTAATTCCTTAGTGCCAAATGTCAGGTTAACTACCACTTAATATCTGACATGACCATTGGATCCCTTGGAAGACAAAGAACACTCTGATCTGATGGAGCTTCTCAACAGTTTTACTGTACTAGATCAAAGGATATACCACCATTGAAGCTTAGCAAGGATAACTCGCTTTCAGTTTGTGAACAATGGAGGCTGATGTTGTCCTTATTACTACTTACTATGGAAGGCCAATGTTCCAAAGAAAATTAGGATTTTCATGTGGCTGGCATTGCATGATAGACTTGATAGCGATACTAAGGGATCTTTAGTAAGAGTGCTGAGTCTTGGGCCCGTTTGGTTCGCCGGAAAAGAAAGAGAGAAAGTGTGGTCAACGGAAAAGTAATAAGATGCCTCTTGTTTGGTTGGAGTTTTCAAAGGAGAAAGACGGAGAAGTTATATTTCCATTGGAATATGATTCTCACGTTTTATGGAAAAATTTTTCCATAAAAAACATGAGAAATTTACTTTTTCATGAGTCGGGAATCACTCTATTTTTATTTTTTTTCAAAAAAGCCCTTCAACATTAAAGAGGCATTAAAGATCTAATTTTTATTAAGGGTATAATTGAAATTACACAACCAAACAAAAGCACTCTGAAAATCTGTCATTTTTCCATTGTCAACTAAACATGCCAAAAGTACTTTTTCAGGCATCCTCTTCTCAAGAATCATATTTCTAAGAGAAAAAATGCTTTCTGCGAACCAAACGAGCCCTAAGGGACTTTCATTCCCTTATGTGAGAAGGTTATTGAACTCGGTGGCATTAGTGCTTAGTTGCAAATTTTGATAGAGCGTAATGCTAGATTATTCCGCAATCATCAAACCTCAAGTAACCCTGCATCGGCAGGCAGTAATCAGTTCCTTCAATTCTTGAGGCAGCTTATGCTCCAATAGATGAGCTGATAGCTATAATTTGGTGGTTCATTTTCTTAGGCCCTATTTGAGGGAGCTGTTGGCAGTATAGCTGTCTGAAGTAGAGCTGTCTGAAGTAGAGCTGTTATAAAAAGCTGTTTGCTGTTTGGTAACTACATTCGTAAAGTGCTGTGGTACTTTGTTTTGTGTTTGGTAAACAAACTGAGAAAGTACTTTTGCATGACAAAATTACCATATGGGACATTGCATAGTATTATACAACAGAACATAATAAAACATAACATATATTAATACATAAATATACGATATAGTATAATATTATTGTAATATAAAATAATATTATTATAATATAGCATAATAGTAATATAATTGTTAGAGAAAAATTAATATTTGGTAATATAATATAATATTAAATTATTTAACATAACATATTAATGTATTATTCTGGAATGTAATATATATTATATTTATAGTATAATACAATAATAAAAGTATAAAATATTATAATTATTAGTATAAATTAATTTCTCATAATATAACATAATAATAAATTATTTAAAATAACATATTAATGTATTATAATGTAATGTAATATAATAAAATATTTATAGTATAATACAATAATAAAGGTATAAAATATTATAATTATTAGTATAAATTAATTTCTCATAATATAACATAGTATTAAATTATTTGAAATAACATATTAATGTATTATAATGTAATGTAATATAATATAATATTTATAGTATAATACAATAATAAAGGTATAAAATATTATAATTATTAGTATAAATTAATTTTTCATAATATAACATAATATTAAATTATTTAACATAACATATTAATGTATTATGATATAATATAATATGATATTATATTTATAGTATAATACAAAAATAAATGTATAAAATATTATATTTATTAGTATAAAATAATTTTCCATAATATAATATTATATTATATTATTTAAAATAACATATTAATGTATTATGATATAACGTATTATAATATTATCTTTATAGTATAATACAATAATAAAGGTATAAAATATTTTAATTATTAGATTTAGGTTTATAAAGAGACAAACTGTATAATTATTATATTTTAATATGGGCATTTTTGTCAAAAATATAGCTTTCTGAAAAAACTAAAAATAGCTTTTGGGAGGAAGCTCCAAATAATTGGAGCTTCCTTCCAAAAGCTATTTTCAGCTTTCCGCAAAAGCTAAAACTGCTTTTCCAACCCAAACACAGTTTTTTATCTAATAGTGCTTTTTGGCCCTCCAAAAGCTCCCCCAAACAGGGCCTTAGAAGTAGAGCTGTTGGAAGTAGAGCTGTTAGAAGTAGAGCTGTTGGAAGTAGAGCTTTTATAAAAAGCTGTTTGCTGTTTGGTAACTACATTTCTGAAGTGCTGTGACACTTTAATATTTGTTTGGTAAACAAACTCAGAAAGTACTTTTGTATGACAAAATAACCAAAAAGGACATTACTAGTATTATACAATAGTGCATAATAAAATATAATATATATTAATACATAAATATATGATATAGTATAATATTAATGTAATGTAACATAATATTATTATAATATAGTACTATAACATTGTATACTATAGGATAATAATTTAATATAATATTAAATTATTTAACATAACATAATATTATATTATATTATATTTATAGTATAACACAATAATAAATGTATAAAATATTATAATTATTAGTATAAATTAATTTTTTACTCTTTTGATGACCATTTATTTCTCTAACAAATTTTCTAGCTAGGTGAAAAAATTGGTTAAATAATTACTAATATTTTTATTTATTTATTTATTTATTATTTTATTTCATTGAAATATATTTATTTATTATTTTATTTATTTATTTATTCGTTCATTTATATACATATTTATTTATTTTTTTCTTTTTCTTTTTCTTTCCTTTTCTTTTTTTTCTTCTCTTTTTTTCTTTCCTTTTCTTCTTTTTTTTTCTTTTCTTTTTTCTTCTCTTCTTCTCCTTCCTTCCTCTCTTTCCTTCTTCTCCTTTCTTCTTCTCCCGCGAAGCCGGCGGCGCCGGAAGGGGGGCCGGGCTGCAGCGGCCGCGGGAGGGGGGCCGGGATGGCGGGCCGCGGCGGCCGTGGGAGGAGGGGGGCTCGGGAGGGGGCCGGGACGGCGGGCCCCGACGGCCGCGGGGGGAGGGGGGGCTCGGGAGGGGGCCGGGGAGGGGGGGGCTCGGGAGGGGGCCGGGACGGCGTGCCGCGGCGACCGCGGGGGAGGGGGGGCTCGGGAGGGGGCCGGGACGGTGGGCCGACCGGGGAGGCAGCGGCCATGGCGGCCCCTTCCTCCCCTTCCTTTTTTTTTTTTTTTTGCTGTGCGGTGGGTTGCAGCGGCCGGGGCGACAGGCCGCAGCGGCGGCTGGGGAGCGCGGCCACGGGTGGCCGGCGTGGTGGCTGCCTCCCAAAAAAAAAAAAAAAAAAGAGGGCCGGCGGCATTGAGGAGAAGGAGATAGAGAGGGAGAGAGAGAGAGGGGGGATGGTGAGAGAGAAAGAGGCGGTGGGATTGAGATTTTTGGGAGGAAAAAGAAACTTTTAAATGGGGGTATTTTGGTCAAAAATACAGCTTCCCGACAAAGCTGAAAACAGCGTTTTCGGAAAGCTCCAAAATTGAGCTTCTGCCAAAAAGTTGTTTTCAGCTTCCCGCAAAAGCTGAAACAGCTTCTTGGAAATTTTACCAAACACACTTTTTTACCTAAAAGTACTTTTGGAGGGCCAGAAAGTACTTTTTGGCCCTCCAAAAGCTCCCCCAAACAGGGCCTTAGTCATATAATGCAATCCTCCTTCAGTACTTCATGTTCCGTGTGTTCGATTCCTTTTAATAAATCGGGGTTCTTTTCAGGGAAAAAAAATCTGACATGATTTTGCGGGGATCCTTCCTGCAAGTTTCTCTAACCAGCCTGCCAAGTAAATTTCTGCTAAGCTTTAATATTAGATGCCCAAGTCGCTGCCTAGCAATGTACTTAAACAACTTGTTTTTTCTGTTTCAGATCGGAGCCAGCATCGGAAAACCGTCCAAAACTGTTCCTCCGCTGTCCAACACTAGCTCATGGGTGACATCAGGATCACTATTGATCAACCGCAGTAGTTACCGAAACTTTGCCATAGAGGCATGTAACGATCCCATCCGATCTCTTTGATTTAAATGATAGATGAGCTGAGATCTCTAGTAACCTCAATGAACTCGGCGTCTGAGTTGGGTTGGTTCCCAGTGGCATTAAATTAGAAATGTTGAGCTAGTGAAGTCAGGCATTAAATTAGAAATTTGTGATCCATAAAAAAAGTTAGATTACTTTGCTTTCGTGTTATTTGTTTATCTCACGCACCACCAACTCATTTGGTCGTTAGGAGAAATATGTAATGATAGGGGACAAAATGGATCGTCCTATTTTCGGCATGAAGTCACCCAATTCTGGCCAAACCAAGCTCAGAAGGCCGAGCTTAGAAGGAAAACCTCAGAAGGCCGAGCTCAGAAGGCCCACCTCGTCGTCCACATACTGCGGCCATGCCCTGCAGCAGCCTCATCGTACCATACTTTGCTTGCCAGCCACGCCACGACATATCAACCAGGGACCATACCCTGCTACGACTGTCAATGCCTTATCGCTCATAAGGACGAGCTGCACCATGCACCACAAGCAAGCTCTAGCTACGCGCCATCTTCTCCCATAATGAGAACGGGTCATACCTCCGCCACCTGGGCACCTCTACGGGGACTATAAATAGCCCCATCAGGTAACTCCCAGGGGGACGTTTGGCTGTACCAAATTTACCCCACTCTAACTTGATCGTCGGAGGGCTCTCACCGGAACCCCACCGGTGAGGCTTTATGCAGGTCCGCCGCCGTGTGGAAGGTGGTGCTCACCCTCTTCCTCCACATTTCGGTAGCTCCCTCGACTCCTTCGGCGTGGTCACCCTTGGGCCAAATTTGAACCACAACATTTGGTGCTAGAGGAAGGGCCTGAGTCGTGATCATGAGGTTAAGAAGTCATAGAGCTTCAAATGCATCGAGGAGCCGGGCACCAGCTCCCGACAACTCGCTCTAAAGTCCACCCCCTGCAGAACCGGCGGACCGAATTTCTCAGGTCTAGCGGGAGCAGTTCAACCTGCTTATCCAACAAGTCCAAGCGCTCACTGTGGTTGTTCAAGGCCTGCAGTAAGTAGGAGATCAACCTGTACTCCCTCCTCATGAGCATGAGTCCTCAGGACACCACTTGCGACATCATTCTCCTGTAGAGCGTCGCCACCACCGAAGCTCCCATCGAGCTTGGTTCCTAGGCCAGGAGGGCCCTTTTGGTAGCATGATTAGATCTTGCACCGAAGGAACAAAATCGTGCGAGAGCATGGTACCTATGCGGACCTCTTCCAGAGCGGACAATACCTTACGATAGAAGGACGAGTTCAGAAGGTTAGACGGTCGGGCCGACCTCAAAAGGATCAGAAAGATTAGAGGACCAGAAGGCCTGGTGGAAGAAAATGCTTCCAATATAGCTCCTATATCCTATATGTCGACGACTCCTTGACCTCAGGGGGCAGCGGCGCAGCCCAGAGCTCAACATCTGCTGCCAAACGGTCTCCAACGACTCCCAGCCAGTGCTGAGCCAAGTCCTGAGGGACTTTGAAGCTCGAGAGCTGTCAAGATGTCTCCAAAAGGTACAGAACGCCACTTCGGTTTTAAATAATTTCAATATTCCACATATTTCAGGATCGGAGAATGCAAAAGATGACCTACGGGTATCTCCATTCCCAGCGTCACCCCCCTCATCTATATTCTCGAGCTGGTGCTTACCCTTGATCTGAATTCTATTCTCGAGCTCATCTAAGTTCTCGAGGTTTTCTATGTTCTCGAGCTCATCTATATTCTCGGGCTGGTGCTTACCCTTGAGCTGGATTCTATTCTCGAGCTCATCTAAGTGCTCGAGCTCTTTTATGTTCTCGAGCTCATCTATATTCTCGGGCTGGTGTTTACCCCTGAGCTGGATTCTATTCTCGAGCTCATCTAAGTGCTTGAGCTCTTCTAAGTGCTCGAGCTCATCTAAGTGCTCGAGCTCATCTATATTCTCGGGCTGGTGCTTACCCCCGAGCTGGATTCTATTCTCGAGCTCATCTAAGTGCTCGAGCTCCTCTATGTTCTCGAGTTCATTCTAAGTGCTCAAGCTCATCTATATTCTCGGGCTGGTACTTACCCCTGAGCTGGATTCTATTCTCGAGCTCATCTATATTCTCGGGCTGGTGCTTACCCCCATTTCAACGCCAATTCGATGCCATTTCAACGCCAATTCAATGCCAATTCGATGTTATTTCGATGCCAATTCGACGCTATTTTGATGCCAATTTGACGCCATTTCGACAACAATTGAGACCATTCGACGCCTTTCAACGACATTTGACACCTTCTGCAACGACATTCCCCGATCTGAGTGGGGCGCCTTGCTGAGTCGACCACAAGCCAAAGAAGGCCGTTGAAGTCGACCTCGGAGCAGAATCGCTTAGCTCGGCTTGGAAAGCTCAGCCTAAAGCCGTTAACTTCAATGACACGAGAGGTACATCCTACTCGGCACATATATCTTCATAAATATTTGACTGAATTACAGGACGATCAACGACTGGACTACTTCCTTCGCCCGAGCCAAAAGACAACTCGAACATGGAAGTCGGAAAGCAAATGATGGGGGACAAAATGGATCATCCTATTTTCGGCATGCAGTTACCCAATTCTGGCCAAGCCGAACTCAGAAAACCGACTCCAAAAGGCCGAGCCCAGAAGACCGACTCCGAAAGGCCAAGCCTAGAAAACCGACTCCAAAAGGCCAACCCCAAAAGGCAGAGCTCAGAAGGCTAACCCCAGAAGGCTAAGCTCAGAAGGCCGAGTCCAGAAGGCCGAGCCCAGAAGGTCGACCTCGTCGTCCACATGCTGTGGCCATGCCCTGCAGCAGCCTCACTGCACCATGCTTTGCTTGCTGGTCACGCCACGACATATCAACCATGGACCATACCCTGCTATGACTGTCAACGCCTTAACGCTCATAAGGTCGGACTGCACCGTGCACCATAAGCAAGCTCTGGCTATAAGCCATCTCCTCCCATGATAAGGACGGGCCATACCTCCACCACCTGGGCACATCTACGGGGATTATAAATAGCCCCATTAGGTAACTCCCAGGGGGACTTTTGGCTGGACCAAATTTACCCCACTCTAACTTGATCGTCGGAGGATCCTCACTGGAACCCCACCGGTGAGGCTTTGTGCAGGTTCGCCGCCACGCGGTTTGGTGGCGCTCACCCTCTTCCTCCACATTCCGGCAGCTCCCTCGACTCCTCCGGCGTGGTCACCCTCGGGCCAAATTTGAACCAGAACATGTAATAACATGCAGGTATTATTATCAAAGATGGCTATGTGGGAACACTGTTTATCGAATAGTCCAATTTGTATATGTTAATTCACCGATTACAGAACTCTGTCCTGAATGCACCAGGCCTCGACAAGCCGACGCATAGCCAGTGGACTTAAAAAATATCACTATTGTGAAATGATAACAGTTGCCTGTCACCAATAATCGTGATGGTTCAAACTTCAAACCTAAGCACAAGCCCATCAGAGCCCAATCAATATCTAAAACATGAAAACCCCGATCAATATCTAAATTAGGAAAATAACAATTGTTACTTCCGTAGGAACAATGACTAGTTTTGGAGGATCTCTCTCTCTCTCTCTCTCTCTCTCTCTCTCTCTCTCTCTAAAAGAACAAATGAATTAAATCATTCAACTATAAATATATCTATGAAAATCAGAAAATAAAATATTCGACAATAGAGATATTGTCGTTCAGACAATAAACTAAAAGTTGGAAAAGAAAGAAGATTGGTAAAGTTAGCACCGAATTCCTCCATCTAGAGGGATTGGACAAAAGGAATAGAAGATGCACAAAGTTTGGAAAGCAAATTGTCAATATCACTCTACTTTCTAAATTGGATAAAAAGCTTGAGAATTGTTATTTACATTACATAAAAATGCCAATATTTTTCAAATTCGACTCTAGACTTGGTTTGATTGGAAGGCTAACGACTATTATTAGCTACCCAATGAGAAGTAATGATGGAAAATAATGAGAATATTTAATTGATCCACTTCTCACCAAATAAAAATAAAAATAAAAATGACACTTCGACCAAGCAGCAACTGCTCATCAACTCTTTTCTTTTTTTTTTTTTGTTGTAGTACGTAAGAACTGTTATAGGAGACTTCTAAAACAGTTATAGTAATTTTTTAGCAATTAAAACAGTCATACTAATTATAATATTACAAATGCTGTTATTGTAAAACCTTGGAGAGAAGAGAACCATATAAACAATAAATAGAAGGAAATTAGAAGGTTAGTACAATATAGAAGAGACACTTGAACCAAGCCAACATGGGAGGGAGACCAGGAAATCCCGAGAAAGAGTATCATATGTGGTCAGCAGGCCAGGATCAACAAACAGGTGAACACTTGGTGGAAAGAGGTCAGATGAATCTGCTGCTTTTTGTAAGGTTCATCGATAACATTTTCCTATTCATCCTTGTTAATATTATCATGCACCCAAAGCTTTTTATAGCAGTCAAAAACTGTAGCATAAACTTGTCTTGTGTATCAAAAATCCCACTGTTTGCCTGCTCAATGAATTCGATTCAGATTCTGCAGCTTCTCTCTAATGTTGTAGAGTGAAATAAGCGTGTGTTTCTATCACCATTCTTAACTCAAAGCTTAACATTCACATCCACATTCTAATTCTTATATTACTTGATAAAAGAATAGGAAAAGATGTTCCATAACATCATTACATGCATGTGAATGAATTATAGTAGCATCAGGGGAAAAGGTTTTCTACCATTGAATTATATACATTGACTTCGTTATATGAAACAAATATATGAGACTTGAAAAGTTGTAATTATATATAGGAGAAGTAAGGAATATTTCATGGCTATGAATGTACAATGCTAAGTTGAGACCGAAGTCCCACTGGAACAGAACGTGTTCTGGACTAATCTGGATATCATACTGATACTTGAACATTCTGCACATGTTGTTCCTGACTGATGGCTTTGTCCCTTATTACAACAGGGGAGATCAGTTTCCACACTGCATGGTGACAGATATGAAGTGTCAGTTTAGTTACTGAACAACAACATCAGTATGAAATGGAACTTCAAATACTGAATTTGTCTGATCAAACACTCAAGTAGAATGAAATCAATTTATAGTACCAAAACAATGAGGCCAATGCTGTTTTACTTAATTTGATTCGATTAGAAATTTCATGAAAATTTTGGTTTATCAAATATTTATTTTTTTTGAGAAATACCAATTCTTTTTCTTTTTTTGGATTGTAAGAAAATGTGGTTTAAAGATAGTTCAAAAATGATTGAAAAAATTCAAGATGTATGAGAAAATAATGAGTTATATGCTGCTTGTAGCCAACACACACACACACACACATATATAGTTGGTGGACCTATGTTCTCTGTCTTTCTAAAAATTAAAGGATCACCAAACACTAATCCTGTTCTTATTCTTTTAAACAAAATAATTCAAAGTTTGACAGTTAAAGAAAATGCTGAAATTTGGATGTGCTTTGGAGCAGCATTTCACAGATTAGTTTTGAAATTACATTTTGAAGGATCACAAAAGGGAGGTGAGTTTTCCTTACAAAATAAACATTCTGATAACAAAATATCACCAATAACCTTTCTTTATTTTATTACCATTTACAAGGTGACAAGCTGCCATCTGAGTACATAAATCTCTCACAGGTCTATTTTATCTTAATTATTTTTATGTAGGAGTCCCACCGACGAAACTATAGGAGTTTTGACAAGCGCTGTTTTTATCTGGTGTGATTAGTAAAAAAAAAATATTTTACCAAGATAAGATCCAATCCAAGTGAAAAATAAAGGAATATATATGAGCACTTACAATATATGCTGGCAGCAAACCATTCGTTTATAATTTTTACCTATGTACTTGCCTAACCAAGATCGATGCTCCATCTGATACAATGACAATGATGCCAAAAATCCAAATGAAGCAAAGCCAATCTTCAAACATATTAGGATACATTGAAAGCACATCTCGGTAAAGGATATCTTACTTTCTAGTTGGTTGATCCATTTCCCAGCTAATGCATAGCATTGCAAAATACATCGTCTATGGATCCCATGACTATATGGATCATCATCTTCTGATTGAATGTTATCCTTACGAAACTGAATAGCGAATTGTTAAAATCCATTGAATAATTAATTAAACTAAAGATACTTACTTCACAGAAACTCACCTGAAAAGATTTTGCATTTATCCCAGTTGAAAATGTTGCCATTACAATTGCACAGATAGCAATTAGAAAGCTCTACAGGATAAGAATCATGAAAAAAGTATTACACTCAGCGTGAGTTTCAACGGTTGAAAGAGAAAACATTTAATTAACTACAACATCTATCATCCCGAATGATGAAATTTGTCCAGATAATCATATATTAGAATAAATTCAAAAGAAAGATTGATTGAGCAGGAATCATAAATATATTCAATATCCTGCAATGATGCACCACGCTAAGTTCCTTATCTTACAATTTCTTTAAATATTGATATACATAAACTATAGAAGCATAAATTGGTTTTCCATTTTTCCTTCTCAGATAAAATTGATATCGCAGCCAATACAATGCAACATCCATCAAATCTCTTGTTTAATATGTTCTCGAATATTTAATCATTCATTTCATATATTACATTCAAATTTTGTTGCAATGCCTGTCGGAGTTACAAAGCGACATTCCTTCTATAGTAGTATCGACCTTCTTCATTAGATATAAAGCCATCTTTTTTCATCATAGGATCAAATTCTCGTAATGATGCTTTTGGAGTAGTGATTTTTACAGAAGTAGTTCAAAGTCTAGCTAGAGCTCGTAACTTTTGTTTGTTTACTAAATGATTTCAAATTTGATGCTTAATCTTAGATAAAAAGATAGCAGTTCCTTCTTTTCTCACATTCTTTAAAATCAAAAATAGCAGTTGTAAAGAAAACTTCAGATCCGTCCTCGTCACTAATTGAACATTGATGCTGCAACTACTGTTTTAAGGTTTCATTGGATATCAACTTTCTGTTTTAAATGGTTCGATAAATTATAAGTGGCTGATGCTAGGAATTGTTTTAAGGTAGTAGTATATCAGAGAAATGAAGACTTACAGTAATAAGACTTATCATCTTGGGAGGATACTGATGCGTCAGAAACTAGCAACGTTTCAAAATTTCCAGGAATTAACCTGTTCAACATCCACGGAATCAGTTACAGGGGCAAGCAAGATGCGATTAAGGTTATCTGATGAAGAATACTAATAATGGGATGCTGATATATGGAAGCATGTTGTAATGGAGCAGGGATCATAAACAGGAGCATTCACAGATGGAGACTATTATTAGGAAGGAAAAATGATGCTAGTGAGTGAATGGAGAGCGTCGCCATGAAGGAGAGGGACTAAAGTAAATGATGTTACTTAGGAGTTACATGATGAGTTGATCACAAGCAGCACAGAAGTAGACTGAGGCACAATGCAGTGGGAGCAAGCAATAACGGAGGTCTTACAAGATCTTTAAAGAGTAAATATCCAATAACTGTGACATACCATGGCCATCAACGGCCTCATTATACAATCAAACAAAAGCAAAGATAAGTATCTATCCTTCTTACCAGTATGGTAGTCCAGTCACCATCCTCAGCCATCATCTTTTTGTGTTGCATTTATGAGTGTGAGGTTAACTGTAATGGTGCAAGTCATGTTGTCAAGTACTTTAGTGCATTATACAAAATAAATTGCCACTGTCTTACTAGGACGCGCATGTATATTATATATAAAAATATATAGGAAAGGTGTTACCACATAGTTTAAGATCTGGTATTAGCATCAAGTATCAATACTGTATTATTAATGACAATAAATGTCAAGTTTATCTTGAATAGTTAAAGCCCTCGATTTATCTCTAGAACATGACAATTTACCATCTTGAAGCAACTAAAATGTCCTATATCAGTAAAGGGTTTTCATAGCAGATCATGGCATGTTGCATATCTTTCAGCGAAGGCCTGATCTGCTATATTTTTATCATGGTATATTACTTGGATAATCTTTTACCGTTAAGAAGCATCATCTATGAACTCTAGTCTTCTGAAGTACTAATATGACCATATAGTCTCCTGAAGCATTAACATGACATTTTAGGAGATGATGACCAGTAAATAGTATAGTAAGTTAAAAGATACTGCAAAATTAAGGGCGTGAACCAAGTCTATAAAATGAAAGCATACCTTTGAATTGCAGACCAGCAAAGGAAAACAATGTACGAACCCAGGATTTCAGAAGATAAAAGGCCCTGATGAACCTGTTACCTACAAAATGGGTACTGAGACGTTCTTTTGGAACATTGCATACCTATTTTTAACTCCGTATCAACCATATAATTATAAGTTCCAACTAGATACATTCTTTGCTTAAAACATGACCACAACCATAACCATAACCAGCAGTATCATAGCCTATTTATATGTCAGCGCAATTTCCAAATCCATCTAGTTTGAGAATAAAAGAAAAATTCTGTTGTGCTTTGAACCCCATCCTCTATGATATTTTCAGCAGAAAAAGAGTAAAAAGAAGAAAATTGTGAAAAAACAAGGACATTAAATCACGTCAAGGGGATAGAGTCCCCTAAAAGGTTTGCATCAATTTTTGATCTGATTGCTTGAATTCCTAGCCCATAGGGTTTATATATTTTCAGGCTGCTACAATTCGACTAACAAGAGAAAGATCTAATCCTAAAAATATCAGGAAAACTTAATAAAAAAAATTGTGGAAAATAAATAAGTTTTGCTTGGGAAGTTTTCTTTTCAGATCAGGATTTGTATTGGTCTAAGGGCTATCCTGAAAAATTTTGGTGATTTTCCCAAATTTTTCCATGATTTATTTAGCGGTTTGTTTTTATATTTGTGCTTATGCTTTATAGCTGATCCTTAAATCTTATAAAGCTTCAGAACTTTTGTTTTCTTGGGAAGCCCAAAGGTGGTTGCCCACCATTGGACTAGCCATGCTGCTGTACAGGCGAAGCATGGGGGTTTGACTGAACCAGCTGCTTATACTCTTTTGGTGTCCTAAAAATAGTGTACCCCAAAAGACCATTTCCATCATGCAGATGCAGCCATGTCTGCTTTCATGTTGACATACCCAGTTTAGATTCCATGAGGGGTGTCTTCACACCCTTTGGTTCTCTAACACTCATCTTGAGATAAAAGACCCACAAGATATTGGAAAACAGGGATCAGAATAGAGGCTCTTGAACCTTATTTTGTCAAAATAGACATGTTGTGCCATGTCATGCTGTGTCATTCGCATGCTTAAACACATGCTACAGCCCATGGTAAACAATGTATGCCAATGTATGTTAGATGCTCACAACATTACACCGACTAGAACCTAGCATTGGAGACAAAAATAAGGGTATCCCTGTACCATGCTTGTATCTTGGTGAGATATTTCTTAATTTTGACTAGAATATATTGAGTAAATTAGGCTCAATTTGTACATGAGGATTTTATTGCAATAGGCGATGCATGCAATCCAAAAAAGCTCTATTATATTTATTTTGGATACATCTGAAAAATCAAGAAAGCTCTATTATGTTTCTTTTGATTACAACTTAAAAAAAAATCTATTGATTGGATTACTAGAAGGGATGCATGCATGCATATACATATGTACATATTCAGATCTATACGCGTTTTAATATGCATAGCTCATGGTCAACAGTTTGAATTTTCAATTTATATGACCCACTGTGTATTTTAGAACAGTGCCACAACTGAAATTATCCATTCCTGCAGCCACTTGATGCATAGGTAGGTGGCCACCAAAACATATAGTTTTTGGTTTCTAGGCATCTTTAGTGGTGCAGATCATGATATACAGTGTGATCTCCAAATAGGATGGCCCATATTAATTTTTGAATCATTACTTTTTACCATTCTGATTAACCAACTATTATGTAGCTCTTCTATGTGAATTTATGTATTCAAACATACGTATAAGCATATAACTGCTTTAGTGTTACTACGTTATTCTAGAAAAGCAATAGAATGGTGCGGACATGTGTAGTAGGGTATGCATCATAACCACTACTTAGTTAAGGCAGTCTATGCTTCAGCTAGTTCTGTTAGTTTTGGAGAAATAAACTACGGGTTAACTCTTATGCCGCTCACTACTGAATGCTAATGTTGCACTAAACGGCATAAGAGTCAGTTAGTAGTTTGTTGCTATAGAAACAATAAAACTAGCTTTGACATCATCGCCACCCTTTAATTAAGGATATGATGGTTTCCACTTTCAACACCCTTCCTGTATTGAAGTCCAGTGATATGGCTTAGGAGATATAAGAATTATTACATATCTTGGAAATCTTATTTAGTTAATGAATGAATCTTAAGCATATTTGATCTTTGGGTGTTAACAGTAAAAGAAATTCCTACTGCAGTTCATAGTTCATATAAATGAGATAAAGAGAATGTTTGTAAAAGCATGTAACTAGTGTTGAAAAGTTCTGTAAGTGCTTATTTACCATTCTCTAGCTGTCTAGGATTTATGTCATGTGCCAGATCATATCCCTACTAAGTGTGAGGGGAAATTCTTACCTAGGTTTGAAGCCTAGAATTTCATATCTGAATTGAGATTCACCATTTTTAAATAAATAAAATTCAAGTTAATACAAAATTTGGCTCAACAATGGCAATCATTCTTAAATAAACTACCTATCTTGAAGAAAGTAAGGGATTCAATAACAACATCGTGTCTACAGAAATATAGAAAACAGTGCTGTTGAAAATTTTCCATGGTGCATACCTTAGAATGTAGTGATACAATCACCATTACTTTAACCAAGATTGCAGTCAATGTGATGAAGAATATGTTGATAGTGCAAGATGTGTCCAGAGCATACATAATGCACATTAGAACAATCCCACAAAATGAACCAAGATAGAAAATGGTCGACAAGAACAACCCAAAGAAGCCACTGAAGATAATAAAAAGATTAATATTGCATCAAGCTCTAGAATTTAAATAAACTAATCTCATTTTTAAGTGCAAAAGAATATCTGAAATGACAAAATAATTTCCATTTCTTGGGGAAAAATCCTAGGATTTAAATAGCATGAATATCACAAAATATCATTTATCATATGTTCTGCCACAAATATCTAGGCTATAATTACCTCAATTTTATTTATTAGAGAATATCCAATGCAGTTTTATCCATTTAATCAGAATTATATGTTAATGTTGGAATCCATGCCTAAAAACCATTTGCATCAAACACACAATATAGCATTTCATTTCAAAATTGGTTTTATGGATATGCTTTCATGTTGTTATAAAAAGATACTGAAAAATGGCCTTGAGTTGTGAAAGGAACTACATCTTCTATTGGTTAAAATGAACAATGAGTTTCAAGCTACACCATAGGGAGGATTTGTTTACTCTACTTGAATTATGTATAGTTATAGCTGAGTTTTTGTATTTTAAAGTATCTTTGCGATGCATAATTCCTAGGCTCATTAGAGTGTTCAATCATCAAGGGCTTTGCACTTAGAAGAGAATCTCCTTCCCTATGTAGTCAATGTCAAGTATTCCCTTCCAAAAGCAGTAAAATTGGTAGGGAGGCACCAAGTTCTTCATGCAATAGTTTAAATGTGGCTGCTTAAAGTCAAGAAATAATACTTTAATGTAGTAACAGTCCAGTCACTATAGGTTATCACGGTGTTCAATAGTGCAATAAGTGGGACCAAGATGTGTGATCCATTTTAGGGTAGAAACCTATGAGAAACAATTTTCTGAATCCAGTGTTGAAATTATAATGCATGGCTTCATAAATATATGTAGATGACTGTGAACTTATGAAAATGTTTAATCATGGTTTTTTTTTAAAAGATTGATTTCTAGATGATTGATGTACAATGGCATCATAATGCTCCTTGACTGCTCACTATATCGCTATACTATGCAATCTTCACTATATGTAGAGGGCCAATTAGTCACTCAGTTTTATTTTCTTTGTTACTAAAGTGCTAGACCTATGCACCCACAGTAGAGCTGAGTAGGCAGGTAAGACTATTATTTGATGTTCCACGCTTCCACTACTACCTTCTCTATGTTTTCTCTCATATATTGCTCATTTAGAAGCATCTCCAAAGTTATTGTGCTGGTTTTGAAAAAATGATCCAACACTGCAATAGCATGGAACTTAATTTGCAAGGCTACTTGAGCTGCAAGTAAATGAAATAATTCATTGAAGATCCAATAATCCTAAATGCAAATAACTGACCCTCTCATGTAGTGTGTAAATATAACTGTAAGTCTTAGTAGCATATGTGTTTGGGGTGATTTGATCACCATAAATCATAAACAAGCTAGAAATCTAATGGCCGTAAGTCTTTATAGTAGTTTCCAGTAAACAGACGGGTGTGGTCTATCCTTTTCCTCCTTTCGGTAATGGATAGATGGACCAGATCTGGCTACTTTCTCTTTTTATGGACAGATTTGATCATCCAACTGTTGCAAGTCCTTCAAATAGATAAATGGACCAAATTGGTTTGTTTCATCTATTTAATAGACAAATCCGACCACCCAATGGCTGCAAAAAAAAAGCGTTTCTAATAAATAAATGGGTTAGATCAGCACACTTTGTCCATATTAGTAGACAAAAGGCTTTTCTACTAAATAAATAGATCAGATTTGCCCATTTTATCTTAAAGGAAGCAACCGATCATCTGACAGTTCCTAAAGCCACATCTATTGATATATTGACCAGATTGGATTGTCTCATCTATTTAGCGGACAAAGCAGAATATCCAAGAGCTACAAAAAGCAAGTACATGAATATTGTGTTTGGAAAAAGATAGGCAGTTGACAGAAAATTAAGATATTCAAATTCTGGCAAAATTGAAAGAAGAAAATGAAATAAAGGACCAAGATAAGTTAATCTTCACATGAGGGGGGAGACGAAACATAAAATTAAATTATCTTGGATTCTAGGTAGTGACTTGTCAATAATATACATAAAAGACATGTAACTGTAATAGAACATATTTTGGAAAAGTGGCAACTTATCATTAATTGTGATTAAATCTATTTTCTTTAATCACTTCTTGATGTACGCTTTTGATAGAATTCAAATTCTACATTAGCAATTTCGATGGAAAATTCTGTAAGTGTAAAAATTTAAAGAAGACAGATAAAATATATAAATATAACTGTCATAAAATAAGACTATAACTGCAATTTCAAATTCAAATTACACATGGATGCAAGCAGAAAATGTATTTGGCTTTATTAGAATTTACATAAATAAGAAGCACACGGAAGGATTACAAAATTACCCTGCACCTACATGAGCAACTTCACCTGCAAAAAGAAAAAAGGTAAAATAGCTGTTATCTCCTGTCGTTTTCTCCCCTACAAGATTCTTTTGGTTCTTTTTTTTCCTAGCTTCATGGTGGATAGAGAAATAAACCCCCCCCCCCCCCCCCACACACACACACACAATCTTATTAATTTACACATGCTGTATTCTCAGTAAATTAGCTTCCTAATGTCAAAAGGTGGAAGGACAAACAGAAAATTTGAAATCTTTGTTAAAGGTTTATATATTAGCAGCTCTGCATAAAATTCAACAACTTAGCATCATTCTGACATTATGATTTGTGATGCAAAAAAAAAAAAAAAAAAGATGCACTGTTTTGTCATGGAAGAAATTGGCATAACGATAATACAGTTTTGTAGATTAAATAAGAACAGGAAAAAAACCTCCATGATCTAGAAAAACTACATAAACTGTTTCAGTTAAATTAAATGATACAATTACATTCAGCAACATAAATGTCACGCTCGATGATTTTTTAGCATACCATATAATTGGATAAAATGCGAAGGGATGATGAATGGAGCCATCATTGACAATAGATATATAGCAACCTTTAAAGCCCAACATCTAGAATGCCATGAGTTGCGAGCTTCTTGCAGCTTCTCAGCTCTAAGTGTAGTGACAAACATAAATGAGAAAAATATCTGAAAATATTTGTCAAGGTTCCTAATAGATTAACTTTTCAGAAGTTTATTCCCAATGAACCATTTCTGCCACAAAATGTAAGTGCGGAATTACAGTCATGAAGGACTTTATTTGAAACAATTAGTATGTCATATTCTGATAATAATGATAATGAATAGCTATATACAAGACTTTAGCTAGAAAAAATCTGGAGGCTCACCGAATTGTCTTTATTGAAGGATATGAAGCACCCTAAGCTTATACGAAGCACGCCTGCAGCATGAAAACATTCATCACCATCAATTCCACATACTGTAATATCTGGAAAGATAATTAAAACGTAAAAACATGATTTACATGATAATAAGCTTGAAAATCGTATGGCACATCTCCTGCTCAAAGTTTCTATTTATGATCCACCATGTGGTTAGGAAGGGAAGAAGTTTGTTACTGTAAATATATCGGATTAGTGCCCAATGTGAGATAAGCAGCCTAAATATTAAAAGTGCTACTCTTCCCAGATTGATTGAACTAAGTGTTTTTTAATAAAACAAGAAAATGGATTATAGCAGATTACAACTACAAAGATATTTTCCCAAAAAAAAAAAGAAAGATATTTAATATATCGGTGTAAATATATCAGGTTGCTTCCCAATGTGAGATAAGCAACCTAAAAATTAAAAAAGTTATTCTTCCAAGATTAATTGAGCTAACTATTTCTTAGTAAAATAACGAAATGGATTATAGCAGATTACAATTACAAAGATACACTTTTCTCAAAGGAAACTTAGAAAGGTATTTAATACACCCATAATATATCTGTAAAAACATGCATTATTCATTTTCCGTTCAAAACAAAATTATTTATTCATTGAACTAGTACTGTTGTGATAATTAAAGATGGTTCAAGAGAAGAAAAATTTAATATCGAGGAAGTTTTGAGTACATTATAATTTGGTAATGGATAAGAAAGAATTGCAAAGGATCTATCCATTCCATATGCAAAGTTTGGAACTATTAGTCAATAAGTAGCAGATCTGAGTATAAAGATCACAGCTCAGAGTAATTTTCATTTTAGTTATAAAGTTCATATCAAAATTATTAACTAAAGCATGAACTTATTTAATATAGTTGTCAAATGCTCAATATGAAGAGGCATACATGATGGACTGGATAGTGACATACAATGAAGAATATGGAGAAATTTGTGCCCGTAGTCACGAACAAACCATGCCGATAAATTTGTTAGAAAAAATATAAAACCATATATGTATCGAGCTCGCAAAGATTGTTTTCTTTTGACTGAATATATTGCACTTTCTTGTTTTGCAAATATCGATTGTGCCCAACTCCGTATTTCCACACTCCTGTCACCTTCTACCAGAATATTTTCAACAGGCTCAACAGGCTTCCTCATTCTGCAAACAAACAACGCAAAGATTAATGATATTTAATATTGGAAATTTTTTCCAATTATCTGAGATAATCTAGACTACTTGGGTTGGGGTCATGAAAGGAATAGAACATGATAATAAATAAGGGGAATTCAGTGACAAGATGGCCACTGGGTTATGCCTTCATAGAAGTGTCACAAACCACCTTTTTTCTTTATATATTCTTGATTCGGACTCCACCAAACACCCATCTCTGTTTTTGATAACTAGAGTCATTGATTAAGGGCCCTCATTTTCCTTAACTTAGGGGGTCACCCACAATTTCAACTTGGACAAAATAAAAATTAGGTCCATGATATATTGAATAATTCTTAACAAATATCAAGATCAATGCAGTGGGTATGGTGACTAATTTTGTGCAAGTGACAAGCTGATCTGGTGCTTGGACTTTGAAAACACATAGTCAAGAGAGAAACCAAAAGCTTCAAGGGGAGGTGTAAGAGAGAATGCAGATTGAACAAGATTTTCATTCTTTCCTATGTCTTGATGACATGGCTTGGATATACAGTGTCAAGGCAAAGACAGTCTTTTTCATCACAATGCTAATCTTCAATGCCCATCACAATCTTCAATTCTTTCCAGAAAGCACCTTGCTGATTCTTAAACACCACCATACTTGAAAACCACAACCAAAAATTAAGAAAACCATTAAAACAAGCAACTTCCTTTATCCAAGAAACAACACATCAAACAGAACTCATGGTTCTTAATCGAACCCTCAATTCTCATCAAACATAGTTCAAAAATCCCAACGAGCAGCATATTTATTCAACTTTTCCAGAAAAACAACTTACTTGCAAAACAGAAAACGTAAAAAAGGAATAAAAACACGCAACTTTCTCAATTGAAAACCAAAAGAATTACAAAAGGTCATAAAAAGAACGATAGAGTTGGGTAATAAAGAACTCACATTGTTCGGAGTTAAATACAAGAAATCAGCGATGCCAAAAACGCAGCTGCGCTTCTTCAAGTCTTCCTCTCACTCCCTTTCAATCCCTTCAACATCCTTCGGCAAAATTACCCAAAGACCAAGAAACCCACTGGATATCAAAACAATCTGATCCGTTCTTGAGATCTGGCAGACCATGAAGTGTCAGCCATCGGATCGGGGGCAAGATAAGGGACTGACCAATCGAACGGTTGTGATTTGATTAAGAGGGATGGAGAGGGAGAGGTGTAGGTGGGCCCACCCAAGGCTGGTCGGGGTGTCGGGGCGATCGCTTAGAATTTTTTTGTGACGTCGTTGCCCTCCATCCTAATCTTTTCTTTTTGTATTCTTTAGTCGATTGTTAGTGGCTGGCGGTGGCACAGGAGATGGATTTGAAGATTTCAAAACCTTTTTCTTCTTAGAGTAGCATGTAGCTAGAGAAGATTTGAAACTTTGTGATGGGTACTTCGTCAGGGGGACATTAAAAGATGTTATTAGGTCGAGCACCTTATACTGCCAGGGAATTTAGGGGCTTAGATGAACTTGGACATGCAAGTTCTGGTAGGAGACATTATATCAATGTCTGGTGTATTGATCTCGGAGGTAATCCTGTAAATAGAGGTGGGCATTGGGCCGGGCCGCCCATGGTCCGGCACGGCCCGCTTGCTACAGTAACGGGCCGTGCTAGGCACGGCTCATAAAAAGGGTCGGGCTGGGTTAAGGATTTCTGGTCCGCGGGCCGAGCCCGGCACGGCCCATAAGGGCCTGGACTGGCACAATTTATGGGCCAAGCACGGCACGGCCCGCGGGCTAGCCTGGAAAGGAATATTTATAGGACTCCATTTTTTTTCCAAAATACCCCTCAAATTAGCCATTTTATGGCTATTGGGAGGGGCAAAATGGGTAAAAAGCCACAAATAGCCGTTACGGGCCACCCATAACGGCTATTTTTTTTTGGACAGACGGTGGCACGGCCCGTTTAGTAACAGGCCGGGCCAGGCACGGCCCGTTTGGTCTGTGGCCCGGTGGGCCTGGGCCGGGCCTGGCACGGCCCGATGCCCATCTCTGCCTGTAAAGTTGCAATACTTGGATTGTGTTTTTACTAATATTCTTTTAAATTTTAATACAACTTGAGTATTACTATTGGTGCATTGTAATTTTATTAACTATCATTTCTACAAAAGATTTTTGAGTATAATACAACGTTCTTTCTACATTGCTCTTTATTTTTTCGTTTTATTTTTCATTAAGGAAATATGGTAGGAGTGCCACCTTCCAAGCAATGGTTGTCTTTTCCTTGGTCAAGGGCTAACTTGGATGGTTGGGGAGAAGGAATAAAAATGAGTCGAGTAATAGTAAACTAGTAAACTGCTTGGGTTTGTATATATACATAGATACGTACACATATATATACACACACACATACCTATCTATCTATCTATCCATCTACCTAGCTATAAATATAGAAATCCAAACTTGGCTTGTTTGTTTAATTGACCGGTTGTTACCAATTTGAGCCCAAAATTTTATTTAGTTTTGCAAGCTCAATTTTCTTTTTTAGCAAATTTTCAAGCTCAAATTGTTAAACTCTTTTTTTTCAACAAAAATGTTTAACTATTAATTCATTAGCAAATATCGATGTATGTCCATCACTATAGTCACATATGACTACATAGTTGAATCTCAAACTTCAAATCCTGCATTAGAAATATCATTATATTTTTGAGCAAATTAATGAAACCTATTATATTATTTTATTGATAAATAAAATGAAGTACAAATTCAAGCCAAGGAATGAGAAAGCAAAAAAAGAACGAAAAAAGCAAAGATAAACAGAGGAGACGGAGGGGGGACATGGGATGTCCAAGTCCAAGAAACCATACAATCCAATATCTGTCCAATGAATAAAATCCGATCCAATACAATTCCAGTTTAAACAGAGCATCGAGACAACAACTAGCCTAACCTAAATGGCCCACTGCATTCTTTTTCCTGACAAAAACATGCGAGTTCTTATATTTTCTTGCTAAATGTGAGTGCCCGCTTACGAGTATATCGCTCTGTGGGAAACACAATTCCTATAATTGACAGGTGCATATTGTGCCGATGACAAGATATTATTACTTACACTGCATGCACCACGGTGCGCAGGCAGCCAATCATGGTCGTTGATTTCTGTGGGCTTTATTCATTGAATATGCCCATCATCATCATCATAGGAACCAATGATTGTGACCGGCTGCAAGCATGGCCATATTAGGCAATAATTTTTTCGGATTGACCCGGTCAATAAAATGCTTGAATCTAAATTAATTGTTGTGATAACTCAGTGAAGATAATTTTACAATTTCCAATAATAAAAGCATGAAGAGATCTATCCGTTGGTTGATATAAATCTACTGCATAAAGAATCAAGTTCTGCTAACTCTCTTAAACCAAAAAAAAGGAGATAAACTGTGGCTATTTTTGGCAAAATATCTATTTTCTATCATACCTTGACATGGATTAGGGGACATGACTTAATCATGTCCAAAGGTTGGAAGTTTGGTCGTGCCTTGATGGTAGACAACTGTTGAGATATATTTTGCATCGTCGGACGAGAATGCGGATTTTTATCCAAACACTGAAATGCTGTCATAACTACTGCATCTAACTCATTTGCAGCTTGAGTTGTAGGAGGCGGTAGTCGTGGGTCTAATATATCTTTTAGAAAGGTGTTTTCACATACTGGAAAAGATAAAGTAGAGATGAGATCTCCTGGATGCTTTCCCATTATAATCTCAAGTGCTACTACTCCAAAACTATATACATCACATTTCTCAGTAATCTTTATTGTGTATGCAAGCTCTGCAATAGACAAGGAAAAATATAAAATCAAATTTTTATTGTCAACCACTTCTAATAGAGCTAGTTTCATTGATTTAATTAGCTCTAGAGTCCCCTTGTAACTGCAACATAAGGTATCTGATTTAATGCAAAAAGTTCAAAGCATTCTCAATTGTGTCCGTCCCTCACAAAAGCAAGCCAGCATATAATAAATAGTTTACTATGTATTACATAGTATAGTACAAATTATAGCTTTGAAAATGTAATAGTATTAAAAGTTAAACAAACATATCTTCATATCAACTTGGTCACATGAATGTCATGGAGAATAACATGCAATTAGCTAATCCTAATAAGACCAAGAAAGAAACAATAACTCTTTTTGAGGAAAAAAATTCTTGGATGAGCTTGGAAGTGTGTAATGCATTGATAAGTTACCATAGTCATAGCTATGTTATACCTTTTTTTTCTATAGAGGTAAACCTAAGGATGCTCTTAACATATCTTGAACAATGTTTTAAAAAAGACAAACAAATTTGTAAGGCCATTGTTCTTACATTACAAAAATGGAATTGCAGCATACCTGGGGCCAAATATCCTCGTGTGCCTGCAAGCATACTCCAATTAGATGAATCAGGCTTTACAAGTCTAGCAATACCGAAGTCCGAAATACAAGCCTTGTATTCTGAATCAAGTAGAATATTATTGCTTGTTATGTCTCGGTGCACTAATGGCGGAGCGCAATCATGGTGCATGTATGATAGAGCATGAGCAATATGTTTTACAGCATCCACTCTCTTTGACCAATCCAATTCAGCGGCACCTTCACTTCGGAGAATATTTGCCAAGCTTCCTCTCTCCATGTATTCACAAACAAGAAACTTATGTCGAGCACTAGAGCAAAAACCATAAAGCTTCACAATATTCCGATGTTGGATCTGGGTTAGTGCCCGTATTTCGTTCCAAAAAGTTTGCTTGCTTGGTGAGTCTTCAATTTCTAATGGATGAAATTTCTTCACAGCTACCAACTTGCCGCTTGGCAGCAGTGCTTTGTAAACACTGGAAAATGTTCCAGTGCCAATGCAGTACTTGGCATCAAAATCCTCTGTTGCTTGAATGATGTCATTGTATGTGTCTTCTCCATTGAAGTTCCAAATAGAGAATCCACCTACTTCAATACTTGCATCATTTCTTGTATATTTCTTCCTTCTCATAATTATTAAAGCAAATACAATAAATAGAAATAAGAGACTAGGAACAATAATTAACAAGAGAAGTTTGTGGTGCTTATTTGAATCATCTTTGCTGGTTGTAAACGAGCCACATGAAGGCAAACCTTTCACTGCACCACACAAGCCCTTGTTGTGGGTGAACCACTCCATTGGTGCATTCTGGAAAATTATGTTGTTGGGCAGTGGGCCTTCTAATTCATTGTATGATAAGTCTATAGATGACAAGCTTGTCATATCACTCAAAAAAAGTAGAACATGACCAGTCAACTCATTGTGTGATAGATTCATAACTTCTAGCTTAACTAGTTTGCCAAATTGTGATGGTATCTCTCCAGTAAATGAGTTGTGGCTTAGATCCAGGGAGGCTTGCAGGTTTATTAGATTTCCAATTTGAAAGGGAATGCTTCCATTAAAATGATTGTTTCCAAGCTTCAGCGAATAAAGTTTCTTGCAGTAACCTAATTGTTTTGGTACCCTTCCTCTTAGTTGATTTGCTGACAGATCAAGAATCTCCAAATTAGATAGTTCCCCGAATTCTGGATATACCTCTCCAACAAGTTGGTTGTTGCTCAAAGTCAAGTTATATAGATTAGTTAACTTGCTTAGATCCTTCGGAATCTCTCCTGATAGATAGTTCGAGGAAAGGTCAAGTTCTCGTAGTTGAGTCAAATTTCCAAGTTCTACGGGTATGCTTCCTATAACCTTGTTGCTGGAGATTCTTAAGAGCGACAAATTATGACATCCTCCCCAGTTTGGTGAGAGCTTACCAGACAGTCTGTTGAAGCTTAAATCGATGTACCATAGATGTGGATATACTCCAAGATTTTCAAATATATCCCCAGAGAGTTGGTTGTGCTCAAGTCGGACTCTGACTAAGCTTGTACAGTTTTTCAAGCTTTTGGGAATTGGACCTTCAAAATGGTTGTTGCTCAAAGTGAGATGAAATAGAACTCCTCCTTTGCATATGTCATGGGGTAAATGGCCAGAAAAACTGTTGTTCGTCAAGTCGAAAAATTTCAAATTTGTAATATTGTTAAATTCCTCAGGCAAAGAACCAGATAATCGATTGTTGAATAAGCGGAAATCAGTAAGGTTGGTTAATCTTCCAAAAGATGGAGGGATCGAGCCAGAGATTTGATTTTCAAAGAGGTGCAAGATTTCAAGCTTGGCTAAATTTCCAATACTAGAAGGGATTGAGCCATCTAAATGGTTGTTGTTGATTTTCAAATCTGTCAAGCTTACCATATTTTGTATTTCATGAGGAATTGGTCCAAAAATTTGATTTTTAAAGAGGTACAAGATTTCAAGCTTGGTTAAATTTTCTAAGCTGGTGGGGATGGAACCTGTTAAATTGTTTGTTGAGAGTTCTAGCGTAGTTAACTCCGCTAGATTTCCTATTTCATGAGGAATTGGTCCAGAGAGATGATTTTCAAAGAGGTGCAAGAGTTCAAGCTTGGTTAAATTTCCTAAGCTGGTGGGGATAGAACATGTTAAATTGTTTGTCGAGAGGTCTAGATTAGCTAACTCCACTAGATTTCCTATTTCATGAGGAATTGGTCCAGAGAGATGATTGGCCCAAAGGTACATAGTATTAAGCTTGGTTAAATTTCCTAACCAACTAGGGATGGAACCTGCTAAACTATTTTGTTCGAGTGATAGCTCAGTTAACTTCACTAGATTTCCTATTTCATGAGGAATTGGTCCAGAGATCTGATTTTCAAAGAGGTACAAGATTTCAAGCTTGGTTAAATTTCCTAAGCTGGTGGGGATGGAACCTGTTAAATTGTTTGTTGAGAGTTCTAGCGTAGTTAACTCCGCTAGATTTCCTATTTCATGAGGAATTGGTCCAGAGAGATGATTTTCAAAGAGGTGCAAGAGTTCAAGCTTGGTTAAATTTCCTAAGCTGGTCGGGATAGAACCTGTTAAATTGTTTGTCGCGAGGTCTAGCCTAGCTAACTCCACTAGATTTCCTATTTCATGAGGAATTGATCCAGAGAGATGATTGCCCCAAAGGCGCATAATATTAAGCTTGGTAAAATTTCCTAAGCTGGTGGGGATGGAACCTGCTAAACTATTTTGTTCGAGTTCTAGCATAGTTAAGTCTGCTAGATTACCTATTTCAGAAGGAATGGAGCCGAAGAGATGATTAGCCCAAAGACCGAACCTGTGAAGCTTGGTCCAGTTTTCCAACCTAAGAGGGATGAAACCTGTCAGACTGTTATCACCCATGACTAAATAAACCAAGTTTATGAGATTCCCTAATTCGGGAGGGATGGAGCCAGATATCCCGTTGTGGGAGCAATCCAATAATTGAAGCCGGGTTAGATTTCCCAAAGTGGGAGGGATGGAACCTATTATATGGTTGGTGGAGATTGTCAACTCCCAGAGATTTCCAAGCCTTCCTAATTCCCTAGGGATGGTACCTGAAAGGTTATTGTCAGATAGGTATAAGAAGTTAAGCCTTGTCATATTACTTAGCCAAGGAGGGATGGAACCGCTTATCTGATTCTCACTAAGATTGAAGGAGTTGAGCTTTGTCAGAGAGCTGATCTGCAGTGGAATTTTCCCTGTGAAGTTATTAGTGCAGAGATCAAGAGAGGTGAGCTTCGAAAGAGCAGATATGGTGGGGGGGATGCTTCCATAGAGCTTGTTGAATGTGAGGTTGAGACTGGTAAGTGATGATAGGAGGGAGAAGTTGAGAGCATTCAGCGTTCCTGCCAGACCCATATGGGCTAAATTCACCTTCGTGATCACAGGTTGGCCTCGACGTGTGACATTGCATGCGATTCTAGTCCAGTTGCATGGACTAGTGTCGAGGTTCCAAGATTCAAGTGATCCTTGGCTCTGGAGGCTGGCTTTCCACTGGAGGAGGGCCCTCCCTTGGGATGCTAGTGAAGCCGATGCTAAGGCAAGAAGAAATGAAAGGATTAGAAATAGAAGAAGGGTGGAGAGGAATTTTGGAGATGACATAGCTAAGGTTCTGATAGGCCCAAGGTGTTTTAAGGTTATTGTGGTTGTTGAGAGAGAGTTCGAGGCCTTTTATAGCTAGTTGCATATTCCTTTGCATGTCTACCGTAAGGGACGGGTGATAGAAATTTTGCGATGTTTGGAATGTTTCAAGCTGAACGAGGGTTAGGAGATAGTGATTTTACCCAAACCCTACGGAACCGGTTTGGACTTTGCTAACATGTCATGCTCTACAGTTCTCTCTTCCTCAACAAAAAAGTCTTCGGTTATATCTCTCTTGAGTCTGGCCTCTACCGTCCGCTAGTGCTATGGGTTTCAACTTATGCTTCAGTGGTTGTTGTCAGCTTGTAACTATCTTCCGTGAATGGAGTGGCGCACTGCCATGTGGTGCACGTGGTGTGGAATATAATTTCTTCCACTGCAGTCTCTATCCCATTTTAGAAATAGATGCATCACTAAAAGCCAAAAGGAAGGGATAGCATTTGATCCTTAAATTAAAATGAAGGGTGGGAGTTTTATAACCTTTAAACACGTATCATAGCGAAGAAAGAGAGCATCCTCGAAATTAAAGAATCCAAGCTTAGCCACTCATCTTACATCACACCATGATCCTAGACAGATAGGGGATTAAGGCGATATCAGTATTGTTCCATGTAAATATCTACGGTCTTAGATCGTTTGTTAGGTCCAAAGCCTTTGTTGTGCAATATTTTACACCATGGAGAGCTGTGAATCATTGGATAGCCATCATCGAAAAAAATAATCATTGGATAGTCTCTATGTCATTCATCTTGAAAACACACGGCTATCAATCATCTCAAAAATAGAGTTTGGTGCCAAACAAGGTGGACAGGGAGATCCTGGTTCATTATTGTCAACCCTGGATGCCGGTTGGTTTATTATGTTTGGTCGCCCGAATGGCATACTTAAATGGAAACAAGGAGAATGCCTCGCGTTTCAAAGAAACGGAAATGGGTTAATAATAATCTACTTACATGCATCTTTTATGCATTGATATAGCAACAGAGATTAATTTAATTGAAAATATATCTGATATCATTTTTGAACTCTGAAAACTTCTTCCAATCGCATGCTTCCATGTCAGCATGTGAAAGAAAAAAGAGTCAAAATCAATCTATGAATATCATATTATACTTGGGGGTGTCAGATAGTACACATGAAAATTTTTCTGGACCTACGCAATGTTGGTTTAGCAAGCCTACATTCAACCATCGCACGTATATGGCGTCGGTATTGCAAGTTGCACAAATCCCCTCATGCAATATCTCGTGGAAAATGTTTCTTATGCAGAAAAAGAGTGCCAGGTACCATTATAAATATAAAATATCAAAAAATGCAAGCTCTTTGACATATATTACTTGCATTTCAATCTTACACATCAACCCATTCTCCAATTTGGTTAAATTAACGAAAATATAACCCAATGCACAATACTACTACCATTGCAGAGTCTAGGAGGGTTAAATACATATGGCCTTACTCTTACGTACGGAGAGCTTTTTTCCAGTGTTTGGAACAGAACACACCCACCCAGGCAGCAGGCTACAAGAAAGCAATTTTATCATCATGCCAAGCCTCACTCTCGCTTGATTAAATTAAATTAATATTTTTCTGTGTCGTCGAATCACCAAAACACTATTCAGCCATTAACCTATATTTCTATGGCAGGCTAGTATTAGCTCATTTAGTTGGTATCTAACACTACTGCATGGAAGAGGCCCAGAGTTTGAGACTGAGGTTGGTGACCTGGAATTGCTATTAGATGAACCAATCGCTGCAAAGTCAAGAAATATGACGAAACTTCATGGTTTTTTTGTAGATATGATTTTTCTATTTTTTGTATTAGTTTTTGATATGAAATCGTTAGCAAACACTCTATGGACGAATACCAGAACAAATTGGGGGCTGCAATAAACTCTGCCTTCTTAAGATGACTAATAATGTGTTGAATGGAACTATTCCACATCAAATTGGTAGCCTGTAAGAATTACTCGATCGAAGCAACAATTTCTTCATGGGTATAATATTCCATCACAACTAAGCAAGCTACTAATGCTAAAACACCTAAATCTCTCGCATAACAAGTTAGGAGGTTCCATTTCATCATCTCTTCCACGCATGATTAGCTTGTCATCCATAGATTTATCATACCTTCTGGAGGGTCTTTTTCGTGATAACCAGTTTTTCCAAAATGCTCCAAGAGAGCTGTTTGTTCATGATTGAGACTTGTGTGGTTATGTGCACGGTTTACCTCCAGGTGACACGCTTTCAACAAGAAAATGCTAATCAACGCCATAAAGCCATGCTCTTGACAATTATATCTATTCGGGGCTCGTTATTTTTTTATTCTTGCTTTGCTAAAGTTGCTATAGCCTTCTTCAAGAAGCACAAAATACAATCTGAAACAAATGTGGCCGGCTAATGGAAGTTCATTCTTGGTTGGGCATTTTGATGGGCAAGATGCATACAATGACATCATCTTAGCCGCTGAAGATTTTGATAACATATTTTGCATTGGCAAGGAATTTGTGACCGTCTAAAACGGAGCCTCTACATATGCTTGGAGGCCACCACTGCCAACTTTTCCGATGATGAAACGATAGGGTTCGGGTTGTATCTTCCAATTGACCTTCTTTCACATCATCGGCCATTTGATCATGCTCCACACAGCTTTCAAAGCTCTCAGAACATCTTCAACCATCTACTTGCATAAATCTCAAAAAAACGGCTACCGCATGATCGAAACATATCCTTTTTCATGCAAAAGGCCCAACAATTGTAGAAGTAGAGACCCGACAACTCCTTCAAGTGCTTCAAATAAACTTACGAGAAGGACGAGAATTAGATTGCAGAATAACATAAAAGTTTTGTAAATTGACTCCTGTGAAATAAATCTGAGATTAAACCGATCATACAACATCAACTTTCGATCTTGGAACAAGCTATGACTAATTGACTGCACAAGAAGCATAAATTAGGAATCAATCTCATAGGTGATTAGCTCACATATAACTGTGGTCATGCATGCCATAAGGTCAACGAAAAGGGCCCTTCGATTGGCATTTAGGGATATTCTTTGTTTGCACTGACCGCTAACTGAATGGGTATGAAGGGTTTTTTCTTTTCTTTTTTTTTCCTGGGGTACTACAATGAAATAATTAATTCAAAAGATCCACATCATGCATTCACCGCGTGCATGACGACGGAACTTCTTTTGCGTCCAAGTCCTCCATTGGCAGCTTCAAAGAAACGAACTCGAAGACCAGCGCCTCTCGACTCTCTTTGACTTACCTTGTTTAGGTAATAATTTAGTTTCAAAAGATAGGGTATGGATCAAGATCACTTAACTAAAGCTATGGTCCCGCCATAATGCCCCTAGTTTTGGGGTACAGTGACTTTACCCAAACCCTAGGGAACCGGACTGGAAGTCATGCTCTATTCAACCAATGGGTGACGGGCATGTAATCAAAATTGGTGGGGCGATCATGTCTTCCTTGTTTTTGTTGGGCACTACGTTGCCATCGATCTACAGTTCTATCTCGATCCTCCAACAAAAAGTCTACGGTTCGGTTACATCTCCCTCAAGTCTGGCCTCTACCGTCCGCTAGTGCTATGGGCTTCCAACTTATCCTTCTGCGGTTATTGCCAGCTTATAATTATCTTCGTGATTGGATAAATATTTCTTATTTTCAAATGGATAAATAAAAAAGCAAGGCCTGCTTATCTAAAACATATGCCACCACAAAAGAAAAGATCGATTCCTTGCCTTCTGGAGCTAAGTAATCGGATTAATGTTATGTTATTGCCAAACCGAGTTGTGTGCACGAAAGGCATAGGTTTTCTTTTCTTGTTAGCTTACATGCTCCACATTATAGCAGTTGGAACGGGTAAGACTGCAAATAGTAGTCAGCGGCTGGCACCAAGAACAAGTCCACGCAAACACGCATAAAGGAAAAAAATACTTTTGTTCACTTGCTGAGAAACTTCCCCATCCTCGTGGCTACACCACCGTGATGAAAACAGGCCAAATTTGTTGTACATTTGTCCAATTATTTTTCAAAATGTAACCTTTCATTTTTGCTTCTAGATTGGATACAATTCCAGTGATATTAGTTTAAATTCTTATGTTTCCATTCATAGGTCATTGCAAATCTATTTTCGTGAGCTTCCATGCAGGTGGGTATTTAGTCTTATATCAACTATGCATGTAACAACCCAGGACCTCACCCAAAATGGCTAGTCGGAAGGTATTATTTGGGTTCCTTGATCCTGTATAAGTACCCAAGATCTACCCAGCGAATAACCGATGTGGGACTAAACACACGCCCGCACGGGTCCTCACATACTCCCCTCGTTCAAGCCCTGACGTCCTTGTCAGGCTAAAGGTTCCTATCTATTCAAATCTAATCACAAACACCACGATTGGCCCGTGGTCAGCCCCAATGGATCCGTACTGCAGTGTCCCCTAGTCCACATAGGTTATGGGCCGGGTCCGCTCTGATACCATTTGTAACAACCCAAGACCTCACCCAAAATAGCTAGCCGGAAGTTATTATTTGGGTTCCTTGATCCTGTATAAGTACCCAAGATCTATCCAGCGAATAACCGATGTAGGACTAAACACACGCCCGCACGGGTCCTCACATACTCCCCTCGTTCAAGCCCTGACGTCCTCGTCAGGCTAAAGGTTCCTATCTATTCAAATCTAATTACAAACACCACGATTGGCCCGTGGTTAGCTCCAATGGATCCGTGCTGCAGTGTCCCCTAGTCCACATAGGTTATAGGCCGGGTCCGCTCTGATACCATTTGTAACAACCCAAGACCTCACCCAAAATGGCTAGCCGGAAGGTATTATTTGTGTTCCTTGATCCTGTATAAGTACCAAAGATCTACCCAGCGAATAACCGATGTGGGACTAAATACACGCCCGCACGGGTCCCACATACTCCCTCCGTTCAAGCCCTGACGTCCTCGTCAGGCTAAAGGTTCATATCTATTCAAATCAAATCATAAACACCACGATTGGCCCGTGGTCAGCCCCAATGGATCCGTGCTGCAGTGTCCCCTAGTCCACATAGGTTATGGGTCGAGTCCGCTCTGATACCATTTGTAACAACCCAGGACCTCACCCAAAATGGCTAGCCGGAAGGTATTATTTGGGTTCCTTGATCCTGTATAAGTACCCAAGATCTACCCAGCGAATAACCGATGTGGGACTAAACACACGCTCGCACGGGCCCTCACAATGCACTAGGTAGATTTTGGGTGAGGCTAAAGAACCCAAATAATCTTATATTGTTATAAATGATATCAGAACAAATCTAGTCCATAGCCCATGTGAATTGGAAGACATTGCGACACGGGCTACTTGAAGCTAACCACAGGTCGATCATGATGCCTATGATTATATTTGAATAGATTTAGACCCTTAGCTTGGCGAGTATGCCAGAGATTAAATGAGAAGAGCATGTGAGGACTCATATGAGCATATATTTAATCCCACATCGGCTATGCACTGGGTGGATTTTGGATAATTATATAGGGCCTAAAAATCCAAATAATACAATTCAATTAGCTTTTTTGATGAGATCTTGGGTATTATAATTTTCTTATCATAATATTCAGACCTAACAATTATTTAGGCTCTCAATTTATTGCTTTTGGGGTCTCTCTTTTCTCAATTGTTGTTATAGTTAATTATATAAGTTGATTGTTATCAAAGATATTGTTGTTATCGTGCTACCTATGCCCATCTCATCTAACTCCCAAACGAGCTAGATCTCGCGAAACTAGGAGTTTATGAATAAAGGATTGAAATGAGAGATGTTGTCACTTGAACTAAACCCATATGTCCAAAGGATATAACAACCCAAGTTCTCATTCAAAAATGGCTAGCTGAAAGGTATTTTTGGATTTCTTAGTCCTGTATAAGTACCCAAGATCTTTCTGACAAATAATCGATGTGGGACTAAATACATGCCCCGCACAGATCCTCACATATTCTCCTTGTTTAAGTACTAACGTCCTCGTCAGACTAAAGGTCTAAATCTATTCAAATTTAATCACAAACACCACGGTCGGCCCGTGGTTAGCCTTAAGGAGCCTGTGCTACAGGGTCCCCTAGTCCATATGGGCTATGTGTCGGGTCCGCTTTGATACCATTTGTAACAACCTAGGATCTCATCGAAATAGCAAGCTGGAAGGCATTTTTTGGATTTCTTTGTCCTGTATAAGTACTCAAGATCTCTCCGGCATAAATGATGTGGAACTAAACACATGCCCGCACAAGTCCTCACAAGATATGACATCTGTGTTTGGTTGATATTTGTACTGGGTTATCTGCAACTCTAGTAGCTCATCTTCCTTTCCTTTATAGGTTCATTAGGTCCCCTATCCCTTAGAACTTTGAAGATCAACTTTGATAGCTCCCTCAAAAGTAATCAAGGTGCTGTTGGATTTCTCATTCGAGATCATTATGGCCACTATCTTTGCTGGTACTAGATGATTTTCAGCTATTTCTGTTTCTAATTTAAGAGATTCGTAGAAAGGGTTTAGAGCTACAATTTTGACTCAAAAGTATTCTGCTTGACGATGACTCTAGTACTGGTATTAATAATTAGACAAAAATAAGCGAGCTTGACGAAAAAAAACAAATGTTTAGCCTTATTAGCGGTGGACCCGAGTAAACCATGTTTTTCCATGAAATCACCATCCATAAGAAATTTCTTTTTAGAAATTTGACAAGTATTCGTTAGAAATTTCTTTGTACCCCCCAACTACGACGTCTGTTCTTCTATTTGACCAAGATTTATTTTTTTTTAAGAGAATGAGAGAAAGACTGGGCCAAGGTCAATCCGTTTCATTAACAAAATGCTACTGACCAAAAGGTTATAAAAAACTAATATGGCTTCTTAGATTGCCACTTAGTAGTTCCAGATCCCCCTCGATAGATCCGCCAACTTTTGGGGTGACAGGAGCGCTTCTCGGAGCCGGAGGGAAGACTTTATTTGTCGAAGATGGACTTGTGGCCCGGCGGCGTTGGGTTGGCAGCTAAGCTGCCGCTGTTGTTTCTCCTCATCATCTCTGCGACCACAGGCTCTGTTCGAGCTAAAATCCACTATCAAAAATGGGAGGTGGCATACCAGTTCAAGTCCCCAGATTGCTTCCAGAAGTTGGCAATCACGATCAATGGGAGAACACCTGGCCCAACCATCATTGCCGAGCAGGGAGACACTGTGGTCATCGATGTCAAGAATGCGTTACTCACTGAGAACTTAGCCATTCACTGGCATGGGATTAGGCAGGTGCTGATACAAAACTTAGAAGCAAGTTTGCAAACTTATGGTATCAGACCTGTACTAACTTCTTGCCTTATTTCATTTTGAATCATAGACAACATAAATATGTTTTCTTGCGAGAGACGACATAAATATGTTGGTCCCTTGTTCCCCTTTTGTTGGGAACAGGATTGGTGAAATCGCCGTGTGGGTGGGGCCAAATCTTTTCTCAACTTCACTCTCATGCCTATCTTTGCTCTCTGTGTGCGTGCGTGTGTGTGTGTGTGTGTGTGTGTGTGTTATTAGATTTCCTAACTAACAATGGAAGCACCACATAGTCGAATTATCTGTATCAAATACTTTGAAAACAAGACCTGGACTTCTTAACTTTTTATTTCATTTCGAAATAGAAGCAATATAAAAGTTATTAGTTATTATTATTTCTTGATCTTCCTCCTACTCCTAGCCCTCTGAAGATAGGAATGGAAATTACCGACATTTCTATTGCTATAATAATCATTATTTTGTTTTATAGATTGGCACTCCATGGTTTGATGGCACAGAGGGGGTGACACAGTGTCCGGTTGTGCCAAGGGATACTTTTACTTACAGATTTGTTGTTGATCGAGTAAGTTTTGCGAGTTGAAACTAAATTCAATAGAAATATAATTCAGTACAAATGTTAAAAGGCAATTAACTCATCAGTCTTTCGCTGAAATCCCAGTCGGGCACGTACATGTACCATGCACACTATGAGATGCAAAGGTCTGCTGGACTCTACGGTCTTATTCGAGTTCTGCCCCCTGCCGGTGTGGTCGAGCCGTTCATCTACGACTATGACCGGAGCATCATCCTTAATGACTGGTGGCACCAGAACACCTGTGAACAGGCTGTTGGCCTGAACTCCAAAAAGTTCATTTGGGTTGGAGAGCCTCAGGTATGGCAACTTCTGTGTCCCCCCTTCCCTTTTGGAGCAAAGAAATCCTAATTTTATAAGAAACTTTTGCTTTCCATTGTGTTGGAAAAATGTTTCTAGAATTCAGAAAAAATCATGATACTTCTAAGCGGATGCAATTGATTATTCATACTCACACCCAGTAGAATTTTCAGACCATGGTTTTCAGCCTTCCTCCTGTACTAAGATTTCTATCTTTAACTTGTCTTTCCTAAAGGATTTTTTCCCCTCACTAAGAATTTTTCGTCCAACAGACGATGGAACAGTACTTTCTTAGAGCCCTCTGAAGGTTGCACTAAGTGGGGTCTTCTTAATCTTGCAGTCACTTTTGATCAATGGAAGGGGGAAATTCAACTGCTCCAACGCAGGAAGCGGGGTATGCCATGCAACCAATCCCGAGTGCTCGCCTTATGTGTTAACAGTTATCCCGGGCAAAACATACCGCCTTCGGATTGCAAGCATCACCTCTCTTTCGGCTCTAAATTTTGAAGTTGAGGTAATATCATCAACACTTTTCTTTAAAAAAAAAAACCCTTAATTCAAATTATATTATTTGAACATAAATATGGAAGCGCTATAAGCTAACTTTTTCCTACTTTGTCAGCATCTGATAAGAAACAATATGCAAATTTATGAACTTGGTAAACTATAGAATGCATGATTTATTGAGAAAATAGTGAATTGTTCCGCTACCATGAAATGGTCAGAGAAAATCATTAACGAAAGAAAAACTTATGTTTTGTCATAAGATTTTGTAGCACAAACAGTGTTGAACTCTGTTATGTTGAAGTTGTATGACTGGGTCGAAAAAATTCAAGCATGATGTCACCCGGAGCACTTATAGTAGACTCAACCCTTAACTAATGCTAATATTGCCGTTATGATCATGCCAGGGACACAATTTGATGGTTGTCGCAGCAGATGGTCACTATGTGAAGCCCTTCATGGTGAAGAACCTGAACATCTACTCAGGCGAGACCTATTCAGTGCTTTTGAAGGCTGAACAAGACCCCTCTCGCAACTATTGGGCTGTTGTCAATGTGGTTAGCCGAAATTCGACCACTCCCACTGGCACTGCCGTCCTCAATTACTACCCAAACCACACTAGAAGGCTCCCTCCGACCGTCCTGCCAACCGGTCCCCTTTGGAATGACACCATGTACAGATTCAATCAAAGTATCGCCATCCGATCGCATCCTGATTACATCCGGCCTCCTCCGACGACTTCCGACCGCATGATCATATTGCTGAACACCCAAAATTGCATCGATGGCTATGTTAAGTGGGCTGTGAATAATGTATCGTTGAATTTACCCCAGACACCATACCTCATCACCCTCAAGGAGAGGATGCTTCATGCTTTCGATCAAAAACCAGCGCCAGAGACTTATGACTACAAGAATTATGATATTTATGACGTCCAGAAGAATCGAAATGCAACAGCAAGCACTTCGATCTATCGGTTGGTATTCAATTCGACGATAGATGTGATCTTACAAAATGCTAACACGATGAAGAGGAACAATAGTGAGACACACCCATGGCATCTACATGGGCATGCCTTTTGGGTGTTGGGCTATGGAATGGGGAAGTTTGATCCGGAGACTGATCCAAAGAGGTACAATTTGGTGGACCCAATTATGAAGAACACGGTGGCAGTGCACCCCTATGGGTGGACGGCTTTGAGGTTCCGGGCCGATAACCCTGGAGTGTGGGCTTTCCACTGTCACATTGAGCCGCATTTCTTCATGGGCATGGGGGTTGTGTTTGAAGAGGGTGTGGACAAGCTTGGGAAGCTACCCGTGGCCATCATGGGCTGTGGTGAATCCAAACATATAAAGCCTTAAGGGGTTTGTTGTCGCCGAATTCGGACCAAAATCGGAGTTCAGCTCGGACAACCCTAAAGTCGGCTGGAGATAAGCTGAGCAGGTTGGTGGTGGCGTCGGGCGTCGGTCTTCTTCATGGATGGCTTGCAAAAAGTTTACTTGCCGGAGAGTTTCTAGCGGAGGACCCACCAATACCTAAGTTAGAATAGATAGGCAATAGAGTAGAAGAAAGAAGATTTCAGCAGAGTGTAAAACTCTATGTGAAATGAATATCTTACCTGAGGTCCCACAGGTCCCCCTTTATATAGGCGAGCCGGATTTGTCGCTATCTGAACTAACGTGGCATGCACTGATAGCCAAGTAATGGTAGGTGGTACAGCTATAGTGTGGAATCAGTTTGTATGGTCAGCGTGTAGCAATGATCGGGTGCAGATTGTAGTGTTGCCACGACGGCAGGCTGCGAGGGCTGTCGGTCATTAGCATTGTCAGTCATTGTTGACACATATTGATGGGCTTCTCGATCGGGGCCAAAGTCGCTCACCTCGGATGGTCGGATCCTCGGCTAGGGCCGAAGTCATTCACCTCGGGTGGTTGGCTCCTCGGCCAGTCCAAAATCATCTAAGGTTGGCTCCTTGGCCAGTCCAAAATCATAAGTTGAATCCCAAGCTAAATACGATAAAAATAATATCATTCAGCATCTTGTTAACACAAAAATGTATACATGGCTGTAAGCATGACAAACCTATAGGAGATCAAATGTCAGTGACAACCTACCTACAGATCATCCTTTTCTAAGCTAACTATACTGTGTAGCATGTATCTGTGGGCCTGCAAACTTATGCATATTGGACAGATGTATCTTATGTGGGTTCAGCATTTGACATATTGCAACAAGATGCTTCCTGTTCCTGCACCCACCACCGCTTTTGTTCCCATTCTATGCAACAAATTTTCAGGACTTCACAGTTGGTGGAGGCAGTTGACAGAAAATTAAGATATTCAAATTCTGCCATGGTAGAAAAAAGAAAAGGAAATAAAGGACCAAGATAAGTTAATTTTCACAAGAGGGGGGAGACGAAAACATAAAATTAAATTATCTAGGATTCCAGGAAGCGACTTGTCAATAATATACATAAAAGGCATGTAACTATAATAGAACATCTTTTGGAAAAGTGACAACTTATCATTAATTGTGATTAAAACTATTTTCTTTAATCACTTCTTGATGTATGATTTTGATAGAATTCAAATTCTACATTAGCAATTTCGATGGAAAATTCGGTAAGTGTGAAAATTTGAAGAAGACAGATAAAATATATAAATGCAACTATCATAAAATAAGATTATAACTGCAATTTCAAATTCAAATTACACATGGATGCATGCAGAAAATGTATTTTGCTTTATTAGAATTTACACAAATAAGAAGCGCATGGAAGAATTACAAAATTACCCTGCACCTACGTGAGCAACCTCACCTGCAAAAAGAAAAAGGTAAAATAGTTGTTGTCTCCTGTCCCTTTTTCCCCTAGAATATTGTTTTGGTTCTTTTTTTCCTAGCTTCATGGTGGATAGAGAAATAAAACCCATACACACACACATCTTATTAATTTACACATGTTGTATTCTCAGTAAATTAGATTCTTAATGTCAAAAGGTGGAAGGACAAACAAAAAATTTGAAATCTTTGGTAAAGTTTATACATTAGCAGCTCTGCATAAAATCCAACAACTTAGCATCATTCTGACATTATGATTTGTGATGCAAAAAAAAAAAAAGACGTACACACTGTTTTGTCGTGGAAGAAATTGGCATAATGATAATACAGTTTTGTAGATTAAATAAGAACAGGAAAAAAACCTCCATGATCTAGAGAAACTACATAAACTGTTTCAGTTAAATTAAATGATACAATTACATTCAGTAACATAAATATCATGCTCGATGACTTCTCAGCATACCATATAATTGGATGAAACATAAAGGGATGATGAATGGAGCCATCACTGACAATAGATATATAGCAACCTTTAAACCCCAACATCTAGAATGCCATGAGTTGCGAGCTTCTTGCAGCTTCTCAGCTCTAATGTAGTGACAAACATAAATGAGAAAAATATCCAAGAATATTTGTCAAGGTTCCTAATAGATTAACTTTTCAGAAGTTTATACCCGCTGAACCATTTCTTCCACAAAAAATGCAAGTGCGGAATTACAGCCATGAAGGACTTTATTTGAAACAATTAGTATGTCATATTCTTAAAATAATGATAATGCATAGCTATATACAAGACTTTAGCTAGAAAAAAACTGGAGGCTCAATGAATTGTCTTTATTGAAGGATATGAAGCACCCTAAGCTTATACGAAGCATGCCTGCAGCATGAAAACATTCATCATCATCAATTCCACATACTGTATATCTGGAAAGATAATTCCACATGATTTACATGATAATAAGCTTGCAAATCGTATGGCACATCTCCTGCTCGAAGTTTCTATTTATGATCCACCATGCGGTTAGGAAGGGAAGAAGTTTGTTACTGTAAATATATCGGATTAATGCCCAATGTGAGATAAGAAGCCTAAAAATTAGAAGTGCTACTCTTCCCAGATTGATTGAACTAACTGTTTTTTAATAAAATAAGGAAATGGATTATAGCAGATTACAACTACTAAGATACTCTTTTCCCAAAACAAAAGAAAGGTATTTAATATGCTAGTGTAAATATATCGGGTTGCTTCCCAATGTGAGATAAGCAACCTAAAAATTAAAAATGTTATTCTTCCAAGATTAATTAAGCTAACTATTTCTTAGTAAAATAAAGAAATGGATTATAGCAGATTACAATTACAAAGATACTCTTTTCTCAAAGGAAACTTAGAAAGGTATTAAATTTACCCATGATATATCTGTAAAAACATGCATTATTCATTTTCCTTTCAAAACAAAATTATTTATTCATTGAACTAGTACTGTTGTGATAATTAAAGATGGTTCAAGAGAAGAAAATTTTAATATCAAGGAAGTTTTGCGTACATTATAATTTGGTTATGGATAAGAAAGAATTGCAAAGGATTTATCCATTCCATATGCAAAGTTCAGAACTATTAGTCAATAAGTAGCAGATCTGAGTATAAAGATCACAGCTTAAGAGTAATTTTCATATTAGTTTTGAAGTGCATATCCAAATTATTAACTAAAGCACGAACTTATATAATATAGTTGTCAAATGCTCGATATGAAGAGGCATACATGATGGACCGGATAGTGACCTACAATGAAGAATATGCAGAAATTTGTTCCCGTAGCCACAAACAAACCAGGCCAATAAATTTGTTCCCGTATCAAGCAGGCAAAGACTGTTTTCTTTTGACGGAATATATTGCACTTTCTTGTTTTGCAAATATCGATTGCTCCCAACTCTGTATTTCCTCACTCCTGCCACCTTCTACCAGAATATTTTCAACTGGCTTCCTCATTCTGAAAACAAACAACGCAAAAGATTAATGATATTTAATATTGGAATTTTTTTCCAATTATCTAAGATAATCTAGTCTATTTGGGTTGGGGTCATGAAAGGAATAGAACATGGATAATAAATAAGGGGGATTCAGTGACAAGATGTGGCCACTGGATTATGCCTTCATAGAAGTGTCACAAACCACCGTTCCACCAAATACCCATCCCTGTTTTTGATAACTAAGGGGAATTCAGTGTCAAGATGATTCAGACTCCACCAAACGCCCATCCCTGTTTTTGATAACTAGAGTCGTTGATTAAGGGCCCTAATTTAAACTTGGACAAAATAAAAATTAGGTCCGTGATATATTGAATAATTCCTAACAAGTTTCAAGATCAATTCAGTGGGTAGGGTGACTAATTTTGTGCAAGTGACAAGCTGAGGTGTTGCTTGGACTTTGCTCACAAATAGTCAAGAGAGAAACCAAGAGCCTCAATTCTCATCAAACATAGAATCAAAAATCCCAACGAGCAGCATATTTATTCAATTATTCCAGAAAAAAAACGTACTTGCAAAACAGAAAACATAAAAATGGAGAAAAAACATGTAACTTTCTCAATTGAAAACCAAAAGAATTAAAAATGGTCATAAAAAGAAGAAGTCAGCGATACCAAAACCGCAGCGGATCTTCTTCAACTCTTCCTCTCCCTCCCTTTCAATCCCTTCAAATAACAGCCTTGGTCGAAGGTGGGCCCCCAACATCCTTCGGCAAAATTACCAGATGACCAAGAAACCCACTGGATATCAAAACAATCTGAACCGTTCTTGAGATCTGGCGGACCATAAAGTGTCAGCCATCAGATCGGGGCAATATAAGCGACCGACCAATCGAACGGTTGTGATTTGATTAATAGGGACGGAGAGGGAGAGGTGCAGCCGTGTAGGTGGGCCCACCCAAGACTAGTCGGGCTGTCTTCTAATCCTTTCGTTTTGTATTCTCTAGTCGATTGTTAGTGGCTGCAAGTTAGGGTATGTCGTGAGGGGGCCATTAAAAGATGTTATTAGGTTGAGCACCTGATATTACCAGGGAATTTAGGGGCTTAGATTAACTTGGACTTGCAAGTTAGGGTAGGAGACATTATATCAATGTCTGGTGTGTTGAGCCTTGAGGGAATCCTATAAAGCTGCAATACTTGGATTGTGTTTTTACTAGTATTCTTTCTAATTTTAATACAACTTGAGCATTAATATTGGTGCATTGTAATTTTATTAACTATGATTTCTACAAAAGTTTTTGTGCAATTACTTGAGTATAATACAACATTCTTTCTACACTGCCCTTTTTTTTCGTTTTATTTTTCATTAAGGAAATATGGTAGGAGCGCCACCTTCTAAACAATGGTTGGCTTTTCCTTGGTCAAGGGCTAACTTGGATGGTTGGGGAGAAGAAATATAAATGAGTCAAAGTAGTAGTAAACTAGTTAACTGCTTAGGTTTGTACACACACGTGCATATATAAATATACCTATCCATCTTTCTATCCATCCATCTACCTAGCTATATATATAGAAATCCAAACTTGGCTTGTTTGTTTAATTGACCAATATGTTATTAGTTTGAACCCAAACTTTTATTTAGTTTTGCAAGCTCAATTTTCTTTTTTAGCAAATTTTCAAGCTCAGATTGTTAAACTCCTTTTTCTTTCAACAAAAAAGTTTATCTATCAATTCATTAGCAAATATCGAGGCTTTTCCATTACTATGGTCACGTATGATGATATACTTGAATCTCAAACTTCAAATCCTACATTACATATATCATTATATTTTTGAGCAAATTAATGAAACCTATTATATTATTTTATTGATAAATAAAATGAAGTGCAAATTGAACTGAGGAGACGAAGTGATGTCCAAGTCCAAGAAACCGTACAATCTAATACCGGTCTAATAAATAAATCTAATCCAGTATAATTCTAGTTTAAATAGAGCATCGAGACAACAACTAGCCCAACCTAAATGGCCCACTGCATTTTTTCCCCCCCGAAATTCCTGACAAAAACATGTCAGTTCTCATATTTTCTTGGTAAATGTGAGTGCCTGCTTACAAGTATATCGCTCCATGGGAAACACAAATCCTATGGTTGGCAGGTGTCTATTATGCCAGATTGACGAGATATTATTAATTACACTGCATGCACCATGGCGCGCAGGCAGCCAATCACAGCCGTTGATTTTTATGGGCTTTATTCCTTGAATACGCCTATCATCACAGTAACTAGCGATTGTGACGGGCTGCAAGCATGGCCATATTACGCAATAATTTTTCCGGATTGACCAGATCAATAAAATGCTCGAGTATAAATTAATTGTTTTGACAACTCAGTCAAGATAACTTTACAATTTCCAATAATAAAAGCATGGAGGGATCTATCCGTTGGTTGATATGAATCTACTGCATAAAGAATCAAGTTCTGCTAACTCTCGTGAATCGAAAAAAGGAGATAAACTATATATTAAATGATGGCTTTTTTTGGCAAAATATCTATTTTCTATCATACCTTGACATGGATTAGGTGATATAACTTAATCATGTCCAAAGGTTGGGAGTTTGGTCGTGCCCCGATGGTCAGGGCCGGCCTGAGCCTTAGGCGACTGAGGCCCCGGGCCAATGGAAGGCCCCGGGAGGCTGATCAAAAGGAAGCAAAGCCCCATATAAATGGGATCAGGAGCTGGCTACGAATCTTCCCCCCTCCATCGGTGGAGAGTTTCTTGGCCTGCAGAGGGGCAATTTGGAAGTTGGGGACAGTAGTTTTGTTTTGGGTGGGAGCGGGGGGGGGGGGGGGCGAGAGAGAGAGAGAGAGAGAGAGGAGGGATTTGGTTGGCTTGATAGACGCCTGAAGCCACTCTTACCTTTCATCCCTTCTCTTTTTTGGTTTTGGTCTTGGTTTTCCTTCCCTCACATTACTCCTGATCCAGCTGGGCCATCCGGAAGAAAGATAGGGGGATTGGAGATGGACGTCTTGGAGGGTGGAGATTCTTTTAGTTTTCTCCTCTCGGTTTCTTCTCCCCTCTTGGGTGGTAGAGAGAGAAAAGGAGGGAGGGGGTTGAATGGCTGCTGTGCCGTGATGTTGCAGTTGCTGCTTGGGTACTCACTTGAAGGGGAGATGGTGGGATGGGACTTTTATTAATTTGATGGAGTGAATTTTCCATAATGACCCTACTTTCTCTTAGAGGTTTCTTTATGGACAAATTCTTTTCTTTACCTTGACCATGAAGTGCCATGGGATGACATTTTCCTATTCGGCTCTTGCTTGACATGGTAAACAGTATTGCCAAGCATTATCTCAGTTATTTAATCAGTTTCATGGCCCTTCATTTAGAATAATTACTTTTATGTGCTTCCATTCAAGAATTATATTAAATTGAAAAGGCTTCTTGTCTATCTTTGTTAGATTCATGGTTGAAATAGTGTACTTGATAGCTATCTATTTTCATATATTGTTTTAAGTATTTTATATTTATTAAAAAATTATTATTAAAAAAAATTATTATTAAAAAAAAAGGCCTCATTCATTGGATTCGCCTTAGGCCCCAGAATGTATTGAGCCGCCCCAGCCGATGGTAGATAGCTGTTGAGATACATTTCGCATCTCGGACGAGAATGCGGGTTGTTATCTAAACACTGAAATACTGTCATAACTATTGCAACTAACTCATTTGCAGCTTGAGTTGTCAGAGGTGGTAGTCGCGGGTCTAATATATCTTTCAGAGAGGTGTTTTCACTGATCGTAGAAGATAAAGTAGAGATGAGATCTCCTGGATGCTTTCCCATTACAATCTCAAGTGCAACTACTCCAAAACTATATACATCACATTTCTCAGTAACCCTCATTGTGTATGCAAGCTCTGCAACAGACAAGAAAAAATATATAATCAAATTTTTATTGTCAACCACTTCTAATAGAGCTAGTTTTATCGATTTAATTAGCTCTAGAGTCCACTTGTAACTGCAACACAAGGTATCTGATTTAATACAAAAAGTTCAAAGCATTCTCAATTGTGTCAGTCCCACACAAAAGCAACTCAGCATGTAATCAATAGTTTACTACGTATTACATAGTCTAGTACAAATTATAGCATTGAAAATGTAATAGTATTAAAGTTAAACAAACATATCTTCATATCAACTTGGTCACATGAATGTCATGGAGAATAACATGTAATTAGCTAATCCTAAAAAGACCGAGAAAGAAACAATAACTCTTTTGGAGGAAAAATATTGTGTTTCTTTGACGAGCATGGAAGTGTGTAATGCATTGATAAGTTACCATGGTCATAGATATGTTACCTTTTTTTATATAGAAATAAACCTAAAGATGCTCTTAACATATCTCGAACAATGTATTAAAAAATATAAACAAATTTGTATCTCCATTGTTCTTACATTACAAAAATAGAATTGCAGCATGCCTGGGGCCAAATATCCTCGTGTGCCTGCAAGGATACTCCAGTTTGATGAATCAGGCTTTAGAAGTCTAGCAATACCGAAGTCCGAAATACAAGCCTTGTATTCTGAATCAAGTAGAATATTTTTGCTTGTTATGTCTCGGTGCACTAATGGCGGAGCACAATCATGGTGCATGTATGATAGAGCATGAGCAATATGTTTTACAGCATCCACTCTCTTAGACCAATCCAATTCAGCGGCACCTTCACTTCGGAGAATATTTGCCAAGCTTCCTCTCTCCATGTATTCACAAACAAGAAATTTATGTCGACCATTGGAGCAAAAACCATAAAGCTTCACAATATTCCGATGTTGGATCTGGGTCAGTGCCCGTATTTCATTCCAAAAAGTTTGCTTGCTTGGCGAGTCTTCAATTTCTAATGGATGAAATTTCTTCACAGCTACCAACTTGCCGCGCAATAATGCTTTGTAAACATTAGAAAATGCTCCAGTGCCAATGCAGTACTTGGCATCAAAATTCTCTGTTGCTTGAATGATGCCATTGTATGCATTTTCTCCATTGAAGTTCCAAATAGAGAATCCACCTTCTTCAATACTTGCATCATTTCTCGTACATTTCTTCCACAGAATTAGCAAAGCAAATACAACAAATAGAAATAAGAAACTAGGAACAGTAATTAACAAGAGAAGTTTGTGGTGCTTATTTGAATCATCTTTGCTGGTTGTATGGGAGCCACATGAAGGCAAACCTTTCACTGCACCACACAAGCCCTTGTTGTGGGCGAACCACTCCACTGGAGCATTCTGAAAAATTCTGCTGTTGGGCAGTGGGCCTTCTAATTCATTGTATGATAAGTCTACAGATAACAAACTTATCATATCACTCAAAGAAGGTGGAACATGACCGGTCAGCTCATTGTGTGATAGATTCAGAACTTCTAGCTTATCCAGTTTGCCAAATTGTGATGGTATCTCTCCAGTAAATGAGTTGTGGCTTAGATCTAGGAAGACTTGTAGGTTTACTAGATTTCCAATTTGAAAGGGAATGCTTCCATTAAAAAGATTGTTTCCAAGCTTCAGCGAATAAAGTTTCATGCAGTTACCTAATTATTCTGGTACCCTTCCTCTTAGTTGATTTGCTGACAGATCAAGAATCTCTAAATTAGATAGTTCTCCGAATTCTGGATATACCTCCCCAACAAGTTGGTTATTGCTCAAAGTCAAGTTATATAGATTAGTTAACTTGCTCAGATCCTTTGGAATCTCTCCTGATAGATAGTTCGAAGAAAGGTCAAGTTTTTGTAGTCGAGTCAACTTTCCGAGTTCTGCTGGTATGCTTCCTGTAACCTTGTTGCTGGAGATTTTTAAGAGCGACAAATTATGACATCCTCCCCAGTTTGGTGAGAGCTTACCAGACAGATTGTTGAAGCTTAAATCAAAGTACGAGAGATGTGGATACACTCCAAGATTTTCAGATATATCCCCAGATAGTTGGTTCTGCTTGAGTCCGACTCCGACTAGGCTTGTGCAGTTTTTCAAGCTTTGGGGAATCGGACCTTCAAAATAGTTGTTGCTCAAAGAAAGAATATGTAGAACTCCTCCTTTGCATATGTCATGGGGTAAATGGCCAGAAAAACTGTTGTACCCCAATTGGAGAACTTTCAAATTTGTAATATTATTAAATTCCTGAGGCAAAGAACCAGATAGTTGATTGTTGAATAAGCGCAAATAAGTAAGGTTGGTTAAGCTTCCAAGAGATGGAGGGATTGAGCCAGAGATTTGATTTTCATGGAGGGACAAGATTTCAAGCTTGGTTAAATTTCCGATACTAGCAGGGATTGAACCATCTAAAAGGTTGACATATATTTTCAAATCTCTCAAGCTTACCAGATCTTGTATTTCATGAGGAATTGATCCAGAGATCTGATTTTTAAAGAGGTTCAAGGTTTCAAGCTTGGTTAAATTTCTGATACTAGTAGGGATGGAACCTGTTAAATTGTTTGTTGAGAGTTCTAGCATAGTTAACTCCACTAGATTTCCTATTTCAGAAGGAATGGAGCCAGAGAGATGATTATTCCAAAGATTGAACCAGTTAAGCTTGGTCCAGTTTCCTAAGCTAAGAGGGATGAAACCTATCAGACTGTTATTGCTCATCTCTAAATAAACCAGGTTTACGAGATTCCCTAATTCGGGAGGGATGGAGCCAGATATCCCGTTGGTGGAGCAATCCAATACTTGAAGCTGGGTTAAATTTCCCAAAGTGAGAGGGATGGAACCTGTTATATGGTTGGTGTAGATTTTCAACTCCAAGAGATTCCCAAGCCTTCCTAACTCCTTAGGGATGGTACCTGAAAGGTTATTCTGGTGTAGGTATAAGAAGTTAAGCCATGTCATATTACTTAGCCAAGGAGGGATGGAACCACTTATCTGATTCTCGCTAAGATTGAAAGAGTTGAGCTTTGTCAGAGAAATGATCTGCAGTGGAATTATCCCTGCAAAGTTATTAGTGCAAAGATCAAGAGAGGTGAGCTTCGAAAGAGCAGATATGGTGGGAGGAATGCTTCCATAGAGCTCATTGAACGTGAGGTTGAGACTGGTAAGTGATGACAGGGCGGAGAAGTTGAAAGCATTTAGCGTTCCTGCCAGACCCATATGGGCCAGATTCACCTCCCTGATCACATGTCGGCCTCGACGTGTGATGTTGCATGCGATTCCAGTCCAGTTGCATAGACTTGTGTCGAGGTTCCAAGATTCAAGTGATCCTTGGCTCTGGAGGCTGGCTTTCCACTGGAGGAGGGCCCTCCCTTGGGATGCAAGTGAAGCTGATGCCAAGGCAAGAAGAAATGAAAGGATTAGAAACAGAAGAAGGGTGGAGAAGAATTTTGGAGATGACATAGCCAAGGTTCTAATAGGCCCAAGGTGTTTTAAGGTTATTGTGGCTGTTGAGAGAGAGTTCGAGGCCTTTTATAGCCACCATCTAGTTGCATATTCCTTTGCATGTCTACCGTAAGGGGTGGGTGATAGAAATTTTGCGATGCTTTGAATGTTTCAAGCTGAACGAGGGTTGGGAGATAGTGATTTTACCCAAACCCTACAAACTGGTCTGGACTTTGCTAACATGTCATGCTCTATTTTAGCCAACAGGTGACTGGCTTGTTTTTGTTTTTGTTGGGCACTATGTTGCCATCCATCTACAGTTCTATCTCTTCCTCAACAAAAAGTCTTCGGCTATATCTCTCGAGTCTGGCCTCTACCGTCCGCTAGTGCTATGGGCTTCAACTTATCCTTCAATGGTTGCTGTCAGCTTATAACTATCTTCTGTGATTAGACTGGCGCACTGCCACGTGGTGCACGTAGTGTAGAATATAATTTCTTCCATTGCAGTCTCTATTCCATTTGAGAAATAGATGCATCACTGCTACGAATAGGTCCAAAGGCCCTCCTGAAAAGATAATGAATTAATGAAAAATCATCTTTAACTAGGGAAGACTATATCTCTCTGTTCTCTTTTTCCTCCTCTTCCGTTCCTACTATAAATTCCCTACGACTTAGTATCGAAGGGCTCGGTCGGAGCCAATTCGCTGAGCTCTTATCCTTATTTGTTGTCTCGCAGATCCTCGGAAGCGGTCCATCACGATGTTCCAGGATCGACAGTAATAAGCATCTAGACTGCTCTTGGGTAAGCAGCTCAATGCATGGCATCTATAGTCTTGCATACCAACAGGTCAAAGAAAGAGGTTGAATGGGAAAAATATCGGATAGAAGATGCTATCCTCTCGGTCGATAGAGATGCTATTAAAGACAACAACCGACTCCTTTGAATTAGTTTTCGCAATTCAACATGATATTAAAGACACCAACCAACTCCTTTGAATTAGTTCACGCAATTCAACAATCATGCAGTCACCATCTAGACCATGTGGTATCCCGGCCTCCCTTCTAATAATTACGTTGGGACAAGTGTAATGGACAGAAGTTGAAAAGTTCAACTTGAAATTGGAATGCTTGTCCCTCTCAGAAAACAAAAAAAGAAAACAAAATTCCGAGGACCGGAAACTCAGAAAATTTTTAGAGTCAAAGTCAAGAAGAATTGGAATGAAGATGAGGTACTAGAGCTGATCACGGGCCTTCCAGCCCGCCCAGCCCGGCCCGAATTTTTTCGGGCTTGGGCATTAAAAAAAGGCCCATGGGTCGGGCCTGGGCAAGAAAAGCAGCCCGACCAAAAAAATCGGGCCGGGCCTGGTCGGGCCATTCTGGCCCATTTCCAGATTCCAAACAAAGAAAAAATCGAGCTTGTCGGGTCGGGCCTATCGGGTCGGGCCGGGCTAGACGGGCCTAGAACCATATTTATAAAGTCGGATCGGGCCTGGACAAAAATTTAAGTCCGACAGTCGGGCCGGGCCGGGCCTGGGCATAGCCATCGGGCCTAATTTCTGCTGTAGAGCCCAGTCCGAGCCCGGCCCGGTCCGAGTTTTGATCAGCTCTAGGATGAACCAAGGATAGTAGTCTGATCCAAAGATGCTGATGCGAATCTTCCGTATGGAAGAGGATAGGAGAATGCTCTTCCTTCTCCATTCAATCCAGAGGTTAGGGAAACTCGTCGTAGCCCGATAGCGGTCCACAAACTCTTAGCAAATGAGCATAAAAAAAAAAAAAAAGGTGGTTGACCGACTCAACCCTTGAACCACACAAAACACATAATTTATTCCTCACCGCTAGCTACAAAAAGACTCACCTTCTCCGGAGCTGCCGCTTTCTTAATAACTTTTGCGAAAAGGGCATTTGAGGCCACCAAGGCTCGGCAAGTTTCAGAAAGAGTCAACGGAGAATGGATTATTAGGGTCTAATTGGTCATAGGAGGTTAGGTAATAATTTAATTTTCAAAATATAGGGTAGTCCCGTCATAATAGCCCCTAGTTTTTCATTTTGAGAATTTATTTTTAAAATTAATTTTTGTATAAGATTTTTTTATATTACTGCAGCATTTTTCTTTTTTGCCGCCGGGGGTTCATCACGTAGATGTACTATTTTCTAAATTAAAAAATTAAAATAATTATGTATAATTATTTTAAAAGCAATGTTTAAAATTGATGTTGCACACGTAATTTTTTCTAGGCTGAAGAAATTGACATATAAAACATGTATGCCTAATAATTATCTGTTTGTCATCTTGGAAATCGACTCTCGATGCTTTGTCTACGAGCCAATCTGCTACCCGATTTGCTTCTCATGTTGAGCTGTAAAATAATCGAAGGTTGAAATCAGGTGATATAGATACCCATTAAAAGAGGACAGGAAAACATGTGCTGGAGAATATTTGAAATCTAGTGGCATGAGCAATGTTCCTCCAGGAAATCTAGTGGCATGATTTCCGTTTCTATGACTGATTTAAGAGACTTGTAGAAAGGAAGAATATCCAAAAAAAAAAAAAATGTGGAGGACGATCCATGGCAGCTCGGCTTGAACCATGGCTAACTCCATACCGACAGACACACATTCTCAGGGGTCTTAGAAAGCAGCGAAACCCGACCGAATCCGGCGGCAGGTGGTGGTGGAACTCTAAGCTTACATGAGGAGCAATCTTATGAGATGGTCAGCATATGAGGATGCAAAATAAGGAAAGAAAAGAAAAATTAGATTCAAATCAATCTAAGCTTGGTTTTGCTAAGTTGTACTATATCATACTAGTAAAGACCCGTACGGGCATATGTCTAGTCCCACATCGGTTATTTGCTAGATAGATTTTGAGTATTTATACGAGACTAAAAAACGTAAATAATACCTTCTAGCTAACTTTTTTTGATGAGTTACGTCGTTTTTATACAAAATTTCCATCGTATTTACTATACTTCTCAAGTATTCCATACTTCAAGCAACAAATTAATTGTTTGATATGGTTTAAAAAATAAGTTGATTTTACATTATTGACATAATGGCAATGCCATAGTGTTTAAAATCTCAAAGAAACCCATGTTATATGATAACCTCGAAGCATGCCATTAGATAATATAAAAGAAATATTTCTCTTCAAAATAAGGAAATGCTAACAAGACTTTGGTCCTAGAAGGTGGTGCCAACTATCCTAATTCTCAAAGAAAAAATGATAGTCAACAAATAAGTGTTCTAGATACTTATTTAACAAATGATCACATAATTAAAGTTACTGTACATAATGTGGAAATCAGATACTTCGGTGGATGCTTAATGGATCGAGTTGGTTCCTCAGTCAACACCAACACTCTACTAAGCTTGATAGCGTGCTTGTTGGCTTAGCTGCTAGCAATATCCAGCAAAATTCCAACAAAGTATATATCTGATCCAATCTTGATCGAACAATCCTCAAGTTAGATGACTTCGTTTGAAGCATCATGTGACCTTAATGTAGGATCTTCATTGTGGTGCTAACACAAGTGGCCTAGAAATATTTATGACAAGGTTTAGTTAAGGCTATGGCTATGTCTCACGGCTACAGCATTGTTGCAATTGCTCATAGACCTCAAGGAGCTGTTGCAATAGAACAAAGCTTTACGAAGAGTCAGTAGAGCAATGTTATGTACTCTGTGTTCCAACAGGTGCTGCATGTGCCCCGCAAGTGTTCCAGGTCTCAGGCCATGCCCCTCCGGAAGAAGAAAAGTAACATAAGCATAAGAAGATATAGGGCCAAAAATTAGAATAACAATGATAGAGGTGTGACCATGAGAATTATTTAGAAAAAAATATAGAGATACTCCTTTAAGTTTGAGCTATTTACCTTGAGACCCTAAAAGTTTAAAAAGTTTCAATTAGTCACCATAATTTTATTTTCGTTACAATGTAACCCAGCCATCTATTTAGATTTTGATGCCACTAAAAAAGTGAGAAAAAAGACCAAAATTCCTTTGATTCAGAGAGATCGGATCGTGGCTTTCATGCGATCTCAAAACACTTTATTCTCTATGATTCATCCATTTGCATAAATCTTAAAGCACTCCATCCTCCATTCATCCACCTGCGCAGATCTCAAAGTCAAACATTTGCACATATCTCAAAGCACTCCATCTTTTACCATTCAGCTATTTGCACATATCTCAAAGCACCTCTATCGGCTATCGTTCATCCACCTGCACAGATCTCAAAAGACTGCTTGTCATACACCTACACAGATATTAAAGCACTCAGCTTGCACTGATCTCAAGGCACTCCATCCACTGTCATTCAGCTATCTGCACAGATCTTAAACTATTTCGTCCTCTATCACCCATCCACCTATACATATCTTAAAGCGCTCGATCCCCTCTCATCCATCCATTTGCATAGATCTCAAAGCACTTCATCCTCTATCATCCAACCATCTGCATGGATCTCAAAACGCTCCGTTCGCTATCGTCCTTTCACCTTCATAGATCTCAAAGCGCTCCATCCTCTGCAATTCATCCGTCTGTACAGATCTCAAATCACTTCATCCTTTATTATTTATTCACCTGTATAAATAATAAATCACTTCATCCGTCTGCAATTCATCCGTCTGTACAAATCTCAAAGCACCCCATCTTCCATTATTTATCTACATGCATAGATCTCAAAGCACTCCATCATTTCTCATTCATCCCTGCACAGATCTCAAAGCACTCCATCTTCTATCAATCATGTATCTGCACAAATCTCAAAGCACTTTTTTTATCATCCATCCATCAGTACATATCACAAAACGCTCCATCCTCTATCATCTATCTAATTGCCTGGATCTCAAAGTGATTCATCCTCTTTCATCTGCCTGCATAGACCCGATCAAACCCAATTTAAAGAATCCATGGGGTCGGGTCGGGTTCTAAAATTGGATCCATTCTAGTTTTCGGGTCGGGACAAGGTTTACTAAATTCTGACCTGACCCATTTAATTTTTAGGACAATTTTGGATTTCTTACCTTATGACCCGACTTGATCTGACCTGAACGCAGTACACCGTTAGAGCCTGCAGAGGTGCTTAAGGGTTTCTAACTCTATATTCCTCTAATCTCTTCTTGTGTTTGAGGATGAGAGGAATGGAAGAGATTATTTTTGTGTATTGTGGAAGGACATGAATTTTACATTAAGGTTTAAGTTGGTTACATTAAATGGGAACATATATCCATTTGTGCATGAATTTTTAATATCCTATTTGTACCCATTTCCGTTTAAAACAAATATGGATATGAATTTTTCATCATATATATATTCGTCAAATAAAACAAATATGGATATGGACATACTCATACCTGATCGTGTCTAATCCGGTTGCAGCCTTAGACCTCAATCCTTTTCTTTGCCCAGGGGCATGCTAAAAAAAAACTGGGGAGGCCAAGAAAGCCCCGAGTTTTAGGAACTCTCTATATTGCATTAAATGGCCTCCTAAAACTTAGGCATAAGTAAGTTTCCCCCTCGTAAAATTTTGTATTTTTCAGTATTCTATGATGCATAAAGTGGGGGTTGCCGCTTGCTTAGCTAGTAGGCCCGTTACGCTCTTCAATATTGGCGTATCTTGTGACATGGATACTTGGTTGCGCAACAACACATAATAATAGTAGCAACTGAAGCACTAATAGAGCAAAGAACCAATTATCGCTACTTGGCTGAATAAATTTTTTACTTTAATAAAAATAATTTGATCAATCGTTCACTCGTGAAAAAAAATCCATCAATAATTTAACATGGTTGAGTATACATTAAAGCCACAACCATTTATTTTTCCATTTAAAATCACATCTCTTGTCAAGTGAAGAGAATGAGTAAAGTGGATGAACCCAATTCAACCACCAAGTGAAGCAGCCAGAAAGGGTTGCTACAACTTTCGTAAATTACAACGTCCATATTCTTCTATCTCCAATCTCTTTCTCCTCCAACTTTCGTAATTCATTTCCCTATACACAGATCTTGTCAAGAAAGAACTCCAGGTGACCCTAACAAAGCTCTCTCCCTAAAGCAGTACATATACCTATCTCCCAATGGCTCACTGGAACTATGAAGGGGTTGATGCACAATTGCGGATTCACTAATCGGACAGATGAAATCAACCTACATTCACCGGCGGTGGGTTGTTTTCATATATTGTAGCGCATGTAACAGAAAAGTTTGTCGATTAACTCCTATGAAATAAATCTGAGATTAAACCGGTCATACAACATCAACTTTCGATCGTGGAACAAGCTAGGACTAATTGACTGCACAAGAAGCATAACTTAGGATTCAATCTCAAAGGTGATTAGTTCATACATAACTGCGGTCATGCATACCATATGGTCAAAGAAAAGAGCCCTTTGAATGGAATTTTTGGATATCGTTTGTTTGTTTGCACTGACCGCTAAGCAAGGAGTATGTAGAGCTTGATTTCGTGAGGGGGACATTAAAAGATGTTATTAGGTCGAGCTTAGATGAACTTGGACATGCAAGTTATGGTAGGAGACATTATATCAATGTCTGGTGTATTGAGCCTTGAGGTAATCCTATAATGCTGAAATACCTGGATTGTGTTTTTACTAGTATCCTTTTTAATTTTAATACAACTTGAGTATTAATTTTGGTGCATTGTAATTTTATTAACTACGATTTCTACCAAAGATTTTGTACAATTACTTGAGTATGATACAACATTCTTTCTACATTGCTCTTTTTTTTTTCATTTTATTTTTCATTAAGGAAATATGGTAGGAGTGCACCTTCTAAGCAATGGTTGTCTTTTCCTTGGTCAAGGGCTAACTTGGATGGTTGGGGAGAAGGAATACAAATGAGTCGAGTAGTCGTAAATTAGTAAACTACTTGGGTTTGTACACACACACACACACACACAAACACATACACACACATACATATATATATACACCTATCTATCTATCTATCCATCTATCCATCTACCTAGCTATATATATAGAAATCCAAACTTGTCTTGTTTGTTTAATTGACCGGTATGTTATCAATTTGAGTCCAAACTTTTATTTAGTTTTTTAAGCTCAATTTTCATTTTTAGCAAATTTTCAAGCTCAAACTGTTAAACTCTTTTCTTTTCAACAAAAATGTTTAACTATTAATTCATTAGCAAATATTGATGCATTTCCATTACTACGGTCATGTATAACTACATAATTGAATCTCAAACTTCAAATCCTATATTACAAATATCATTATATTTTTGAGCAAATTAATGAAACCTATTATATTATTTTATTGATAAATCACATGAAGTACAAATCGAAGCCAAGAAATGAGAAAGCAAAAAAAGAAAGGAAAAAGCAAAGATAACCAGAGGAGACGAAGGGGGGACATAGGATGTCCAAGCCCAAGAAACCATACAATCTAATACCGGTCCAATAAAAAAAAAAATACTCCAAGACAATTCCAATTTAAATAGAGCATCAAGACAACGACTAGCCCAACTTAAATGGCCCACTGCATTTTTTCCCCAAAATTCTCATATTTTCTTGGTAAACATGAGTGCCAGCTTACAAGTATATCGCTCCGTGGAAAGCACAATTCCTATGGTTGGAAATTCTTATGGATTCTTCTCCAGATTAACCAGGTCAATAAAATGCTTGAGTATAAATTAATTGTTGTGACAACTCACTGAAGATAACTTTACAATTTCCAATAATAAAAGCACGAAGGGATATATCCGTTGGTTGATATGAATCTACTGCATAAAGAACATATCTGTACAATATATAAACAAGAGAATCAAGTTTTGCTAACTCTCTTGAACCAAAAAAAGGAGATAAACTATATATTAAATGATTGCTATTTTGGCAAAATATCTAGTTTCTACCAGACCTTTACATGGATTAGGTGGCAAAATTATTTATGCATTGAACTAGCATTGCTGTGGGAATTAAAGATGGTTCAAGAGAAGAAAATTATAATATCGAGGAAGTTTTGAGTACATTAAAATTTGGTTATGGATAAGAAAGAATTGCAAAGGATTTATCCGTTCCATATGCAAAGTTTGGAACTATTAGTCAATAAGTAGCAGATCTGAGTATAAAGATCACAGCTTAGAGTAATTTTCAATTTAGTTATGAAGTGCATATCCAAATTATTAACTAAAGCACGAACTTATTTAATATAGTTGTCAAATGCTCGATATGAAGAGGCATACATGATGGACTGCATAGTGACCTACAATGAAGAATATGGAGAAATTTGTTCCCGTAGTCACAAACAAACCAGGCCAATAAATTTGTTAGAAAAAATATAAAACCATATATATATCGAGCTGGCAAAGATTGTTTTCTTTTGACTGAATATATTGCACTTTCTTGTTTTGCAAATATCGATTGCCCCCAACTCTGTATTTCCTCACTCCTGTCACCTTCTACCAGAATATTTTCAACTGGCTCAACAGGCTTCCTCATTCTGCAAACAAACAACGCAAAAGATTAATGATATTTAATATTGGAATTTTTTTCCAATTATCTGAGATAATCTAGACTACTTGGGTTGGGGTCATGAAAGGAATAGAACATGGATAATAAATAAGGGGAATTCAGAGACAAGATGTGGCCACTGGGTTATGCCTTCATATATAGAAGTGTCGCAAACCACCTTTTTTTCTTTATGTATTCTTGATTCGGACTCCATCAAACACCCATCTCTGTTTTTGATAACTAGAGTCGTTGATTAAGGGCCCTCATTTTCCTTAACTTAGGATGTCACCAACAATTTAAACTTGGACAAAATAAAATATAGGTCCATGATATATTGAATAATTCCTAACAAATTTCAAGATCAATTCAGTGGGTATGGTGACTAATATAGTGCAAGTGACAAGCTGAGGTGTTGCTTGGACTCTGCACACACACAGTCAAGGGAGCAACCAAGAGCCTCAAGGGGAGGTGTAAGAGAGAAACCAACATCCTTCGGCAAAATTACCGAAAGACCAAGAAACCCACTGGATATCAAAACAATCTGAACCGTTCTTGAGATCTGGTGGACCATGAAGTGTCAGCCATCGATCGGGGGCAATATAAGGGACCGACCAATCGAACGGTTGTGATTTGATTGATAGGGACGGAGAGGGAGAGGTGTAGGTGGGCCGACCCAAGACTAGTCGGGGTGTCTTCTAGAAATGAGGCATCAGGGACCGTTGGGCCGATTGTTGCCCAAAAGAAACCTCAATTCTATTCCTTTCTTTTTGTATTCTTCAGTCGATTGGTATTGGCTGGCGGTGGCACGGGAGATGGATTTGAAAAGGTTGATGAGGTTTGGTGAATTGTTTGTGAATGTTTGCATGCAAGGTAGTTTGATTTCAAAACCTTTTTCTTGTTAGAGTAGCATTAGCTAAAGAAGATTTGAAATTTTGAGATGGGGATTTCGTGAGGGGGACATTAAAGGATGACTGTAGCAAATTTTCGAGCTAAAATTGTTAAGCTCTATTCTTTTCAACAAAAAAGTTTAATTATTAATTCATTTGCAAGTATCAATACATTTGCATCACTATAGTCACGTATGACTACTGCATAGTTGAATCTCAAACTTCAAATCCTACACTACAAATATCACTATATTTTTGAGCAAATTAATGAAACCTATTATATTATTTTATTGATAAATAAAATAAAGTACAAATTGAAGCAAAGAAATGAGAAAGCAAAAAAAAGAAAGGAAAGAGCAAAGATAAACAGAGGAGACGAATGGGGGACATGGGATGTCCAAGCCCAAGAAACCATACAATCCAATTCCGGTCCAATAAATAAATCTAATCCAGCACAATTCCAGTTTAAACAGAGCATTGACACAACAACTAGCCCAACCTAAATGGCCTACTGCATTCTTTTTCCCCATAATTTCTGACAAAAATATGTCGGTTCTCATATTTTCTTTGTAAATGTAAGTGTCTATTTACAAGTATATCGCTTTGTGGGAAACACAAATCTTATGATTGACAGGTGCCTATTGTGCCAGATTAACAAGATATTATTACCTACACTGTATGCACTACGGCGCGCAGGCAGCTAATCACGGTCGTTGATTTCTATGGGCTTTATACATCGAATACGCCCATCATCATAAGAACTAGCGATTGTGATTAGCTGCAAGCATGGCCATATTAGGCAATAATTTTTCCGGATTGACCAGGCCAATAAAATGCTCGAGTATAAATTAATTGTTTTGACAACTCAGTCAAGATAATTGTACAATTTCTAATAATAAAAGCATGAAGGGATCTCTCCGTTGGTTGATATAAATCTACTGCATAAAGAATCAAGTTCTGCTAAAACTCTTGAACCAAAAAAAGGAGATAAACTATATATTAAATCATGGCTATTTTTGGCAACATATCTATTTTCTATCATACCTTGACATGAATTAGGTGACATAACTTAATCATGTCCAAAGGTTGGGAGTTTGGTCGTGCCCCGATGGTAGATAGCTGTTGAGATACATTTTGCATCGTCGGACGAGAATGCGGGTTGTTATCCAAACACTGAAATGCTGTCATAACTACTGCAAATAACTCATTTGCAGCTTGAGTTGTAGGAGGTGGTTGTCGCGGGTCTAATATATCTTTCAGAAAGGTGTTTTCACCGACTGGACAAGATAAAGTAGAGATGAGATCTCCTGGATGCCTTCCCATTACAATCTCAAGTGCTACTACTCCAAAACTATATACATCACATTTCTCAGTAACCCTCATTGTGTATGCAAGCTCTGTAACAGACATAAAAATATAAAATCAATTTTTTTTTTGTCAACCACTTCTAATAGAGCTAGTTTCATCAATTTAATTAGCTCTAGAGTCCGCTTGTAACTGCAACATAAGGTATCTGATTTAATTCAAAAAGTTTAGAGTATTCTTAATTGTGTCTATACCTCACAAAAGCAAGTCAGCAGATGATCAATAGTTTACTGTGTATTACATAGTCCAGTACAAATCATAGCTTTGAAAATGTAATAGTATTAAAAGTTAAACAAACATGACTTCATATCAAGTTGGTCACATGAATGTCATGGAGAGCAACATGTAATTAGCTAATCCTAATGAACAAGAAAGAAACAATAACTCTTTTTGAGGAAAAGAATTGTATTGTTTCTTTGAGGAGCATGGAAGTATGTAATGCATTGATAAGTTACCATGGTCATAGCTATGTTACCTTTTTTTTTGTTATAGAGATAAACCTAAAGATGCTCTTAACATATCTTGAACAATGTATTAAAAAATATAAATAAATTTGCAAGGCCATTGTTCTTACATTACAAAAATGGAATTGCAACATACCTGGGGCCAAATATCCTCGTGTGCCTGCAAGCATGCTCCAGTTAGATGAATTAGGCTTTAAAAGTCTAGCAACACTGAAGTCCGAAATACAAGCCTTATATTCTGCATCAAGTAGAATATTATTACTTGTTATGTCTCGGTGCACTAATGGCGGAGCGCAATCATGGTGCATGTATGATAGAGCATGAGCAATATGTTTTACAGCATCCACTCTCTTAGACCAATCCAATTCAGTGACACCTTCACTTCGGAGAATATTTGCCAAGCTGCCTCTCTCCATGTATTCACAAACGAGAAGCTTATGCCGAGCATTGGAGCAAAAACCATAAAGCTTCACAATATTCCGATGTTGGATCTGGGTAAGTGCCCGTATTTCGTTCCAAAAAGTTTGCTTGCTTGGTGAGTTTTCAATTTCTAATGGATGAAATTTCTTCACAGCTACTAACTTGCCGCTTGGCAGCAGTGCTTTGTAAACACTGGAAAATGCTCCACTGCCAATGCAGTACTTGGCATCAAAATCCTCTGTTGCTTGAATGATGTCATTGTATGCATATTCTCCATTGAAGTTCCAAATAGAGAATCCACCTTCTTCAATACTTGCATCATTTGTCGCATATTTCTTCCTTCTCATAATTAGCAAAGCAAATACAACAAATAGAAATAAGAGACTAGGAACAGTAATTAACAAGACAAGTTTGTGGCGCTTATTTGAATCATCTTTGCTAGTTGTATGGGAGCCACATGAAGGCAAACCTTTTACTGAACCACACAAGCCTTTGTTGTGGGCGAACCACTCCACTGGAGCGATCTGGAAAATTCTGCAGTTGGGAAGTGGGCCTTTTAATTCATTGTATGATAAGTCTACAAATGACAAGCTCATCATATCACTCAAAGAAGGTGGAACAGGACCAGTCAGCTCATTGTGTGATAGATTCAGAGCTTCTAGCATATTCAGTTTGCTAAATTGTGATGGTATCTCTCCAGTAAATGAGTTGTGGCTTAGATCCAGAAAGTCTTGCAGGTATACTAAATTTCCAAGTTGAAAGGGAATGCTTCCATTTAAATGATTGTTTCCAAGCTTCAGCAATTGAAGTTTCATGCAGTTACCTAATTGTTCTGGTACCCTTCCTCTTAGTTGATTTGCTGACAGATCAAGAAACTGCAAATTAGATAGTTCTCCGAATTCTGGATATACCTCTCCAACAAGTTGGTTGTTGCTCAAAGTCAAATTATATAGATTAGTTAACTTGCTCAGATCGTTCGGAATCTCTCCTGATAGATAGTTGGAGGAAAGGTCAAGCTGTTCTAGTCGAGTCAACTTTCCAAGTTCTACCGGTATGTTTTCTGTAACTTCATTGTTGGAGATTCTTAAGAGTGACAAATTATGACATCCTCCCCAATTTGGTGAGAGCTTACCAGACAGTCTGTTGAAGCTTAAATCGATGTACCAGAGTTGTGGATACACTCCAAGATTTTCAGATATATCTCCGGATAGTTGGTTATGCTGAAGTCGAACGGTGCTTAGGCTTGTACAGTTTTTCAAGCTTTTGGGAATAGGACCTTCAAAATTGTTGTTGCTCAAAACAAGATAATATAGAACTCCTCCTTTGCATATGTCAAGGGGTAAATGGCCAGAAAAATTGTTGTTCATTAATTGGAGAAGTTTCAAATTTGTAATATTGTTAAATTCTTGAGGCAAGGAGCCTGATAATCGATTGTTGAATAAGAGCAAATTTGTAAGGTTGGTTAAGCTTCCAAGAGATGGAGGGATCGAGCCAGAGATTTGATTAACTTGCAATGCCAAAAAATTAAGCTTCCTCAAGTTTCCTAATTCATGAGGAATTGGTCCAGAGATCTGATTTTCAGGGAGGTGCAAGTGTTCAAGCTTGGTTAAATTTCCTAAGCTGGTGGGGATTGAACTCGTTAAATTGTTTTTCGAGAGGTCTAGTATAGTTAACTTCACTAGATTTCCTAGTTCATGAGGAATGGGTCCAGAGAGATGATTGCCCCAAAGGTACATAGTATTAAGCTTGGTTAAATTTCCTAACCAACTGGGGATGGAACCAGTTAAATTGTTTTGTGAGAGTACTAAATCATTTAACTCTACTAGATTTTCTATTTCATGAGGAATTGGTCCAGAGATCTGATTTTTAACGAGGTACAAGAATTCAAGCTTGGTTAAATTTCCTAAGCTGATGGGGATAGAACCTGTTAAATTGTTTGTATCGAGGTCTAGCATAGCTAACTCCACTAGATTTCCTATTTCATGAGGAATTGATCCAGAGAGATGATTATCCCAAAGGAACAAAAGATTAAGCTTGGTTAAATTTCCTAAGTTGGTGGGGATGGAATATGCTAAACTATTTTGTTCAAGTTTTAGCATAGTTAACTCCGCCAGATTTCCTATTTCAGAAGGAATGGAGCTAGATAACTCGTTGTCGGAGCAATCCAATAATTGAAGCCGGGTTAAATTTCCCAAAGTGGAAGGGATGGAACCTGTTATACGGTTGGTGTAGATTGTCAACTCCAAGAGATTCCCAAGCTTTCCTAATTCCTTAGGGATGCTACCTGAAAGGTTATTGTCGGATAGGTATAAGAAGTTAAGCCTTGTCATATTACTTAGCCAAGGTGGGATGGAACCGCTTATCTGATTGTTGCTAAGATTGAAGGAGTTGAGCTTTGTCAGATAGCTGAGCTGTAGTGGAATTATCCCTATGAAGTTATTATTGCAGAGATCAAGAGAGGTGAGCTTCGAAAGAGCAGATATGGTGGGAGGGATGCTTCCATAGAGCTTGTTGAGCGTGAGGTTGAGACTGGTAAGTGATGACAGGAGGGAGAAGTTGAGAACATTCAGCGTTCCTGCCAAACCCATATGGGGTAGATTCACCTCCGTGATCACATGTCGGCCTCGACGTGTGATGTTGCATGCGATTCCAGTCCAGTTGCATGGACTAGTGTCGAGGTTCCAAGATTCAAGTGATCCTTGGCTCTGGAGGCTGCCTTTCCACTGGAGGAGGGCCCTCCCTTGGGATGCAAGTGAAGCTGATGCCAAGGCAAGAAGAAATGAAAGGATTAGAAACAGAAGAAGGGTGGAGAGGAATTTTGGAGATGACATAGCTAAGGTTCTGATAGGCCCAAGGTGTTTTAAGGTTATTGTGGTTGTTGAGAGAGAGTTCGAGGCCTTTTATAGCCACCATCTAGTTGCATATTCCTTTGCATGTCTACCGTAAGGGACGGGTGATAGAAATTTTGCGATGTTTTGAATGTTTCAAGCTGAACGAGGGTTGGGAGATGGTGATTTTACCCAAACCCTACGGAACTGGTTTGGACTTTGCTAACATGTCATGCTCTACAGTTCTCTCTTCCTCAACACAAAAGTCTTCGGTTATATCTCTCCTGAGTCTGGCCTCTACCGTCCGCTAGTGCTATGGGCTTCAACTTATGCTTCAGTGGTTGTTGTCAGCTTGTAACTATCTTCCGTGAATGGAGTGGCGCACTGCCACGTGGTGCACGTGGTGTGGAATATAATTTCTTCCACTACAGTCTCTCTCCCATTTGAGAAATAAATGCATCATTAAAAGCCAAAAGGAAGGGGTAGCATTTGATCCTTAAATTAAAATGAAGGGTGGGAGTTTTATAACCTTTAAACACGTATCGTAGCGAAGAAAGAGTGCATCCTCAAAAAAGAATCCAAGCTTAGCCACTCATCTTACATCGATCACACCATGATCCAAGATAGATAGGGGATTAAGGTGATATCGCTACTGTTCGTGTAAATATCTACGGTCTTGGACCGTATCTTAATTATTGTTAGGTCTAAAGCCTTTGCATATTTTACACCGTGGAGAGCTGTGAATCAATTGGACAGCCATCATCAAAAAAATTAATCATCCATCTTGAAAACATACTGCTATCATTCATCTCAAAAGTAAAGTTTGGTGCCAAACAAAGTGGACAGAGAGATGAGCCATAGCCCTTTATTCTCGAGATGGGTGATGTAGCACCTGTCCAAGGATGCATGCTCTCTACCTTGGATTATCATGGTTCATTATTGTCAATCCTGGATACCAAATTGGTTTAGCATTATGTTTGGTCGCTCGAATGGCAAATAGTTCAATGGAAGCAAGGAGAACGCCTCTTGTTTCTAAGAAACAGAAATGGGTTAATTATAATCTAGTTTCATGCATCTTTTATGCATTGATATAGCAGCAGAGATTAATTTATTTCAAAACATATATGATATCAATTTTGAACTCTGAATACTGCTTCCAATCACATGCTTCCATGTCAGCATGTGAAAGAAAAAAGAGTCAAAATCAAACTTCGAATATCAAAAAATACTTGGGGGTGTCTGATAGTACACATGAAAATTTTCTGGGCCTGCACAATGTTGGTTTAGCATGTCCATCGCACATGTACGGCGCCGGTACTGCAAGCTGCACAAATCCCCTCATGCCATGTCTTGCAGGAAATGTTTCTTTTGCAGAGAAAGAGGGCCATGTAGCATTATAGATATGGAATATCAAAAAGTGCCAAGTTTTTGACATATATTGCATTTAAATCTTACACATCAACCTATGGTTACATTAACAAAAACACAACCCCATACACAAGACTATTACCATTGCGGGATCTAGGAGGGTTAAATAATATGACAAAATTCATCGTCTTAGTAACGGAACCGGCCGTACCGATGCCAACTAGCACAATATCGGTATGGTACGGCACGGTACGAAAATTTTTTTAGTATACTAAGTATCGGTACGTCATCTATATCGAATACCGATATTGAATCGGTACAGTACGATACGCTCTGTACTGTCCCATTTGGGCTGGTATGGCATACTATGATACATGGCCTTAGTGTCATGTATGGAGAGTTTTTTTTCGTATTTTGAGCCCATAACACGCCCAAGCCACAACAAAGCAATTTTATGGTTATGCCAAGCCTCACTCTCACTTGATTAAATTAAATTAATATTTTTCTGTTTCATTGCTTTGGATGGTCCAGTTTCTTCATCGAATCACCAAAATACTATTCAGCCATTAACCTATATTTCCATGGCTAGCTAGTATTAGCTGATTTAGTTGGTATCTAACACTACTGCATAGGAGAGGCCCAGAGTTTGAGACTGAGGTTTGTGACTTGGAATTGTTATTAGATGAACCAACCGCTGCAAAGTCAAGAAAAATGATGAAACTTCATGATTTTTTTGTAGATATGATTTTCCTTTTGGCAGGTATTACTTTTTGATATGAAATTGTTAGCAAACACTCTGAGTGGACAACTACCAGAATAAATTGGGGGCTGCAATAAACTCTGCCTGCTTAAGATGACTAATAATGTGTTGAATGGAACCATTCCACATCAAATTGGTAGCCTGTAAGAATTACTCGATCGAAGCAACAATTTCTTCATGGGTATAATATTCCATCACAACTAAGCAAGCTACTAATGCTAAAACACCTAAATCTCTCGCATAACAAGTTAGGAGGTTCCATTTCATCATCTCTTCCACGCATGATTAGCTTCTCATCCATAGATTTATCATACCTCCTGGAGGGTCTTTTTCCTGATAACCAGTTTTTCCAAAATGCTCCAAGAGAGTTGTTTGTTCATGATAGAGGCTTGTGTGGTTATGTGCACAGTTTACCTCCATGTGACACGCTTTTAACAAGAAAATGCTAATCAACGCCATAAAGTCATGCTCCTGACAATTATATCTATTCGAGGCTCGTTATTTCTTTTATTCTTGCTTCGCTAAAGTTGCTATAGCCTTCTTCAAGAAGCACAAAATACAATTTCAAACAAATGTGGCTAATGGAAGTTCATTCTTGGTTTGGCATTTTGATGGGAAAGATGCATAAAATGACATCATCTTAACCGCTGAAGATTTGATAACATATTTTGCATTGGCAAGGAATTTGTGATAGTCTAAAACGGAGCCTGTATATATGCTTGGAGGCCAACACTGCCAACTTTTCCGACGATGAAATGATACGGTTCGGGTTGTATCTTCCGATTGATCTTCTTTCACATCATCGGCCATTTGATCATGCTCCACACAGCTTTGAAAGCTCTCAGAACATCTTCATCCATCTGCTTGCATAAATCTCAAAAAAAAGGGCTACCGCATGATCCAAACATATCCTTCTTCATGCGAAAGGCCCGGCAATTGTAGAGGTAGAGGCCCGGCAACTCCTTCAAGTGCTTCAAAATAAACTTACGTGAAGGACGAGAATTGGATTGCAGAAAAACAGAAAAGTTTGTAGACCAACTCCTGTGAAATAAATCTGAGATTAAACCGATGATACAACATCAACTATCGATCTTGGAACAAGCTATGACTAATTGACTGCACAAGAAGCATAAATTAGGAATCAATCTCATAGGTGATTAGCTCATATATTATTGTGGTCATGCATACCATAAGGTGAAAGAAAGGGCCCTTTGAAAAGCATTTGTGGATATTCTTTTGTTTGCACTGACCGCTAACTGAATGGGTATGAAGGGTTTTTTCTTTTCTTTTTTTTCCTGGAGTACTACAATGAAATAATTATTTCAAAAGATCCGCATCATGCATTCACCGCGTGCATGACGACGGAACTTCTTTTGCGTCCAAGTCCTCCATTGGCAGCTTCAAAGAAACGAACTCGAAGACCAGCGCCTCTCGACTCTCTTTGCAATACCTTGTTTAGGTAATAATTTATTTTTCAAAAGATAGGGTATGAATCAAGATTTAACTAAAGCTATGGTCCCGCCATAATGCCCCTAGTTTTGGGGTACAGTGACTTTACCCAAACCCTACGGAACCGGACTGGATGTCATGCTCTATTCAACCAATGGGTGACGGGCAAGTAATCAAAATCGGCGGGGCGATCATGTCTTCCTTATTTTTGTTGGGCACTACGTTGCCATCGATCTACAGTTCTATCTCGATCCTCCAACAAAAAGTCTTCGGTTCGGTTACATCTCCCTCGAGTCTGGCCTCTTCCGTCCGCGAGTGCTATGGGCTTCCAACTTATCCTTTTGCGGTTGTTGCCAGCTTATAAATATCTTCGTGATTGGATAAATATTTCTTATTTTCAAATGGATAAATAAAAAAGCAAGGCCTGCTTTTCTAAAACATATGCCACCACAAAAGAAAAGATCGATTCCTTGCCTTCTGGAGCTAAGTAATCGGATTAATATTGTGTTATTGCCGAACCGTGTTGTGGGGCACGGAAGACATAGGTTTTCTTTTCTTGTTAGCTTGCATGCTCGACATTATAGCAGTTGGAACGGGTAAGACCACAAATAGTAGTCAGTGGCGGGCACCAAGAACAAGTACACGCAAACTCGCATAAAGGAAAAAAATACTTTTATTCACTTGCTGAGAAACTTTCCCATCCTCGTGGCTACACCACCGTGATGAAAACTGACCAAATTTGTTGTACATTTGTCCAATTATTTTTCAAAATGTAACCTTTCATTTTTGCGTCTAGATTGGATACAATTCCAGTGATATTAGTTTAAATTCTTATGTTTCCATTCATAGGTCATTGCAAATCTATTTTTGTGAGCTTCCATGCAGGGGCGTATTTAGTCTTATATTAACCATGCACTAGGTAGATTTTGGGTAAGGCTAAAGAATCCAAATAATCTTATATTATTATAAATGATATCAGAACAGATCAGGTCCATAGCCCATGTGAATTAGGAGACATTGCGACACAGGCTCCTTGAAGCTAACCACAGGTCGATCATGATGCCTATGATTATATTTGAATAGATTTAGACCCTTAGCTTGGCGAGTATGCTAGAGCTTAAATGGGAAGAGCATGTGAGGACTCATACGAGCATATATTTAGTCCCATATCGACTATGCACTGGATAGATTTTGGATAATTATATAGGGCCTAGGAACCAAATAATATCACCCAACTAGCTTTTTTGATGAAATCTTGGGTTGTTATAATTTTCTTATCATAATATTCAGACCTAACAATTGTTTAGGCTCTCAATTTATTGCTTTTGGATTCTCTCTTTTCTCAATTGTTGTTATAGTTAATTATATAAGTTGATTGTTATCAAAGATATTGTTGTTATCATGCTACCTATACCCATCTCATCTAACCCCCAAGCGAGCTAGATCTCGTGAAACTAGGAGTTTACGAATAAAGGATTGAAATGAGAGATGTTGTTACTTGAACTAAACCCATATGTCCAAAGGATATAACAACCCAAGTTTTCACTCAAAATGGCTAGCTGAAAGGTATTTTTGGATTTCTTAGTCCTGTATAAGTACCCAAGATCTTTTTGGCAAATAATCGATGTGGGACTAAACACATGCCCCGCACAAATCCTCACATAATCTTCTTGTTTAAGCAGTGACGTCCTCGTCACGCTAAAGGCCCAAATCCATTCAAATCTAATCACAAACACCACGTTCGGCCCGTCGTTAGCCTTAAGGAGCCTGTGCTGCAGGGTCCCCTAGTCCACATGGGCTATGTGTCGGGTATGCTTTGATACCATTTGTAACAACCTAAGACCTCATCCAAAATAGCGAGCTGGAAGGTATTTTTTGGATTTTGTAGTCCTGTATAAGTATTCAAGATCTCTCTGGCATAAACGATGTGGAACTAAACACATGCCCGCACAGGTCCTCACAAGAGATGACATCTGTGTTTGGTTAATATTTGTGCTGGGTCATCTGCAACTCTAGTAGCTCATCTTCCTTTCCTTTATAGGTTCATTAGGTCCCCTATCCCTTAGAACTTTAAAGATCAACTTTGATAGCTCCCTCAAAAGTAATCAAGGTGCTGTCGGGTTTCTCATTGGAGATCATTATGGCCACTTTATCTTTGCTGGTACTAGACGATTTTCAGCTATTTCTGTTTCTAATTTTAGAGCTACAAGTTTGACTCAAAAGTATTCTGCTTGACGATGACTCTAGTACTGGCATTAATTAGATCAAGGGAAAGATTCCTGCGCCATCAAGTCCTCTTCCTTTTGATATTCTCCATCTATATGCATCTTTGAATTTCTTCACTGCTAATCATATGTTTAGAGAGGCTAATTTTCCTACGGGTTAGCTGGCAAGCTGAGATTTCCATTACGATATTTTCTCAAATGATGTTATACAAATTGATTGTATGGGACTTTCATTTTTGCGGTCTAGCTTCCCATTGTACCCCCCCAAAAAATAAGAGTGCTTGATGAAAAAAAACAAATGTCTTGCCTTTTGAGCGGTGGACCCGAGTAAACCATGTTTTTCCATGAAATCACCATCCATAAGAAATTTCTTTTTAGAAATTTGACAAGCATTCGTTAGAAATTTCTTTGTACCCCCCAACTACGACGTCTGTTCTTTCTATTTGACCAAGATTTTTTTTTTTTTAAGAGAATGAGAGAAAGACTGGGCCAAGGTCAATCCGTTTCATTAACAAAATGCTACTGACCAAAAGGTTATAAAAAACTAATATGGCTTCTTAGATTGCCACTTAGTAGTTCCAGATCCCCCTCGATAGATCCGCCAACTTTTGGGGTGACAGGAGCGCTTCTCGGAGCCGGAGGGAAGAGTTTCTTGGTCGAAGATGGACTTGTGGCCGGACGGCGTTGGGTTGGCAGCTAAGCTGCCGCTGTTGTTTTTCCTCATCATCTCTGCGACCACAGGCTCTGTTCGAGCTAAAATCCACTATCAAAAATGGGAGGTGGCATACCAGTTCAAGTCCCCAGATTGCTTCCAGAAGTTGGCAATCACCATCAATGGGAGAACACCTGGCCCAACCATCATTGCCGAGCAGGGAGACACTGTGGTCATCGATGTCAAGAATGCGTTGCTCACTGAGAACTTAGCCATTCACTGGCATGGGATTAGGCAGGTGCTGATACAAAACTTAGAAGCAAGTTTGCAAACTTATGGTATCAGACCTGTACTAACTTCTTGCCTTTATTTCATTTTGAATCATAGACAACATAAATATGTTTTCTTGCGAGAGACGACATAAATATGTTGGTCCCTTGTTCCCCTTTTGTTGGGAACAGGATTGGTGAAATCGCCCTGTGGGTGGGGCCAAATCTCTTCTCAACTTCACTCTCATACCTATATATCTTTGCTGTGTGTGTGTGTGTGTGTGTGTTATTAGATTTCCTAACTAACAATGGAAGCACCACATAGTCGAATTATCTGTATCAAATACTTTGAAAACAAGACCCGGACTTTTTAACTTTTTATTTCATTTCGAAATAGAAGCAATATAAAAGTTATTAGTTATTATTATTTCTTGATCTTCCTCCTACTCCTAGCCCTCTGAAGATAGGAATGGAAATTACCAACATTTCTATTGCTATAATAATCATTATTTTGTTTTATAGATTGGCACTCCATGGTTTGATGGCACAGAGGGTGTGACACAGTGTCCGGTTGTGCCAAGGGATACTTTTACTTACAGATTTGTTGTTGATCGAGTAAGTTTTGGGAGTTGAAACTAAATTCAATAGAAACTAAAATTCAGTACAAATGTTAAAAGGCAATTAACTCATCAGTCTTTCGCTGAAATCCCAGTCGGGCACGTACATGTACCATGCACACTATGAGATGCAAAGGTCTGCTGGACTCTACGGTCTTATTCGAGTTCTGCCCCCTGCTGGTGTGGTCGAGCCGTTCATCTACGACTATGACCGGAGCATCATCCTTAATGACTGGTGGCACCAGAACACCTATGAACAGGCTGTGGGCCTGAGCTCCAAAAACTTCACTTGGGTTGGAGAGCCTCAGGTATGGCAACTTCTGTGTCCCCCTCCCCCCTTCCCTTTTGGAGCAAAGAAATCCTAATTTTATAAGAAACTTTTACTTTCCATTGTGTTGGAAAAATGTTTCTAGAATTCAGAAAAAATCATGATACTGCTTCTAAGCGGATGCAATTGATTATTCATACTCACTCCCAGTAGAATTTTCAGACCATGGTTTTCAGCCTTCCTCCTGTACTAAGATTTCTATCTTTAACTTGTCTTTCCTAAAGGATTTTTTCCCCTCACTAAGAACTTTTCGTCCAACAGACGATGGAACAGTACTTTCTTAGAGCCCTCTGAAGGTTGCACTAAGTGGGGTCTTCTTAATCTTGCAGTCACTTTTGATCAATGGAAGGGGGAAATTCAACTGCTCCAACGCAGGAGGCGGGGTATGCAATGCAACCAATCCTGAGTGCTCGCCTTATGTGTTAACAGTTATCCCGGGCAAAACATACCGCCTTCGGATTGCAAGCATCACCTCTCTTTCGGCTCTAAATTTTGAAGTTGAGGTAATATCTGTTATATTTTCAAATATGAAAATACATCAAGATCTTGGATTATCATGTTAATCACAATTAACGCGGAATATAAAACTATAAAGACTTATCTGTATCCATTGTTTAAAATCTGTCCTTACTTTTAGAGAGAAGGATCACCCTAACAACGTTCCTCAAGAGTGTCTCACGATGATTAGAGGCACAAATTATGTTGTAGGTATGAACCCTAGAGTCTCTCATTTCTTTTATAGGTCTCCCACCATCAAGAAGACCAAAGGACTCTTTTAATAGGTTTTCTACCAGCAAGAAAACCAAAAGGCTCTTACGAGCAAGAAAACCAAAAGACTCTTTTAATAGGTTTTCTACCCATAAATACAATTGGACTAGTAATGACCCATAATCCTTTAATTGGGTATTATAGGGTGTGTGGGACACTTTAATAGAATATTAATTTATAATATTCTTACATTCTCCCACTTGACCCATACACCCATAAAACAAAATAAAACATTCTTTGTAATTTGAATTTTTTTTTTTTTATAAACGACTATTATGGGTTATGACATTAAAATCATACACGTGCACGCTTTTCATTAGAAAACCTTCCTAGTCCAATATACTTCATATGAGTTCCATTATATCAATGTCAAATTGGCTACCAATGCGAGTCATGGCGGTCATTTGTTATTCAATCAACAAAATTCCTTCCATGTACCACAACACTAGCAACTTCATTTAACATGATCTTTTATAGGGGTTTAAGACTACTATCATTATGCCTTGGGTTCATATTCATGTCTATTTCAGACATTTTTCTTGTCATCTTTCATCCACACAATTCAATGTACATATAAGTGGAAAACAAGAAAACAGAAACAATTATACTTGGATATCCATGTATGTCTTGAAGAAAACATTTAATACATTAATGAGCTCACTAACATGTTCAAAACATAGATAAATACATAAGACCCATACTGTCAACATGTTCTTTAAATTTCTTTCCTGTTAATCCTTTCGTCAAAGGATCAACAACCATAAGTGAAGTCTCAATGTGTTCTATGGACACTGTTTGTTTCTGTACTTCCTCCTTGACACTAAGGTATTTGAGCTCCATATGCTTCGCACCATTAGAATACTTGTCATTCTTGGAGAAAAAGACTGCAGAGGAATTATCACAATAAATTCTCAGCGGCTTGGCTATAGAGTCGACAACTCCAAGTCCTGAGATAAAGTTCCTCAGCCATAAACCATGCACTGTGGCTTCAAAGCACGCCACAAACTCAGCCTCCATTGTAGACGAAGCAGTAATAGTTTGCTTCATACTCTTCCAGAAAATAGCTCCACCTGCCATCAAAAACACATAACCAGAAGTGGATTTTCTGCTATCTGAGCAACCAGCAAAATCAGAGTCTAAGTATCCGATCACCTCTAGATTATCAGTTCTTCTAAAGGTGAGCAAATAATCCTTAGTTCCTTGCAAATAGCGCAGTACCCTCTTCGCAGCTTTCCAATGGGACATTCCTGGATTACTTTGGTAACGTCCAAGCATGCCAACTGCAAAACTGATATCTGGCCTCGTACAAGTTTGCGCATATATCAAGCTTCCCACAACAGATGCATACGGAATCTTTTCCATCTCCTTCCGCTCCCAATCAGTCTTTGGACATTGTGAGATGCTGAACTTATCACCTTTCGTTATCGGGGTATCTAAAGATGAACAATCTTTCATGCCAAATCTCTCAAGAATTCTTTCTATATAACTTTTCTGAGACAATCCCAACAATCCTCGTTTTCGGTCTCGAAAGATTTCGATTCCAATCACGAAAGATGCCTCACCCATGTCTTTCATTTCAAAATTCTTTGAGAGAAAACTCTTAGTTTCATACAGTAAACCCATATCACTACTGCCCAACAATATGTCATCAACATACAGGACTAGAAAAATAAACTTGCTCCCACTGACCTTTAGATATATACATCGATCAACGACGTTTTCCTTAAATCCAAAAGTAATAATGGTATTATGAAACTTTAGATACTATTGTCGAGAAGCTTGTTTAAGTCCATAGATTGACTTATTGAGCTTACAAACCAAGTGACCTTTACCCTCTTCAGAGAAGCCTTCCGGCTGCTCCATGTAGACCTCTTCATCCAAACTTCCATTCAAAAAGGCCGTTTTCACATCCATTTGGTGCAACTCCAAATCGAAATGAGCCACCAATGCCATAATGATTCTGAAAGAGTCCTTTTTAGATACTGGAGAAAAAGTCTCTTTATAATCAATGCCCTGTTTCTGAGTAAAACCTTTCGCCACAAGTCTGGCTTTATATTGTTGCACATTGCCTTTAGAGTCATGTTTTCTTTTGAAAACCCATTTACATCCGACTCTTTTGCATCCTTCAGGCAATTCAACAAGATCCCAGACTTTGTTTTGGGCCATGGATTTTAACTCTTCCTTTATGGCATCAATCCATTTATCAGAATCACTTCTTCCTTTAATTTGTGAAAACGTAACTGGATCATTACTTGTTCCAATGTCAAATTCATGTTCCTGGACATACATTACATAATCAGATAAAATAGCAGGTCTCCGTTCCCTCTGAGATCTGCGTAACATCATCTGTTCTGGTATCTCCATAGCTTGTTCATCAGTGGCATTCTCATTATGAGATGGATCATTATTTACTTGTTCCACAGTATCATTAGAATGATCATTAGGCGGAACAATAATGCTTTCTGAAAAAATGGGTATTGGAACATCAACCCGTACTTCCTCAATGATTACATCTCTCAATTCTTTACTCCCACTGACTTCACTAAGCTCAAGGAATTTGGCATTTCCAGTTTCTACTATTCTCGGACTATGGTTGGGACAATAAAACCTATACCCTTTGGATCTCTCTGGGTAACCAATAAAGTACCCGCTTATAGTTCTAGGATCCAATTTCTTTTCATGTGGACTGTAAATCCTTGCTTCAGCTGGACAACCCCAGACATGCATATGTCTCAAACTTGGTACCCTTCCAGTCCATAACTCAAAAGGAGTTTTTGAAACTGACTTACTAGGGACACGGTTTAAGATATACACAGCAGTCTTAAGAGCTTCACTCCACAATGACTTAGGTAAGGTAGAATTGCTTATCATACTCCTAACCATATCCAGTAATGTCCGATTACGCCTCTCAGCAACACCATTCTGCTGAGGCGTACCAGGCATAGTGTATTGTGCCACAATGCCACGTTGTTCAAGAAGTTTGGCGAATGGGCCAGGGTTACGACCCGATTCATCATATCTACCATAGTACTCACCACCTTGATCTGATCTTATGATTTTCACCTTTCTATCTAATTGCCTTTCAACCTCAGTGAGAAATATCTCAAGGACCGTAGCGGCTTGAGATTTTTCATGTAGCAAATAAATATATCCATACCGTGAAAAATCATCTATGAAGGTGATAAAATACTTTTCTCCCCCAAAACATTCTGTGGAGAAAGGTCCACATATATCTGTATGAATTATTTCAAGAAGCTCCCTACTCCTTGTGGCACTTTTCTTTGTATGTTTGGTTTGCTTTCCTTTAATGCAATCCACACACATACCGAGATCAGTAAAATCCAAAACCGGAAGAATCCCTTCCTTTACTAATCTCTGTAACCTTTCTTTGGAGATATGCCCCAACCTTTTATGCCACAAGTCATAAGACTTTTCATTAATCATGTTCCTTTTCATTCCAATACAAACTTCATGGTGTTGGGTGTAAACATTTTTAACAAAGGTATTATCAAGGCAAAGCTGATAAAGGCCATTAGAAAGGAAACCAGAACCAATAGGAATAACATTCTTAAACAAACTAAAACAACCATTCTGAAAGAAAAAAGAGTAGCCGTCAATGTCAAGTCTTGACAAGGAAATCAAATTACGCCTTACAGAAGGCACAAAAACAGTATCATGAAGGTCTAAACAATGACCGGTACTTAAAATTAAACGAAAAGTTCCAATGGCCAAAACTTCTGCCTTATTCTCATTTCCCATAAAGATGAAACGTTCAATTGGATTTGGTGTACGGCTTGTAAGGAATCCCTGCATTGTTAAGGAAACATGAACATTAGCACCCGAATCTAACCACCAAGTATTAGTAGGAATGCTTACAAGATTTGATTCGAAACATACACAAGCATAAAGCTTACCCTTCTTTTCGAACCAAGCCTTACGCTTTGGACACTCAGCTTTCATGTGTCCAGGCTTCCTACAGAAATGACATTTTGTATCCTTTCCTTGAACCTGATTGCCTTTAGCAGGTCCTTTTCCCTTTGGTGGTGCTTGTTTCTTTCCTTTCCCATAATGATGCTTTTTCTTTCCAGCTTCTTGAGTCACAAAATTACAGAAAAAGTCCCTTGTTGTTTTAATCTTATCTCCTCCTGAACCACCATACTAGCCAACTCATTCACATTCCATTTATCTTTGATAGAATTGTAGTGCATCTGGAATGGACCATACTGAGGTGGCAATGAGTTCAGGATGAATTGAACAATAAAAGACTCCTCTACTTTCATTCCTAGAGTTTCAAGTTTGGCAGCTATATTTGTCATCTCAAGGATATGCTCTTGCATTCCCTTAGCCCCATTATATTTCATTGTGGTAAGTCTAGCCATTAAGGTCCCCGCTAAAGACTTATCTGCTGAGCGAAATCTCTCCTCAACACTTGTCAAAAAGGTTTTGGCATCCTCTGTACTAGGGAGTGAGTGTTTGATGTTTCCAGCTATGGTCATTCTTAAAAACATGAGGCTCAACCTATTTGATCTCTCCCAGGCTATGAAATTGTCTTTCTCATCTTTGCTACTATTTTCAGTAAGAGCAGCTGGTTTTGGGGTCAAAAGGGATAAATCTAGATCAAGAACTCCTAAGGTGAATCTGACCCTCTCCATCTATTCTGAAAAGTTACTCCCATTCAGCATAGGGACAGATGATGCTTGTGAATGTAAAGAGACCGGTATACTTACTGCAAAGAATTTCAATTTAATCACATTAATGCTTTGAATTAGACACTCATAAATATAATAATCAGAATTTAAATCATAATGGATGAACTAGGGTATCATTAAAATCCAACCTTTGGGAGGATCCTAACATACAAGTGTTCCTTCCGGCATTTAAATTCTGTGGATGAACTAGTAGTATCATCAAAATTCCTCCTTTGGGTAGGAAATTTTCACATACAAATTGTTCCTTCCAACATTAAAAATTAGTGGATGAACTAATCGTATCATTAAGATCCAACCTTTGGGAGGATCCTAACATACAAGTGTTTCCTCCAATATTATCCATTCATAATTATGATGTCAAATATTTGCCATCTAAAATCAGGTAAGATTTTGTACCTTTGGGCAAACAAATTCTCACATGATTTTAGTACAAATAGATTACCTCAAACAATTCATGTCCAATCAATAAATAAAATTCATCAAGCAATAATGGAATTTTACATATAATGGACTAAGATACAAATTAATATATGCCCAACCATAATAAAATTCAATTAACAGTTAAGAATTTAACACATAATGGGCACAAGGTAATCTAGAGGTAATAAGAATAATTTTCAATTTTTTTTTTTATATGTCAGATGAAGTCAAATGCACTATTATTTAAATTACATAAACAGATATTATCATCTATCAAACCAGTTAGATGTCTTTATCATTGCTGATTAAACAAGAAACAAATTACCTTGAGGGCCTATAAACCAAGATCTAATTCTTTCATGTTTTGGGAGAAACACCATTACGTTCATGAATCAAGACATCACCTTGTTGAAAGATGGTATATTGCAATGAGTAATATAATTCCTTCTCATGAATAGATGCCTATAGTGTTTTTTTCACATGAACAATATGTTCCAAGAATATAGACAGACCCATGTTTTACACAACAGAAAAGAAAAACATAATAGAAAAACTAACAACTTGGTTATTAGCAGACCTGCATAGGAAGCTAATAACAGCAAGCTCATAAATCAGCATTCCCAGCTAAGTGTATCAAAATAGTGGGAGGAGTTACAAGGACGGCCACATACAGGTTTATCTTCATTTTCCTATTTACTCTCTAGAGGTGGGAGATGATAAAAAAATGGTGCTGATGTCCACAGGCTTTGCTCAGCCAGCACAAGCATTTGATGCATTCTAAGTGAGTGTTCATTTCTGTCAATATAACACTGTAGGCATAAGCAGTGGATTTGTCATTTATGCATAAAATACAATGTTCCAATTTCCAAGCCTGTTGGGTCAAATTTACATCAGGTCATGTAAAGATTCAAATTTAGTATACGGAAACCCTGCTTTTATAAGCCCAAAAACAATTCAGACCAAGCCAAACTGTATTAATAATAACAGGCACAACAACCATAGCAACTGTATCCACAAAGAAAATGTTGATGAGTCAATTTGACAAACACGTGGAAGGCATGCATATTTATATAGCTCTAGGACAAATTTTTGATAATAGGTTATAAAATTAAGTAGACAGAAATGAAGTACATAAATCCATCATAATCTCCAAACCTTATTTGATGGCAGATTCTTAATATCAGTGGAAAAACATAATAATCCACAACAATGGCTCTGATACCAAATGTTATATTTTCAAATATGAAAATACATCAAGATCTTGGATTATCATGTTAATCACAATCAACGCAGAATATAAAACTATAAAGACTTACCTGTATCCATTGTTTAAAATCTGTCCTTGCTTTTAGAGAGAAGGATCACCCTAACAACGTTCCTCAAGAGTGTCTCACGATGATTAGAGGCACAAATTATGTTGTAGGTATGAACCCTAGAGTCTCTCATTTCTTTTATAGGTCTCCCACCATCAAGAAGACCAAAGGACTCTTTTAATAGGTTTTCTACCAGCAAGAAAACCAAAAGGCTCTTACGAGCAAGAAAACCAAAAGACTCTTTTAATAGGTTTTCTACCCATAAATACAATTGGACTAGTAATGACCCATAATCCTTTAATTGGGTATTATAGGGTGTGTGGGACACTTTAATAGAATATTAATTTATAATATTCTTACAATATCATCAACACTTTTCTTTAAAAAAAAACCCTTAATTCCAATTATATTATTTGAACATAAATATGGAAGCGCTATAAGCTAACTTTTTCCTACTTTGTCAGCATCTGATAAGAAACAATATGCAAATTTATGAACTTGGTAAACAATAGAATGCATGATTTATTGAGAAAATAGTGAATTGTTTCGCTACCATGAAATGGTCAGAGGGATCATTAGTGAAAGAAAAACTTATGTTTTGTCATAAGATTTTGTAGCACAAACAGTGTTGAACTCTGTTATATTGAAGTTGTATGACTAGGTCGAAAAAATTCAAGCATGATGTCACCAGGAGCACTTATAGTAGACTTAACCCTTAACTAATGCTAATATTGCCGTTATGATTATGCCAGGGACACAATTTGACGGTTATCGCAGCAGATGGTCACTATGTGAAGCCCTTTATGGTGAAGAACCTGAACATCTACTCGGGTGAGACCTATTCAGTGCTTTTGAAGGCTGAACAAGACCCCTCTCGCAACTATTGGGCTGTTGTCAATGTGGTTAGCCGAAATTCGACCACTCCCACTGGCACTGCCATCCTCAATTACTACCCAAACCACCCTAGAAGGCTCCCTCCGACCGTCCTGCCAACCGGTCCCCTTTGGAATGACACCATGTACAGATTCAATCAAAGTATCGCCACCCGATCGCATCCTGATTACATCCGGCCTCCTCCGACGACTTCCGACCGCATGATCATATTGCTGAACACCCAAAATTGCATCGATGGCTATGTTAAGTGGGCTGTGAATAATGTATCGTTGAATTTACCCCAGATACCATACCTCATCACCCTCAAGGAGAGGATGCTTCATGCCTTCGATCAAAAACCAGCGCCAGAGACTTATGACTACAAGAATTATGATATTTATGATGTCCAGAAGAATCGAAATGCAACAGCAAGCACTTCGATCCATCGGTTGGTATTCAATTCGACGATAGATGTGATCTTACAAAATGCAAACACGATGAAGAGGAACAACAGTGAGACACACCCATGGCATCTACATGGGCATGCCTTCTGGGTGTTGGGCTATGGAATGGGGAAGTTTGATCCGGAGACTGATCCAAAGAGGTACAATTTGGTGGACCCAATTATGAAGAACACAGTGGCAGTGCACCCCTATGGGTGGACGGCTTTGAGGTTCCGAGCCGATAACCCTGGTGTGTGGGCTTTCCACTGTCACATTGAGCCGCATTTCTTCATGGGCATGGGGGTTGTGTTTGAAGAGGGTGTGGACAAGCTTGGGAAGCTACCCGTGGCCATCATGGGCTGTGGTGAATCCAAACATATAAAGCCTTAAGGGGTTTGTTGTCGCCGAATTCGGACCAAAATCGGAGTTCAGCTCGGACAACCCTAAAGTCGGCCGGAGATAAGCTGACCAGATTGGTGGTGGCGTCGGGCGTCGGTCTCCTTCATGGATGGCTTGCAAAAAGTTTACTTGCCGGAGAGTTTCTAGCGGAGGACCCACCAATACCTAAGTTAGAATAGATAGGCAATAGAGTAGAAGAAAGAAGATTTCAGGAGAGTGTAGTGCTCTGTGTGAAATGAATATCTTACCTGAGGTCCCACAGGTCCCCCTTTATATAGGCGAGCCGGATTTGTCGTTATCTGAACTAACGTGGCATGCACTGATAGCCAAGTAACGACAGGTGGTACAGCTATAGTGTGGAATCAGTTTGTGTGGTCAGCATGTAGCACTGATCGGGTGCAGATTATGGTGTTGCCACGACGGCAGGCTGCGAGGGCTGTCGGTTGTTAGCATTGTCAGTCATTGTTGACACATATTGATGGGCTCCTCGATCGGGGCCAAAGTCGCTCACCTCGGATGGTCGGATCCTCGGCTAGGGCCGAAGTCATTCACCTCGGGTGGTTGGCTCCTCGGCCAGTCCAAAATCAGCTAAGGTTGGCTCCTTGGCCAGTCCAAAATCATAAGTTGAATCCCAAGCTAAATACGATAAAAATAATATCATTCAGCATCTTGTTAACACAAAAATGTATACATGGCTGTAAGCATGACAAACCTATAGGAGATCAAATGTCAGTGACAACCTACCTACAGATCATCCTTTTCTAAGCTAACTATACTGTGTAGCATGTATCTGTGGGCCTGCAAACTTATGCATATTGGACAGATGTATCTTATGTGGGTTCAGCATTTGACATATTGCAACAAGATGCTTCCTGTTCCTGCACCCACCACCGCTTTTGTTCCCATTCTATGCAACAAATTTTCAGGACTTCACAGTTGGTGGAGGCAGTTGACAGAAAATTAAGATATTCAAATTCTGCCATGGTAGAAAAAAGAAAAGGAAATAAAGGACCAAGATAAGTTAATTTTCACAAGAGGGGGGAGACGAAAACATAAAATTAAATTATCTAGGATTCCAGGAAGCGACTTGTCAATAATATACATAAAAGGCATGTAACTATAATAGAACATCTTTTGGAAAAGTGACAACTTATCATTAATTGTGATTAAAACTATTTTCTTTAATCACTTCTTGATGTATGATTTTGATAGAATTCAAATTCTACATTAGCAATTTCGATGGAAAATTCGGTAAGTGTGAAAATTTGAAGAAGACAGATAAAATATATAAATGCAACTATCATAAAATAAGATTATAACTGCAATTTCAAATTCAAATTACACATGGATGCATGCAGAAAATGTATTTTGCTTTATTAGAATTTACACAAATAAGAAGCGCATGGAAGAATTACAAAATTACCCTGCACCTACGTGAGCAACCTCACCTGCAAAAAGAAAAAGGTAAAATAGTTGTTGTCTCCTGTCCCTTTTTCCCCTAGAAGATTGTTTTGGTTCTTTTTTTCCTAGCTTCATGGTGGATAGAGAAATAAAACCCATACACACACGCATCTTATTAATTTACACATGTTGTATTCTCAGTAAATTAGATTCTTAATGTCAAAAGGTGGAAGGACAAACAAAAAATTTGAAATCTTTGGTAAAGTTTATACATTAGCAGCTCTGCATAAAATCCAACAACTTAGCATCATTCTGACATTATGATTTGTGATGCAAAAAAAAAAAAAAGACGTACACACTGTTTTGTCGTGGAAGAAATTGGCATAATGATAATACAGTTTTGTAGATTAAATAAGAACAGGAAAAAAACCTCCATGATCTAGAGAAACTACATAAACTGTTTCAGTTAAATTAAATGATACAATTACATTCAGTAACATAAATATCATGCTCGATGACTTCTCAGCATACCATATAATTCGATGAAACGTGAAGGGATGATGAATGGAGCCATCACTGACAATAGATATATAGCAACCTTTAAACCCCAACATCTAGAATGCCATGAGTTGCGAGCTTCTTGCAGCTTCTCAGCTCTAAGTGTAGTGACAAACATAAATGAGAAAAATATCCAAGAATATTTGTCAAGGTTCCTAATAGATTAACTTTTCAGAAGTTTATACCCGCTGAACCATTTCTTCCACAAAATGCAAGTGCGGAATTACAGCCATGAAGGACTTTATTTGAAACAATTAGTATGTCATATTCTTAAAATAATGATAATGCATAGCTATATACAAGACTTTAGCTAAAAAAAAACTGGAGGCTCAATGAATTGTCTTTATTGAAGGATATGAAGCACCCTAAGCTTATACGAAGCATGCCTGCAGCATGAAAACATTCATCATCATCAATTCCACATACTGTATATCTGGAAAGATAATTCCACATGATTTACATGATAATAAGCTTGCAAATCGTATGGCACATCTCCTGCTCGAAGTTTCTATTTATGATCCACCATGCGGTTAGGAAGGGAAGAAGTTTGTTAATGTAAATATATCGGATTAATGCCCAATGTGAGATAAGAAGCCTAAAAATTAGAAGTGCTACTCTTCCCAGATTGATTGAACTAACTGTTTTTTAATAAAATAAGGAAATGGATTATAGCAGATTACAACTACTAAGATACTCTTTTCCCAAAACAAAAGAAAGGTATTTAATATGCTAGTGTAAATATATCGGGTTGCTTCCCAATGTGAGATAAGCAACCTAAAAATTAAAAATGTTATTCTTCCAAGATTAATTAAGCTAACTATTTCTTAGTAAAATAAAGAAATGGATTATAGCAGATTACAATTACAAAGATACTCTTTTCTCAAAGGAAACTTAGAAAGGTATTAAATTTACCCATGATATATCTGTAAAAACATGCATTATTCATTTTCCTTTCAAAACAAAATTATTTATTCATTGAACTAGTACTGTTGTGATAATTAAAGATGGTTCAAGAGAAGAAAATTTTAATATCAAGGAAGTTTTGCGTACATTATAATTTGGTTATGGATAAGAAAGAATTGCAAAGGATTTATCCATTCCATATGCAAAGTTCAGAACTATTAGTCAATAAGTAGCAGATCTGAGTATAAAGATCACAGCTTAAGAGTAATTTTCATATTAGTTTTGAAGTGCATATCCAAATTATTAACTAAAGCACGAACTTATATAATATAGTTGTCAAATGCTCGATATGAAGAGGCATACATGATGGACCGGATAGTGACCTACAATGAAGAATATGCAGAAATTTGTTCCCGTAGCCACAAACAAACCAGGCCAATAAATTTGTTCCCGTATCAAGCAGGCAAAGACTGTTTTCTTTTGACGGAATATATTGCACTTTCTTGTTTTGCAAATATCGATTGCTCCCAACTCTGTATTTCCTCACTCCTGCCACCTTCTACCAGAATATTTTCAACTGGCTTCCTCATTCTGAAAACAAACAACGCAAAAGATTAATGATATTTAATATTGGAATTTTTTTCCAATTATCTAAGATAATCTAGTCTATTTGGGTTGGGGTCATGAAAGGAATAGAACATGGATAATAAATAAGGGGGATTCAGTGACAAGATGTGGCCACTGGATTATGCCTTCATAGAAGTGTCACAAACCACCGTTCCACCAAATACCCATCCCTGTTTTTGATAACTAAGGGGAATTCAGTGTCAAGATGATTCAGACTCCACCAAACGCCCATCCCTGTTTTTGATAACTAGAGTCGTTGATTAGGGGCCCTAATTTAAACTTGGACAAAATAAAAATTAGGTCCGTGATATATTGAATAATTCCTAACAAATTTCAAGATCAATTCAGTGGGTAGGGTGACTAATTTTGTGCAAGTGACAAGCTGAGGTGTTGCTTGGACTTTGCTCACAAATAGTCAAGAGAGAAACCAAAAGCCTCAATTCTCATCAAACATAGAATCAAAAATCCCAACGAGCAGCATATTTATTCAATTATTCCAGAAAAACAACGTATTTGTAAAACAGAAAACATAAAAATGGAGAAAAAACATGTAACTTTCTCAATTGAAAACCAAAAGAATTAAAAATGGTCATAAAAAGAAGAAATCAGCGATACCAAAACCGCAGCGGATCTTCTTCAACTCTTCCTCTCCCTCCCTTTCAATCCCTTCAAATAACAGCCTTGGTCGAAGGTAGGGGTGGTAAAATATGGCCCGACCCGCCAACCCGACCCGTGTTCGACCCGCCATAAACAGATTTGGGTTTGGCCTAAACAGGTTCGGGTCGTAAACAGGTCGACCCGTTTAACCTGTTTATTAATTGGGTCGGATACGGGTTTTAGATGTCTGACCCGTTTAAACCGTTTAACCCGTTTAACTGTTGGGCAGGTTAAACAGGTTAAACGGGTTAAACAGGTTAAACGGGTTAAACAGGTTAAACAGGTCTAAACAGGTTAAACGGGTCTAAACAGGTCTAAACAGGTTGGGTTGGGCAGGTTAAACAGGTTGGGTTGGACAGATTAAACAGGTCTAAACAGGTTAAACGGGTCAGGTTGGGCAAACAGGTTAAACAAGTCGGGTCGGGTTGGGTAAACAGGTTACCTGTTTATTAAACAGGTTAAACGGGTCGGGTCGGGTTACCTGTTTAATAAACAGGTCAGGTTCAGGTTTGCAATTCCTGACCCGTTTAATAAACAGGTCGGGTTCAGATTTATAGTTTTCTGACCCGACCTGTATTTGACCCGACCTGTTTATGCCTGACCCGACCCGATTGCCACCCCTAGTCGAAGGTGGGCCCCCAACATCCTTCGGCAAAATTACCAGATGACCAAGAAACCCACTGGATATCAAAACAATCTGAACCGTTCTTGAGATCTGGCGGACCATAAAGTGTCAGCCATCAGATCGGGGCAATATAAGCGACCGACCAATCGAACAGTTGTGATTTGATTAATAGGGACGGAGAGGGAGAGGTGCAGCCGTGTAGGTGGGCCCACCCAAGACTAGTCGGGCTGTCTTCTAATCCTTTCGTTTTGCATTCTTTAGTCGATTGTTAGTGGCTGGCGGTGGCACGGGAGATGGATTTGAAAAGGTTGATGAGCTTTGGTGACTTGTTTGTGAATGTTTGCATGCAAGGCAGTTTGATTTCAAAACCTTTTTCTTGTTAGAGTAGCATGTAGCTAAAGAAGATTTGAAACTTTGAGATGGGTATGTCGTGAGGGGGCCATTAAAAGATGTTATTAGGTTGAGCACCTGATATTACCAGGGAATTTAGGGGCTTAGATTAACTTGGACTTGCAAGTTAGGGTAGGAGACATTATATCAATGTCTGGTGTGTTGAGCCTTGAGGGAATCCTATAAAGCTGCAATACTTGGATTGTGTTTTTACTAGTATTCTTTCTAATTTTAATACAACTTGAGTATTAATATTGGTGCATTGTAATTTTATTAACTATGATTTCTACAAAAGTTTTTGTGCAATTACTTGAGTATAATACAACATTCTTTCTACACTGCCCTTTTTTTCGTTTTATTTTTCATTAAGGAAATATGGTAGGAGCGCCACCTTCTAAACAATGGTTGGCTTTTCTTTGGTCGAGGGCTAACTTGGATGGTTGGGGAGAAGAAATATAAATGAGTCAAGTAGTAGTAAACTAGTTAACTGCTTAGGTTTGTACACACACGCACATATATAAATATACCTATCCATCTTTCCATCCATCCATCTACCTAGCTATATATATAGAAATCCAAACTTGGCTTGTTTGTTTAATTGACCAATATGTTATTAGTTTGAACCCAAACTTTTATTTAGTTTTGCAAGCTCAATTTTCTTTTTTAGCAAATTTTCAAGCTCAGATTGTTAAACTCTTTTTTCTTTCAACAAAAAAGTTTATCTATCAATTCATTAGCAAATATCGAGGCTTTTCCATTACTATGGTCACGTATGACGATATACTTGAATCTCAAACTTCAAATCCTACATTACAAATATCATTATATTTTTGAGCAAATTAATGAAACCTATTATATTATTTTATTGATAAATAAAATGAAGTGCAAATTGAACTGAGGAGACGAAGTGATGTCCAAGTCCAAGAACTGTACAATCTAATACCGGTCTAATAAATAAATCTAATCCAGTATAATTCTAGTTTAAATAGAGCATCGAGACAACAACTAGCCCAATCTAAATGGCCCACTGCATTTTTTTCCCCCCGAAATTCCTGACAAAAACATGTCAGTTCTCATATTTTCTTGGTAAATGTGAGTGCCTGCTTACAAGTATATCGCTCCATGGGAAACACAAATCCTATGGTTGGCAGGTGTCTATTATGCCAGATTGACAAGATATTATTACTTACACTGCATGCACCATGGCGCGCAGGCAGCCAATCGCAGCCGTTGATTTTTATGGGCTTTATTCCTTGAATACACCTATCATCATAGTAACTAGCGACTGTGACTGGCTGCAAGCATGGCCATATTACGCAATAATTTTTCCGGATTGACCAGCTCAATAAAATGCTCGAGTATAAATTAATTGTTTTGACAACTCAGTCAAGATAACTTTACAATTTCCAATAATAAAAGCATGAAGGGATCTATCCGTTGGTTGATATGAATCTACTGCATAAAGAATCAAGTTCTGCTAACTCTCGTGAATGAAAAAAGGAGATAAACTATATATTAAATGATGCCTTTTTTGGCAAAATATCTATTTTCTATCATACCTTGACATGGATTAGGTGATATAACTTAATCATGTCCAAAGGTTGAGAGTTTGGTCGTGCCCCGATGGTAGATAGCTGTTGAGATACATTTCGCATCGTCGGACGAGAATGCGGGTTGTTATCTAAACACTGAAATGCTGTCATAACTATTGCAACTAACTCATTTGCAGCTTGAGTTGTCAGAGGTGGTAGTCGCGGGTCTAATATATCTTTCAGAGAGGTGTTTTCACTGATCGGAGAAGATAAAGTAGAGATGAGATCTCCTGGATGCTTTCCCATTACAATCTCAAGTGCAACTACTCCAAAACTATATACATCACATTTCTCAGTAACCCTCATTGTGTATGCAAGCTCTGCAACAGACAAGAAAAAATATGTAATCAAATTTTTATTGTCAACCACTTCTAATAGAGCTAGTTTTATCGATTTAATTAGCTCTAGAGTCCACTTGTAACTGCAACACAAGGTATCTGATTTAATACAAAAAGTTCAAAGCATTCTCAATTGTGTCAGTCCCACACAAAAGCAACTCAGCATGTAATCAATAGTTTACTACGTATTACATAGTCTAGTACAAATTATAGCTTTGAAAATGTAATAGTATTAAAGTTAAACAAACATATCTTCATATCAACTTGGTCACATGAATGTCATGGAGAATAACATGTAATTAGCTAATCCTAAAAAGACCGAGAAAGAAACAATAACTCTTTTTGAGGAAAAATATTGTGTTTCTTTGACGAGCATGGAAGTGTGTAATGCATTGATAAGTTACCATGGTCATAGATATGTTACCTTTTTTTATATAGAAATAAACCTAAAGATGCTCTTAACATATCTCGAACAATGTATTAAAAAATATAAACAAATTTGTATCTCCATTGTTCTTACATTACAAAAATAGAATTGCAGCATACCTGGGGCCAAATATCCTCGTGTGCCTGCAAGGATACTCCAGTTTGATGAATCAGGCTGTAGAAGTCTAGCAATACCGAAGTCCGAAATACAAGCCTTGTATTCTGAATCAAGTAGAATATTATTGCTTGTTATGTCTCGGTGCACTAATGGCGGAGCACAATCATGGTGCATGTATGATAGAGCATGAGCAATATGTTTTACAGCATCCACTCTCTTAGACCAATCCAATTCAGCGGCACCTTCACTTCGGAGAATATTTGCCAAGCTTCCTCTCTCCATGTATTCACAAACAAGAAATTTATGTCGACCATTGGAGCAAAAACCATAAAGCTTCACAATATTCCGATGTTGGATCTGGGTCAGTGCCCGTATTTCATTCCAAAAAGTTTGCTTGCTTGGCGAGTCTTCAATTTCTAATGGATGAAATTTCTTCACAGCTACCAACTTGCCGCGCAATAATGCTTTGTAAACATTAGAAAATGCTCCAGTGCCAATGCAGTACTTGGCATCAAAATTCTCTGTTGCTTGAATGATGCCATTGTATGCATTTTCTCCATTGAAGTTCCAAATAGAGAATCCACCTTCTTCAATACTTGCATCATTTCTCGTACATTTCTTCCACAGAATTAGCAAAGCAAATACAACAAATAGAAATAAGAAACTAGGAACAGTAATTAACAAGAGAAGTTTGTGGTGCTTATTTGAATCATCTTTGCTGGTTGTATGGGAGCCACATGAAGGCAAACCTTTCACTGCACCACACAAGCCCTTGTTGTGGGCGAACCACTCCACTGGAGCATTCTGAAAAATTCTGCTGTTTTGCAGTGGGCCTTCTAATTCATTGTATGATAAGTCTACAGATAACAAACTTATCATATCACTCAAAGAAGGTGGAACATGACCGGTCAGCTCATTGTGTGATAGATTCAGAACTTCTAGCTTATCCAGTTTGCCAAATTGTGATGGTATCTCTCCAGTAAATGAGTTGTGGCTTAGATCTAGGAAGACTTGTAGGTTTACTAGATTTCCAATTTGAAAGGGAATGCTTCCATTAAAAAGATTGTTTCCAAGCTTCAGCGAATAAAGTTTCATGCAGTTACCTAATTGTTCTGGTACCCTTCCTCTTAGTTGATTTGCTGACAGATCAAGAATCTCCAAATTAGATAGTTCTCCGAATTCTGGATATACCTCCCCAACAAGTTGGTTATTGCTCAAAGTCAAGTTATATAGATTAGTTAACTTGCTCAGATCCTTTGGAATCTCTCCTGATAGATAGTTCGAAGAAAGGTCAAGTTTTTGTAGTCGAGTCAACTTTCCGAGTTCTTCTGGTATGCTTCCTGTAACCTTGTTGCTGGAGATTTTTAAGAGCGACAAATTATGACATCCTCCCCAGTTTGGTGAGAGCTTACCAGACAGATTGTTGAAGCTTAAATCAAAGTACGAGAGATGTGGATACACTCCAAGATTTTCAGATATATCCCCAGATAGTTGGTTCTGCTTGAGTCCGACTCCGACTAGGCTTGTGCAGTTTTTCAAGCTTTTGGGAATCGGACCTTCAAAATAGTTGTTGCTCAAAGAAAGAATATATAGAACTCCTCCTTTGCATATGTCATGGGGTAAATGGCCAGAAAAACTGTTGTACCCCAATTGGAGAACTTTCAAATTTGTAATATTATTAAATTCCTGAGGCAAAGAACCAGATAGTTGATTGTTGAATAAGCGCAAATCAGTAAGGTTGGTTAAGCTTCCAAGAGATGGAGGGATTGAGCCAGAGATTTGATTTTCATGGAGGGACAAGATTTCAAGCTTGGTTAAATTTCCGATACTAGCAGGGATTGAACCATCTAAAAGGTTGACATATATTTTCAAATCTCTCAAGCTTACCAGATCTTGTATTTCATGAGGAATTGATCCAGAGATCTGATTTTTAAAGAGGTTCAAGGTTTCAAGCTTGGTTAAATTTCTGATACTAGTAGGGATGGAACCTGTTAAATTGTTTGTTGAGAGTTCTAGCATAGTTAACTCCACTAGATTTCCTATTTCAGAAGGAATGGAGCCAGAGAGATGATTATTCCAAAGATTGAACCAGTTAAGCTTGGTCCAGTTTCCTAAGCTAAGAGGGATGAAACCTGTCAGACTGTTATTGCTCATCTCTAAATAAACTAGGTTTACGAGATTCCCTAATTCGGGAGGGATGGAGCCAGATATCCCGTTGGTGGAGCAATCCAATACTTGAAGCCGGGTTAAATTTCCCAAAGTGAGAGGGATGGAACCTGTTATATGGTTGGTGTAGATTTTCAACTCCAAGAGATTCCCAAGCCTTCCTAACTCCTTAGGGATGGTACCTGAAAGGTTATTCTGGTGTAGGTATAAGAAGTTAAGCCCTGTCATATTACTTAGCCAAGGAGGGATGGAACCACTTATCTGATTCTCGCTAAGATTGAAAGAGTTGAGCTTTGTCAGAGAAATGATCTGTAGTGGAATTATCCCTGCAAAGTTATTAGTGCAAAGATCAAGAGAGGTGAGCTTCGAAAGAGCAGATATGGTGGGAGGAATGCTTCCATAGAGCTCATTGAACGTGAGGTTGAGACTGGTAAGTGATGACAGGGCGGAGAAGTTGAAAGCATTTAGCGTTCCTGCCAGACCCATATGGGCCAGATTCACCTCCCTGATCACATATCGGCCTCGACGTGTGATGTTGCATGCGATTCCAGTCCAGTTGCATGGACTTGTGTCGAGGTTCCAAGATTCAAGTGATCCTTGGCTCTGGAGGCTGGCTTTCCACTGGAGGAGGGCCCTCCCTTGGGATGCAAGTGAAGCTGATGCCAAGGCAAGAAGAAATGAAAGGATTAGAAATAGAAGAAGGGTGGAGAAGAATTTTGGAGATGACATAGCCAAGGTTCTAATAGGCCCAAGGTGTTTTAAGGTTATTGTGGTTGTTGAGAGAGAGTTCGAGGCCTTTTATAGCCACCATCTAGTTGCATATTCCTTTGCATGTCTACCGTAAGGGGTGGGTGATAGAAATTTTGCGATGCTTTGAATGTTTCAAGCTGAACGAGGGTTGGGAGATAGTGATTTTACCCAAACCCTACAAACTGGTCTGGACTTTGCTAACATGTCATGCTCTATTTTAGCCAACGGGTGACTGGCTTGTTTTTGTTTTTGTTGGGCACTATGTTGCCATCCATCTACAGTTCTATCTCTTCCTCAACAAAAAGTCTTCGGCTATATCTCTCGAGTCTGGCCTCTACCGTCCGCTAGTGCTATGGGCTTCAACTTATCCTTCAATGGTTGCTGTCAGTTTATAACTATCTTCCGTGATTAGAGTGGCGCACTGCCACATGGTGCACGTAGTGTGGAATATAATTTCTTCCATTGCAGTCTCTATCCCATTTGAGAAATAGATGCATCACTGCTACGAATAGGTCCAAAGGCCCTCCTGAAAAGATAATGAATTAATGAAAAATCATCTTTAACTAGGGAAGACTATATCTCTCTGTTCTCTTTTTCCTCCTCCGTTCCTACTATAAATCCCCTACGACTTAGTATCGAAGGGCTCGGTCGGAGCCAATTCGCTGAGCTCTTATCCTTATTTGTTATCTCGCAGATCCTCGGAAGCGGTCCATCACGATGTTCCAGGATAGACGGTAATAGCCATCTAGACTGCTCTTGGGTAAGCAGCTCAATGGCATCTATAGTCTTGCATACCAACAGGTCAAAGAAAGAGGTTGAATGGGAATAATATCGGATAGAGATGCTATCCTCTCGGTCGACAGAGATGCTATTAAAGACAACAACCGACTCCTTTGAATTAGTTCACACAATTCAACATGATATTAAAGACACCAACCAACTCCTTTGAATTAGTTCACGCAATTCAACAATCATGTAGTCACCATCTAGACCATGTGGTATCCCGGCCTCCCTTCTAATAATTACGTCGGGACAAGTGTAATGGACAGAAGTTGAAAAGTTCAACTTGAAATCGGAATGCTTGTCCCTCTCAGAAAACAAAAAAAGAAAACAAAATTCCGAGGACCGGAATCTCAGAAAATTTTTAGAGTCAAAGTCAAGAAGAATTGGGATGAACCAAGGATAGTAGTCTGATCCAAAGATGCTGATGCGAATCTTCCGTATGGAAGAGGATAGGAGAATGCTCTTCCTTCTCCATTCAATCCAGAGGTTATGGAAACTCGTCGTAGCCCGATGGCGGTCCACAAACTCTTAGCAAATGAGCATAAAAAAAAAAAAGGTGGTTGACCGACTCAACCCTTGAACCACACAAAACACATAATTTATTCCTCACTGCTAGCTACAAAAAGACTCACCTTCTCCGGAGCTGCCGCTTCATAATAACTTTTGCGAAATGGGCATTTGAGGCCACCAAGGCTCGGCAAGTTTCAGAAAGAGTCAACGGAGAATGGATTATTAGGGTCTAATTGGTCATAGGAGGTTAGGTAATAATTTAATTTTCAAAATATAGGGTAGTCCCGTCATAATAGCCCCCAGTTTTTCATTTTGAGAATTTATTTTTAAAATTAATTTTTGTATAAGATTTTTTTATATTACTGCAGCATTTTTCTTTTTTGCCGCCGGGGATTCATCACGTAGATGTACTATTTTCTAAATTAAAAAATTAAAATAATTATGTATAATTATTTTAAAAGCAATGTTTAAAATTGATGTTGCACACGTAATTTTTTCTAGGCTGAAGAAATTGACATATAAAACATGTATGCCTAATAATTATCTGTTTGTCATCTTGGAAATCGACTCTCGATGCTTTGTCTACGAGCCAATCTGCTACCCGATTTGCTTCTCATGTTGAGCTGTAAAATAATCGAAGGTTGAAATCAGGTGATATAGATACCCATTAAAAGAGGACAGGAAAACATGTGCCGGAGAATATTTGAAATCTAGTGGCATGAGCAATGTTCCTCCAGGAAATCTAGTGGCATGATTTCCGTTTCTATGACTGATTTAAGAGACTTGTAGAAAGGAAGAATATCCAAAAAAAAAAAAAAAAATATGGAGGACGATCCATGGCAGCTCGGCTTGAACCATGGCTAACTCCCTACCGACAGACACACATTCTCAGGGGTCCTAGAAAGCGGCGAAACCCGACCGAATCCGGCGGCAGGTGGTGGTGGAACTCTAAGCTTACATGAGGAGCAATCTTATGAGATGGTCAGCATATGAGGATGCAAAATAAGGAAAGAAAAGAAAAATTAGATTCAAATCAATCTAAGCTTGGTTTTGCTAAGTTGTACTATATCATACTACTAAAGACCCGTACGGGCATATGTCTAGTCCCACATCGGTTATTTGCTAGATAGATTTTGAGTACTTATACGGGACTAAAAAACGTAAATAATACCTTCTAGCTAACTTTTTTAAATGAGTTATGTCGTTTTTATACAAAATTTCCATCGTATTTACTATACTTCTCAAGTATTCCATACTTCAAGCAACAAATTAATTGTTTGATACGGTTTAAAAAATAAGTTGATTTTACATTATTGACATAATGGCAATGCCATAGTGTTTAAAATCTCAAAGAAACCCACGTTATATGATAACCTCGAAGCATGCCATTAGATAATATAAAAGAAATATTTCTCTTCAAAATAAGGAAATGCTAACAAGACTTTGGTCCTAGAAGGTGGTGCCAACTATCCTAGTTCTCAAAGAAAAAATGATAGTCAACAAATAAATGTTCTAGATACTTATTTAACAAATGATCACATAATTAAAGTTACTGTACATAATGTGGAAATCAGATACTTCGGTGGATGCTTAATGGAGTTGGTTCCTCAGTCAACACCAACACTGTACTAAGATTGATAGCGTGCTTGTTGGCTTAGCTGCTAGCAATATCCAGCAAAATTCCAACAAAGTATATATCTGATCCAATCTTGATCGAACAATCCTCAAGTTAGATGACTTCGTTTGAAGCATCATGTGACCTTAATGTAGGATCTTCATTGTGGTGCTAACACAAGTGGCCTAGAAATATTTATGACAAGGTTTAGTTAAGGCTATGGCTATGTCTCACGGCTACAGCATTGTTGCAATTGCTCATAGACCTCAAGGAGCTGTTTCAATGGAACAAAGCTTTACGAAGAGTCAGTAGAGCAATGTTATGTACTCTATGTGTTTCAACAGGTGCTGCATGTGCCCCGCAGGTGTTCCGGGTCTCAGGCCATGCTCCTCCGGAAGAAGAAAAGTAACATAAGCATAAGAAGATATAGGGCCAAAAATTAGAATAAGAATGATAGAGGTGTGACCATGATAATTATTTAGGAAAAATTATAGAGATACTTTTTCAAGTTTGGGCTATTTACCTTTCGACCCTAAAAGTTTAAAAAGTTTCAATTAGTCACCATAATTTTATTTTCGTTGCAATGTAACCCAGCCATCTATTTAGATTTCAATGCCACTAAAAAGTGAGAAAAAAAGACCAAAATACCTTTGATTCAAAGAGATTGGATCGTGGCTTTCATGCGATCTTAAAGCACTTTATTCTCTATGATTCACCCATTTGCATAGATCTTAAAGCACTCCATTCTCCATTCATCCACCTGTACAGATCTCAAAGTCATCCATTTGCACAGATCTCAAAGCACTCCATCTTTTACCATCCAACTGTTTGCACATATCTCAAAGTGCCTCTGTCTGCTATCGTTCATCCATCTGCACAGATCTCAAAAGACTGCTTGTTATACATCTACACAGATATTAAAGCACTCAGCTTGCACCGATCTCAAGGCACTCCATCCACTGTCATTCAGCTGTCTGCACAGATCTTAAAGCGTTCCGTCCTCTATCACCTATCCACATATACATATCTCAATGCGCTCGATCCCATCTCATCCATCCATTTGCATAGATCTCGAAGCACTCCATCCTCTATCATCCAACTATCTGCATGGATCTCAAAATACTCCGTCCGCTATCGTCCTTCCACCTATATAGTCTCAAAGTACTCCATCCTCTGTAATCCATCCATTTGCATAGATCTCAAATCACTTCATCCTTTATTATTCATTCATCTGTATAAATCTTAAAGCCCTCCATCTTCTATCGTCCATCCCCTAGCACATATCTCAAAGCACTCTATCCTCAATCATCCGTTGACCTGCACAGACCTCAAAGCCCTCCCTCCTCTATCATCCATCCTCTTGCACAAATCTCAAAGCACCCCATCTCCCATCATTTATCTACATGCATAGATCTCAAAGCACTCCATCCTTTCTCATCATTTCTTGCACAGCTCTCAAAGCACTCCATCTTCTATCAATCATGCATCTGCACAAATCTCAAAGCACTCCTTTTATCATCCATTCATCAATACATATCTCAAAACACTCCATCCTCTATCATCCATCCGATTGCCCGAATCTCAAAGTGCTTCATCCTCTTTCATCTGCCTGCGTAGATCCGATCAAACCCGATTTAAAGAATCCGTGGGGCCAGGTCGGATTCTAAAATTGGATCCGTCCTATTTTTCAAGTCATGAAAGGGTATACTAAATTCTGACCCGACCCATTTGATTGTTGGGACAATTTTGGGTTTCTTACCTTATGACCCGACTAGATCCGGCCTGAACGCAGTACACTGTTAGGGCCTGCAGGGGTACTTAAGGGTTTCTAAATTTATATTCCTCTAATCTCTTCTTGTGTTTGAGGATGAGAGGAATGGAAGAGATTATTTTTGTGTACTGTGGAAGGACATGAATTTTACATTAAGGTTTAAGTTGATTACATTAAATGGGAACACATATCCGTTTGTGCATGAATTTTTAATATCCTATTTGTATCTATATCCATTTAAGACAAATATGGATATGAATTTTTCATCGTATATATATTTGTCAAATAAAACAAATATGAATATGGACATACTCATATCTGATCCATGTCTAATCCGGTTTCAGCCTTAGACCTCAATCCTTTTCTTTGCCTAAGGGCATGCTAAATAAAAACTGGGGAGGCCACGAAAGCCCCGGGTTTTAGGAACTCTCTATATTGCGTTAAATGGCCTCCTAAAACTTAGGCATAAGTAAGTTTCCCCCAAGTAAAATTTTGTATTTTTTTATATTCTATGATGCATAAAGTGGGGGTTGCCGCTTGCTTAGCTAGTAGGCCTGTTACGCTCTTCAATATTGGCATATCTCGTTGTTAGATGTATGTTCTAGAAGCCAATCTGGCTGATACATTGTTAATTCTAGGGACATAATTTTGTACTTGACTATTTATTATTGAATAAATAAAAGGCATCTTTTCATTCATTATTTATGTGTCTATGAATCGTCCAAGAAATTAATAAGATGATGATGCATATTCTCAAGAGTTGAGAATTTGAGCCATGTATCATGGGTGATTAATTTCTAAATGCTCCTGATCAATGGATCATCACGAGAACGGTGATCGATCCGATCAGTGCACAGATCACTTTCCTTCTGGATGGACGAGACTTGAGTCCACAGTGTAGGGACACTGAAGTGATAGTGCAGGTGCTTGTTAGAGAACAAGGGTACTGAGCGTGACCAAGACAAGAAGTCACTTGGATGTCTATCCACTCGTCAGTGACTTGCTTGATGTTGCAGTAGTATGACTGGTCCTTTGACCTGCGGTGCTTCAGCTACTCACAGTGAGGTTATTGTAGTTTGACTACACGTATACATGGTCTCTAGTCATATGGGTCCTTGTAGTGTAGATTGGCTGCAGTAAGTTCACTGTAGGAGTAGGGTATGCACTTACTTGGAATCTATCGACCTTGATAGAAGAGGAGTGATCCTATGTGATTTGTTAGACTGAGTTCTAAGACCTTGGCCAGGGCAGTAATATAAAGTGGAAAAAGAGTTTTCCACTATCGAACTCGAGTCGAATAAATCTTGACATATGACAGACGAAGGGGTTTGACGAGTTATCCATGACCTCCGTCCTGTAGGGATCCACGATAGTAGGACTGTATCACATGATAACTGCACCTAGAGGTTCATCATTCTATTCTACTGGGTAGCCACTACATGCTGCTAGGTGTCACTGGTGGATGGTGGGACTCACAGGGATTATCTCGATGATCGATAAACCCTAATGAGTAGAGTTGGAATCGTTTCAATCCATTGAAAGGAGTTTTCAATGATATTATGATAGAGATCATAATATATCTCACTACCAGTCAGAGTAGAACCTATGGGGTCACACACACTAGAAGTATTGACCGATCCGATGGTTGAATCGTGATTAGGAATCACAAGTAATCAATTCGATTGATATTCAGTTGAAGAAGGAATAAAGAAAATTAATTAATTGGACTTGAAACAAGAGTCCTACTTCGAGTAGGATTCCTAGAGTCCTAATTGGATTAGGACTGGAAATCCTAGTTGGAGTAGAACTGGGATTCCTACTTGGAATAGGATTCCTACAATCCTAATGAGATTAGGAGTTTTAAATTAAAATCGGATTCCTACTTGGAGTAGGATTTCTAGAGTCCTAATCAGATTAGGACTTCGGATTCAAATAGAGTCCTAATTGGATTAGGACTAAAATTAAATATGTCCTAATTTGGATTAGGGTTTCTTAAGTCACAATTAATTATTAATCTAATGAATCAATAAGACTCCTAAATTGGATTAGGATTGAAGAGTTCAATTGAGTCAAAATTGATTTAAGTTCTAATTGGATTAGGACTACCTAGATTGGATCCAAATTGGTTCACCCTTGGGCTAAGCCTAATTGGATTAGGGCTAAACCACATTAGGGCCTCCCAATCCTCATTAGATGAGGATTAGGGCAACACAAGGAGGAGGGGCTCACGCCCCTCCTCCTTTGCTTCTTTGGTGCGGCAACACAAGAGGGGCCGACGCCCCTCTTGGTAATGGATCAAGGGCTCCTAACTTGTAGGAGCCCTAGATGCTATTTAAGAGGAAGCTTGGGGGCTGACCTAATTTGTGTGAATCCCTCTTCTCCTCAGCCGTGGCCTCCTCCTCCTTCTCCTTGGTTTTCAGCCGCAAGCAAGGGAAGCAAAAGACAAGGTGTTGGCGGTCCCCTTCTTCCTCCTCCTTGGTTCCAACGCAGGAAAAAGGAAGTGGGCTGCAGGGGCTTCGTTCCTCTTCTTTTCTTCATCCTTCTTCTTCCTCCTCTCAAGCACATTCAAGAGTTGAAAGAAAGAGAGAGGAGATCAGCCATCAAAGTTATCTCTGCAAGGGAGCTAGCACCCCGGGGAGATAGAAAGCTTGGATCGGTTCCTGCTTCGTATGGATACCCGTAGAGGCCGGGCACTTGAACGGCTTCAAGCGAACCTTCATCCAAAAACCACGATCATCAGTTTGCGGTGATCATCTACCCGCACAAGGTGAAGATCTGATTTTCTAATGTTTTAAAAAGTTTTTAATCCTTATCTATCTACGAATGGTTTTTGAACAACGTTCATGCGATGAACGGTTGATCCCGCGCATGCCTCTTCCACTGCATCTGAATTTTTTTAAATTTCAGCGGCATGATCGGGGTTTTCTAACAGTGGTATCAGAGCCTAGGCTTCGTAGATTAAGGTAAGGATTAATTATTAGTAGGCTTATTAGATCTGAAAATTGAAAGATTATGCATGCTGAAAATTTTCTGCATGCAGATTTTTCTAGGGTGCTGATTTTTGCATGCTGATTTTTATGTGATAAGATGATGACTCTAATTGCATTGTTAATGAGATTACAAAGTTTAGAATCATGAGTAGCATGATCAGCAACCTATGTCATGAGATAATCAGTTAGTTTTCAGATCTGAAAATTATAATTGCTGCATGTGGTGATGATCATAGGATTCAAACCCTTTTGGTATCAAATGTAATGACCTGCGATGTGATCTGTGATGTCATGTAATTTTTCAGATGCTTGCATGCATCTTATTTGATGTTTTGAGAGGCCTGCGTGCCTCCTAAAAGGAGATGTAATTTATTATTATTTTTATTTTACATCTGGTTGTATTTCTGTGATGTGATGTACGTCAACGATCAAGTTGAAGACAAGGCATGAGATGAACAGGTGATCTAAGCGGTTGATGGCGATTGGATCAAGAGTTGATCAAGGATCGAATCAAGGAGACTTGGAACCAATTCAAGAGTTGAAGACCAGTTGATCGATTGACGTGCATGTGCTTGTAATACGACCTAACTAGAATCCATGATCACACCTATTTAAAGTTTAGCTTTAATTATTGCAGCGATTATAACTGCCTGCAATGTGCCGTTTGCATGTGATGTGAATGAGAGTCGGGTAGATAGGTTTACATATGATGTAGCAAACCCAATTGAGACCTTAATTAAAACTTCCTCAATCAAGTCGAGAGTGAACCAACATGAGCAAGTCATATTAGATTAATTGATCTAATTGGTGTCTAGGAAAGCATGAAAGGTGGTTACTTAATTAGGACCTTACTCTCTGAGTAAGGGGAGCCTCCCACCTGCTTACCTGGCCAATTGTTCGATTACCTCTTATGAAGAGCTCAAGTTGCAAACACTAAGACCTGATTAACCAATATTAAGTCAATAGGTCTTCCACTGTAGTAGAGGTGCTAAGGCCTTTCTGATGTTGATTTGTCTCGGCTGGATACAGTGGTCAAGTTGCATCGGGGGGCTGGACCTCTCTATAGACATGAGATGTTGTAGGGTAAAGGTGGGGTTGGGCACCAATAACTGTTAGGTGAGGACCCAATGACAACTTTATTCCTACGGTTATACGGTGGGTCTGACTTAACTAAGAAATGCGCAGGTTGGAGAGGATAACTTCTTGAACAAGCCAAGAGAAGAGTACAGGGACCAATAACTGTTAGGTGAGGTTTTCATGGCTTAGAGACCAAGTTGCACTGCAACATGCTTGAGAAGCATTGTACAAAAGTTGTACATTCATCAATCTATGTGTCACCAATAACTGTTAGGTGAGGTGGTATGTAAATTGGTGAGACCGCAGTACCTACTAGAAACCCTAGTCGCGTAGGATTTCCGTTTACTTACCAGGGGAGTATAAGGGATTCGAGAAAATAGTAAGAGGTACATTTGTTCTAAAAGACCTTAGAACAGATTAATGATCAAGTACAAAAGTCTAACTAGAATCTTTACCCTCTGCAGATACAATGTCAGCTTCAAACCCTTTGACCCGTATTCTTGAGACCAACCGACTGACCGGAACCAATTACAAAGACTGGCTTAGAAACCTCAAAATTATTTTGGACTGTGAGAAAATAGGCTACATACTCGATTCAGATAGCCCCACACTACCAACACGTCCTACTGATGTTCAGCGACAGATGCATCAAAAGTGGATGGATGATGACATTAGAGTTAAATGCTATATGATGGCATCCATGTCAAATGAACTCTAATGCCAGCATGAAAATATGAAGACTGCTAGGGACATACTGGCACACCTGCAAGAGTTGTATGGTGAGCAGAGTCGCACAGCTCGTTTTGAAGTGTCCAAGAGGCTCTTCAAGATAAAGATGCGCGAAGGGCAGTCTGTCCATGATCACGGTCTGACTATGATCAAGGACCTAGAGGAGCTTGAGAAGCTCGGAATGAACATGCACAAGGAATTGCAAGTGGATTTGATCCTACAGTCACTTCCTAATTCATTTGGTCAGTTTATAGTAAATTACCACATGAATAAGATTGAATGCACTAAGACTGAACTGATAAACATGTTGGTAACTGCTGAGGGAGCCTTGAAAGGTTCAAGGGGCAATGTCCTTGCTGCTGAGTTGACTTCTGGTTCCAAGAGAAAGTCTACTTGGAAGAAAAAGAAGCCTGCTAAGAAGCAGAAGAAAGACAAGAAGCCAAAGAAGGAAGTTCAAAAGAAAAAGGCTAACGACAAAGGAAAATGTTTCCACTGCAATGTCGATGGCCACTGGAAGAGAAACTGTCCTTCATACCTCGAGAGCCTGAAGAACAAGAAAGGTGACACACCTTCAGAAGGTATAGACTTGCTCATAATTGAAACTAATCTAACGGTTTCTTCTACTTCTAGTTGGGTTATAGATTCTGGTTCTAGTGCTCATTTGTGCACTACCATGCAGGGTCTAAAGAAAAGTAGAAGGCTGGCGGAAGGTGCGGTAACCCTTCGGGTTGGCAACGGGGCAAAAGTTGCTACTGTGGCTGTGGGCACCTACCATCTGCGACTACCGTCTGATTTTAGTTTATTGCTTAGAGACTGCTATTATGTACCTGCTGCTAGCAGAAATTTGATTTCTATTTCATGTCTAGCACAGGAAGGTCATGTTTTTACTTTTGACAAAGACTGCTGTTCTATTTATTTCAGAAATAAAATAGTTGCACGTGATTTTATGATTGACAGTCTCTATCATTTACATATGGATGTATCTGTGAATGTTACCGAGCAAGAAGTGAGTGCCAAAGGATCCAAGAGATCCAGGGATGAGATAAACCAAAAATATTTGTGGCACCTCAGACTTGGCCATATTGGAGAGGATAGGATGAACAAAATGGATAAAGATGGGCTTCTCGGCTCATTGACTTCCGAGTCATATCCAGTTTGCGAGTCCTGTCTTCAACGAAAAATGGCTAGATTGCCCTTTGTAGGACATGGGGAGAGGACCACTGAAATACTTACCCTAGTACATACAGATGTATGTGGCCCATTCGATGTGCTAGCCAGGAGACGTTATTCGTACTTCATTACCTTTACCGATGATTATTCACGGTATGGGTATGTGTATCTTATGAGACACAAGTCTGAATCTTTTGAAAAGTTCAAAGAGTTCAAGAATGAAGTAGAAAAACAAACTGGAAAACCTCTTAAGGCTCTTCGATCAGATCGAGGAGGAGAATACCTTAGTGGGGAATTCTGGGACTATCTCAAGAAAAACAGCATAGTCTCACAGTGGACACCTCCGGGTACACCTCAACTCAACGGGGTGTCAGAGAGGAGGAATCGGACCCTATTGGATATGGTCAGGTCCATGATGAGCTTCACTGATTTACCTATGTTTCTTTGGGGAGATGCCTTACTTACCGCAGTATATCTACTGAATAGAGTTCCCTCTAAATCCGTTCCTACCACACCGTATGAGATATGGCATGGTAAGAAACCAAGTCTTGGTCATCTCAAGATTTGGGGATGTCCGGCCCACGTCAAGAGACTACAGGCAGACAAGTTAGAGGCTAGGACCATAAATGCTCGTTTTATAGGATATCCTAAAGAGTCATTAGGATACAATTTCTACGTCTCAGAGGATCACAATGTGTTTGTGAGCCGTCACGCCATCTTCTTGGAAAACCAGTTTATCCTTGATAGAGGCAGTGGGAGGAAAATTGAGCTTGAAGAGAAAGTCTCTGAAAAGCAACGAGTCATGGATCCTATTGAACCCATTCATACAGAGCCAGTACACGATGTCCCTCGACCACCTCGTATATCTAGTAGGGTCTCCCATCCTCTCGATAGATACTTAGGTATAATAGAAGAGGATACCGAGGAAATGTTCCTAGTGGGAGATAGGGATCATACACAAGATCCCAAAACCTACGACGAGGCGATATCTGATATCGATTCCGAGAAATGGCTGGAAGCCATGAAGTCAGAGTTAGACTCCATGTATTCCAACCAAGTCTGGACCTTAGTAGACCCACCAGAAGGTATTGTACCTATTGGATGCAAATGGATCTACAAAAGGAAAATAGGTTCGGATGGAGAGGTAGAGACCTATAAGGCAAGGCTTGTGGCGAAAGGGTATAGTCAGCGCGAAGGCATTGACTATCAGGAGACCTTTTCACCTGTAGCCATGCTAAAATCCATCCGAACATTGCTTGCCATTGCAGCATTTCATGATTATGAAATCTGGCAGATGGATGTGAAAACTGCTTTCTTGAATGGATATCTTGATGAAGATATCTATATGGAACAGCCTTTGGGTTTCACTTCCAGTGATGGAGATCACAAGGTCTGCAAGCTGCAAAGGTCCATCTATGGACTAAAGCAAGCATCTCGGAGTTGGAACACTCGTTTTGATAACGCAATCAAAACGTTTGATTTCATCAAAAACGAAGAGGAACCGTGTGTTTACAAAAAGGTTAGTGGGAGCGTTGTCGTATTTCTCGTACTGTACGTGGACGACATCCTACTGATAGGGAATGATATTCCCATGCTAACCTCGGTCAAGGTCTGGTTGTCAAAAGAATTCTCCATGAAAGACCTTGGGGAAGCATCCTATATTTTGGGAATAAAGGTCTATAGAGATAGATCTAAAAGGATGCTTGGCCTTTCACAGAAGATGTATGTAGAGGAGGTGCTGAAGAGGTTCAGCATGGAAAACTCCAAGAGGGGTCTCTTACCCCTAAGGCATGGAATTCATCTCTCCAAGAAGATGTGCCCCAACACATCTGAAGAGATTCAACGCATGAGCAAGATACCCTATGCATCGGCAATAGGGAGCCTCATGTATGCCATGCTATGTACACGACCTGATATAGCCCTTGCTGTGAGTGTCACAAGCAGATATCAGTCGAATCCAGGTGAAGAACACTGGACTGCTGTGAAGAATATTCTGAAGTACTTGAGAAGAACTAAAGATTTATTCTTGGTTTTTGGAGGACCATCAGAGTTAAAGATAGAAGGGTACATAGATTCAGACTTCATGACTGATGTCGATGATAGGAAGTCAACATCTGGATATATGTTCTTGTGTAATGGTGGTACGGTGAATTAGAAGAGTTCTAAACAACCGATCATTGCTGATTCTACTATGGAAGCTGAATACATCGCCGCCTCTGAAGCTGCTAAGGAAGGCTTCTGGTTCAAGAAATTCATTGCAGAGTTGGACGTGATGACATCAGATGCCATAACACTCTACTGCGATAATAATGGCATCATAGCTCTTGCTAAGGAACCAAGGTCTCATCAGAAGTCCAAGCACATAGAGCGGCGCTTCCATCTCATACGCGACTATGTTGAGAAGAAATATGTAGAGGTGCAGAGAGTAGACTCCACGGATAACGTGGCAGACCCGTTCACTAAGCAGCTGAGTCAGCAGAAGACTGAAGCCCACCTTGAGAAGATGGGCCTAAGATATATGACCAATTGGCTTTAGTGCAAGTGGGAGATTGTTAGATGTATGCTCTAGAAGCCAATCTGGCTGACACATTGTTAATTCTAGGGACATAATTTTGTACTTGACTATTTATTATTGAATAAATAAAAGGCATCTTTTCATTCATATTATTTATGTGTCTATGAATCGTCCAAGAAATTAATAAGATGATGATGCATATTCTCAAGAGTTGAGAATTTGAGCCATGTATTATTGGTGATTGATTTCTAAATGCTCCTGATCAATGGATCATCACGAGGACGGTGATCGATCCGATCAGTGCACAGATCACTTTCCTTCTGGATGGACGAGACTTGAGTCCACAGTGTAGGGACACTGAAGTGATAGTGCAGGTGCTTGTTAGAAAACAAGGGTACTGAGCGTGACCAAGACAAGAAGTCACTTGGATGTCTATCCACTCGTCAGTGACTTGCTTGATGTTGCAGTAGTATGACTGGTCCTTTGACCTGCGGTGCTTCAGCTACTCACAGTGAGGTTATTGTAGTTTGACTACACGTATACATGGTCTCTAGTCATATGGGTCCTTATAGTGTAGATTGGCTGCAGTAAGTTCACTGTAGGAGTAGGGTATGCACTTACATGGAATCTATCGACCTTGATAGAAAAGGAGTGATCCTATGTGATTTGTTAGACTGAGTTCTAAGACCTTGGCCCGGGCAGTAATATAAAGTGGAAAAAGAGTTTTCCACTATCGAACTCGAGTCGAATAAATCTTGACATATGACAGACGAAGGGGTTTGACGAGTTATCCATGACCTCCGTCCTGTAGGGATCCACGATAGTAGGACTGTATCACATGATAACTGCACCTAGAGGTTCATCATTCTATTCTACTGGGTAGCCACTACATGCTGCTAGGTGTCACTGGTGGATGGTGGGACTCACAGGGATTATCTCGATGATCGATAAACCCTAATGAGTAGAGTTGGAATCGTTCCAATCCATTGAAAGGAGTTTTCAATGATATTATGATAGAGATCATAATATATCTCACTACCAGTCAGAGTAGAACCTATGGGGTCACACATACTAGAAGTATTGACCGATCCGATGGTTGAATCGTGATTAGGAATCACAAGTAATCAATTCGATTGATATTCAGTTGAAGAAGGAACAAAGAAAATTAATTAATTGGACTTGAAACAAGAGTCCTACTTCGAGTAGGATTCCTAGAGTCCTAATTGGATTAGGACTGGGAATCCTAGTTGGAGTAGGACTGGGATTCCTACTTGGAATAGGATTCCTACAATCCTAATGAGATTAGGAGTTTTGAATTAAAATCGGATTCCTACTTGGAGTAGGATTCCTAGAGTCCTAATCAGATTAGGACTTCGGATTCAAATAGAGTCCTAATTGGATTAGGACTAAAATTAAATATGTCCTAATTTGGATTAGGGTTTCTTAAGTCACAATTAATTATTAATCTAATGAATCAATAAGACTCCTAAATTGGATTAGGATTGAAGAGTTCAATTGAGTCAAAATTGATTTAAGTTCCAATTGGATTAGGACTTACCTAGATTGGATCCAAATTGGTTCACCCTTGGGCTAAGCCTAATTGGATTAGGGCTAAACCACATTAGGGCCTCCCAATCCTCATTAGATGAGGATTAGGGCAACACAAGAAGGAGGGGCTTGTTCGTCTAATTCCTGTCCACCTAAAAATATGCTAGACAGATCGTTGTTAGAACCGACGAACAAAAGTTAAATTTAATTTACTCTTACCTGGTTTACTCGAGGAATAGTGGTTGTAAGAGGTCGATCCACAGGGAGGCGATTGGAGTTGCTTAAAAATAAAAACGTTCACTCGGATTCAAAAGCGATTTTTGAATAATAGAAGAAAAACATTATATCGGGGATGATGATGGAATCTCTAGTCTACCGGAGAATGATTTTTAATTGAAATTAACTAGACGACATGTACTCAGATTCAAAAAGCATTTTTTAATGAAAAATAAAGCTCTGGCATAAAATTAAAATGGATGAAACTAAGAGGATTGAAGCAAACATAAATGTCATAAAAGAAGATTTAATGTATTGCATAAAAGAAATTAAAATTTCAGCATAAATAAAATCTTAAAAGTAAAACACTCCACCTGAATAAAATTCTCTAAAGTTAAAACTTAAAACATTGTTCTCAATTAAAACTCAAACTCAAAACACATTGCTCTTAAATAAAATAACAATAAACATAAAACATTGCCCTTAAAAATAAAACTAAACATGAAAAGAAAAAGAAAAAGAATAAAAAAAACAAAACAAAGCACTGGCTCTGTTTGAAAACAGAGCATCAACACTTCTTCTTCCTCCAACCGAGCCGAGCACCCCCTGTTCCTCCTCTGTTTCTTTGGCTCAACACAGCACCACCCGAGAGCTCTCCTCTCTTGGTTCCCACCCCCCACCTGAGCACACTTCTCTATCCCATCTTGGATTCCACCGAGCACACCCCCTTCCCTCTTCCTCCTTCTCTTCTTATAGCCGCGGACGGACGCCTGATGCGGAAGGGAGATGGCAGACGCGGTGAGGACGCGGTGCGGGATCGCCGGAGATTGGATCACGGCTGGGGCTTCCTTCTTCGGGTGCTGGGATTTTGGGATCACCGGATTGGAAGCTGGGACGGATGCCACGGCTGTGAAGGAAGGTGGGCTGCTGAGATCTTCCTTGCTGGGAGGCGAATCGTCCGGGATTGCACGCGGAAGAGGAAGGATGTTGGGGCTTCTTTCACGGACGCGAGATTGCTGGGAGGAGCCGACCACGGCCGCGGTGGAGACTGGGATCACGGGAAGGATTGACTGAAGATCATGGTTTGGATTCGGCTGGAGGAGAAACGGACGCGTGATCCTCTCTTCTCCCCTGTTTCCGCACGGGCTGGGATTTGCGGGATCCGTGGGGCACTGCGGATCATTTGGAGGCTGCCGCGGGATGCTGTGAGGAGGCGATGACCCGTGGGCTGGTGGGAGGAGCGGACGTGGGAGGCTGGATCCCGGGATCACGGGCGGCTGGGACGCGGAAGAGGCGGACTCGGACGGGCGCGAGCTTCGTGGGATGCTAGGAGGAGACGGATGCGGCTGGATTACGGCTTGCATCATACTTGCAGTCCGGGTGTGGGAGGCTGGATCATGGAATGAGCTGGGGTCTCTCGTGATCGCATGGACTGGCCGGACTTGAATTGAGCTCGGGCTGCCGCGCATTGGACTCAAACCCAATGTTATTGGGTCTTTTGGACTCCTTGCACTCAAACACAAATACAATGTTAATTAATTAATTTTATTATTAAAAATTAACTATAATATTAATTATGGTGGTACGATGATTGCACTTTTGTGCTCTCATCACACCCCCCAACTAGCTTATTGCTAGTCTCTAGCAATTTAGTGCGAAAATAAGAGTGCAAAAGTGTTATTTATTATATAAATATACTAAGATAAATACTCACTTTCGTAGAGCATTACGATTGCACTTAGCATGTGCAACAAGCCGTTAAACCCCTAGATTACCGTAGTGGACGAGTGTTGTCTCGTGAGGGTTTGCAGTGAAGCTACCCACAAACTTCAATCCTAAAATAAAATTTGGTTTGTGAACTGAAAGTCTAATTTCAAGTACAAAACTGATAAAAATTTCAAAAGCACACAAGGTTTTAATTACTAAGTAGCCCAATTTCTAGGTTAGTATGCAATTTAAGTTGAAGTCATTAAGTTTTCCGTTAGGGAGTTGTAATACTTATTTATACTTGAGTGCTTAGTGAAGTCTAGACCATGCACCAGCTAAGGTTTCGGATCTCCAAAATATCGCTAATATTAGTAGTTTCCAAGAATTGGTCGGACAAGACCTATTTGCTGATTCAAAATCATCTTATCTGCAGGATTTCGAGAGCTGTGGATGTTTACTTTAATACCTCATGGGCTTTATCTGTAATATTCCAGTTTACTCGAATTTTTACAACGACGGCTTTCACACTATTGTCTTTCTTAAGGTCAATATACTTTTTTTCTTTTTTTTTTTGATTTTTTTTTTCATTAATGATAATGTATATATTGTGCACTTTTACTCCTGTGATGATTCCTTCATGTAGCGAGCAATTAGTCGACAATTCTCACACCAGTTGGCATGAGGTGTCGGGCATCAAGACTCCCCTACGGACCTATGCTCGGGTTCCTCATCACAAGCCCGCTGACCTTTGACAATAGGTAGCCCTTTTCGATGTACCTGACTAAATCCATCATTTTTTTTTTTTGTTGGATCAGAAAAAGATGGTTCATCAGGATTCGAGGTTGCTACCATATTCTCAACACAATGTCGAACCTATACCTTAGAAAATGCAGGCCAGATGTGTTGTGAAATTCAAAGCACTAATTAGCTTACAACTCACTAAAAGGAACTTAATAAAAAGAACTCACTTTGCACTACTTCCAACTAGTCATTGGGCTCTTAGATTTTATATACCTTGTGTGTTGTATATTTTTTTTTTTAAAAAAAAAATTTAACTAAAAACTTTTTTTTTAATTTCAAATTCAAATGTGTAAAAATACCCCCAAACCTAAATCTAACATTGTCCTCAATGTTAAAGAAAATTTAAAGCAGTAAGAGGACAGAGGAGAAGTACCTGATATGGGTCGGTTAATTGAAAGTTGGGGCAAAAATCCCCCAAACCTGCATGTTAGTAATTATTTTTTTTTTATAGAAGATATTTATATGTTGGGTTGCCTCCCAAGAGCGCTAAGTTTTATGTCTTCAGCCAGACAAAATGTAAATCCTCCTTTTTTCAACCATTATCTAAGAATGGTTTTGGAAGAGTCCGATGAAGAACAGTCGACTGATGACGATCTATGCTCATAAGGGGAACAGAACTAAGAGGCGCATGCTTGACCCTTTCCTCGGAATGGGCAAGGTAAGCTTCTAAAGGGTCCTTATTATAAGTTTGTAAGAAAGTCTCCTGAACCAGACTTTCAATCATGTCAACTTCATTGATTTCTTTGTCGTCTGGTGGTTGTTTACTTATGTTGAAGACATTAAGCTCGACTTTCATGTTGCCAAAAGATAACTTTAGCATCCCATTTCGACAGTTGATCACAGCATTTGCTGTGGCTAAGAAAGGTCTACCTAAAATTATAGGTGTGTGACTGTCTGATTGTATTGCAGGTTCAGTCTCAAGGATAACGAAGTCCACAGGATAGTAAAACTCATTTACTTTCACTATTACATCCTCTACAATCCCCTTGGGGTACTTCACTGTCCTATCTGCTAAGGAAAGGGTAATATTTGTAGGCTTTAATTCTCCCAAACCTAATTTTTGGTACACATAGTAGGGAAGTAGGTTTACACTGGCTCCTAAATCTAATAGAGCTCTCTGGATGATCGTCTCTCCTATTTTTATTTCAATAGTTGGGCAACCAGGGTCTTTGAATTTCGGGGCAATCTGTTGTTGAATGAGAGATGAGGCTTGTGCAGCCATAACAGCTTGCCTAGGAATACTGATTTTTCTTTTGACCGTGGTGAGGTCTTTCAAGAATTTTGTATTGGAGGGAATTTGTCTTATGGCATCGAGAAAAGGTATATTTATTTGAACAGTTTTAAAGACTTCCATGATTTCATCAAAGTTAGATTGTTTCTTGGAGTCTTGAAGTCTACTGGGAAAGGGAACCTTGGGTTTGTATGTTTCTATGGGTTCTTCCCTCTTTTCCGGTTTGTCCTGTTCTTGACCCCTCTTCTGAATAGGGTTCTTATCGGATTCAGTTTTATTTTTTTTTTTATTTTCAGGAAGTTGGACTTTATTGTCCACTTGCTTGCCAGACCTTAAAGTGGTAATTGCCTGGACTTCATAGGTCGGATTTCCATTAGAATTGATTTGATACTGACCTATCTGACCTTGATTTTGTTGTCTACTAGGGTTAGGCACTGGTTGACTAGGTAGTTCACCTTTCTTCCTATCCCCTAGAGAGTTAGCTATTTGGCTCAGACTAACCTCAAGTTTTGCAATTGCTTGCGCATGGAATTGGTTAGTCTGGGCTTGGGCTGTATTGGTCTGTTGTTGTTGCTTGATAAAATCTTGTTGTTGTTTCATCATATTAGCCATCATGGTTTCTAATTGTGAAGGTTGCTGTGGGATAGGGGCATTATAAGGCGGTACAGATGGAACCAAAGGTTGGTTCATTTGTGGTGGACCTATCCTGGGGAAGTTGTTCTGAAAACCTGGTGGACCACCTTGATGCTGAATAGGTTCATTTTGCTTGTATGAGAAATTTGGGTGGAACCTATTATCAGGGTGGTAAACTGGGCTGAACGAGTTGGGAGTGGGCTTCTTAAAGGCACTATATGAATTTAGAGCATTTGCTTGCTCGGCCTTTATGTTAGGCAGACTAGGGCAGCACTCCACTAGATGCTCAGGACTGTTACACAAAACACACAAACTATATGACTCGTGATCCACTTTCATGACGGGATTTGACTCTTTGTATGAACTCGAACTAGTGGAAACAGTGAAAGCATCAAACTTTTTACTCAAGTTGTTCATTCCAGCCACCAGATTGGACATGACATTTTTGAGTTCTGGGTCTGCTTTTATTTCATAATTACCTGGTTTTCTAGACCCAAACTCATCTCTAATTACTTCCTCACCATAGCTACTCCAATTTTGGGCATTTTCAGCTAAGTCAACAAGAAATTCATAGGCTTGATCCGGGGTTTGGTTCATGAACCTACCCTTGTGCATGGACTCAATCATGTTTCTATGTGCTGGAGGTAGTCCTTTATAAAAGAAGTGGACCAGATCAGCCTTATCAAGCCCATGGTGTGGGCATTTGACCAACAAGTCATGGAATCTTTTCCAAAGTTGGGAAAATTCCTCCTCAGATTTTCCTCTAAAAGTTCTTATGGCATCCTTAATTTTTTCAGTCTTTACCATAGGATAGAACTTAGCCATGAACTTCTTAGATAGTTGTTCCCATGATGTGATGGAATTTGAAGCAAGGGAATACAGCCATGCAGCAGCACGATCCTCTAAAGTCATGGGAAACAACCTCAATTTAATACCCTCTTCATCTAAGTTTTGATTTCTAAACGTTTGACAGATTGTCAAAAATTTGTTTAGATGAATATAGGGTTGTTCACTCTCGAACCCATGAAACTTGGGTAACATGTTTATTGTTGCAGCCCGAATTTCAAATTGGGCTGCATTATTGATTGGTAATACTATGCAAGTAGGGGGACTAGCGGATGCGGGTGCAAACAATTCATTTAGGGTTCTAATATGTTCACCCATTGTAGAGATCGACGGTTGGTTTACAGTTCGCAAGTTGTGATGAAAAGTTCTGTCAATCTCAGGATCAAATGGGGTTAACTTATCCCTTAATGACCTTCTACCATGCATACATTTTCCACAACTTAATTAGATTCGACTCCTACAATGAACGAAATCCTAAAAGAAGAGAAGGGCTAGACACAGATGACCACAACCAACACCACACAACAATTTGACCCTATTAGTCTTAGAACTAAGTGAGGTTTAGTAGCTTCTTAAATCTAGTTGCACAGAGATGTATCAGGTTAAAAAGTTCCTGAAATTCTCTCCTAGATTAGACAGCTCCTAATCTCCCTTTCAGATTAAGCTTGAGCTTACCAGTTAAGCAATCCAGTAATCAGTGACCAGGAAAGTCCCGGGGTGTGTGGTGGTGCCAGAAGGGATACACCGATACCACAATACCCGTAACAGTTCTCACTGTTGTAAAACTTTCCTAGACATCACCAATTACTAAATTCTCACTGGAGTGGCTTTCAGCTGCTTCTTTCCAAGAGCCTAATTGAGCTCGAAAACCCTAAGGCCAACGTCTAATTTGATTTTAATTTAATTTGGCTTAGGATAAATATGCAAGGTGGTGATTTTTGGGCTAAGGACAGGTAATGACTTCCCGACCTTATCTTTTTAATGGGTTTTGCCCTTAATTACTTTATGCAAATGCTTAATACTAAATGCAGCAAATAATCAATATTTTTTTTTAAAGTTTATGCAATGTCATTAGGTTGTATTGATTAAATGAGCAATCAATAAATTTTTTTTTATTTTTTTATATAACTTTTTATTTTTATTTATTATTTTTTTATTATTATTTTTATATATAGCAATAACTTGAATGTAAACTAAACACAATTCTTATGCGTCAGTCAATCTCCGAATGCCCGTTGAATAAGCTCTGGAGATTACTCCGTGAGGAGTCCCAATAGAGGTATGATCACCTCGGGGGATTGCGCCTTATCAATTACTAGCAAAAATAATATTGATTTTTTTTTAATTTTTTTTTGAATTTTTTTAATATATTTTTTAAATTTAAATTAAAATTTCAAATTTCAAATTTCAGAATTCAAATTTTGAATTTAAATTTTTGAATTTTTGAATTTTGAAATATTTTTTATATTTTATTTTTTATTTATTTATTTATTTATTTTTTTTTGAAATTTTTTTTTCGAATTTCAAATTTCAGAATTTAATAACTACGAAATTATTAACTAAAAATAATCAAAATAATAAAAATAAAAACTTACTACCGGAGTGCGTTCACTCCGGGCATCCAAAATCCAATTTGATCTTCGTGATCGTTCTTGCTTCTCGATTTGCCTCCCCGGCAACGGCGCCAAAATTTTGTTCGTCTAATTCCTGTCCACCTAAAAATATGCTAGACAGATCGTTGTTAGAACCGACGAACAAAAGTTAAATTTAATTTACTCTTACCTGGTTTACTCGAGGAATAGTGGTTGTAAGAGGTCGATCCACAGGGAGGCGATTGGAGTTGCTTAAAAATAAAAACGTTCACTCGGATTCAAAAGTGATTTTTGAATAATAGAAGAAAAACATTATATTGGGGATGATGATGGAATCTCTAGTCTACCGGAGAATGATTTTTAATTGAAATTAACTAGACGACATGTACTCAGATTCAAAAAGCATTTTTTAATGAAAAATAAAGCTCTGGCATAAAATTAAAATGGATGAAACTAAGAGGATTGTAGAAAACATAAATTTCATAAAAGAAGATTTAATGTATTGCGTAAAAGAAATTAAAATTTCAGCATAAATAAAATCTTAAAAGTAAAACACTCCACCTGAATAAAATTCTCTAAAGTTAAAACTTAAAACATTGTTCTCAATTAAAACTCAAACTCAAAACACATTGCTCTTAAATAAAATAACAATAAACATAAAACATTGCCCTTAAAAATAAAACTAAACATGAAAAGAAAAAGAAAAAGAATAAAAAAAACAAAACAAAGCACTGGCTCTGTTTGAAAACAGAGCATCAACACTTCTTCTTCCTCCAACCGAGCCGAGCACCCCCTGTTCCTCCTCTGTTTCTTTGGCTCAACACAGCACCACCCGAGAGCTCTCCTCTCTTGGTTCCCACCCCCCACCTGAGCACACTTCTCTATCCCATCTTGGATTCCACCGAGCACACCCCCTTCCCTCTTCCTCCTTCTCTTCTTATAGCCGCGGACGGACGCCTGATGCGGAAGGGAGATGGCAGACGCGGTGAGGACGCGGTGCGGGATCGCCGGAGTTTGGATCACGGCTGGGGCTTCCTTCTTCGGGTGCTGGGATTTCGGGATCACCGGATTGGAAGCTGGGACGGATGCCACGGCTGTGAAGGAAGGTGGGCTGCTGAGATCTTCCTTGCTGGGAGGCGAATCGTCCGGGATTGCACGCGGAAGAGGAAGGATGTTGGGGCTTCTTTCACGGACGCGAGATTGCTGGGAGGAGCCGACCACGACCGCGGTGGAGACTGGGATCACGGGAAGGATTGACTGAAGATCATGGTTTGGATTCGGCTGGAGGAGAAACGGACGCGTGATCCTCTCTTCTCCCCTGTTTCCGCACGGGCTGGGATTTGCGGGATCCGTGGGGCACTGCGGATCATTTGGAGGCTGCCGCGGGATGCTGTGAGGAGGCGATGACCCGTGGGCTGGTGGGAGGAGCGGACGTGGGAGGCTGGATCCCGGGATCACGGGCGGCTGGGACGCGGAAGAGGCGGACTCGGACGGGCGCGAGCTTCGTGGGATGCTAGGAGGAGACGGATGCGGCTGGATTACGGCTTGCATCATACTTGCAGTCCGGGTGTGGGAGGCTGGATCATGGAATGAGCTGGGGTCTCTCGTGATCGCATGGACTGGCCGGACTTGAATTGAGCTCGGGCTGCCGCGCATTGGACTCAAACCCAATGTTATTGGGTCTTTTGGACTCCTTGCACTCAAACACAAATACAATGTTAATTAATTAATTTTATTATTAAAAATTAACTATAATACTAATTATGGTGGTACGATGATTGCACTTTTGTGCTCTCATCACACCCCCCAACTAGCTTATTGCTAGTCTCTAGCAATTTAGTGCGAAAATAAGAGTGCAAAAGTGTTATTTATTATATAAATATACTAAGATAAATACTCACTTTCGTAGAGCATTACGATTGCACTTAGCATGTGCAACAAGCCGTTAAACCCCTAGATTACCCTAGCGGACGAGTGTTGTCTCGTGAGGGTTTGCAGTGAAGCTACCCACAAACTTCAATCCTAAAATAAAATTTGGTTTGTGAACTGAAAGTCTAATTTCAAGTACAAAACTGATAAAAATTTCAAAAGCACACAAGGTTTTAATTACTAAGTAGCCCAATTTCTAGGTTAGTATGCAATTTAAGTTGAAGTCATTAAGTTTTCCGTTAGGGAGTTGTAATACTTATTTATACTTGAGTGCTTAGTGAAGTCTAGACCATGCACCAGCTAAGGTTTCGGATCTCCAAAATATCGCTAATATTAGTAGTTTCCAAGAATTGGTCGGACAAGACCTATTTGCTGATTCAAAATCATCTTATCTGCAGGATTTCGAGAGCTGTGGATGTTTACTTTAATACCTCATGGGCTTTATCTGTAATATTCCAGTTTACTCGAATTTTTACAACGACGGCTTTCACACTATTGTCTTTCTTAAGATCAATATACTTTTTTTTCTTTTTTTTTTGATTTTTTTTTTCATTAATGATAATGTATATATTGTGCACTTTTACTCCTGTGATGATTCCTTCATGTAGCGAGCAATTAGTCGACAATTCTCACACCAGTTGGCATGAGGTGTCGGGCATCAAGACTCCCCTACGGACCTATGCTCGGGTTCCTCATCACAAGCCCGCTGACCTTTGACAATAGGTAGCCCTTTTCGATGTACCTGACTAAATCCATCATTTTTTTTTTGTTGGATCAGAAAAAGATGGTTCATCAGGATTCGAGGTTGCTACCATATTCTCAACACAATGTCGAACCTATACCTTAGAAAATGCAGGCCAGATGTGTTGTGAAATTCAAAGCACTAATTAGCTTACAACTCACTAAAAGGAACTTAATAAAAAGAACTCACTTTGCACTACTTCCAACTAGTCATTGGGCTCTTAGATTTTATATACCTTGTGTGTTGTATATTTTTTTTTTTAAAAAAAAAAATTTAACTAAAAACTTTTTTTTTTAATTTCAAATTCAAATGCGTAAAAATACCCCCAAACCTAAATCTAACATTGTCCTCAATGTTAAAGAAAATTTAAAGCAGTAAGAGGACAGAGGAGAAGTACCTGATATGGGTGGGTTAATTGAAAGTTGGGGCAAAAATCCCCCAAACCTGCATGTTAGTAATTATTTTTTTTTTATAGAAGATATTTATATGTTGGGTTGCCTCCCAAGAGCGCTAAGTTTTATGTCTTCAGCCAGACAAAATGTAAATCCTCCTTTTTTCAACCATTATCTAAGAATGGTTTTGGAAGAGTCCGATGAAGAACAGTCGACTGATGACGATCTATGCTCATAAGGGGAACAGAACTAAGAGGCGCATGCTTGACCCTTTCCTCGGAATGGGCAAGGTAAGCTTCTAAAGGGTCCTTATTATAAGTTTGTAAGAAAGTCTCCTGAACCAGACTTTCAATCATGTCAACTTCATTGATTTCTTTGTCGTCTGGTGGTTGTTTACTTATGTTGAAGACATTAAGCTCGACTTTCATGTTGCCAAAAGATAACTTTAGCATCCCATTTCGACAGTTGATCACAGCATTTGCTGTGGCTAAGAAAGGTCTACCTAAAATTATAGGTGTGTGACTGTCTGATTGTATTGCAGGTTCAGTCTCAAGGATAACGAAGTCCACAGGATAGTAAAACACATTTACTTTCACTATTACATCCTCTACAATCCCCTTGGGGTACTTCACTGTCCTATCTGCTAAGGAAAGGGTAATATTTGTAGGCTTTAATTCTCCCAAACCTAATTTTTGGTACACATAGTAGGGAAGTAGGTTTACACTGGCTCCTAAATCTAATAGAGCTCTCTGGATGATCGTCTCTCCTATTTTTATTTCAATAGTTGGGCAACCAGGGTCTTTGAATTTCGGGGCAATCTGTTGTTGAATGAGAGATGAGGCTTGTGCAGCCATAACAGCTTGCCTAGGAATACTGGTTTTTCTTTTGACCGTGGTGAGGTCTTTCAAGAATTTTGTATTGGAGGGAATTTGTCTTATGGCATCGAGAAAAGGTATATTTATTTGAACAGTTTTAAAGACTTCCATGATTTCATCAAAGTTAGATTGTTTCTTGGAGTCTTGAAGTCTACTGGGAAAGGGAACCTTGGGTTTGTATGTTTCTATGGGTTCTTCCCTCTTTTTCGGTTTGTCCTGTTCTTGACCCCTCTTCTGAATAGGGTTCTTATCGGATTCAGTTTTATTTTTTTTTTCATTTTCAGAAAGTTGGACTTTATTGTCCACTTGCTTGCCAGACCTTAAAGTGGTAATTGCCTGGACTTCATAGGTCGGATTTCCATTAGAATTGATTTGATACTGACCTATCTGACCTTGATTTTGTTGTCTACTAGGGTTAGGCACTGGTTGACTAGGTAGTTCACCTTTCTTCCTATCCCCTGGAGAGTTAGCTATTTGGCTCAGACTAACCTCAAGTTTTGCAATTGCTTGCGCATGGAATTGGTTAGTCTGGGCTTGGGCTGTATTGGTCTGTTGTTGTTGCTTGATAAAATCTTGTTGTTGTTTCATCATATTAGCCATCATGGTTTCTAATTGTGAAGGTTGCTGTGGGATAGGGGCATTATAAGGCGGTACAGATGGAACCAAAGGTTGGTTCATTTGTGGTGGACCTATCCTGGGGAAGTTGTTCTGAAAACCTGGTGGACCACCTTGATGCTGAATAGGTTCATTTTGCTTGTATGAGAAATTTGGGTGGAACCTATTATCAGGGTGGTAAACTGGGCTGAACGAGTTGGGAGTGGGCTTCTTAAAGGCACTATATGAATTTAGAGCATTTGCTTGCTCGGCCTTTATGTTAGGCAGACTAGGGCAGCACTCCACTAGATGCTCAGGACTGTTACACAAAACACACAAACTATATGACTCGTGATCCACTTTCATGACGGGATTTGACTCTTTGTATGAACTCGAACTAGTGGAAACAGTGAAAGCATCAAACTTTTTACTCAAGTTGTTCATTCCAGCCACCAGATTGGACATGACATTTTTGAGTTCTGGGTCTGCTTTTATTTCATAATTACCTGGTTTTCTAGACCCAAACTCATCTCTAATTACTTCCTCACCATAGCTACTCCAATTTTGGGCATTTTCAGCTAAGTCAACAAGAAATTCATAGGCTTGATCCGGGGTTTGGTTCATGAACCTACCCTTGTGCATGGACTCAATCATGTTTCTATGTGCTGGAGGTAGTCCTTTATAAAAGAAGTGGACCAGATCAGCCTTATCAAGCCCATGGTGTGGGCATTTGACCAACAAGTCATGGAATCTTTTCCAAAGTTGGGAAAATTCCTCCTCAGATTTTCCTCTAAAAGTTCTTATGGCATCCTTAATTTTTTCAGTCTTTACCATAGGATAGAACTTAGCCATGAACTTCTTAGATAGTTGTTCCCATGATGTGATGGAATTTGAAGCAAGGGAATACAGCCATGCAGCAGCACGATCCTCTAAAGTCATGGGAAACAACCTCAATTTAATACCCTCTTCATCTAAGTTTTGATTTCTAAACGTTTGACAGATTGTCAAAAATTTGTTTAGATGAATATAGGGTTGTTCACTCTCGAACCCATGAAACTTGGGTAACATGTTTATTGTTGCAGCCCGAATTTCAAATTGGGCTGCATTATTGATTGGTAATACTATGCAAGTAGGGGGACTAGCGGATGCGGGTGCAAACAATTCATTTAGGGTTCTAATATGTTCACCCATTGTAGAGATCGACGGTTGGTTTACAGTTCGCAAGTTGTGATGAAAAGTTCTGTCAATCTCAGGATCAAATGGGGTTAACTTATCCCTTAATGACCTTCTACCATGCATACATTTTCCACAACTTAATTAGATTCGACTCCTACAATGAACGAAATCCTAAAAGAAGAGAAGGGCTAGACACAGATGACCACAACCAACACCACACAACAATTTGACCCTATTAGTCTTAGAACTAAGTGAGGTTTAGTAGCTTCTTAAATCTAGTTGCACAGAGATGTATCAGGTTAAAAAGTTCCTGAAATTCTCTCCTAGATTAGACAGCTCCTAATCTCCCTTTCAGATTAAGCTTGAGCTTACCAGTTAAGCAATCCAGTAATCAGTGACCAGGAAAGTCCCGGGGTGTGTGGTGGTGCCAGAAGGGATACACCGATACCACAATACCCGTAACAGTTCTCACTGTTGTAAAACTTTCCTAGACATCACCAATTACTAAATTCTCACTGGAGTGGCTTTCAGCTGCTTCTTTCCAAGAGCCTAATTGAGCTCGAAAACCCTAAGGCCAACGTCTAATTTGATTTTAATTTAATTTGGCTTAGGATAAATATGCAAGGTGGTGATTTTTGGGCTAAGGACAGGTAATGACTTTCTGACCTTATCTTTTTAATCGGTTTTGCCCTTAATTACTTTATGCAAATGCTTAATACTAAATGCAGCAAATAATCAATATTTTTTTTTAAAGTTTATGCAATGTCATTAGGTTGTATTGATTAAATGAGCAATCAATAAATTTTTTTTTATTTTTTTATATAATTTTTTATTTTTATTTATTATTTTTTTATTATTTTTTTATATATAGCAATAACTTGAATGTAAACTAAACACAATTCTTATGCGTCAGTCAATCTCCGAATGCCCGTTGAATAAGCTCTGGAGATTACTCCGTGAGGAGTCCCAATAGAGGTATGATCACCTCGGGGGATTGCGCCTTATCAATTACTAGCAAAAATAATATAGATTTTTTTTAATTTTTTTTTGAATTTTTTTAATATATTTTTTAAATTTAAATTAAAATTTCAAATTTCAAATTTCAGAATTCAAATTTTGAATTTAAATTTTTGAATTTTTGAATTTTGAAATATTTTTTATATTTTATTATTTATTTATTTATTTATTTTATTTTTTTTTGAAATTTTTTTTTCGAATTTCAAATTTCAGAATTTAATAACTACGAAATTATTAACTAAAAATAATCAAAATAATAAAAATAAAAACTTACTACTGGAGTGCGTTCACTCCGGGCATCCAAAATCCAATTTGATCTTCGTGATCGTTCTTGCTTCTCGATTTGCCTCCCCGGCAACGGCGCCAAAATTTTGTTCGTCTAATTCCTGTCCACCTAAAAATATGCTAGACAGATCGTTGTTAGAACCGACGAACAAAAGTTAAATTTAATTTACTCTTACCTGGTTTACTCGAGGAATAGTGGTTGTAAGAGGTCGATCCACAGGGAGGCGATTGGAGTTGCTTAAAAATAAAAACGTTCACTCGGATTCAAAAGTGATTTTTGAATAATAGAAGAAAAACATTATATTGGGGATGATGATGGAATCTCTAGTCTACCGGAGAATGATTTTTAATTGAAATTAACTAGACGACATGTACTCAGATTCAAAAAGCATTTTTTAATGAAAAATAAAGCTCTGGCATAAAATTAAAATGGATGAAACTAAGAGGATTGAAGCAAACATAAATTTCATAAAAGAAGATTTAATGTATTGCATAAAAGAAATTAAAATTTCAGCATAAATAAAATCTTAAAAGTAAAACACTCCACCTGAATAAAATTCTCTAAAGTTAAAACTTAAAACATTGTTCTCAATTAAAACTCAAACTCAAAACACATTGCTCTTAAATAAAATAACAATAAACATAAAACATTGCCCTTAAAAATAAAACTAAACATGAAAAGAAAAAGAAAAAGAATAAAAAAAACAAAACAAAGCACTGGCTCTGTTTGAAAACAGAGCATCAACACTTCTTCTTCCTCCAACCGAGCCGAGCACCCCCTGTTCCTCCTCTGTTTCTTTGGCTCAACACAGCACCACCCGAGAGCTCTCCTCTCTTGGTTCCCACCCCCCACCTGAGCACACTTCTCTATCCCATCTTGGATTCCACCGAGCACACCCCCTTCCCTCTTCCTCCTTCTCTTCTTATAGCCGCGGACGGACGCCTGATGCGGAAGGGAGATGGCAGACGCGGTGAGGACGCGGTGCGGGATCGCCGGAGATTGGATCACGGCTGGGGCTTCCTTCTTCGGGTGCTGGGATTTCGGGATCACCGGATTGGAAGCTGGGACGGATGCCACGGCTGTGAAGGAAGGTGGGCTGCTGAGATCTTCCTTGCTGGGAGGCGAATCGTCCGGGATTGCACGCGGAAGAGGAAGGATGTTGGGGCTTCTTTCACGGACGCGAGATTGCTGGGAGGAGCCGACCACGGCCGCGGTGGAGACTGGGATCACGGGAAGGATTGACTGAAGATCATGGTTTGGATTCGGCTGGAGGAGAAACGGACGCGTGATCCTCTCTTCTCCCCTGTTTCCGCACGGGCTGGGATTTGCGGGATCCGTGGGGCACTGCGGATCATTTGGAGGCTGCCGCGGGATGCTGTGAGGAGGCGATGACCCGTGGGCTGGTGGGAGGAGCGGATGTGGGAGGCTGGATCCCGGGATCACGGGCGGCTGGGACGCGGAAGAGGCGGACTCGGACGGGCGCGAGCTTCGTGGGATGCTAGGAGGAGACGGATGCGGCTGGATTACGGCTTGCATCATACTTGCAGTCCGGGTGTGGGAGGCTGGATCATGGAATGAGCTGGGGTCTCTCGTGATCGCATGGACTGGCCGGACTTGAATTGAGCTCGGGCTGCCGCGCATTGGACTCAAACCCAATGTTATTGGGTCTTTTGGACTCCTTGCACTCAAACACAAATACAATGTTAATTAATTAATTTTATTATTAAAAATTAACTATAATACTAATTATGGTGGTACGATGATTGCACTTTTGTGCTCTCATCACACCCCCCAACTAGCTTATTGCTAGTCTCTAGCAATTTAGTGCGAAAATAAGAGTGCAAAAGTGTTATTTATTATATAAATATACTAAGATAAATACTCACTTTCGTAGAGCATTACGATTGCACTTAGCATGTGCAACAAGCCGTTAAACCCCTAGATTACCCTAGCGGACGAGTGTTGTCTCGTGAGGGTTTGCAGTGAAGCTACCCACAAACTTCAATCCTAAAATAAAATTTGGTTTGTGAACTGAAAGTCTAATTTCAAGTACAAAACTGATAAAAATTTCAAAAGCACACAAGGTTTTAATTACTAAGTAGCCCAATTTCTAGGTTAGTATGCAATTTAAGTTGAAGTCATTAAGTTTTCCGTTAGGGAGTTGTAATACTTATTTATACTTGAGTGCTTAGTGAAGTCTAGACCATGCACCAGCTAAGGTTTCGGATCTCCAAAATATCGCTAATATTAGTAGTTTCCAAGAATTGGTCGGACAAGACCTATTTGCTGATTCAAAATCATCTTATCTGCAGGATTTCGAGAGCTGTGGATGTTTACTTTAATACCTCATGGGCTTTATCTGTAATATTCCAGTTTACTCGAATTTTTACAACGACGGCTTTCACACTATTGTCTTTCTTAAGGTCAATATACTTTTTTTTCTTTTTTTTTTTGATTTTTTTTTTCATTAATGATAATGTATATATTGTGCACTTTTACTCCTGTGATGATTCCTTCATGTAGCGAGCAATTAGTCGACAATTCTCACACCAGTTGGCATGAGGTGTCGGGCATCAAGACTCCCCTACGGACCTATGCTCGGGTTCCTCATCACAAGCCCGCTGACCTTTGACAATAGGTAGCCCTTTTCGATGTACCTGACTAAATCCATCATTTTTTTTTTTTTTGTTGGATCAGAAAAAGATGGTTCATCAGGATTCGAGGTTGCTACCATATTCTCAACACAATGTCGAACCTATACCTTAGAAAATGCAGGCCAGATGTGTTGTGAAATTCAAAGCACTAATTAGCTTACAACTCACTAAAAGGAACTTAATAAAAAGAACTCACTTTGCACTACTTCCAACTAGTCATTGGGCTCTTAGATTTTATATACCTTGTGTGTTGTATATTTTTTTTTTAAAAAAAAAAATTTAACTAAAAACTTTTTTTTTTAATTTCAAATTCAAATGTGTAAAAATACCCCCAAACCTAAATCTAACATTGTCCTCAATGTTAAAGAAAATTTAAAGCAGTAAGAGGACAGAGGAGAAGTACCTGATATGGGTGGGTTAATTGAAAGTTGGGGCAAAAATCCCCCAAACCTGCATGTTAGTAATTATTTTTTTTTATAGAAGATATTTATATGTTGGGTTGCCTCCCAAGAGCGCTAAGTTTTATGTCTTCAGCCAGACAAAATGTAAATCCTCCTTTTTTCAACCATTATCTAAGAATGGTTTTGGAAGAGTCCGATGAAGAACAGTCGACTGATGACGATCTATGCTCATAAGGGGAACAGAACTAAGAGGCGCATGCTTGACCCTTTCCTCGGAATGGGCAAGGTAAGCTTCTAAAGGGTCCTTATTATAAGTTTGTAAGAAAGTCTCCTGAACCAGACTTTCAATCATGTCAACTTCATTGATTTCTTTGTCGTCTGGTGGTTGTTTACTTATGTTGAAGACATTAAGCTCGACTTTCATGTTGCCAAAAGATAACTTTAGCATCCCATTTCGACAGTTGATCACAGCATTTGCTGTGGCTAAGAAAGGTCTACCTAAAATTATAGGTGTGTGACTGTCTGATTGTATTGCAGGTTCAGTCTCAAGGATAACGAAGTCCACAGGATAGTAAAACTCATTTACTTTCACTATTACATCCTCTACAATCCCCTTGGGGTACTTCACTGTCCTATCTGCTAAGGAAAGGGTAATATTTGTAGGCTTTAATTCTCCCAAACCTAATTTTTGGTACACATAGTAGGGAAGTAGGTTTACACTGGCTCCTAAATCTAATAGAGCTCTCTGGATGATCGTCTCTCCTATTTTTATTTCAATAGTTGGGCAACCAGGGTCTTTGAATTTCGGGGCAATCTGTTGTTGAATGAGAGATGAGGCTTGTGCAGCCATAACAGCTTGCCTAGGAATACTGATTTTTCTTTTGACCGTGGTGAGGTCTTTCAAGAATTTTGTATTGGAGGGAATTTGTCTTATGGCATCGAGAAAAGGTATATTTATTTGAACAGTTTTAAAGACTTCCATGATTTCATCAAAGTTAGATTGTTTCTTGGAGTCTTGAAGTCTACTGGGAAAGGGAACCTTGGGTTTGTATGTTTCTATGGGTTCTTCCCTCTTTTCCGGTTTGTCCTGTTCTTGACCCCTCTTCTGAATAGGGTTCTTATCGGATTCAGTTTTATTTTTTTTTTTATTTTCAGGAAGTTGGACTTTATTGTCCACTTGCTTGCCAGACCTTAAAGTGGTAATTGCCTGGACTTCATAGGTCGGATTTCCATTAGAATTGATTTGATACTGACCTATCTGACCTTGATTTTGTTGTCTACTAGGGTTAGGCACTGGTTGACTAGGTAGTTCACCTTTCTTCCTATCCCCTAGAGAGTTAGCTATTTGGCTCAGACTAACCTCAAGTTTTGCAATTGCTTGCGCATGGAATTGGTTAGTCTGGGCTTGGGCTGTATTGGTCTGTTGTTGTTGCTTGATAAAATCTTGTTGTTGTTTCATCATATTAGCCATCATGGTTTCTAATTGTGAAGGTTGCTGTGGGATAGGGGCATTATAAGGCGGTACAGATGGAACCAAAGGTTGGTTCATTTGTGGTGGACCTATCCTGGGGAAGTTGTTCTGAAAACCTGGTGGACCACCTTGATGCTGAATAGGTTCATTTTGCTTGTATGAGAAATTTGGGTGGAACCTATTATCAGGGTGGTAAACTGGGCTGAACGAGTTGGGAGTGGGCTTCTTAAAGGCACTATATGAATTTAGAGCATTTGCTTGCTCGGCCTTTATGTTAGGCAGACTAGGGCAGCACTCCACTAGATGCTCAGGACTGTTACACAAAACACACAAACTATATGACTCGTGATCCACTTTCATGACGGGATTTGACTCTTTGTATGAACTCGAACTAGTGGAAACAGTGAAAGCATCAAACTTTTTACTCAAGTTGTTCATTCCAGCCACCAGATTGGACATGACATTTTTGAGTTCTGGGTCTGCTTTTATTTCATAATTACCTGGTTTTCTAGACCCAAACTCATCTCTAATTACTTCCTCACCATAGCTACTCCAATTTTGGGCATTTTCAGCTAAGTCAACAAGAAATTCATAGGCTTGATCCGGGGTTTGGTTCATGAACCTACCCTTGTGCATGGACTCAATCATGTTTCTATGTGCTGGAGGTAGTCCTTTATAAAAGAAGTGGACCAGATCAGCCTTATCAAGCCCATGGTGTGGGCATTTGACCAACAAGTCATGGAATCTTTTCCAAAGTTGGGAAAATTCCTCCTCAGATTTTCCTCTAAAAGTTCTTATGGCATCCTTAATTTTTTCAGTCTTTACCATAGGATAGAACTTAGCCATGAACTTCTTAGATAGTTGTTCCCATGATGTGATGGAATTTGAAGCAAGGGAATACAGCCATGCAGCAGCACGATCCTCTAAAGTCATGGGAAACAACCTCAATTTAATACCCTCTTCATCTAAGTTTTGATTTCTAAACGTTTGACAGATTGTCAAAAATTTGTTTAGATGAATATAGGGTTGTTCACTCTCGAACCCATGAAACTTGGGTAACATGTTTATTGTTGCAGCCCGAATTTCAAATTGGGCTGCATTATTGATTGGTAATACTATGCAAGTAGGGGGACTAGCGGATGCGGGTGCAAACAATTCATTTAGGGTTCTAATATGTTCACCCATTGTAGAGATCGACGGTTGGTTTACAGTTCGCAAGTTGTGATGAAAAGTTCTGTCAATCTCAGGATCAAATGGGGTTAACTTATCCCTTAATGACCTTCTACCATGCATACATTTTCCACAACTTAATTAGATTCGACTCCTACAATGAACGAAATCCTAAAAGAAGAGAAGGGCTAGACACAGATGACCACAACCAACACCACACAACAATTTGACCCTATTAGTCTTAGAACTAAGTGAGGTTTAGTAGCTTCTTAAATCTAGTTGCACAGAGATGTATCAGGTTAAAAAGTTCCTGAAATTCTCTCCTAGATTAGACAGCTCCTAATCTCCCTTTCAGATTAAGCTTGAGCTTACCAGTTAAGCAATCCAGTAATCAGTGACCAGGAAAGTCCCGGGGTGTGTGGTGGTGCCAGAAGGGATACACCGATACCACAATACCCGTAACAGTTCTCACTGTTGTAAAACTTTCCTAGACATCACCAATTACTAAATTCTCACTGGAGTGGCTTTCAGCTGCTTCTTTCCAAGAGCCTAATTGAGCTCGAAAACCCTAAGGCCAACGTCTAATTTGATTTTAATTTAATTTGGCTTAGGATAAATATGCAAGGTGGTGATTTTTGGGCTAAGGACAGGTAATGACTTCCCGACCTTATCTTTTTAATGGGTTTTGCCCTTAATTACTTTATGCAAATGCTTAATACTAAATGCAGCAAATAATCAATATTTTTTTTTAAAGTTTATACAATGTCATTAGGTTGTATTGATTAAATGAGCAATCAATAAATTTTTTTTTATTTTTTTATATAACTTTTTATTTTTATTTAGTATTTTTTTATTATTTTTTTTATATATAGCAATAACTTGAATGTAAACTAAACACAATTCTTATGCGTCAGTCAATCTCCGAATGCCCGTTGAATAAGCTCTGGAGATTACTCCGTGAGGAGTCCCAATAGAGGTATGATCACCTCGGGGGATTGCGCCTTATCAATTACTAGCAAAAATAATATAGATTTTTTTTAATTTTTTTTTGAATTTTTTTAATATATTTTTTAAATTTAAATTAAAATTTCAAATTTCAAATTTCAGAATTCAAATTTTGAATTTAAATTTTTGAATTTTTGAATTTTGAAATATTTTTTATATTTTATATTTTATTTATTTATTTATTTATTTTTTTTTGAAATTTTTTTTTCGAATTTCAAATTTCAGAATTTAATAACTACGAAATTATTAACTAAAAATAATCAAAATAATAAAAATAAAAACTTACTACCGGAGTGCGTTCACTCCGGGCATCCAAAATCCAATTTGATCTTCGTGATCGTTCTTGCTTCTCGATTTGCCTCCCCGGCAACGGCGCCAAAATTTTGTTCGTCTAATTCCTGTCCACCTAAAAATATGCTAGACAGATCGTTGTTAGAACCGACGAACAAAAGTTAAATTTAATTTACTCTTACCTGGTTTACTTGAGGAATAGTGGTTGTAAGAGGTCGATCCACAGGGAGGCGATTGGAGTTGCTTAAAAATAAAAACGTTCACTCGGATTCAAAAGTGATTTTTGAATAATAGAAGAAAAACATTATATCGGGGATGATGATGGAATCTCTAGTCTACCGGAGAATGATTTTTAATTGAAATTAACTAGACGACATGTACTCAGATTCAAAAAGCATTTTTTAATGAAAAATAAAGCTCTGGCATAAAATTAAAATGGATGAAACTAAGAGGATTGAAGCAAACATAAATTTCATAAAAGAAGATTTAATGTATTGCATAAAAGAAATTAAAATTTCAGCATAAATAAAATCTTAAAAGTAAAACACTCCACCTGAATAAAATTCTCTAAAGTTAAAACTTAAAACATTGTTCTCAATTAAAACTCAAACTCAAAACACATTGCTCTTAAATAAAATAACAATAAACATAAAACATTGCCCTTAAAAATAAAACTAAACATGAAAAGAAAAAGAAAAAGAATAAAAAAAACAAAACAAAGCACTGGCTCTGTTTGAAAACAGAGCATCAACACTTCTTCTTCCTCCAACCGAGCCTAGCACCCCCTGTTCCTCCTCTGTTTCTTTGGCTCAACACAGCACCACCCGAGAGCTCTCCTCTCTTGGTTCCTACCCCCCACCTGAGCACACTTCTCTATCCCATCTTGGATTCCACCGAGCACACCCCCTTCCCTCTTCCTCCTTCTCTTCTTATAGCCGCGGACGGACGCCTGATGCGGAAGGGAGATGGCAGACGCGGTGAGGACGCGGTGCGGGATCGCCGGAGATTGGATCACGGCTGGGGCTTCCTTCTTCGGGTGCTGGGATTTCGGGATCACCGGATTGGAAGCTGGGACGGATGCCACGGCTGTGAAGGAAGGTGGGCTGCTGAGATCTTCCTTGCTGGGAGGCGAATCGTCCGGGATTGCACGCGGAAGAGGAAGGATGTTGGGGCTTCTTTCACGGACGCGAGATTGCTGGGAGGAGCCAACCACGGCCGCGGTGGAGACTGGGATCACGGGAAGGATTGACTGAAGATCATGGTTTGGATTCGGCTGGAGGAGAAACGGACGCGTGATCCTCTCTTCTCCCCTGTTTCCGCACGGGCTGGGATTTGCGGGATCCGTGGGGCACTGCGGATCATTTGGAGGCTGCCGCGGGATTCTGTGAGGAGGCGATGACCCGTGGGCTGGTGGGAGGAGCGGACGTGGGAGGCTGGATCCCGGGATCACGGGCGGCTGGGACGCGGAAGAGGCGGACTCGGACGGGCGCGAGCTTCGTGGGATGCTAGGAGGAGACGGATGCGGCTGGATTACGGCTTGCATCATACTTGCAGTCTGGGTGTGGGAGGCTGGATCATGGAATGAGCTGGGGTCTCTTGTGATCGCATGGACTGGCCGGACTTGAATTGAGCTCGGGCTGCCGCGCATTGGACTCAAACCCAATGTTATTGGGTCTTTTGGACTCCTTGCACTCAAACACAAATACAATGTTAATTAATTAATTTTATTATTAAAAATTAACTATAATACTAATTATGGTGGTACGATGATTGCACTTTTGTGCTCTCATCACACCCCCCAACTAGCTTATTGCTAGTCTCTAGCAATTTAGTGCGAAAATAAGAGTGCAAAAGTGTTATTTATTATATAAATATACTAAGATAAATACTCACTTTCGTAGAGCATTACGATTGCACTTAGCATGTGCAACAAGCCGTTAAACCCCTAGGTTACCCTAGCGGATGAGTGTTGTCTCGTGAGGGTTTGCAGTGAAGCTACCCACAAACTTCAATCCTAAAATAAAATTTGGTTTGTGAACTGAAAGTCTAATTTCAAGTACAAAACTGATAAAAATTTCAAAAGCACACAAGGTTTTAATTACTAAGTAGCCCAATTTCTAGGTTAGTATGCAATTTAAGTTGAAGTCATTAAGTTTTCCGTTAAGGAGTTGTAATACTTATTTATACTTGAGTGCTTAGTGAAGTCTAGACCATGCACCAGCTAAGGTTTCGGATCTCCAAAATATCGCTAATATTAGTAGTTTCCAAGAATTGGTCGGACAAGACCTATTTACTGATTCAAAATCATCTTATCTGCAGGATTTCGAGAGCTGTGGATGTTTACTTTAATACCTCATGGGCTTTATCTGTAATATTCCAGTTTACTCGAATTTTTACAACGACGGCTTTCACACTATTGTCTTTCTTAAGGTCAATATACTTTTTTTTTCTTTTTTTTTTTTGTTTTTTTTCATTAATGATAATGTATATATTGTGCACTTTTACTCCTGTGATGATTCCTCCATGTAGCGAGCAATTAGTCGACAATTCTCACACCAGTTGGCATGAGGTGTCGGGCATCAAGACTCCCCTACGGACCTATGCTCGGGTTCCTCATCACAAGCCCGCTGACCTTTGACAATAGGTAGCCCTTTTCGATGTACCTGACTAAATCCATCATTTTTTTTTTTTTTGTTGGATCAGAAAAAGATGGTTCATCAGGATTCGAGGTTGCTACCATATTCTCAACACAATGTCGAACCTATACCTTAGAAAATGCAGGCCAGATGTGTTGTGAAATTCAAAGCACTAATTAGCTTACAACTCACTAAAAGGAACTTAATAAAAAGAACTCACTTTGCACTACTTCCAACTAGTCATTGGGCTCTTAGATTTTATATACCTTGTGTGTTGTATATTTTTTTTTTAAAAAAAAAAATTTAACTAAAAACTTTTTTTTTTAAATTTCAAATTCAAATGCGTAAAAATACCCCCAAACCTAAATCTAACATTGTCCTCAATGTTAAAGAAAATTTAAAGCAGTAAGAGGACAGAGGAGAAGTACCTGATATGGGTGGGTTAATTGAAAGTTGGGGCAAAAATCCCCCAAACCTGCATGTTAGTAATTATTTTTTTTTTATAGAAGATATTTATATGTTGGGTTGCCTCCCAAGAGCGCTAAGTTTTATGTCTTCAGCCAGACAAAATGTAAATCCTCCTTTTTTCAACCATTATCTAAGAATGGTTTTGGAAGAGTCCGATGAAGAACAGTCGCCTGATGACGATCTATGCTCATAAGGGGAACAGAACTAAGAGGCGCATGCTTGACCCTTTCCTCGGAATGGGCAAGGTAAGCTTCTAAAGGGTCCTTATTATAAGTTTGTAAGAAAGTCTCCTGAACCAGACTTTCAATCATGTCAACTTCATTGATTTCTTTGTCGTCTGGTGGTTGTTTACTTATGTTGAAGACATTAAGCTCGACTTTCATGTTGCCAAAAGATAACTTTAGCATCCCATTTCGACAGTTGATCACAGCATTTGCTGTGGCTAAGAAAGGTCTACCTAAAATTATAGGTGTGTGACTGTCTGATTGTATTGCAGGTTCAGTCTCAAGGATAACGAAGTCCACAGGATAGTAAAACTCATTTACTTTCACTATTACATCCTCTACAATCCCCTTGGGGTACTTCACTGTCCTATCTGCTAAGGAAAGGGTAATATTTGTAGGCTTTAATTCTCCCAAACCTAATTTTTGGTACACATAGTAGGGAAGTAGGTTTACACTGGCTCCTAAATCTAATAGAGCTCTCTGGATGATCGTCTCTCCTATTTTTATTTCAATAGTTGGGCAACTAGGGTCTTTGAATTTCGGGGCAATCTGTTGTTGAATGAGAGATGAGGCTTGTGCAGCCATAACAGCTTGCCTAGGAATACTGGTTTTTCTTTTGACCGTGGTGAGGTCTTTCAAGAATTTTGTATTGGAGGGAATTTGTCTTATGGCATCGAGAAAAGGTATATTTATTTGAACAGTTTTAAAGACTTCCATGATTTCATCAAAGTTAGATTGTTTCTTGGAGTCTTGAAGTCTACTGGGAAAGGGAACCTTGGGTTTGTATGTTTCTATGGGTTCTTCCCTCTTTTCCGGTTTGTCCTGTTCTTGACCCCTCTTCTGAATAGGGTTCTTATCGGATTCAGTTTTATTTTTTTTTTCATTTTCAGAAAGTTGGACTTTATTGTCCACTTGCTTGCCAGACCTTAAAGTGGTAATTGCCTGGACTTCATAGGTCGGATTTCCATTAGAATTGATTTGATACTGACCTATCTGACCTTGATTTTGTTGTCTACTAGGGTTAGGCACTGGTTGACTAGGTAGTTCACCTTTCTTCCTATCCCCTGGAGAGTTAGCTATTTGGCTCAGACTAACCTCAAGTTTTGCAATTGCTTGCGCATGGAATTGGTTAGTCTGGGCTTGGGCTGTATTGGTCTGTTGTTGTTGCTTGATAAAATCTTGTTGTTGTTTCATCATATTAGCCATCATGGTTTCTAATTGTGAAGGTTGCTGTGGGATAGGGGCATTATAAGGCGGTACAGATGGAACCAAAGGTTGGTTCATTTGTGGTGGACCTATCCTGGGGAAGTTGTTCTGAAAACCTGGTGGACCACCTTGATGCTGAATAGGTTCATTTTGCTTGTATGAGAAATTTGGGTGGAACCTATTATCAGGGTGGTAAACTGGGCTGAACGAGTTGGGAGTGGGCTTCTTAAAGGCACTATATGAATTTAGAGCATTTGCTTGCTCGGCCTTTATGTTAGGCAGACTAGGGCAGCACTCCACTAGATGCTCAGGACTGTTACACAAAACACACAAACTATATGACTCGTGATCCACTTTCATGACGGGATTTGACTCTTTGTATGAACTCGAACTAGTGGAAACAGTGAAAGCATCAAACTTTTTACTCAAGTTGTTCATTCCAGCCACCAGATTGGACATGACATTTTTGAGTTCTGGGTCTGCTTTTATTTCATAATTACCTGGTTTTCTAGACCCAAACTCATCTCTAATTACTTCCTCACCATAGCTACTCCAATTTTGGGCATTTTCAGCTAAGTCAACAAGAAATTCATAGGCTTGATCCGGGGTTTGGTTCATGAACCTACCCTTGTGCATGGACTCAATCATGTTTCTATGTGCTGGAGGTAGTCCTTTATAAAAGAAGTGGACCAGATCAGCCTTATCAAGCCCATGGTGTGGGCATTTGACCAACAAGTCATGGAATCTTTTCCAAAGTTGGGAAAATTCCTCCTCAGATTTTCCTCTAAAAGTTCTTATGGCATCCTTAATTTTTTCAGTCTTTACCATAGGATAGAACTTAGCCATGAACTTCTTAGATAGTTGTTCCCATGATGTGATGGAATTTGAAGCAAGGGAATACAGCCATGCAGCAGCACGATCCTCTAAAGTCATGGGAAACAACCTCAATTTAATACCCTCTTCATCTAAGTTTTGATTTCTAAACGTTTGACAGATTGTCAAAAATTTGTTTAGATGAATATAGGGTTGTTCACTCTCGAACCCATGAAACTTGGGTAACATGTTTATTGTTGCAGCCCGAATTTCAAATTGGGCTGCATTATTGATTGGTAATACTATGCAAGTAGGGGGACTAGCGGATGCGGGTGCAAACAATTCATTTAGGGTTCTAATATGTTCACCCATTGTAGAGATCGACGGTTGGTTTACAGTTCGCAAGTTGTGATGAAAAGTTCTGTCAATCTCAGGATCAAATGGGGTTAACTTATCCCTTAATGACCTTCTACCATGCATACATTTTCCACAACTTAATTAGATTCGACTCCTACAATGAACGAAATCCTAAAAGAAGAGAAGGGCTAGACACAGATGACCACAACCAACACCACACAACAATTTGACCCTATTAGTCTTAGAACTAAGTGAGGTTTAGTAGCTTCTTAAATCTAGTTGCACAGAGATGTATCAGGTTAAAAAGTTCCTGAAATTCTCTCCTAGATTAGACAGCTCCTAATCTCCCTTTCAGATTAAGCTTGAGCTTACCAGTTAAGCAATCCAGTAATCAGTGACCAGGAAAGTCCCGGGGTGTGTGGTGGTGCCAGAAGGGATACACCGATACCACAATACCCGTAACAGTTCTCACTGTTGTAAAACTTTCCTAGACATCACCAATTACTAAATTCTCACTGGAGTGGCTTTCAGCTGCTTCTTTCCAAGAGCCTAATTGAGCTCGAAAACCTTAAGGCCAACGTCTAATTTGATTTTAATTTAATTTGGCTTAGGATAAATATGCAAGGTGGTGATTTTTGGGCTAAGGACAGGTAATGACTTTCCGACCTTATCTTTTTAATCGGTTTTGCCCTTAATTACTTTATGCAAATGCTTAATACTAAATGCAGCAAATAATCAATATTTTTTTTTAAAGTTTATGCAATGTCATTAGGTTGTATTGATTAAATGAGCAATCAATAAATTTTTTTTTATTTTTTTATATAATTTTTTATTTTTATTTATTATTTTTTTATTATTTTTTTTATATATAGCAATAACTTGAATGTAAACTAAACACAATTCTTATGCGTCAGTCAATCTCCGAATGCCCGTTGAATAAGCTCTGGAGATTACTCCGTGAGGAGTCCCAATAGAGGTATGATCACCTCGGGGGATTGCGCCTTATCAATTACTAGCAAAAATAATATAGATTTTTTTTTATTTTTTTTTTGAATTTTTTTAATATATTTTTTAAATTTAAATTAAAATTTCAAATTTCAAATTTCAGAATTCAAATTTTGAATTTAAATTTTTGAATTTTTGAATTTTGAAATATTTTTTATATTTTATTATTTATTTATTTATTTATTTTATTTTTTTTTGAAATTTTTTTTTCGAATTTCAAATTTCAGAATTTAATAACTACGAAATTATTAACTAAAAATAATCAAAATAATAAAAATAAAAACTTACTACCGGAGTGCGTTCACTCCGGGCATCCAAAATCCAATTTGATCTTCGTGATCGTTCTTACTTCTCGATTTGCCTCCCCGGCAACGGCGCCAAAATTTTGTTCGTCTAATTCCTGTCCACCTAAAAATATGCTAGACAGATCGTTGTTAGAACCGACGAACAAAAGTTAAATTTAATTTACTCTTACCTGGTTTACTCGAGGAATAGTGGTTGTAAGAGGTCGATCCACAGGGAGGCGATTGGAGTTGCTTAAAAATAAAAACGTTCACTCGGATTCAAAAGCGATTTTTGAATAATAGAAGAAAAACATTATATCGGGGATGATGATGGAATCTCTAGTCTACCGGAGAATGATTTTTAATTGAAATTAACTAGACGACATGTACTCAGATTCAAAAAGCATTTTTTAATGAAAAATAAAGCTCTGGCATAAAATTAAAATGGATGAAACTAAGAGGATTGAAGCAAACATAAATTTCATAAAAGAAGATTTAATGTATTGCATAAAAGAAATTAAAATTTCAGCATAAATAAAATCTTAAAAGTAAAACACTCCACCTGAATAAAATTCTCTAAAGTTAAAACTTAAAACATTGTTCTCAATTAAAACTTACTCAAAACACATTGCTCTTAAATAAAATAACAATAAACATAAAACATTGCCCTTAAAAATAAAACTAAACATGAAAAGAAAAGGAAAAAGAATAAAAAAAACAAAACAAAGCACTGGCTCTGTTTGAAAACAGAGCATCAACACTTCCTCCAACCGAGCCGAGCACCCCCTGTTCCTCCTCTGTTTCTTTGGCTCAACACAGCACCACCCGAGAGCTCTCCTCTCTTGGTTCCCACCCCCCACCTGAGCACACTTCTCTATCCCATCTTGGATTCCACCGAGCACACCCCCTTCCCTCTTCCTCCTTCTCTTCTTATAGCCGCGGACGGACGCCTGATGCGGAAGGGAGATGGCAGACGCGGTGAGGACGCGGTGCGGGATCGCCGGAGATTGGATCACGGCTGGGGCTTCCTTCTTCGGGTGCTGGGATTTCGGGATCACCGGATTGGAAGCTGGGACGGATGCCACGGCTGTGAAGGAAGGTGGGCTGCTGAGATCTTCCTTGCTGGGAGGCGAATCGTCCGGGATTGCACGCGGAAGAGGAAGGATGTTGGGGCTTCTTTCACGGACGCGAGATTGCTGGGAGGAGCCGACCACGGCCGCGGTGGAGACTGGGATCACGGGAAGGATTGACTGAAGATCATGGTTTGGATTCGGCTGGAGGAGAAACGGACGCGTGATCCTCTCTTCTCCCCTGTTTCCGCACGGGCTGGGATTTGCGGGATCCGTGGGGCACTGCGGATCATTTGGAGGCTGCCACGGGATGCTGTGAGGAGGCGATGACCCGTGGGCTGGTGGGAGGAGCGGACGTGGGAGGCTGGATCCCGGGATCACGGGCGGCTGGGACGCGGAAGAGGCGGACTCGGACGGGCGCGAGCTTCGTGGGATGCTAGGAGGAGACGGATGCGGCTGGATTACGGCTTGCATCATACTTGCAGTCCGGGTGTGGGAGGCTGGATCATGGAATGAGCTGGGGTCTCTCGTGATCGCATGGACTGGCCGGACTTGAATTGAGCTCGGGCTGCCGCGCATTGGACTCAAACCCAATGTTATTGGGTCTTTTGGACTCCTTGCACTCAAACACAAATACAATGTTAATTAATTAATTTTATTATTAAAAATTAACTATAATACTAATTATGGTAGTACGATGATTGCACTTTTGTGCTCTCATCAGGGCTCACGCCCCTCCTCCTTTGCTTCTTTGGTGCGGCAACACAAGAGGGGCCGACGCCCCTCTTGGTAATGGATCAAGGGCTCCTAACTTGTAGGAGCCCTAGATGCTATTTAAGAGGAGGCTTGGGGGCTGACCTAATTTGTGTGAATCCCTCTTCTCCTCAGCCGTGGCCTCCTCCTCCTTCTCCTTGGTTTTCAGCCGCAAGCAAGGGAAGCAAAAGACAAGGTGTTGGCGGTCCCCTTCTTCCTCCTCCTTGGTTCCAACGCAGGAAAAAGGAAGTGGGCTGCAGGGGCTTCGTTCCTCTTCTTTTCTTCATCCTTCTTCTTCTTCCTCTCAAGCACATTCAAGAGTTGAAAGAAAGAGAGAGGAGATCAGCCATCAAAGTTATCTCTGCAAGGGAGCTAGCGCCCCGGGGAAATAGAAAGCTTGGATCGGTTCCTGCTTCGTATGGATACCCGTAGAGGCCGGGCACTTGAACGGCTTCAAGCGAACCTTCATCCAAAAACCACGATCATCAGTTTGCGGTGATCATCTACCCGCACAAGGTGAAGATCTGATCTTCTAATGTTTTAAAAAGTTTTTAATCCTTATCTATCTACGAACGGTTTTTGAACAACATTCATGCGATGAACGGTTGATCCCGCGCATGCCTCTTCCGCTGCATCTGAATTTTTTTAAATTTCAGCGGCATGATCGGGGTTTTCTAACACTCGTGACATAGATACTTGGTTGCGCAACAACACATAATAATAGTAGCAACTGAAGCACTAATAGAGCAAAGAACCAATTATCGCTACTTGGCTGAATAAATTTTTTACTTGAATAAAAATAATTTGATCAATCGTTCACTCGTGAAAAAAAATCCATCAATAATTTAACATGGTTGACTATACATTAAAGCCATAACCATCTATTTTTCCATTTAAAATCACATCTCTTGTCAAGTGAAGAGAATGAGTAAAGTGGATGAACCCAATTCAACCACCAAGTGAAGCAGCCAGAAAGGGTTGCTACAACTTTTGTAAATTACAATGTCCATATTCTTCTATCTCCAATCTCTTTCTTCTCCAACTTTCGTAGTTCATTTCCCTAGATATAGATCTTGTCAAGAAAGAACTCCAGGTGACCCTAACAAAGCTCTCTCCCTAAAGCAGTACATATACCTATCTCCCAATGGCTCACTGGAACTATGAAAGGGGTTGATGCACAATTGCGGATTCGCTCATCGAACAGATGAAATCAACCTGCATTCACCGGCGGTGGGTTGTTTTCATATATTGTAGCGCACGTAACAGAAAAGTTTGTAGATTAACTCCTGTGAAATAAATCTGAGATTAAACCCATCATACAACATCAACTTTCGATCTTGGAACAAGCTAGGACTAATTGACTGCACAAGAAGCATAAATTAGGAATCAATCTCATAGGTGATTAGCTCATATATAACTGCGGTCATGCATACGATAAGGTCAAAGGAAAGAGCCCTTTGAATGGAATTTTTGGATATTGTTTGCTTGTTTGCACTGACCGCTGAGCAAGGAGTATGCAGGGCTTGATTTCGTGAGGGGGAAATTAAAAGATGTTATTAGGTCGAGCACCTGATATTGCCAGGGAATTTAGGGGCTTAGATGAACTTGGACATGCAAGTTATGGTAGGAGACATCATATGGATGTCTGGTGTATTGAGCCTTGAGGTAATCCTATAAAGTTGCAATACTTGGATTGTGTTTTTACTAGTATTTTTTTTAATTTTAATACCACTTGAGTACGAATTTTGGTGCATCGTAATTTTATTAACTATGAGTTCTACAAAATATTTTGTACAATTACTTGAGTATAATACAACATTCTTTCTACATTGCTCTTTTTTTTTTTCATTTTATATTTCATTAAGGAAATATGGTAGGAGTGCCACCTTCCAAGCAATGGTTGTCTTTTCCTTGGTCGAGGGCTAACTTGGATAGTTAGGGAGAAGGAATACAAATGAGTCGAGTAGTAGTAAATTAGTAAACTGCTTGGGTTTGTACACACACACATATATATATACACATATATACATATATATATATATATATATATATATATATATATATATATATATATATATATATATATATATATATATATACATCTATCTATCCATCCATCCATCTACCTAGCTATATATATAAAAATCCAAACTTGTCTTGTTTGTTTAATTGACCGGCATGTTATTAATTTGAGTCTAAACTTTTATTTAGTTTTTTAAGCTCAATTTCCTTTTTTAGCAAATTTTCAAGCTCAAACTGTTAAACTCTTTTCTTTTCTACAAAAATGTTTAACTATTAATTCATTAGCAAATATTGATGCATTTCCATTACTATGGTCACGTATGACTACATAATTGAATCTCAAACTTCAAATCCTATATTACAAATATCATTATAGTTTTGAACAAATTAATGAAACCTATTATATTATTTTATTGATACATAACATGAAGTACAAATCGAAGCCAAGACATGAGAAAGCAAAAAAAGAAAGGAAAAAACAAAGATAACTAGAGGAGACCAAGGGGGGATACAGGATGTCCAAACCCAAGAAACCATACAATCCAATACCAGTTCAATAAAAAAAAAAATCTAATCCAGGACAATTCTAATTTAAACAGAGCATCGAGACAACAACTAGCCCAACTATAAATGGCCCACTGCATTTTTGTCCCAAAATTCTCATACTTTCTTGGTAAATGTGAGTGCACGTTTACAAGTATATCGCTCCATGGAAAACACAATTCCTTCGGTTGGCAATTCCTATGGATTCTTTTCCAGATTAACCAGGTCAATAAAATGCTTGAGTATAAATTAATTGTTGTGACAACTCAGTGAAGATAATTTTACAATTTCCAGTAATAAAAGCATGAAGGGAAGTTGATATGAATCTACTGCATAAAGAACTTATCTGTACAATAGATAAACAAGAGAATCATGTTCTGCTAACTCTCTTGAACCAAAAAAAGGAGATAAACTATATATTAAATGATGGCTATTTTTGGCAAAATATCTAGTTTCTACCAGACCTTGACATGGATCAGGTGGCAAAATTATTTATTCATTGAACTAGTATTGCTGTGGTAATTAAAGATGGTTCAAGAGAAGAAAATTTAATATCGAGGAAGTTTTGAGTACATTAAAATTTGGATATAGATAAGAAAGAATTGCAAAGGATTTGTCCGTTCCATAAGAAAAGTTCGGAACTATATCTGAGTATAAAGATCACAGCTTAGAGTAATTTTCATATTAGTTATGAAGTGCATAACAAAATTATTAACCAAAGCATGAACTTATTTAATATAGTCGTCAAATGCTCAATATGAAGAGGCATACATGATGGACTGGATAGTGACCTACAATGAAGAATATGGAGAAATTTGTGCCTGTAGTCACGAACAAACCACGCCGTTAAATTTGTTAGAAAAAAAATAAAACCATATATGTATCGAGCTCGCAAAGATTGTTTTCTTTTGACTGAATATATTGCACTTCTTGTTTTGCAAATATCGATTGCGCCCAACTCCGTATTTCCACACTCCTGTCACCTTCTACTAGAATATTTTCAACAGGCTCAACAGGCTTCCTCATTCTGCAAACAAACAACACAAAAGATTAATGATATTTAATATTGGAAACTTTTTTGGAAACGTTTTTGGATTAACTGAGATAATCTAGACTATTTGGGTTGGGGGTCATGAAAGGACTAGAACATGGATAATAAATAAGGGGAATTCAGCGACACGATGTGGTCACTGGGTTTGCCTTCATAGAAGTGTCACAAACCACCTTTTTTCTTTATATATTCTTGATTCGGACTCCACCAAACACCCATCTCTGTTTTTGACAACTAGTCATTGATTAAGGCCCCTCATTTTCCTTAACTTAGCGGGTAACCCACAATTTAAACTTGGACAAAATAAAACTTAGGTCCATGATATATTGAATAATTCTTAACAAATTTCAAGATCAATGCAGTGGGTATGGCGACTAATTTAGTGCAAGTGACAAGTTGTGTTGCTTGGACTTTGCGCGCACATAGTCAAGAGAGAAACCAAGAGCTTCAAGGGGAGGTGTACGAGAGAATGCAGATTGAACAAGTTTTTCCATTCTTTCCTAGGGTCTTGATGAAATTTGAGCCAAAATGAGATTGGTATATTAAAGGTTATTAATTCTTAAAATTTTAGAGCTTTAAAAATATCTAAAATATGCATAAAGGATTTGACATGGCTTGGATGGATAGTGTCGAGGCAAAGACACTCTTGTTCATCACAACGCTACTCTTTAAGGCCCATCACAACCTTCAATTCTTTCCAGAAAGCACCTTGCTGATTCTTAAACACCACCATACTTGAAAACCCCAACCAAAAATTAAGAAAACCATTAAAACAAGCAACTTCCTATATCCAAGAAACAACACATCAAACATAACTCATGTTTCACCCTTAGTGTCCATTTTTTCAGGATTAAACCAAGAATAAATAATCGAATCCTCAATTCTCATCAAACATAGATTCAAAAATCCCAACGAGCAGCATATTTATTCCACTATTCCAGAAAAACAACATACTTGTAAAACAGAAAACGTAAACAAGGAGAAGAAACATGTAACGTTCTCAAATGAAAACAAAAGAATTACAAAAGGTCATAAAAAGAAAAACGATAGAGTTGGGTAATAAAGAACTGACATTGTTCGGCGTTGAATACAAGAAAAACGCGGCTGCTCTTCTGCAACTCTTCCTCTCCCTCCCTTTCATTCCCTTCAGAAAACCACCTTGGTCCACGGTGGGCCCCCAACATCCTTCGGCACAATTACCGAAAGACCAAGAAACCCACTGGATATCAAAACAATCTGATCCGTTCTTGAGATCTGGCAGGCCATGAAGTGTCAGCCATCTGATCGACCAATCGAACGGTCGTGATTGGATTGATGGGATGGAGAGGGAGAGGTGTAGGTGGGCCCACCCAAGACTAGTCAATTCTAGAAATAAGGCATCAGTGACCGTTGGGCCGACTGTTGCCCAAAAGAAACCTCAATTCTAATCCTTTCTTGTTGTATTCTTTAGTCGATTGCCATTGGCTGGCGGTGGCACGGGAGATGGATTGAGCCTTGAGGTTTTTACTAGTATTAAACTTTTTAATTTTAATACAACTTGAGTATTAATATTGGTGCATCATAATTTTATTAACTATGATTTCTACAAAAAATTTTGTACAGTTACTTGAGTATAATACAACATTCTTTCTACATTGCTCCTTTCTTTTCGTTTTATTTTTCATCAATGAAATATGGTATGAGCGCCACCTTCTAAGCAATGGTTGTCTTTTCCTTAGTCCAGGGATAAGTTGGATGGTTGGAGAGAAGGAATACAAATGAGTCGAGTAGTAGTAAACCGGTAAGCAGCTTAGATTTGTATATATACATTTACATACATAAATATGCATATATATATATATATATATATATATATATATATATATATATATATATATATATATATATATATATATATATATATATATACACACGCGCGCGCACGCGCCTATATATATTTATCAACACATCTATCCATCTACCTAGCTATATATATAGAAATCCAAACTTGACTTGTTTGTGGCCGGTTATTATCAAATTGAGCCTAAAGTTTTATTTAGTTTTGCAAGCTCAGTTTTCTTTTCTAGTAAATTTTTAAGCTCAAATTGTTAAACTTTTTTCTTTTCAACAAAAAAAGTTTAACTATTAATTCATTAGCAAATATTGATGCATTTCCACCGCTAAAGTCACGTATGACTACATAGTTGAATCTCAAACTTCAAATCCTACATTACAAATATCATTATTTTTTTGAGCAAATTAATAAAACCTATTTTATTGTTTTATTGATAAATAAAATGAAGTACAAATCAAAGCAAAGGAATGAGAAAGCAAAAAAAGAAAGAAAAAAGCAAAGATAACTAGAGGAGACGAAAGGGGGACATGGGATGTCCAAGCCCAAGAAACCATACAATCCAACACCGGTCTAATGAATAAAATTTGATCCAGTACAATTAAACGGAGCATCAAGACAACAACTAACCTAAACTAAACGGCCCACTGCATTTTTTCCCCAAAATTCCTAACAAAAACATACCAGTTCTCATATTTTCTTGGTAAATGTGAGTGTGTGGGAAATACAATTCCTATGGTTGGCAGGTTTATATTGTGCCAGATTGACAAGATAATATTACCTACACAGCATGCACCACGGCGCACAGGCAGCCAATCACTGCCGTTGATTTTTGTGGGCTTTATTCATGGAATATGCCCATCATCATAGGAATCAGCGGTTGTGACGGGCTACAAGCATGGCCATATTAGGCAATAATTTTTCCAGTTTGACCAGGTCAATAAAATGCTTAAGTATAAATTAATTGTTGTGACAACTCAATGAAGATAACTTTACAATTTCCAATAATAAAAGCATGAACGGATCTATCCGTTGGTTGATATGAATCTACTGCATAAATAACTTATCTGTACAATATATAAACAAGAGAATCAAGTTCTGCTAACTCTTTTGAACTATAAAAAGGAGATAAACTGTATATTAAATGATGGCTATTTTTGGCAAAATATATATTTTCTATCATACCTTCACATGGATTAGGTGACATAACTTAATCATGTCCAAAGGTTGGGAGTTTGGTTGTGCCCTGATGGTAGATAGCTGTTGAGATACATTTCGCATCGTTGGACGAGAATGCGGGTTGTTATCCAAACACTGAAATGCTGTCACAACTATTGCAACTAACTCATTTGCAGCTTGAGTTGTAGGAAGTGGTAGTCGCGGGTCTAATATATCTTTCAAAAAGGTGTTTTCACCGACTGGAGAAGATAAAGTAGAGATGAGATCTCCTGGATGCTTTCCCATTACAATCTCAAGTGCTACTACTCCAAAACTATATACATCACATTTTTCAGTAACCCTCATTGTGTAAGCAAGCTCTGAAATAGACAAGAAAAAAAATATAATCAAATTTTTATTGTCAAGCACTTCTAATAGAGCTAGTTTCATCAATTTAATTAACTCTAGAGTCCACTTGTAACTGCAACATAAGGTATCTGATTTAATACAAAAAGCTCAGAGCATTCTCAATTGTGTATGTCCCCCACAAAAGCAAGTCATCATATAATCAATAGTTTACCATGTATTACATAGGATAGTACAAATTATAGCTTTGAAAATGTAATAGTATTAAAAGTTAAACAACCATATCTTCATTACGCAATTCTTGTGAATGGAAAGTGCATACATCGAGTGAAGATATCAACTTGGTCACATGAATGTCATGGAGAATAACATGTAATTAGCTAATCCTAGTAAGAACAAGAAAGAAACAATAACTGTTTTTGATTAAACAATTTGTACTATTTCTTTGAGGAGCATAGAAGTGTGTAATGCATTGATAATTTACCATGGTCATAGCTATGTTACCTTTTTTTCCTATAGAGATAAACCTAAAGATTCTCTTAACATATCTTGAACAATGTATTAAAAAATATAAACAACTTTGTAAGGCCATTGTTCTTACATTAGAAAAATGAAATTGCAGCATACCTGGGGCCAAATATCCTCGTGTGCCTGCAAGCATACTCCAATTAGATGAATCTGGCTTTACAAGTCTAGCAATACCGAAGTCCGAAATACAAGCCTTGTATTCTGAATCAAGTAGAATATTATTACTTGTTATGTCTCGGTGCACTATTGGCGGAGCGCAATCATGATGCATGTATGATAGAGCATGAGCAATATATTTTACAGCATCCACTCTCTTAGACCAATCTAATTCAGCGGCACCTTCGCTTCCGAGAATATTTGCCAAGCTTCCTCTCTCCATGTATTCACAAACAAGAAGCTTATGTTGAGCATTGGAGCAAAAACCATAAAGCTTCACAATATTCCGATGTTGAATCTGGGTAGTGCCCGTATTTCATTCCAAAAAGTTTGCTTGCTTGGTGAGTCTTCAATTTCTAATGCATGAAATTTCTTCACAGCTACCAACTTGCCGCTTGGCAGCAGTGCTTTGTAAACACTAGAAAATGCTCCAGTGCCAATGCAATACTTGGCATCAAAATCCTCTGTTGCTTGAATGATGCCATTGTATGCATCTTCTCCATTAAAGTTCCAAATAGAGAATCCACCTTCTTCAATACTTGCATCATTTCTCATATATTTCTTCCACAGAATTAGCAAAACAAATACAACAAATAAAGATAAGATACTAGGAACAGTTATTAACAAGACAAGTTTGTGGTGCTTATTTGAATCATCTTTGCTGGTTGTATGGAAGCCACATGAAGGCAAACCTTTCACTGAACCACACAAACCCTTGTTGTGGGCGAACCACTCCACTGGAGCATTCTGAAAAATTCTGTTGTTGGGCAGTGGGCCTTCTAATTCATTGTATGATAAGTCTACAAATAACAAGCTCATCATATCACTCAAAGAAGGTGGAACATGACCGGTTAGCTCATTGTGTGATAGGTTCAGAACTTCTAGCTTATCTAGTTTGCCAAATTGTGATGGTATCTCTCCAGTGAATGAGTTGTGGCTTAAATCCAGAAAGTCTTGCAAGTTTACTAGATTTCCAATTTGAAAGGGAATGCTTCCATTTAAATGATTGTTTCCAAGCTTTAGCGATTGAAGTTGCACACAGTTACCTAATTGTTTTGGTACCCTTCCTCTTAGTTGATTTGCTGACAGATCAAGAATCTCCAAATTAGATAGCTCTCCGAATTCTGGATATACCTCTCCAACAAGTTGGTTGTTGCTCAAAGTCAAGATATAGAGATTAGTTAACTTGCTCAGATCCTTTGGAATCTCTCCCAATAGATAGTTCGAGGAAAGGTCAAGTTGTTGTAGTCGAGTCAACTTTCCGAGTTCTGCTGGTATGCTTCCGGTAACCTTGTTGCTGGAGATTCTTAAGAGTGACAAATTATGACATCCTCCCCAATTTGGCGAGAGCTTACCAGACAATTTATTGAAGCTTAAATCGATGTACGAGAGATGTGGATACACTCCAAGATTTTCAGATATATCCCCAGATAGTTGGTTCTGCTCGAGTCGGACTCTGCCTAGGCTTGTACAGTTTTTCAAGCTTTTGGGAATTGGACCTTCAAAATGGTTGTTGTTCAATGTGAGATAATATAGAACTCCTCCTTTGCATATGTCATGGGGTAAATGGCCTGAAAAACTATTGTTCGACAATAGGAGAACTTTCAAATTTGTAATATTGTTAAATTCCCGAGGCAAAGAACCAGATAGTCGATTGTAGAATAAGCGCAAATCAATAAGGTTTGTTAAGCTTCCAAAAGATGGAGGGATCGAGCCAGACATTTGATTAGCGGATAGCGCCAACGTATTAAGCTTCCTCAAGTTTCCTAATTCATGAGGAATTGGTCCAGAGATCCGATTTTCAAAAAGGTTCAAGAATTCAAGCTTGGTTAAATTTCCGACACTAGCAGGGATGGAACCATCTAAAAGGTTGGTATTGATATCCAAATATCTCAAGCTTACCAAATTTTGTATTTCATGAGGAATTGGTCTAGAGATCTGATTTTCAAAGAGGTACAAGAGTTCAAGCTTGGTTAAATTTTCTAAGTTGTTGGGGATGGAACCTGCTAAACTATTTTGTGCGAGTGATAGCTCAGTTAACTTCACTAGATTTCCTATTTCATGAGGAATAGATCCAGAGAGATGATTGCCCCAAAGGTATATAATATTAAGCTTGGTTAAATTTCCTAACCAACTGGGGATGGAACCGGATAAATTGTTTGATGAGAGTGATAGCTCAATTAACTCCGCTAGATTTCCTATTTCATGAGGAATTGGTCCAGAGATCTGATTTTCAAAGAGGTACAAGAGTTGAAGCTTGGTTAAATTTCCTAAGTTGGTGGGGATGGAACCTGCTAAACTATTTTGTGCGAGTGATAGCCTAGTTAACTTTACTAGATTTCCTATTTCGTGAGGAATTGATCCAAAGAGATGATTCTCCCAAAGATTGAACCAGTTAAGCTTGGTCCAGTTTCCCACGCTAAGAGGGATGAAACCTGTCAGACTATTATTACCCATGTCTAAATAAACCAGGTTTACGAGATTCCCTAATTCGGGAGGGATGGAGCCAGATATCCCGTTGTTGGAGCAATACAATAATTGAAGCCGGGTTAAATTTCCCAAAGTAGGAGGGATGGAACCTATTATATAGTTGGTGGAGATTGTCAACTCCAAGAGACTCTCGAGCCTTCCTAATTCCTTAGGGATGGTACCTGAAAAGTTATTCTGGGATAGGTATAAGAAGTTAAGCCTTGTCATATTACTTAGCCAAGGAGGGATGGAACCGCTTATCTGATTGTCGCTAAGATTGAAGGAGTTGAGCTTTGTCAAAGAGCTGATTTGTAGTGGAATTGTCCCTATGAAGTTATTAGTACAGAGATCAAGAGAGGTGAGCTTCGAAAGAGCAGATATGGTGGGAGGGATGCTTCCATGGAGCTCGTTGAATGTGAGGTTGAGACTAGTAAGTGATGACAGGGCGGAGAAGTTGAGTCCATTCAGCGTTCCTGCCAGACCCATATGGGCCAGATTCACCTCCCTGATCACATGTCGGCCTTGACGTGTGATGTTGCATGTGATTCCAGTCCAGTTGCATGGATTGGTATCGAGGTTCCAAGATTCAAGTGATCCTTGGCTCTGGAGGCTGGCTTTCCACTGGAGGAGGGCCCTCCCTTGGGATGCAAGTGAAGCTGATGCCAAGGCAAGAAGAAATGAAAGGATTAGAAACAGAAGAAGGGTGGAGAGGAATTTTGGAGATGACACAGATTCCATAGCTAAGGTTCTGATAGGCCCAAGGTGTTTTAAGGTTCTTGTGGTTGTTGAGAGAGAGTTTGAGGCCTTTTATAGCCAATATCTTGTTGCATATTCCTTTGCATGTCTACCGTAAGGGACGGGTGATAGAAATTTTTGCGATGCTTTTAATATTCCAAGCTAAACGAGGGTTGGGGGATGGTGACTTTTCCCAAACCCTACGGAACCGGAATGGACTTTTCTAACATGTCATGCTCCATTCAACCAATGGGTGACTGGCATGTAATCAATATCGGTGGGGCCATCATGTCCGCCTTGTTTTCAGTTTTATCTCTCACCTCTACGCCAAATGAGCCTTGGCGTGGCGCGTGGTGCACGCGGCGTGGATTAAGGTGGAATGCATCACTAAAAGCCAAAAGAAAGGGATAGCATTTGATCATTAAATTAAAATGAATAGTGGGAGTTTTATAACCTTTAAACACGTATATTGGTGAAGAAAGAGAGCATCCTCGAAATTAAAGAATCCTCGAATTTTCTGGACCTACAGAATGTTGGTTTAGCAAATCTACATTTAACCATTGCACATATATGGCGTCGGTATTGCAAGTTGCACAAATCCCTTCATGCCGTGTCTCGTAGAAAATGTTTCTTATGGAGAAAAAGAGTGCCATGTAGCATTATAAATATAGAATATCAAAAAGTGCAAAGCCTTTGACAGATATTGCATTTCAATCTTACACATCAACCCATGCTCCAATTTGGTTAAATTAACAAAAAGACAACCCAAAATGACTATTGGGCCTCACACCGGTATGAGGCCCAATAGTCCCACATCGGAAAGACTCAATTCGGAGCCTGAGCATTTGAAGCGGGTGTTTCCTAATTCTGTAGATGCGTTTTGGGTGGAAAACAAAACCGGAGAGAAATCTGAGCGGTGTGTGCGGCGCGTGTACGGGCCCCGAAACTGGACAATATCTTACAGGGGAGCCCCATGTTCCCCTCTTATGTGGCCCCCACGTAGAAACTGGGTGCCGCACGTGCCCCGCAGAGGCGGGGCGTAACATTTGGTATCAGAGTCGAGGACGGCTCTTGTCCGATGGTAGGAAGAGTGTGAGGCTTAATAGTCCCACATAAGAAAGACTCGGTCCGAAGCCTGGGCATATGAGGCGAGTGTCTCCTAATTCTGCAGACGCATTTTGGGTGAAAAACAAAACTGGAGAGGACTCTGAGCAGCGCGTGCGGCGCGCGTGTGGGCCCTAGAACCGGACAATATTTGGCAGGGGAGCTCCGTGTTCCCCCCTCATGTGGCCCCCACGTGGGTACTGGGTGTCTCACGTGCCCCGCAAAGACGGGGGCGTGACACTAACAACTAGGAATTTGAAGGCCCCAGGTACCTGCACATATGTGAAACTTGATAACGGGGACCGACAAAGCATAGTGGTTGCCACCTCGCCAGCACCTAGCAGGTTTTAGCTTTCTAGGAGTTGTGCTCAATGGACCAATATGAATTTTGACTAGCTTGCAAACTTGACTTGAGAAATGTTGGCTAAACAGGCCAATATTCCTTTTGTCCTGATGAATTATAGCCTAGAAGACTCGCTAGTCTTGCAAAAATGTGGTCCCCATTAATCTGTGACTCGGTGCAACTCATGGGGACTAAAAGAGCAGAAAACTAACGCCAGTGTGGTGGGTTAAAGGACAGGAATCTCTAGATTATTGTCGACTTCTCCCATAAAGGAGATTGTTACAACTGCTTCCCTTGATATTCGAGCCTTTAATACATGTATAGCACTTGCAGCTCTCCACAGTGTAAAATATGCACAACAAAGGTTTGGGACCTAACAATAACTAGGATATGTAGATATTCATACGGAACAGTAGCGATGTCACCTTAATCCCTCATCTATCTAGGGTCATGGTGTAATGTAAGATGAGTGGCTAAGCTTGCATTCTTTAATTTCGAGGATTTTCTCTTTCTTCAACGTGTTTAAAGGTTATAAAACTCCCACCATTCATTTTAATTTAAGAATCACATGCCAAATCTTCCTTTTGGCTTTTAGTGATGCATCTATTTCTCAAATGGGATGGAGACGGCAGTGGAAGTGTGAAAACCCAGAAAAAAAAAGGAAAGGGTTGACGGGCTGGCCCGAAAAGACCGAGCCCATCTCCCTTTTACGATCGTGCCCTAGGCACGATCGTGGAAGAGGAGCGTTGCAGGGGGCGGCGTGAGTTGATTTGTCGGAGGAGACCAAGCACCGGAGAGGCGACGGTTCCGAGATCCGGCCGGCCGCGGAGGAAGCCCTAAAGCCCTCCTTCCTTCGGTGAAGACCCTCCACAAATTAATCGGGTGAAGAGAGGATTTTGATCCGAGCTCGCTCAAGGAATTCCTCCACCGATTTCTCGCCGGAACACCCCGTCGGACCGAGGTAAGCGTGACTCCTTCCCTTGCGTTTCATTTGCTAGGTTTTCGGATCGTGTTGGTGGGGTTTTGGCCGGTGAATCGTCGGAGAAGAGCCCGAAACAGGGTACCCCTGTTTCGGCCTCTCTCTTCCAGAGCTTGCCGCCGCCGGCCGTCAGGTTGGCCGGGATCTATGGTCTTGGGGGTTGAATCGAGACTGTGGGAGGGATTGCAGGTTTGGTTGGAGATGGGGGGTGGTAGATCCGAGGTCTTCTTCCTCGTGATCCCGTCCTCTCCTCCTCTTCCCCTCGTTGGTTGGCCACCGGCGGCGACAACGGCGGTCGTGGGCCACTGTGGCTACCGTCGGGTGGGGGGGGAGCCGAGCCACCATCAGGGTGGTCTTCCATTGATGATGGAGGAGGGGGAAGGGAGGAAAGAGGTCCTGCCGGTTCTTGGAAGAAGAAGAGGAAGGGACCACCTCTTCCTCCCTCTCTTGGCCGGCCACCATCGCCGGCGACTGTAACAGTGGCGGCCGGCGACGGTTCGGCCAGTGGTGGCCGAGGGTCGGGAGGGTAGTGGCTGAGGGTTGGGAAGGTGGTGGCTGCTGCCCTTGGACCAAGAAATAGGGAACGGGAGATGTACTCCCATCCGTGAAGAGAGAAGGGTCTTCTTTCCTTCTCTCTCGTTCATCCTCCTTTTGGTCTTTTCACCGAGACCGGCACCCGTCGCCGGCATAGCGGCGGCCATGGCTGGTGACGACATAGGCCGGTGGTACAAGGTGGGGGGTCGGGCCACCCCGACTGTCCCGAGATCTGGAGAGATTGAGATGTTTGGGGACTTGGTGATGGACCCCATAGCAGATGTGAATTATAGTTTAAAATATTTAAATATTAAATGATTTAGTTTATGATTTGTAATTGATGTTGTAGGAGAAGAGTCAGCGGTGCCAGGAGATTTTGATCAGGGGACTCAGCACCCCAGCGCGTAGGTTGTGATTCGGATCCCTGTTTGAGTCAGTCTACAATTTCTTGTAAGAATCCCTACATCTGAGCACCTCTATGCATATATTTGATTTATCGTTGGATTTATTTTATAATTATGTTGTTATTTATTTTATTAGCTGATATGGTACCTATGAGGCGTGCATTTTGTTTATTATGAAAATATTGAAATAATTAAATTGGGAAGAAATAGCATATTTTTGAGAATTTATGAAAATATGTGATGTGATTGAAATGTGATTAACATGTAAAACTAGATATGTAAAATGGGTTGGACTAACCTTGTCATGAAATAGCCTCTACGAGCTTATGCGTAGGATAACTGCCACGAGCTGATGCGTGGGATAGCCTTTACGAGCTGATGCGTGGGATAGCCTCCACGGGCTTATGCGTGGGATAGCTGCCACGAGCTTATGTGTGGGATTTGCGCAGTCTTGGACTGGGTTATGATCTTGGTTAGTCCAAAGTCAGAAGTGAAAAATCTTAAAACTTGGGAATCAGAGTAATATGAGATGGATCACATAATGTGAAAAAAGATTTATGTATATATACTTGTTATATATACTTGTTGTTTGTTGAGCTTTTTGAATGATGAAATGACATTTATTTGTTGCTTTGATTATTTTATTATTATTACTGTGTGTGGCTGTTGGGATTCTTACTGGGCTGGAAAAGCTCATACTACACTTACTTTCTTTTTCAAAGACACTGGATTTGTAGAGTCCATCTGATGGAACGAGAAATGAGATCGATATGGAGTCTGACTGCTAGATAGTTAGAAGTTAATTTATCTTTTATTTATGGACATTTGAAATTACGTAATTAATCAGTACATTTTAGTTGGATTTGATTTAATTACATTAATCATTAATTTTGGCATTTATGTGGATATTATACCTTTTAGGCCTTACATGATCTTTAGGGTTTTACTTTAGGGATTATGTGGCCGTGTCACGTGGTCGACCTGAATGATGAATTTGGGGCGTGACAGGAAGAAATTATATTCCACACCAATCACGGAAGATATTCATAAGCGGACTGTATCCGCTGAAGGATAAGTTCGAAGCCCATAGCACTAGCACTAGCGGACGGTAGAGGCCAGACTCGAGGGAGATATAACTGAAGACTTTTTATTGACGCAGGAGATAGAACTGTACATGATGGCAACATAGTGCCCAACAAATGGAAGAAATTATATTCCACACCAATCACGGAAGATATTTATGAGCTGGCAGCAACCACTGAAGGATAAATTTGAAGCCCATAGCACTAGTGGGCATGGTCTAGCGGATGCTTTATTTAGATGAATGATGTTCGGTGGGGCAGGCTACTCATATTTTTCTTACGAACCTATGGGATTCCATGAGACATGTTTGACGAGAGTTTTTTTTCAAATTTTCTGAGAATCGATTTTCTTTCGATTGAACAGTCAGATGCCGACAGTAGTTGTTGTCTATGTGAGGATCCATGAGGGCATATGTTTAGTCCCACATCGGTTATTCATCGAGAAGATCTTGGATACTTATACAGGATCAAGGAATTCAAATAATACCTTCCGGCTAGCTATTTTGGGTGAGCTCCTGAGTTGATACAAATAGTATTAGAGCAAAACTCGGCCCATAGCCTATGTGGACTGAGGTACACTACAGTCGGGTTCATGGAGGCTGACCACGGGCCTATCATGGTATTTGTGATTAGATTTGAATGGATTTGAACTTTTAGCTTGACGAAGACATCGGGGCTTGAATGGGAAGAGTATGTAAGGATCCGTGCGGGCGTGTGTTTAGTCCCACATTAATTATTCGCCGAGAAGATCTTGGATGCTTATACAGGATCAAGAAACCCAAATAATACCTTCTGGCTAGCTATTTTGGGTGAGCTCCTGAGTTGTTACAATGTAAATGTATACTTCTTTTGGAAAAGCTTGCTAAACGACACGTTACATTCATCTTTGGCAAAAAAAAAAAAAGTGTCGACAATCACTAACCTCAGCCATCTGTTAATTGGTCCCAACAGCTGGATGTCCCTTATTTTTCTGATTAACAAAAATGAGATGCCTTTGCTGTCCTATATTGCATATCAGATTTGGTTGGAGTCCAAGATTGATTTTAGTGAAGGCAGCCACTCTAGCCTACAACTTCATTCATATGACTGCCGTGATGGATTATTTGATAGCAGGAAAAAACTGTGGCTCCTATCTCGCAACTTCTGCATTCTCTCGAATGATTTATTTCTCTTAGGAGCCACCATCTTCCTTTTTCCTCGAAGTTAACTTTGATGGCTTTGTTCTAAATAAAGGTGATTATGGTGGAACTAGCTTTGTTATAAGTACAAGTGGTTTGCTACTAGTAATACGTGGCATCAGACTTTTTGAGACGATGGTATCAATGGCAAAGTTGCACGCTACATGAGAAGGATTGATATATGGGATGAAACATCTGAAGTTGCCCATATTATACTTGAAGGGGACTCATTGGCAGTAGTTATGCAGCAATCAAATCCATCAACTATTGAGACTAGCTTCCATCCATTGATACTGGAGAATGACTACTTTTTCTTATTTCTTATAAAATAAAATATGTCTATAGAAAAGCTAACAATGTTGCTAATTGGATAATGGTATATATGGTAAATCATACGGAAACTATTTTATGGACTGTTGCATCGGATATCCCTTCTAATTTCATGCATATTGTATTTTTTGATTCATATGGATGTATTTTCACTAGATTGCTAGCCTTACCAGGAAAAAAAAAGGAAAGATGACCATTGTCTCACTTATAGATTGCACGGCTAAAACCCAAAAAAAGAAATATACGCCATATTCAAATTTGTGTACCAATATAAACAGTATTTAGTTAAGCAGTATTTGGGATAATATTTTATTTTTTGTTGTTAACTATGAAATTAAATTCTATTCATAATGGTAAAAATAATGATGATTATTTTTATCATTATCTTATTTTTAAATAATTTTAATCTAGAAATAGTTAAACATTATAAAACTACAACAATTGTTGCAGTAGTCAGCAACGAATTGAACTAGTGGCTTTCATAACTCCAAATAAAAAATGCAAAAACTAGGCGCTATCCTGAAGGGACTATGTCGTTAGTCAAATCTTGATGCAAACTCTCTTTTCCATAGAATAAATTATTATCTAAACTAAGTATGTTTTTTTTAATACACCAAACTAAGTATGTTCGATGAGTCAAGCAGAGCTGGTCTTGGAGTTCTTTTCATGGAAGCTGCCAATGGATGACTTGGACGCAACAGATGTGCCGACGTCATGCGGGTGGTGAATGCATGACGTGGATCCCGCATGACGTGGATCTTTTGAATTAATTACCAAGGGAGAGTTGATTTTTTTTTTTTTTTTGTGACTTGAAGACTGCAGGTGGTTTTCATTGTAGTTGTCCAGCATCAAGCCTAGCATACTCCTTGCTTAGCGGTCAGTGCAAACAAACAAACGATGTCGGAAAATTCCATTCAAAGTCAGGGCGGGTGATTTTTTCCGCATTCTTCGGCGGGAGTTTGAGTCTGGGTCAGACTGTGCCTAGATCTGGCACTTGGAACTCCACCCAAGAGTAGCACTGTTCCTCTGGAAGGTAGTTTAAGATTGTCTTCCACGAGAGCAGTTCTTAGTGGGCATAGACTGAGGGTTCCCGCGGAGTGTGGAGTTTGCGGTGTAGACGAGACGGTAGACCATGCCTTGTTTCAGTGCACCTAGGATAGGGCGACTTGGCGTCTGACAGGGTTTCCGCAGGAGGTATAGGGATATAGGGATCAGTTCTTACTGGCATGCGTCGAGGTTCGGAGTCCCCACTATTTCGCCAGGTGGCGACTCGAGCGATTTGCACATCCTATCAGATTTGGTTGGCCAGGAACGTTCGAACCTTTGGCGAACGTAGTATGTCGCCGAGACTTGTGGCGGAAAGCGCCCGTGTGCAAGCGGGAGCTCAGTTACACTATCCATGTTGGAGGTTCCTTGACAGCTCGGGACATCTGAGGTTTTCATTCTCTTCGATAGCATTCCGTACGGTGTTCTTCACCGAGGACCCCCACCCTTGAGTTTCCTCAAGGTCAACTTCGATGGGTCTGTCTTGTATGGTGGCAAGAGGGACGGTGCAGGTTTTGTTATTCGGGACCCGTCTGCCAGGGTCATAGCTGCAGAGGGCAGTCAATTCTTTGACACTTCGGTTCCGAGCGCGGAGTTGAGGGCCACTTGGGCGGGTCTTCATCAAGCCCGGTGTGTTCTACAGGCTAGATCTATTGTTCTGGAGGGTGACTCAGCCACGGTTATCAGCTGGATCTGTGGAGGACTAAGGGGTGACGGTTGCGCTCACCCATTACCTCGGGATATTTGGGCAATGGTGAGGGATGGCGGGGCTTTTTAGGCCAAACATGTGTTCCGCGAAGCCAATAGGGCTGCGGAATGGGTGGCTGCTTATGTTGCTTGTCACTTCGGTTGTACTCTATGGGATGGGGATGGAGAGTTGCCCCTGGCACTTCAAGATATTCCGTTTTTCGATTTTATTGGGTATATTCATACTCGTCAGGTATGATCCAGCCGCCCTAGCAACAAAAAAAAGAAGCCTCTTTTCTTTGACCTTATGGTATGCATGACCACAATTATACATGAGCTAATCACCTATGAGACTGATTCCTAATTTATGCAGTCAATTAGTCATAGCTTGTTCCAAGATCGAAAGTTGATGTTGTATGATTGGTTTAATCTTAGATTTATTTCACAGGAGTTAAATCTACAAACTTTTCTGTTATTCTACAATCTGATTCTCGTCCTTCTCGTAAGTTTATTCGGGGCACTTGAAGGAGTTGCCGGGCCTCTACCTCTACAATTGCTGGGCCTTTTGCGTGAAGAAGGATATGTTTGGATCATGCAACAGCCATTTTTTTGAGATTTATACAAGCGGATGGATGAACATGTTCTGAGTGCTCTGAAAGTTGTTTGGAGCATGATCAAATGGTCAATGATGCAAAAGAAGATCAATCGGAAGATACAACCTGAACCCCATCGTTTCATCATTGGAAAAGTTGGCAGTGTTGGCTCCAAGCATATATATACAGGTTCTATTTTTAGACAATCGCAAGCCATATTAGATTGCCTAGATTTTTTTTGGATCTATATTGATACGAAATTGATAATGAGATATATTAATTGAATATTCATAGAAATAAACATGACCTGCAATTCTAAATGGCTAGACGCCTTGAGATGTATAGGAGACTTCTAATGTAAGAGATTCGCTACTTTTTTCTCTTAACATGATGAGATGAGGATTAGTGGGATACAGATGGTAATTCTTTTTACATTAATTTTTCACAAGTGTTTGCTCTGATGGGCAAGTTACAAATTTTGTTTCTTTTCGTTAGATTGTGGTATGGAGCAAACTTGTAATTCATTTATTGGTTGAGTGTTGAGGTGGACATGTGGAAATAGCATATACGAAAAATCAATCAAATAGATTCATTAGTGTGAGCATTAGCAATACGATCTTATAAATGATTTATGATATTAAGTGCTGAATAATTGTAATTCTTTTACCATGCTACCTTGTTATGTCTCATGAAAATTAGATGAGTTATTGTGAGACCCTGGACTGGGCCCAGTCTACTTGACCAGCCTGGCCACCTAACTAGGGCCTCATTAGCGTCGCACATGAGGGCACTGGGAAGAAGACTCCAGCCTCCCTCCCTGATTGCGGTGAATCAGAAGTTCATCGCGATCTAGAGATCGACCAGATAAGGCCTACGATCAGTTATTTAAGATCTCCTTTCCTTCTCCTTCGAATTGATTCAAGATTAAGCCATCAGTTTCGAGCCCTTCCTCCAACCTTCTCGCTTGTCTTGTCACCAGAAGGAGTCATCAGAACCCTCATCGAACCGAGCTAAGCACTCCCCTTTCTTCTTCCTTTCTCTCTTCTCTTGTTGTAGGACGATTGGCTTAGATTTGGACGGCGAATCACTGGAAAACAGTCCAAAATAGGGGAGCCCTGTTTTGGTCCATTCTTTCATGTCGTCGCCCTTTGCTCGCCACCGTCAACCACCAAGGTTAGCCAAGCTTCCTCCTGTTGCCGTCAGGGATGGCCACTACGACCGCCCCTGGATCCCATCGAGAAGGAAGGGAGAGATGGACTCAACTCTTTTGGAGAAGAAAAGAGTCTCTCTTTTCTTTCTCTCTCTTCTCTCTCTCCTTTTCTTTTCTCTCTCCTGCTGAACTTTCTCTTTCTACTAGACTTTCTCTCTCTATAGAACTTTTTTTCTCTACTGAATTTTCTCTTTCTACCCTCTCCAAGGTAGTTGGGTCCAGTAGGGACTCTTCGCAAAGAATTTGAATTGACCCTGGTGAAGGGTCCTGATTCAGGGTCATTGTAAAGGCCCGGATGTGGTTTGGGCCGGCCTCTAAGCAAAGCGGCCCAACGCATGAGAAAGGGGGGAGGGAGACTCCCGATTGGCTCCCTCTCCTATTTTCAAATTCTTTTCCCCTCCTCCCGAATCCACCGGAGGGGAGGTTATAGGGTGATAAAACCCTACCAAATCAGGCAAGATCTCCTCTCTCTCTCTCTCTCTCTCTCTCCCTAGGGCATCAACCGAGAGCCCTTCCACACAAAAAAAAAAAGAGAAAGGAGAGAGATTGGAGTTCTACCTTGTCGCGGATAGGATCGGAGCATTCGGCATCGATCCGGTCAGGAGGATCTCGCCGAAAGCAAGGTGAGCACCTTCTCCTCCTCCTCCTCCATCTTTGGCCATTACTTCTTTGGGGATGTGGCCGGGAAGCCGCCGGGTTGATGGAGAAGCCGAGCCCTGTTCGGCCTTCTCCTCTTCCGTTCCGGCCGGCCGTCGCCGGGCGTGGCACCGCTGGCACCGCCACAGGCCGACGACCAGGGGGCGTCGCTGGCCGTGGGCCACCTACTGCCGAACCCCCCTTCTTCCCTTTCCGTCGGGAAGAAGGAAGAAGAGAGACAGAGAGAGGGTCTTCCCACTCCCTTTCTCTTACTATATTTTCCTTCTCTCTCTAGTTGGGTTCTCTCTCTACCCTTTAGATTTGGGGAGAGCATTGCTTTGTGGACTCTAGATAGTCCTAGGATGTTAGATTTTAGAGGATCCTTTAGAGGATCAAACAGGGGTCCTAGATTATCATATATCTTTGATAAATTTTAATATTGACTTGGTTCTGTAGGGGAACAATCTATTGGACGAGAGGACACTGAACAGAGTCCTGCGCATTCCGGTTCATAGATCGTCGTGAGGACGGGTGAATAGCTTGTCTGAGTTTTTCAACAAAGAGTAAGAATCCTTGTACGCCAATCCTACATGATATAAATATTTTTGCACTATATATGTTTGATATGCTATGATCCAGACAAAGCAAAATAGTTTTATATTTAATTATATTTTGATCGTGTTGGCTTGTGATTGGTAGTATGATGGATGTATGTATGTGTATAACTTATACCTGCATAATTAAATTTATGGATGTGGTAGTATGGACTAACCATGTTATAGTGATTGCCTTGTCACGGGCTGAAAACGTGACCATGGTTAGTCTAGGTCGGAAATAAAGTGGAAAAAGGGATTGATGTGTGTTTGCGAATTGATTAAATGAACAGGGACTTTGGGCTTATCTCGTTATTATTGATTGCCCCATCACAGGCTGGAAATGTGATACTATCGATTGCCCCATCACAGGCTGGAAATGTGATACTATCGATTGCCCCATCACAGGCTGAAAATGTGATACTATCGATTGCCCCGTCACAGGCTGGAAATGTGATACTATCGATTGCCCCGTCACGGGCCGGAAACGTGACCGGGATGTAGCCCAAAATCGAAAAGATAATTGATCCGGATCAAGTTAATAGAGAATGGAAAGAAAAAGCATTGAAAACATTAATTGAAGATTTTGAGATATTGTATGACGTATTACACTTGAGTGGCTGGATTTTTGTTGACATTTGACTTGCATATTTATACTGATTATTCGAGCTTTTGATATCCGGTATATGATTTTATGATATGTACATTGATTTGTCGTGGTTTTCAAATTCATATTATTATTGTGTTGGTATGGATGTGTAAGAATTCTTACTGGGCTGTAAAGCTCACCCTCTCTTCTTTTTTTTATCAGAGTTGCAGGATGCATAGATTTGGATGGGATGGGCGCAGAGTGCGAGTAGTTAGTTTGTTTATCCTTCTTTGATGTCGAAGAACATTTGAAGATCATGTAATTGAACTAATTTGTTTATTTGGACATGTCGGATTTGTCTATTTGAATTACTAAATTAGTTGTGGATTTATTGAAATTTTTGTTAATCATAGGCCTTGCATGATCTTTAGGGCACTGCTCTAGGGCTCATGCGGCCGGTCACGTCCCGGACCCGGGTGCTGGGTTCGGGGCATGATAGTCATCGAGCACGGGGAGCCGGCCGAGGGTGTGATCGAAGTTCCCCTTGAAGAGGGTCGCCCGGACCGTACGGTCCGGGTCGGTGCCAACCTCGACTCGGAAGCTCGGCTCAGGTTAGTGGAATTCCTCCGAGCCAATGCTGATGTATTTGCCTGGTCGGCGGCCGATGTACCCGGGATCGACCCGGAGGTCATTTCTCACGCCCTCAACGTCGACCCGACCCACCGACCAGTAAAGCAGAAGAAGAGACACTGTGCCCCGGATCGGATCCGGGTGGTCGACCAGGAGGTAGACAAACTCTTGGATGCAGGCTTCATAAGGGAGGTGAGCTATCCCGAGTGGCTGGCAAACGTCGTACTTGTCTGGAAGGCGAGCGGGAAGTGGAGGATGTGCGTCGACTACACCGACCTGAACAAGGCGTGCCCCAAGGATAGCTTTCCGCTTCCACGGATAGACCAACTGGTCGACGCGACTTCCGGATATCAGCTGCTGTCTTTCATGGACGCCTTCTCCGGCTACAACCAAATAATGATGGCTCCACAGGACGAGGAGAAAACTGCCTTTATAACAGACCGGGGGCTGTACTGTTACAAGGTAATGCCCTTTGGTCTGAAGAATGCTGGCGCCACTTACCAGCGCCTCGTCAATAAAATCTTCAAGGAGCAGATTGGCCGGAACATGGAGGTGTACGTGGACGATATGCTGGTGAAGAGTCGCCATGCAGACCAGCACATTGCGGATCTGGAGGAGACTTTCGCCACCTTGCGGAAGTTTCGCGTGAAGCTGAACCCAGCGAAGTGCGCCTTTGGTGCTTCGGCCGGGAGGTTCCTCGGTTTCATTGTCAACCAGCGGGGGATCGAGGCCAACCCGGACAAAATCAAGGCCATCCAAGATATGTCCCCTCCGACCAAAGTGAAGGAGGTTCAGGAGCTCGCTGGAAGGGTCGCCGCGCTCGGACGATTTATGGCAAAATCGGCCGAACGCTGCCAACCGTTCTTCAAGGTGTTGAAGCGTCCGAAAGACTTCCTTTGGACGGCCGAATGTCAAGTGGCATTCGACCAACTCAAGGAGTACTTGGCGTCTCCTCCCCTGCTGTCCAAGCCGCAAGAGGGGGAGATGCTCTACCTCTATCTGGCGGTCTCCCCAACCGCAGTCAGCGCAGTACTGGTTCGGGAAGAGGCAAAGCTCCAGAAGCCTGTGTACTACATCAGCCGGGTCCTACGGGATGCCGAGACGCGGTATACGAAGGCGGAAAAGATCGCCTTCGCGCTGCTCACCGCGGCCAGGAGGCTTCGCCCCTATTTCCAGGCTCATCCTGTCACCCTCTTGACCGATCAACCACTGCGGCAGATCCTCAGCAATCCTGAGAATGCGGGACGGCTGGTGAAGTGGGCAGTAGAACTTGGTGAGTTCGACATCCGCTACCAGCCCCGACCCGCCATCAAGGCCCAGGTGCTCGCGGACTTCCTCGCTGAGTGCACTGTGCAGGAGGCGGAACCTAGGCCGCCGGAAACACCCAGCCTCGACCTCCCAATTTGGACGCTTCACATTGATGGGTCGTCGAACCCCGAAGGTGGATGGGCCGGGCTGGTCCTTACCAGTCCCGATGGAGTGATAGCCGAGTATGCCTTGAGGTTCGGATTTCCAGTGACCAACAACGAGGCGGAATACGAGGCCCTAGTCACAGGACTCAAACTCACCAAGGAGCTCGGCATCCGGCGCCTGAAGGTCTTCACCGACTCCCAGCTGGTGGTCGGGCAGGTCCGAGGGGAGTTCGAGGCTCGGAGCCCGACCATGCAGAGCTATGTCTGGAAGGTGCAAGCACTCATTCCCGACCTCGGCAGTGTTGACATTCAGCAGGTCCCAAGAAGCGAAAATGCCAGGGCCGACAGGCTGTCCCGCTTGGTGGGCGCAGACGCGCACAACTTGTCGAGGGCGATCTACCTGGAGACCCTGGATGCCCCGAGCATCGGCGAGGCCGGAGCGGTGATGGCGATTGATCCGGAGCCATCTTGGATGGACCCGCTCGTCGCCTACCTCGCCGAAGGGATCCTCCCAGAGGACGAAAATCAAGCTCGGCGACTCGTCATGAAGTCCGCCCACTACGTACTCTATGAAGGGAGGCTGTATCGGACCTCGTTCACCGCCCCCCTCTTAAGGTGCCTCCGCCCCTCGGAAGCGGCCTACGCCCTCAGCGAAGTCCACGAAGGCATCTGCGGATCGCACCTGGGGGCTAGGTCCTTGGCGCATAAGATCATGAGGCAAGGCTATTATTGGCCTACCTTGTTGGAGGACTCAAAGGATCATGTGCGGAAATGCGACGCCTGCCAGCGCCACGCCAACGTCCAGAGAGTCCCTTCTGTCCCCTTGGCACCAATCACAGCACCCTGGCCCTTCGCCCAGTGGGGAATGGATATCCTTGGACCATTCTCCGTTGCTTCAGCTCAGCGGAAATTTTTGATTGTTGCAATCGACTACTTCACCAAGTGGGTGGAGGCAGAGCCGCTGGCCACTATCACGGAGGTGCAAGTCCGGAAGTTCGTGAAGAAGAACATCATTGTCCGATTTGGGGTACCTCGGGTCCTCATCTCGGATAATGGGCGACAGTTCGACAACAAGCATTTCCGTGACTTCTGCGAGGAGTTCGGGATCGAGCATCGGTTCACATCTGTGTCGCATCCCCAAACCAACGGCGAGGCCGAGGTCACAAATCGGACAATCCTCCAAGGAATCAAAGCGCGAATCGGTCAGACGGGGCAAGCTTGGGTCGAAGAACTCGAGAATGTCCTTTGGGCGTATCGGACCACGCATCGGACCCCTACCGGGGAGACGCCTTTCAGCCTAACCTATGGCACGGAAGCCGTTGTCCCCGTGGAGCTCGGACTCCCCTCACCTCGGGTGGCCGCGCACCGACCCGAGGCCAATTCGGAACAACTCCGAGGGAACCTGGATCTCTTGGAAGAAGCGAGGAAAATGGCGCAGGTTCGGATGGCGATGTATCAGCGGAGGGTGGCCCGATATTACAACTCCAAGGTCCGACCGAAGCTTTTCAGAATCGGAGATCTGGTGCTAAGGCGAGCTAAAGCATCTCGACCTGCGGAAGGTGGGAAGCTAGCGCCAAATTGGGAAGGCCCATATAAGGTTCGCTGGGTAAACCGACCTGGTTCCTACCAGTTGGAGGCCCTAGATGGTCGAGAAATTCTAAGGAGCTGGAATTCCGCTAACCTGCGGATGTATTACCAGTAGAATGACGATGCCAGAAAGACAGTTCAAAAATGTATAACACTTTGCATTTCAATAATTTCTGGTTACAACGGCGTGCTCGTGTGATTACAAGGAATTCCCAGAGGGGAATTAGGGTGTAAAGAAAGTAAAGAAGAGGTGGAGACTCCGAGGAGCTGAAGATCTGGGATCCCGAAACCTCCGTCTGAAGCGGTTGCAATCCCGTCGGAAGTGGGTGCTTCCAACCGGAGGCGCCATCGGCGTCTCACGAAAGAGACGAAGAGCCGGCGCGGATGAAGAAGAAGTGGACGAAGGAGAAGTCCACACTGCCTCCAACCGGAGGCGCCATCCACGCCCCACGAAGAGGATGAGGAGCCGCCGCAGACGAAGCTCCCGCTGCCCCCAGGGGAACGCCGCCTCCAAAGGATATTCCGATCCTCCCCAGTGTCAGAGGAGAGAAGGAATACGAGGGAGAAGAGCATATGGAGGCGCGGTCCCGGATCGAGCGTCTAGTGCAGAGCTCAATCGGGAGGCTGAACTTCAAGAAGGGGAGATGTGATCCCGGATGAAACGCCTAGAGCGGAGTTCCGCCGGAGAGACCCTCCTTGCTGATCCCAGATGAAACGGCTAGTTGGCTGAAGTCGCGAGGGGCGCGCCTCCCGTTCCTTCGGCAGGAGTCTCTCAGCCATGCGCCAGAGAGAAGGTCCACGATCCATGGCAACTTGAACAGCTCCGGCTTGGCAAACTCCATCGCACCTGCACCTGTATTTATAGCCAAACTGCAGCCCCCCGGTCGTTCCGATGCGGGTGGCTCCCATAAATGCGGACGCATTGAATCCGGAGCCGTTCTGGCTCTCGAGGCGTATCTTCCCGTGATTTTCTAAGCGTCATTCTCCTTAATCGCATTCTTTGTGCAGGACACTCCGGGTGGCACGTACCCCTAGATCCACATATCTCCGCTCGCGCCCAGGCCGCATCCGCCTCGAAGAACGCGCGCATCGCGGCCGCTTAACTGACACTCCTCGCAAGCAGCAACTGGCGATCCGATTTCCCAGGTAACGCATCAATTAGCGTTTAATGCCCTTCTGGTGTTCCCCAGGCAACGCTTGGAGAAGAGGAGAAACACGATCGCAGCTGGCCACGGAGAAACCCCGTCGGGCTGCAAGCGACAGGCGCATGGCCAACGAGCGGAATTTCCCGAGGCACGGCCCTCGGATGCCAGGCTAACCCGATGATCATCCCGGGAGCAGACTAGCCTGAAGCCCCGACCGGTCGCCTCGGCTTGCGCCAGCCTTGGCCGACCAACGAGCGGAATCTCCCGAGGCTCGGCCCTCGGATGCCAGGCTAACCCGATGACCATCCCGGGACCAGACTAGCCTGAAGCCCCGACCGGTCGCCTTGGCTTGCGCCAGCCTTGGCCGACCAACGAGCGGAATCTCCCGAGGCACGGCCCTCGGATGCCAGGCTAACCCGATGACCATCCCGGGACCAGACTAGCCTGAAGCCCCGACCGGTCACCTTGGCTTGCGCCAGCCTTGGCCGACCAACGAGCGGAATCTTCCGAGGCACGGCCCTCGGATGCCAGGCTAACCCGATGACCATCTCGGGACCAGACTAGCCTGAAGCCCCGACCGGTCGCCTTGGCTTGCGCCAGCCTTGGCCGACCAACGAGCGGAATCTCCCGAGGCTCGGCCCTCGGATGCCAGGCTAACCCGATGATCATCCCGGGACCAGACTAGCCTGAAGCCCCGACCGGTCGCCTTGGCTTGCGCCAGCCTTGGCCGACCAACGAGCGGAATCTCCCGAGGCACGGCCCTCGGATGCCAGGCTAACCCGATGACCATCCCGGGACCAGACTAGCCTGAAGCCCCGACCGGTCGCCTTGGCTTGCGCCAGCCTTGGCCGACCAACGAGCGGAATCTCACGAGGCTCGGCCCTCGGATGCCAGGCTAACCCGATGATCATCCCGGGAGCAGACTAGCCTGAAGCCCCGACCAGTCGCCTTGGCTTGCGCCAGCCTTGGCCGACCAACGAGCGGAATCTCCCGAGGCACGGCCCTCGGATGCCAGGCTAACCCGATGACCATCCCGGGACCAGACTAGCCTGAAGCCCCGACCGGTCGCCTTGGCTTGCGCCAGCCTTGGCCGACCAACGAGCGGAATCTCCCGAGGCTCGGCCCTCGGATGCCAGGCTAACCCGATGATCATTCCGGGAGCAGACTAGCCTGAAGCCCCGACCGGTCGCCTTGGCTTGCGCCAGCCTTGGCCGACCAACGAGCGGAATCTCCCGAGGCTCGGCCCTCGGATGCCAGGCTAACCCGATGACCATCCCGGGACCAGACTAGCCTGAAGCCCCGACCGGTCGCCTCGGCTTGCGCCAGCCTTGGCCGACCGACGAGCGGAATTTCCTGAGGCCTAACCCTCGGATGACTGGCTTAGTGCCGGAAGAATTTCCTGAGGCCTAACCCTCGGATGCCTGGCTTAGTGCCGGAAGAATTTCCTGAGGCCTAACCCTCGGATGCCTGGCTTAGTGCCGGAAGAATTTTCTGAGGCCTAACCCTCGGATGCCTGGCTTAGTGCCGGAAGAATTTCCTGAGGCCTAACCCTCGGATGCCTGGCTTAGCGCCGGAAGAATTTCCTGAGGCCTAACCCTCGGATGCCTGGCTTAGCGCCGGAAGAATTTTCTGAGGCCTAACCCTCGGATGCCTGGCTTAGCGCCGGAAGAATTTCCTGAGGCCTAACCCTCGGATGCCTGGCTTAGCGCCGGAAGAATTTCCTGAGGCCTAACCCTCGGATGCCTGGCTTAGTGCCGGAAGAATTTCCTGAGGCCTAACCCTCGGATGCCTGGCTTAGCGCCGGAAGAATTTTCTGAGGCCTAACCCTCGGATGCCTGGCTTAGCGCCGGAAGAATTTCCTGAGGCCTAACCCTCGGATGCCTGGCTTAGTGCCGGAAGAATTTCCTGAGGCCTAACCCTCGGATGCCTGGCTTAGCGCCGGAAGAATTTCCTGAGGCCTAACCCTCGGATGCCTGGCTTAGTGCCGGAAGAATTTCCTGAGGCCTAACCCTCGGATGCCTGGCTTAGCGCCGGAAGAATTTCCTGAGGCCTAACCCTCGGATGCCTGGCTTAGTGCCGGAAGAATTTCCTGAGGCCTAACCCTCGGATGCCTGGCTTAGTGCCGGAAGAATTTCCTGAGGCCTAACCCTCGGATGCCTGGCTTAGCGCCGGAAGAATTTCCTGAGGCCTAACCCTCGGACGCCTGGCTTAGTGCCGGAAGAATTTCCTGAGGCCTAACCCTCGGATGCCTGGCTTAGGGCCGGAAGAACTTCGAGAGTCAGGAGTCGGCAAGACGCTGCCAAGAGTTAAAAAGAAAAAAAAGAGGAGGACGAAAGCGAGATGAAGAAACATTCGACTTGTATTAATTTTCATTGTTTCAGGGCCAAGGCCCATACAATTTGGCAAAACGCCGACATACAAAAAAAGAGGACAACAAAAGGTACAAGAGGTCAGCTTGGAGGAACCCCCGGGTCGGGAGCGTCGGGCTCGTCCGCAGGGGGTAGGGAGGCGGTAGGAGAATCAGCAGGCGATGGCGCCGGAGAGGAGTCGAGAAGGGAAATCCCACTCAGGTCAACTTCGGGGTACTTAGCCGACACCCTTGCCAGGCCCTCCTCGAAGCCTAAGATGAAGGATTCGGACCCCGCGTCCGACGCGTCACGGATGAACTCGTCAGACTGACGATAGGCCCGTACCGCCTCCGACATATCACGGGTGAACTCGGCGGACTGACGATAAGCCTGTACCGCCTGGCGCCCGATCTCCGCACTCTTCTCGGCCAGCGCCGCCTCTGCTCGCTCCGTAATCTGAGCCTTAGCCTCCAAGACCTTCGCCACAATTCGGTCTTCAGCCTCGGAGGAGACCCTCAGCAGATTAGCCTGAGCCTCCTTATGCTTCGCCTCGGCAGCAGTGCGAGCGGCTTCAGCTTCCTCCAGGCGCGAACGGAGCTCTTGGTCGTTCGCGCGGGACCTCTCCAAGGCTGACTCCAATTCGCCCAGTTTGGCTTCAAGAGACCGGGTTCGGTTGCGGGCGCTGTCGGCAGACCGCTGAGCCTTCTCCCACCTCTCTCGATAGTCCGCGACCTTCCGGGACTGCTTTTCAGCTCGTTCCTCCGCCTTCTTAACCCTGCTTTCGAGGCCCGAGGCGACTTTGAGTTGCTCCTGAGCTTCCAACAGTTGCTTCTCGAGGGCGGCGAAGCCGAGTGCCCGCTCTTCGGCCTCCCGGAGCCTCGCCTCGAGGTCCCCGGTCGTCCTGCCCGCCATAGCCTGGCCTCCCTCTTCCACTGCTTTCAGTCGGTCCTCGGCCTTCGCCAGAAGCCCCGCCTGTTCCTTGTAGCACTCCTCTAGACGGATCATGTACTGGGCGAGCTAAGAGATAGGAAAAGTGAGGGCGTCAGGCGGAGAACAACAGAGCTAATAAATGGTGAAAAGCGGCCAGAAGAACACTCACCGACATGAGACAGACGCAGCTGGCAGCCCCGACGTCAGAGACCCCCAACTCCCGGACCCGCCGACGGTCCTTCTCCAGCAGCACTGTTTCGATGAGGTTTCGGGCGCCATCGGTAGTGAAGGCCGACCCCGATTTCTCCCCGGAGCCGGATGGTGGTTCTGCAGCCTTACCCTTATCCATCGCCTGGGGAAGAGTCCTGCTGATTGTGCTCGAGGCGGGGGTCACTCCAGGAATTGATAGGGCCCCGCTCGGCCGGGGCCTCGGCGCGTCCCTCCTCGAATCATCAGGAGCCGGCTGAGTCGAAGGCCGGGCCGGGGACCGATCACGTCCGACCCGTCCGTCTTGAGCGGGCTCGGATGATACCTCCGGAATAGCGGCAGTCTCACCACCGGAGGGCTGATACAGCGTCAGCTGCCGGTCCGTGCCCACGGCGTCTCCCTGATCGGTGGGCCCGGACTCGTCGGTCGGCGTCGGAGGCACCTCCTTGCGGGACTTCTTCGCCGGCGGGGCCCCGCTCGGAGGAGCTCGTTTCCTCCTCCGGACCGCTTCCAGTAGGGACGACCTACCAACAGCCAGTCCCTTGTCCGACCGCATGACGTCGTCAATCTCTGCAACAAGAACGAGATGGTCGAAGGCTGAGAAACCGAAGGAAAGAACGAGACGAAAGAGGAGAAAAGAGTCAAAAAAGAAGTGGTAGCGGGCTCACGGTCGGTGGGGACCGAGCTCAGACCGACATTCACCAAGGTATCCTCGGAAATAAGGCGGGCCACCGGGGGGAGCTGGCCCTCGGCAACCAACCCCTTCAAGGCGGCCAAGCCATCGGATTCCTCCCTCGACAGTCTCGATAGGCCGATCGGGGACTTCATCGGCGTCTCCCAGGTCGCCCTGATTTCCCAAGAGGGATCTACATCGATGAAGAAGAAACGCTCCTTCCAGCCGTGAATGGAGGAAGGAGCCTCTTTGACGAGGCCGCACCCTCGCCGCGCCGCAAAGCACCACCACCCTTTGTCCTGGGGGTGGCCACTCAGGCTGTAGAACTCCCAAAAAACATTCAGAGTGGCGGGAATCTCGTGCATGCGGCAGAGAACCTGGAAGACCGTCAGGGCACGCCATGAGTTCGGCACCAGTTGCGTCGGCGCAACTCTTAAACCCCGGAGTACCTGCACGACTAAGTCCGAAGGGGAAAAGCGAAACCCGGCCTGGAGAATGCCCTCATTGATGGCGATCTTCCCTGGAGGAGGATGGGACATCCTCTCCTCAGGCCCCGGGAGCGTAACGTTGCAGGCCTCGGGAAGGTGGTACCGAGCCACGAGTTTGTCTAAGTCTTCGGCGACCAGCTCCGACTTAATGTGGTCTGCTCTCACTTCGCCCATTCCTAATGGCCAATAAACCTACGGTCAGGACGGAGACAAGAAGGGGGGAAAGACCGGGACGACTGGGGTACACTAGTACAAAAGGAGAAAGTATGGAGAGCCCTAAGTAGAAGAATGGGGTAACTCACCGGAAGAGAAGGAAGAACGGCTCCGAGAGCGTCAAAGGAGAAGCAAGCGAACAGTCCGACGGCAACAACGGCAGCGCAAAGGGGAAACTCGAAAATGTCTGTAAAGAGGAAGACGGACGGGGGAGGGCCCCCGGTTAAATAGGCGGAAAGGCGGGTGATGCCTCGATGACGCCAGAGGACGCCTGGCCGCCGAAGGGTCGCTCGCGCCCCAAAGGCGAATCGACACCATTAAGGAAAGATGTCCGCCGAAATCCTCAGATTGCCAGGTCAGCAACAACCGCCATACGCCATAAAGTAGGCGGGGAGCTCGAAGCGTGCGCGCCTCTCCGAGGGATGGCGGCAATCTCGAAGCATCACTCCCTTCACCCGTTCCCCTTCTGGTTCCAGGCTCGGAAGTGGGGGGCTACTGTTACGGGGGAACTAAGCCGCCATGCTCCACGTGACCGGCACGCGCGCCCATGAAGACTACGGCTGTCCTTTGATCCAGCAATCCGACCCCGAGTCGGACATCTTCGGCTCCACAGCCCGACCTCGAGTCGGCTGCCCTTCGATCCAGCAGTCCGGCCCCGAGTCGGACATCTTCGGCTTCGCAGCCCGACCCCGAGTCGGCTGCCCCTTAATCTAGCAATCCGACCCCAAGTCGGATATCCTCAGCACCGCAGCCCGACCCCGAGTCGGCTGCCCCCTGATCCAGCACTCCGACCCCGAGTCGGAGATCTCTTGATAACGACAGGCTGCTTCCCAGAGGCACGCCGAGGCCTCCTGCTCCACTACTCCCTGCAACGGCTGTATCCGATGCTGTTCCACGATCTCCTGTATCAGCCGTACAAAGCGGAACTCCACTACGCCCTGTCATGGCCGTACCCAGCGCTGCTCCACGACGCCCTGTAACGGCCATGTCAGTGGCCACTCCATCGCGCCCCACGATGACAAACCCCCCTGAGAGACCCCCCAGCCAGGTATATATGCGGCTGGGGAGAGAAGGGGGGGTAAGCAATATCTTCCAGAGCACTCTCTTGCTTGCTATTATCATCTCTCCTCCTCCTCCAATCTCCTCTGACTTGATCGTCGGAGGGCCCCCGCTACCCCAGTGGTGGTGCGAGGCTTGCTCGCAGGTTTCCCGGTGGAAGGTGGAGCGTAACCAACACCAACCAAGACAACTCAGACGGAACCCCGTTCACACCGTTGTGTCAATCGTTCTCGGTTTGGACCACCAGCAACAGGTTGGACTAACCTTGTCATGAAATAGCCTCTACGAGCTTATGCGTAGGATAGCTGCCACGAGCTGATGCGTGGGATAGCCTTTACGAGCTGATGCGTGGGATAGCCTCCACGGGCTTATGCGTGGGATAGCTGCCACGAGCTTATGTGTGGGATTTGCGCAGTCTTGGACTGGGTTATGATCTTGGTTAGTCCAAAGTCAGAAGTGAAAAATCTTAAAACTTGGGAATCAGAGTAATATGAGATGGATCACATAATGTGAAAAAAGATTTATGTATATATACTTGTTATATATACTTGTTGTTTGTTGAGCTTTTTGAATGATGAAATGACATTTATTTGTTGCTTTGATTATTTTATTATTATTACTGTGTGTGGCTGTTGGGATTCTTACTGGGCTGGAAAAGCTCATACTACACTTACTTTCTGTTTCAAAGACACTGGATTTGTAGAGTCCATCTGATGGAACGAGAAATGAGATCGATATGGAGTCTGACTGCTAGATAGTTAGAAGTTAATTTATCTTTTATTTATGGATATTTGAAATTACGTAATTAATCAGTACATTTTAGTTGGATTTGATTTAATTACATTAATCATTAATTTTGGCATTTATGTGGATATTATACCTTTTAGGCCTTACATGATCTTTAGGGTTTTACTTTAGGGATTATGTGGCCGTGTCACGTGGTCGACCTGAATGATGAATTTGGGGCGTGACAGGAAGAAATTATATTCCACACCAATCACGGAAGATATTCATAAGCGGACTGTATCCGCTGAAGGATAAGTTCGAAGCCCATAGCACTAGCACTAGCGGACGGTAGAGGCCAGACTCGAGGGAGATATAACTGAAGACTTTTTATTGATGCAGGAGATAGAACTGTACATGATGGCAACATAGTGCCCAACAAATGGAAGAAATTATATTCCACACCAATCACGGAAGATATTTATGAGCTGGCAGCAACCACTGAAGGATAAATTTGAAGCCCATAGCACTAGTGGGCATGGTCTAGCGGATGCTTTATTTAGATGAATGATGTTCGGTGGGGCAGGCTACTCATATTTTTCTTACGAACCTATGGGATTCCATGAGACATGTTTGACGAGAGTTTTTTTTCAAATTTTCTAAGAATCGATTTTCTTTCGATTGAACAGTCAGATGCCGACAGTAGTTGTTGTCTATGTGAGGATCCATGAGGGCATATGTTTAGTCCCACATCGGTTATTCATCGAGAAGATCTTGGATACTTATACAGGATCAAGGAATTCAAATAATACCTTCCGGCTAGCTATTTTGGGTGAGCTCCTGAGTTGATACAAATAGTATTAGAGCAAAACTCGGCCCATAGCCTATGTGGACTGAGGTACACTACAGTCGGGTTCATGGAGGCTGACCACGGGCCTATCATGGTATTTGTGATTAGATTTGAATGGATTTGAACTTTTAGCTTGACGAAGACATCGGGGCTTGAATGGGAAGAGTATGTAAGGATCCGTGCGGGCGTGTGTTTAGTCCCACATTAATTATTCGCCGAGAAGATCTTGGATGCTTATACAGGATCAAGAAACCCAAATAATACCTTCTGGCTAGCTATTTTGGGTGAGCTCCTGAGTTGTTACAATGTAAATGTATACTTCTTTTGGAAAAGCTTGCTAAACGACACGTTACATTCATCTTTGGCAAAAAAAAAAAAAGTGTCGACAATCACTAACCTCAGCCATCTGTTAATTGGTCCCAACAGCTGGATGTCCCTTATTTTTCTGATTAACAAAAATGAGATGCCTTTGCTGTCCTATATTGCATATCAGATTTGGTTGGAGTCCAAGATTGATTTTAGTGAAGGCAGCCACTCTAGCCTACAACTTCATTCATATGACTGCCGTGATGGATTATTTGATAGCAGGAAAAAACTGTGGCTCCTATCTCGCAACTTCTGCATTCTCTCGAATGATTTATTTCTCTTAGGAGCCACCATCTTCCTTTTTCCTCGAAGTTAACTTTGATGGCTTTGTTCTAAATAAAGGTGATTATGGTGGAACTAGCTTTGTTATCATAAGTACAAGCGGTTTGCTACTAGTAATACGTGGCATCAGACTTTTTGAGACGATGGTATCAATGGCAAAGTTGCACGCTACATGAGAAGGATTGATATATGGGATGAAACATCTGAAGTTGCCCATATTATACTTGAAGGGGACTCATTGGCAGTAGTTATGCAGCAACCAAATCCATCAACTATTGAGACTAGCTTCCATCCATTGATACTGGAGAATGACTACTTTTTTTTATTTCTTATAAAATAAAATATGTCTATAGAAAAGCTAACAATGTTGCTAATTGGATAATGGTATATATGGTAAATCATACGGAAACTATTTTATGGACTGTTGCATCGGATATCCCTTCTAATTTCATGCATATTGTATTTTTTGATTCATATGGATGTATTTTCACTAGATTGCTAGCCTTATCAGGAAAAAAAAAGGAAAGATGACCATTGTCTCACTTATAGATTGCACGGCTAAAACCCAAAAAAAGAAATATACGCCATATTCAAATTTGTGTACCAATATAAACAGTATTTAGTTAAGCAGTATTTGGGATAATATTTTATTTTTTGTTGTTAACTATGAAATTAAATTCTATTCATAATGGTAAAAATAATGATGATTATTTTTATCATTATCTTATTTTTAAATAATTTTAATCTAGAAATAGTTAAACATTATAAAACTACAACAATTGTTGCAGTAGTCAGCAACGAATTGAACTAGTGGCTTTCATAACTCCAAATAAAAAATGCAAAAACTAGGCGCTATCCTGAAGGGACTATGTCGTTAGTCAAATCTTGATGCAAACTCTCTTTTCCATAGAATAAATTATTATCTAAACTAAGTATGTTTTTTTTAATACACCAAACTAAGTATGTTCGATGAGTCAAGCAGAGCTGGTCTTGGAGTTCTTTTCATGGAAGCTGCCAATGGATGACTTGGACGCAACAGATGTGCCGACGTCATGCGGGTGGTGAATGCATGACGTGGATCCCGCATGACGTGGATCTTTTGAATTAATTACCAAGGGAGAGTTGATTTTTTTTTTTTTTTTTGTGACTTGAAGACTGCAGGTGGTTTTCATTGTAGTTGTCCAGCATCAAGCCTAGCATACTCCTTGCTTAGCGGTCAGTGCAAACAAACAAACGATGTCGGAAAATTCCATTCAAAGTCAGGGCGGGTGATTTTTTCCGCATTCTTCGGCGGGAGTTTGAGTCTGGGTCAGACTGTGCCTAGATCTGGCACTTGGAACTCCACCCAAGAGTAGCACTGTTCCTCTGGAAGGTAGTTTAAGATTGTCTTCCACGAGAGCAGTTCTTAGTGGGCATAGACTGAGGGTTCCCGCGGAGTGTGGAGTTTGCGGTGTAGACGAGACGGTAGACCATGCCTTGTTTCAGTGCACCTAGGATAGGGCGACTTGGCGTCTGACAGGGTTTCCGCAGGAGGTATAGGGATATAGGGATCAGTTCTTACTGGCATGCGTCGAGGTTCGGAGTCCCCACTATTTCGCCAGGTGGCGACTCGAGCGATTTGCACATCCTATCAGATTTGGCTGGCCAGGAACGTTCGAACCTTTGGCGAACGTAGTATGTCGCCGAGACTTGTGGCGGAAAGCGCCCGTGTGCAAGCGGGAGCTCAGTTACACTATCCATGTTGGAGGTTCCTTGACAGCTCGGGACATCTGAGGTTTTCATTCTCTTCGATAGCATTCCGTACGGTGTTCTTCACCGAGGAGCCCCCACCCTTGAGTTTCCTCAAGGTCAACTTCGATGGGTCTGTCTTGTATGGTGGCAAGAGGGACGGTGCAGGTTTTGTTATTCGGGACCCGTCTGCCAGGGTCATAGCTGCAGAGGGCAGTCAATTCTTTGACACTTCGGTTCCGAGCGCGGAGTTGAGGGCCACTTGGGCGGGTCTTCATCAAGCCCGGTGTGTTCTACAGGCTAGATCTATTGTTCTGGAGGGTGACTCAGCCACGGTTATCAGCTGGATCTGTGGAGGACTAAGGGGTGACGGTTGCGCTCACCCATTACCTCGGGATATTTGGGCAATGGTGAGGGATGGCGGGGCTTTTTAGGCCAAACATGTGTTCCGCGAAGCCAATAGGGCTGCGGAATGGGTGGCTGCTTATGTTGCTTGTCACTTCGGTTGTACTCTATGGGATGGGGATGGAGAGTTGCCCCTGGCACTTCAAGATATTCCGTTTTTCGATTTTATTGGGTATATTCATACTCGTCAGGTATGATCCAGCCGCCCTAGCAACAAAAAAAAGAAGCCTCTTTTCTTTGACCTTATGGTATGCATGACCACAATTATACATGAGCTAATCACCTATGAGACTGATTCCTAATTTATGCAGTCAATTAGTCATAGCTTGTTCCAAGATCGAAAGTTGATGTTGTATGATTGGTTTAATCTTAGATTTATTTCACAGGAGTTAAATCTACAAACTTTTCTGTTATTCTACAATCTGATTCTCGTCCTTCTCGTAAGTTTATTCGGAGCACTTGAAGGAGTTGCCGGGCCTCTACCTCTACAATTGCTGGGCCTTTTGCGTGAAGAAGGATATGTTTGGATCATGCAACAGCCATTTTTTTGAGATTTATACAAGCGGATGGATGAACATGTTCTGAGTGCTCTGAAAGTTGTTTGGAGCATGATCAAATGGTCAATGATGCAAAAGAAGATCAATCGGAAGATACAACCTGAACCCCATCGTTTCATCATTGGAAAAGTTGGCAGTGTTGGCTCCAAGCATATATATACAGGTTCTATTTTTAGACAATCGCAAGCCATATTAGATTGCCTAGATTTTTTTTGGATCTATATTGATACGAAATTGATAATGAGATATATTAATTGAATATTCATAGAAATAAACATGACCTGCAATTCTAAATGGCTAGACGCCTTGAGATGTATAGGAGACTTCTAATGTAAGAGATTCGCTACTTTTTTCTCTTAACATGATGAGATGAGGATTAGTGGGATACAGATGGTAATTCTTTTTACATTAATTTTTCACAAGTGTTTGCTCTGATGGGCAAGATACAAATTTTGTTTCTTTTCGTTAGATTGTGGTATGGAGCAAACTTGTAATTCATTTATTGGTTGAGTGTTGAGGTGGACATGTGGAAATAGCATATACGAAAAATCAATCAAATAGATTATTAGTGTGAGCATTAGCAATACGATCTTATAAATGATTTATGATATTAAGTGCTGAATAATTGTAATTCTTTTACCATGCTACCTTGTTATGTCTCATGAAAATTAGATGAGTTATTGTGAGACCCTGGACTGGGCCCAGTCTACTTGACCAGCCTGGCCACCTAACTAGGGCCTCATTAGCGTCGCACATGAGGGCACTGGGAAGAAGACTCCAGCCTCCCTCCCTGATTGCGGTGAATCAGAAGTTCATCGCGATCTAGAGATCGACCAGATAAGGCCTACGATCAGTTATTTAAGATCTCCTTTCCTTCTCCTTCGAATTGATTCAAGATTAAGCCATCAGTTTCGAGCCCTTCCTCCAACCTTCTCGCTTGTCTTGTCACCAGAAGGAGTCATCAGAACCCTCATCGAACCGAGCTAAGCACTCCCCTTTCTTCTTCCTTTCTCTCTTCTCTTGTTGTAGGACGATTGGCTTAGATTTGGACGGCGAATCACTGGAAAACAGTCCAAAATAGGGGAGCCCTGTTTTGGTCCATTCTTTCATGTCGTCGCCCTTTGCTCGCCACCGTCAACCACCAAGGTTAGCCAAGCTTCCTCCTGTTGCCGTCAGGGATGGCCACTACGACCGCCCCTGGATCCCATCGAGAAGGAAGGGAGAGATGGACTCAACTCTTTTGGAGAAGAAAAGAGTCTCTCTTTTCTTTCTCTCTCTTCTCTCTCTCCTTTTCTTTTCTCTCTCCTGCTGAACTTTCTCTTTCTACTAGACTTTCTCTCTCTATAGAACTTTTTTTCTCTACTGAATTTTCTCTTTCTACCCTCTCCAAGGTAGTTGGGTCCAGTAGGGACTCTTCGCAAAGAATTTGAATTGACCCTGGTGAAGGGTCCTGATTCAGGGTCATTGTAAAGGCCCGGATGTGGTTTGGGCCGGCCTCTAAGCAAAGCGGCCCAACGCATGAGAAAGGGGGGAGGGAGACTCCCGATTGGCTCCCTCCCCTATTTTCAAATTCTTTTCCCCTCCTCCCGAATCCACCGGAGGGGAGGTTATAGGGTGATAAAACCCTACCAAATCAGGCAAGATCTCCTCTCTCTCTCTCTCTCTCTCTCTCCCTAGGGCATCAACCGAGAGCCCTTCCACACAAAAAAAAAAAAGAGAAAGGAGGGAGATTGGAGTTCTACCTTGTCGCGGATAGGATCGGAGCATTCGCCATCGATCCGGTCAGGAGGATCTCGCCGAAAGCAAGGTGAGCACCTTCTCCTCCTCCTCCTCCATCTTTGGCCATTACTTCTTTGGGGATGTGGCCGGGAAGCCGCCGGGTTGATGGAGAAGCCGAGCCCTGTTCGGCCTTCTCCTCTTCCGTTCCGGCCGGCCGTCGCCGGGCGTGGCACCGCTGGCACCGCCACAGGCCGACGACCAGGGGGCGTCGCTGGCCGTGGGCCACCTACTGCCGAACCCCCCTTCTTCCCTTTCCGTCGGGAAGAAGGAAGAAGAGAGACAGAGAGAGGGTCTTCCCACTCCCTTTCTCTTACTATATTTTCCTTCTCTCTCTAGTTGGGTTCTCTCTCTACCCTTTAGATTTGGGGAGAGCATTGCTTTGTGGACTCTAGATAGTCCTAGGATGTTAGATTTTAGAGGATCCTTTAGAGGATCAAACAGGGATCCTAGATTATCATATATCTTTGATAAATTTTAATATTGACTTGGTTCTGTAGGGGAACAATCTATTGGACGAGAGGACACTGAACAGAGTCCTGCGCATTCCGGTTCATAGATCGTCGTGAGGACGGGTGAATAGCTTGTCTGAGTTTTTCAACAAAGAGTAAGAATCCTTGTACGCCAATCCTACATGATATAAATATTTTTGCACTATATATGTTTGATATGCTATGATCCAGACAAAGCAAAATAGTTTTATATTTAATTATATTTTGATCGTGTTGGCTTGTGATTGGTAGTATGATGGATGTATGTATGTGTATAACTTATACCTGCATAATTAAATTTATGGATGTGGTAGTATGGACTAACCATGTTATAGTGATTGCCTTGTCACGGGCTGAAAACGTGACCATGGTTAGTCTAGGTCGGAAATAAAGTGGAAAAAGGAATTGATGTGTGTTTGCGAATTGATTAAATGAACAGGGACTTTGGGCTTATCTCGTTATTATTGATTGCCCCATCACAGGCTGGAAATGTGATACTATCGATTGCCCCATCACAGGCTGGAAATGTGATACTATCGATTGCCCCATCACAGGCTGAAAATGTGATACTATCGATTGCCCCGTCACAGGCTGGAAATGTGATACTATCGATTGCCCCGTCACGGGCCGGAAACGTGACCGGGATGTAGCCCAAAATCGAAAAGATAATTGATCCGGATCAAGTTAATAGAGAATGGAAAGAAAAAGCATTGAAAACATTAATTGAAGATTTTGAGATATTGTATGACGTATTACACTTGAGTGGCTGGATTTTTGTTGACATTTGACTTGCATATTTATACTGATTATTCGAGCTTTTGATATCCGGTATATGATTTTATGATATGTACATTGATTTGTCGTGGTTTTCAAATTCATATTATTATTGTGTTGGTATGGATGTGTAAGAATTCTTACTGGGCTGTAAAGCTCACCCTCTCTTCTTTTTTTTATCAGAGTTGCAGGATGCATAGATTTGGATGGGATGGGCGCAGAGTGCGAGTAGTTAGTTTGTTTATCCTTCTTTGATGTCGAAGAACATTTGAAGATCATGTAATTGAACTAATTTGTTTATTTGGACATGTCGGATTTGTCTATTTGAATTACTAAATTAGTTGTGGATTTATTGAAATTTTTGTTAATCATAGGCCTTGCATGATCTTTAGGGCACTGCTCTAGGGCTCATGCGGCCGGTCACGTCCCGGACCCGGGTGCTGGGTTCGGGGCATGATAGTCATCGAGCAGTATGTCAGTCCCAACCATAACCCCTGCCAAATGCTGTCAGATTTGATCGCCCCGATCTTTGTTAAATCATCTATGCCCTTGTCCGAGCATAATTCGATGAATTTCACTTTTAATCAGACAGACTGGAGTGTTGGGCACTCCTGTTGGTCTGCCCTTTGAGGGTACTAGAATTTAATTTTTTATATATTATGATGAAATTCTAAGAAAAAATATAATTTTTGGATATTATGCTTTGAGAAAGATTTTTATAATTAATTAGATCTATTAGTTGGATTGCATTCATAAGGTAAGTAATGTAACTCTTTTTCTAGATTTATTGATAAATTATAAATATTTTTTAAATTAAATTATTTTTTATTTATGAATTTGCTGCATGTTGTTTTATTATTATATATGTCTTTTCTAAAATATTGTATGATTCTTGGTTGAACATATGGGTTTTAAGATGGATTATGTTTGATTGATTTCAATATCGCATCTTACGATTTGAAACACCGAACATATTTTGAGAAAAAGAGTTTTCAAGTGAAATGGATTTGGACTCGCAGCCAAACTATATTTCGATACCCTACCAGTGGGGGTTGTATGTTGTCATTTCGATACCCTACTAGTGGGGATTGTACGTTGGCACTTCGATACCCTACTAGTGGGGGTTGTACGTTGGTTCTTCGATATCCTGTCAGTTAGGATTGTACATTGGCACTTAATTCGATATCCTATCAGTAGGGGTTGTATGTTGGTACTTTTATACCCTGCTAGTGCGGGTCGTACATTGGCATTTTGATACCCTACTATTGGAGGTTATGTGGTGGCACTTTAATGTGATCATAGTTCTAGGCTGTTGAGTTGAATTTGATGATATGAAAGAAAATGATTAATGAACGACATTTAGATTTTTGGGAAAAATTAAATTTGGCATGTGTAATGTTCAATAATGCTGCATATCTGGATTTGGCTTTAAATTGATGAAATTCATATGCTTATTTTCTGTAATTGATTATTTAATTTATTGTCTATTTTATCTAGCTAAAGTGTTAATTGCTTACTGGGTTGTCTAGCTCATTATACAATTTCTTACTATTTTTATAGATCTAAAGTATTAGCTTAACTCGGGGATTTATTATGGAAGAGCGATTAGAGACAAGATTTTTGACATCTTTATTTAGACTAGATTTTTATTTTAGAGTTAATGCAATATTTTGAGATATTATTGGTTTTGTAAGACTTTTAATGTTATCATTTAATTAGAATTTGAACGTTATTATTTAAATTATTTCTGCTGCCTGATTATGATATCATGATGAGCTGTCTTGCATGCTTGTGGGGAAGGTTTTATATAAGTGTGCAGCAGTTGCCGTAACCCTCAGCTCGCGATCTCAGGTCGGAGACATGATAGTTATACAACAACAATTTGGCAATACCATTTTTTGTGATGCAAGTATTTAATTTTGAATCAAGTGGAATGTCATTGCTTGTTATGTCCCCATGTACTATTAGTGGAATGCAATCATGGTGCGCATACAATATAACATCAGCAACATCAGTGACAATATTCAGTCTCTTTTCCCAGCCAAACTCAATGGCTCCTTCCTCATTCTAAAAGTCTAGATGCCAAACTTCCTTTTTTCATATATTAATATACAAGAAACTTGTATTTCGTAGTGGAGTAAATTTCCGTAAAGCATCATGATATTCTGGTGCCAAATTTGGGTTGTTTAAAGCTGAAGCACCCTCGCCCGGCTAAGGGCCTAAATCCATTCAACTTCAATCACAAATATCATGATGGATCCGTAGTCAACTCCAAAAAAACCTTTGTTGTAGTATCTTACATAGATTATGGACTGAATCTTCTCTAATATCATTTGACACAATCGAAAATCTCATATAAAAAGTTAGCTAGAGGGTGTTTCTTTAGCCCTGTATAAACTCCGGAGATCTACCTAATGTATAGCCAATGCAGAACTAAATACATACCTGCACAAGTCCTCACAAGCTCCTTGCTGTGGAGTGATTGATTAAAACCCCATTTGATTTTGATGAGCTCAAAGCATTTGAGTATATCTTTTGATTACTAATGAATTCAATTGAGTGTTTCAGTGAAAATCCTGTCTAAGTGTCCCAAGACTTGGTTCATAATTTTTGGATAAGTTAAGGAGTCTGTTTGAACCAATGTCTGAGACTCGAGTCGACTCCCGAGTATCACGAGTCGACTCCAAGCGTATCAAGTTCACTGGCACGAGCTCGAGTCGACTCCAGATAAGTACGAGTCGACTCCGACTGAGAACAGACAGAAGGACAGAAAGCTTCAACTCAGAACCTGTCAGCGAGTCGACTCCCGAAGTGCGCGAGTCGACTCCGATGTTCACCGAGTCGACTCCAAGGAAGTAAGAGTCGACTCCAAGCAGTCACAGGCAGAAAAGTCAGAGAACAGTTTTTGGGTCTGAGATTCGAGTCGACTCCAGTGGAACGCGAGTCGACTCCGATAGGTGGCAAGTCGACTTCAGAGAAAGCAAGAGTCGACTCTCAGCGGTACACAAAGAAAAAGTCAGAGAGCATTTTATGGACTCTGAGATTCGAGTCGACTCCCGCAATACGCGAGTCGACTCCAAGACACCGCGACCCCAAGACAGACAGAAAACCAAGTTACTGCCTCTGAGATTCGAGTCGACTCCCAGACAGCTCGAGTCGACTCCAAGACAGCTTCACGTCAAAAGGCAGAAGACCATCTTTCGGAAACTGAGAGCCGAGTCGACTCCAAGGAAGTTCGAGTCGACTCCAAGACTAGACGAGCCAAAAGACAGAGGATCGGGAGTTCGGGCTCTGAGATTCGAGTCGACTCCCAGGACAGTCGAGTCGACTCGAGTGGACAAAATTCAAAATTGGATCCACGAACTTCAGTGGATGAGCCGACTCCAAAATTGCCAAGTCAGCTCCAGAAGTTGACGAGTCGACTCCAGGTCAAGACGAGTCGACTCCCAGTCGTGAAGGCAACTTTAATTCAAATTTGGAACAGTTGCCGAGTCGACTCCGAAAAAGCTTGAGTCGACTCCCGCTACAGCCGAGTCGACTCCTGATCGCGCGAGTCGACTCCAACCCACCAACGGTCATATTGTCAGGCTGCGCAGAGTGTTCAGAACGGACAGAAAAAGCACTCTAACGGCTAGTTTCCGTGGGGGTTGGCTTAAATAGCCACAGAGGACTGTAGCAAGATAGAGAACAACCATTCCACTCCAACTAATCAAGCATTCAAGCTCTGCAACGTGCTCTTCAACAAAAAAGAGGAAGATCTGCATTTACTGCTTCCAACTACATCTTCCCAGCAATTAAAGCCTCCTTCTCCTGCATTCAAGTCGACTACTCTTTCAAGAGGAGACCAGAAGTTTAAGAAGCCATTCCTCATCTCCAATCTAAAAGCGTTTGAGGCTTCTTAACTTCATTTATTGTTCATATTGTTTTCATCTGCTTTTTGAGAAGCTCATTTTCTGTTTTCTTTCTACAACTTGTATTTACTTGGTTCAATCGGGGATTGAATCAAGGGGATTGTGGTTGGTTGGTGAGCCGAGTTAAAACCAACGTGTGTAAGGGTTTGATTGTGATCCCGGGAAAACAATCGGGGCGATTCTAGTCGGTGAGCCTGGGAAAACCGACCGAGTTCGTTGTGAGCTCGTAAAACAACAAGTTTGGTTGTGAGCTTGGAAAACAACCGGCTGTAATCCAAGGGGGTTATAGTGAATTCCCAAGTGAGACTTGGGGAGTGGACGTAGGAGCAAGGGTTAGCTCCGAACCACTATAAAATCTTGTGTTTGCGTTGGATTGTCTCTCTTCTTCTTCCCCTCACATCACTCACAGCACTTAGCATTAATTAAATAACTTGCAATAGTTTTTAATTAGTCAACCACATCGTTTTAATTATTCAAATTATTTTAAAACCCAATTCACCCCCCCCTCTTGGGTTGTCTATCTGGGCAACAAGTGGTATCAGAGCCTAAACTCTTCCACCCAAGAGTTAAAAGATCAAAATGACAACCCCATTTGGATCTTCCCACATTGAGGGTCAGTCCACCCAAAGACCCCCTTTCTTTAATGGATCCGACTACTCATACTGGAAGGCTAGGATGAGAATATTCATCCAAGCCCAAGACTATGAGATGTGGACCATTGTAGTAAATGGCCCATACATCCCATCCATATATGTAGAGGGTGTCAAGGTACCCAAACTAGAAAAGGATTGGGATGAACATGACATGAGGAAGGCACAACTAAACTCTAAAGCTATGAATGTGTTTTATTGTGCCTTGGATAGAAATGAATTCAATAGGGTCTCTACTTGCAACTCTGCAAAAGAGATTTGGGATAGACTTGAAGTGACCCATGAGGGCACGAATCAAGTTAAAGAATCCAAAATTAATATATTGGTTCATAAGTATGAACTATTTAAAATGGATTCTAATGAGACAATCACTAGCATGTTCACTAGGTTTACTGACATTGTCAATGGCCTAAAAAGCCTTGGCAAGAGCTATACTAACAGTGATCTTGTCAGGAAAATACTTCGCTGCCTACCAAGGTCATGGGAAGCCAAGGTGACGGCAATCCAAGAAGCTAAAGACTTGAACAAGCTTCCACTTGAAGAGCTCCTTGGATCCCTAATGACTCACGAGCTAACCATGAAGCAACACAGCGAAGAGGAGTCCTCCCACAAGAAAAAGGTAATAGCTCTTAAGTCTACTTCATCTAACAAGGACTTGTCTTGCAGTAGCAGCAGTGACGAAGAAGAGAATGAGGAAGATGATGGTGAGGCACTTCTTGTGCGCAAGTTCAAGAAATTTATCAACCACAAGAAGGCGTATCATCATAGGAGAGGCCCCTCAAATTCCTACCGCAAGGACAAAGGTAAGGAAAGGGAAAATGAGGGGATTGGGTGTTACGAGTGCAAGAAGCCGGGTCACATAAGAGCAGAGTGCCCCCTACTGAAGAAGGGGAGTAAGTACAAGAAGAAGAAGGCTCTTGTCACTACACTATCCGACTCCGACTCATCATCCTCCTCATCAGATGATGAACAAGAAGAGAAGGCCAATTTCTGCTTCATGGCCAACGAAAACGAGGTAACTTCCGATACGCATCTTGATTTTTCTTTTGATGAACTTTATGATGCATTTAATGAATTAATGGTAGAATATAAGGCCATAAATCTTAAGAATAAAGAACTAAAAATAGCTAATCAATCATACCTACATAAATACGATAAATTAGTTAAGGATAAGGATTTAATCATCAAAGAAAATATAGAACTTAAGACAAGCAACCAACTTTTAACTCAAAAGAATAGTACCTTAACTAAAGATAATGAAAAACTAACTAAGGAACTTTCAGAACTTAAAAATCATAAACAAATCTTAAATAAGGATCTCACAAAAGAACTTAATGACCTAAAAGCAGAAAATCAAACTCTAACTAAAGAACTTAACAAATACAAACCCTTAGTTGAAAAATTTACATATAGTTCTGAAAAATTAAACATGATACTTAATAGTCAACGAGCCGTATTTAATAAAGCGGGTTTAGGGTATAAACCAAGAAATAAACAAAAACTTCTTAGTAACTTCTTTGTTAAAGCTGGGAAAACTAAAACTAAGAAAATAACTTGCTTTTGCTGTGGTACTATAGGTTATAAAGCAAATGTGTGTAATTTTAGGAAAAATAAAACAAAAAGGAAAATTAAAAGGGTATGGGTTCCAAAAGGAACCAACTTGACTAACCATGAAGGACCCAAGAAAACTTGGGTACCTAAGATGACATGATTTGCTTGTGTAGGAGTGTCTTGCAGCCAAGGTCAACAAAAACTGCTGGTACTTGGATAGTGGCTGCTCAAGGCACATGACGGGTGACAAAGATCAATTTTTCACCCTTGAAGCTAAGAAGGGAGGTGCTGTGACTTTTGGAGACAACAACCAAGGTCACATCATTGGTATTGGTAAAGTTCAAATCATCCCTTCTACTTTTATTGATAATGTTAGATATGTTGATGGTCTTAAGCATAACTTATTAAGCATTAGTCAATTATGTGATAAAGGGTATGATGTTATGTTTAAGCCATCACTATGCATTATAACAAACCCTAATGATAATAGTTTAGTTTTTAAAGGGATTAGACGTGGAAATGTATATGTTGTAGACCTAGAAGATCTTGCAAAACATAACCAATGTTTAGTTGTAAATGAAACTAAAGATAATGATGCTAGTTGGTTATGGCATCGTAAGTTAGGTCATGCAAGCATGGACACAATAACTAAACTAGTTAAAAGAGACTCCGTGATAGGTTTGCCAAAATTAAAATTTGAAAAGAACAAAATATGTGAAGCATGTCAATTTGGCAAACAATCTAGGAACTCTTTTAAATCCATAAAATGTGTCTCTACCTCTAGGCCTCTAGAATTATTACACATGGACCTATTTGGTCCAACTAGAACAACAAGCCTAGGTGGAAATAAATATGGTCTAGTTATAGTAGATGATTACTCTAGGTACACATGGGTCATGTTCCTAGTGCATAAGGATCAAGCATTTTCTATGTTTAAGAAGTTCCATAAGGAAGTAACAAATGCTAGAGAGTCTTCAGTCATAGCCATTAGAAGTGACCATGGTACCGAATTCGAAAATCAGTCATTTAATGAATTTTGTAGTAAGAAAGGGATAACCCATAATTTCTCAGCACCTAGGACACCACAACAAAATGGAGTGGTGGAAAGGAAGAATAGAACACTAGAGGAAATGGCTAGAACTATGTTATGTGAAAGTAACCTCCCTAAGTACTTTTGGGGAGAAGCCATTAATACCTCTTGTCACATACTAAATAGAGTTCTATTGAGACCCATTATAAAGAAAACACCTTATGAACTGTGGAAAAACAGAAAATCAAAGGTTAATTATTTTTATGTTTTTGGATGTAGGTGTTTTGTGCATAATAATGGGAAAGATAATCTAGGAAAATTTGACCCTAAATCTGATGAAGGAATATTCTTAGGTTATTCTACAACTAGTAAAGCCTATAGAGTCTTTAATAAAAGAACCTTAGTTATAGAAGAATCTATACATATTGTTTTTGATGACTCTAGTGACATCTCGTCTAGTAAGAAGGTTAATTTTGATGATGATGTTGAAATACTTGAAGAAAAGATAGATAAGATGGGATTACAAGATGATAATCAAAAGTTGATTGAAGGAGAATCATCAAGCCAAGAGGCTATTATGGATCATGGGCTAACTAAAGCTTGGAGGTATGCTCATGGGCATCCTAAGGAACTAATTCTAGATGATCCATCTCAACCCGTTAGGACTAGAGCATCCCTTAGGAATTTGAATAACCATCTAGCTTTTGTTTCACACTTTGAGCCCAAACATATAGAAGAAGCCGAAAATGATGTAAATTGGATAAATGCAATGCAAGAAGAACTAAACCAATTTACTAGAAACAAAGTGTGGAATCTAGTAGAGAGACCTTCTGAATATCCAATTATTGGTACTAAATGGATTTATAAAAATAAACTTGATGAAAATGGAATTGTTATAAGGAATAAGGCTAGACTAGTAGCAAAGGGGTATAATCAAGAAGAAGGTATAGATTTTGATGAAACCTTTGCTCCCGTAGCTAGACTTGAGGCGATTAGACTACTATTAGCATATGCATGCTCTAAGGACTTCAAACTATTTCAAATGGATGTAAAAAGTGCATTTTTAAATGGGTATATTAATGAGGAGGTATATGTAGAACAACCTCCTGGTTTTGAAAATCATCAATACCCTAATCATGTATATAAACTAAACAAAGCACTTTATGGCTTAAAACAAGCACCTAGAGCATGGTATGAGAGGCTTAGCAAATTTCTATTAGAACATGAATTCTCTAGGGGAAATGTAGACACAACATTATTTCTGAAAAAGCAAAATAAAGATATGTTATTAGTACAGATTTATGTTGATGATATCATTTTCGGTGCTACTAACAATCGCCTCTGCGAAGAGTTTGCTGATTTGATGCAGAGTGAGTTTGAGATGAGCATGATGGGAGAGCTGAACTACTTTCTCGGGCTTCAAATCAAACAGTCTGAAGGAGGCATCTTCATCAATCAAACCAAATATATCAAGGAGATGCTCAAGAAGTTTGACATGGAGGGAAACAAGTCAATCAGCACCCCCATGAGCTCATCATGCAAGTTAGACCAAGATGAATCAGGTAAATCTGTAGATCAAAAACTTTATAGAGGTATGATAGGATCTTTACTGTATCTTACTGCAAGTAGACCTGATATTATGTTTAGTGTGTGCATGTGTGCTAGATATCAGGCTAATCCTAAAGAATCACATCTAGTTGCAGTTAAGAGAATTTTTAAATACTTAATAGGAACTAAGAACATAGGGCTATGGTACTCTAAAGAATCTAGCCTAAACTTAATAGGGTACACAGATTCAGACTTCGCTGGATGTAAGCTTGATAGAAAAAGTACCAGCGGGTCGTGTCAATTTCTAGGAGAAAACCTTATCTCATGGTTTAGCAAGAAACAAAACTCGGTTGCATTATCCACTGCAGAAGCTGAATATGTTGCAGCCGGGAGTTGTTGTGCTCAAATCTTATGGATTAAACAACAATTAGAAGATTATGGCATTAAACAAGATAAAATTCCCATTAATTGTGATAATACAAGTGCCATAAACCTAACTAAAAATCCAATTCAACATTCAAGAACTAAACACATTGAGATAAGACATCACTTCATAAGAGATCATGTATTGAATGGTGATGTGACACTCCAATTTGTTTGTACTGATAATCAATTAGCAGATATTTTTACAAAACCCCTAAGTGAAGAGAGGTTTAGTGTGCTTAGGAGGGGATTAGGAGTGATTGATCCATCCTAGTGGTAGTTTCTACTAGATTCATTGATTTTGATGATTACAATGTGGTTAAAATAGAGTTCCTTTTCAATGATCATCAAATCAGATCTTAATTAGGTGATTTTCCCTCATTTGGCACGATTATAGCATGATTTTTAGGTGCGTGCCAAGGTTAGAGACGACTCGAGTAAGTTTCAGAGCCGGCTCCTAAGGGGGAGTCGACTCGCGCATTGGCGGGAGTCGACTCGCAAAGATGGCAGCAGAGGGGGAGTCGACTCGCATACTGTCGGGAGTCGACTCGAGGTCCACAGGCGCATAAGGAGAGTCGACTCGAGGTCGAGTCGACTCGCGACTCAGTGGAGTCGACTCGCAGTCGGGATCCGACTTTTTAACCCTAGATTTGTCGTTTCGAAAATACTTTTCTTTCAAGCCGCCACTGTTCAAAAAGCCCTAGAGCCGACTCCTAGGTCGTCCCCGATCGTCTCCAAGCCATTTTCCCGTCGATTCTTCGCCGGACATTGAGTTCTCCTCCCTTCCTAGGTCATTCCCGGTCGGTTCCGAGTCTTTTCCGTCGGTCCTTCACCGTCCTCTAGGTTTTTCCTCTCAGTTTAGGTCAAAATGCCGCGTAAGACCGTAGTTAGGAAGAGGTCCCGACCCGAGGCCGGTCCCGAGCGGCGCTCCAAGGCGCGGCACGATCCCGCGAGGCAACCACCTCCGGCTCGTTCCCCGCCTAGGGCGGTTCCCGCGAGGCCATTGGCCGGGAAGGTCGTCTCCACCGGGAGGTATGTCGATTTCGACTTCCTCTCCCGGGAAGGGTTCACCATAGGTGATAGACTTAGGGCCCAGGGCCTAGAGTACTTCCTTACACTGGACCTCCCCACTTACCCGGGCCTTATTAGAGAGTTCTATGGTACCGTCCATCGGGGAGATGGAGGTATCGAGGGCACAGTAGCCGGTGTCCCTTTGCGTGTCACGGAGGATCTTATTGCCCACATCCTCCACCTTCCATTAGCAGGGGTGGCTCCCGCACACCCTGAGGATAGGGTTGAGGCCCTTACGGCCGTTCTAGGACATCCACCCCAGTCACCTCTAGACGAGGTATCCGCGAGCTCACTACCGATTGAGGTGCGGATCCTCTTGAGTATTTTGTCTAGGTCCATCTTCCCTAAGACAGGGAGATTTGATTTTGTAAATGAGAGAGACCTAGCTCTTATGTTCTATATCCTTCAGGACACCCCAATCAACTTCCCTAAGCTCATCTATAGGTATATGTGTGAGCCCCTAGATAGACCTAGGCTCACCCTCCCATACGGCATGATTTTCACCCTTCTTTTTAGGGAGTACGAGGTTCCCATTCCTGAGGGGGAGCCCTTTCGCGCTTTGCGATGGACTGATCGCACGCGTGCGGGGACCCTACACAGGATGGGGTTTCGAAAGAGAGAGGGGGTATGGGTTAGGAAGTCTACCCTCACCGCTCAGACCACCAGACCTTCACCCAATCCTGAGCCCGATTCAGACTACCCAGACCTTCCAGACCATCCAGACCTTCCATCCACTCCTCCTGCTCCTACCACCTCCGCCGGACCTTCCTCCTCGGCTCCACCATCCATGGAAGTCCGGATTGATCCTGAGCAGCTCCGGGAGCTGCGACAGGAGATAGTCAGAGATGTGAGGGATGAGCTGCTTCGGGAGCTCCGAGGTGCGGTGCCTGCTTCCACTCCTGCACCCGTATCTTCTCAGTTGGTCCCTTCCTTGACAGCCGTGACTGACATGACGGCTCATGTACGGGAAGAGATCTACAATGTCCGGAGTTTGGTCCAGGCCCAGTTCCACAGCATGAGTGAGGTCACGAGCACCACTCGACAGATGCGAGAGGACATAGGTCGTGACATGCACACCACCACCGAGGGGGCCGAGCGCTTGTCGAATGTACTCATCGACAAGCTGGACGCACTTCAGACGTCGGTGACTGGGCTTCAGACGTCGGTGACTGAGCTCTCCACTACACATAGCAGAGCCACTACGTCTATTATCACGCAGCTTGGCCATGTTACAGATGCAGTCACCCTCCTCATGGAGTAGAGCCGATTGAGAGGAGGAGCCACATCCACGAGAGGAGGACCCACATCCTCGAGAGGAGGTGCCTAATCCTCGAGGAGGCCATAGATGTTTTTGTGTTTTGTCTTGTTTTACTTTACTTATTGTATTCTCACATGTATTCACATTCATATCAATACAATGAGTAGACATTTTATCTTCAATTATGTGCCATTTGATGATTGGTTGTTCCATTGATTGTGTGTGATTACCTCCTTTTTGATATGATGACAAAAAGGGGGAGAAATAAAATATGTAAAAAAAAAGGGGAGAAATATGTATAAAGTATGTAAAAGGGACGAAATATGTAAAAGAAATCAATGGAAATCAATAAAAACATAAAACTCTTAAAAACACACAAATTTGTTCTAAGTGGATTCGGTACCTCGAGGCTCATTATCTCTCTTTTGGGGCTCCTAATGGAGTAATCTCCAGAATCTATTCAAGGGATATTCGGAGATTAGCTGAATCCTACACAAGAACAAATTGACAGATTTTTCCTCTAAATACAAAAAATTCAGTTCAAAAACTTCAAAGCATTAAAAGGAAATTCAGAGAATCAAAACATAGTTGAATGCATATGTTGAGGGGGAGAATCTGAATTTTAATCAAACTAAATCATTAATGACATATAAGCCAAATAATTGATTGCATAATATGAAGGCTTATATAATTCCAAATGAAAGGGGGAGCTTTAACTCCGAAATTTATTGTTTCACTCCTTTCAAGCTTGGATAAATTGAATTACCAGACATTTGAATTCATTTATGGATTTTATTTCAATATTTATTGAGCAATTCATTTTACATATACTCAAAGTTTTGTCATCATCAAAAAGGGAGAGATTGTGGAGTGATTGATTAAAACCCCATTTGATTTTGATGAGCTCAAAGCATTTGAGTATATCTTTTGATTACTAATGAATTCAATTGAGTGTTTCAGTGAAAATCCTGTCTAAGTGTCCCAAGACTTGGTTCATAATTTTTGGATAAGTTAAGGAGTCTGTTTGAACCAATGTCTGAGACTCGAGTCGACTGCCGAGTATCACGAGTCGACTCCAAGCGTATCAAGTTCACTGGCACGAGCTCGAGTCGACTCCAGATAAGTACGAGTCGACTCCGACTGAGAACAGACAGAAGGACAGAAAGCTTCAACTCAGAACCTGTCAGCGAGTCGACTCCCGAAGTGCGCGAGTCGACTCCGATGTTCACCGAGTCGACTCCAAGGAAGTAAGAGTCGACTCCAAGCAGTCACAAGCAGAAAAGTCAGAGAACAGTTTTCGGGTCTGAGATTCGAGTCGACTCCAGTGGAACGCGAGTCGACTCCGATAGGTGGCAAGTCAACTCCAGAGAAAGCAAGAGTCGACTCTCAGCGGTACACAAAGAAAAAGTCAGAGAGTATTTTATGGACTCTGAGATTCGAGTCGACTCCCGCAATACGCGAGTCGACTCCAAGACACCGCGACCCCAAGACAGACAGAAAACCAAGTTACTGCCTCTGAGATTCGAGTCGACTCCCAGACAGCTCGAGTCGACTCCAAGACAGCTTCACGTCAAAAGGCAGAAGACCATCTTTCGGAAACTGAGAGCCGAGTCGACTCCAAGGAAGTTCGAGTCGACTCCAAGACTGGACGAGCCAAAAGACAGAGGATCGAGAGTTCGGGCTCTGAGATTCGAGTCGACTCCCAGGACAGTCGAGTCGACTCGAGTGGACAAAATTCAAAATTGGATCCACGGACTTCAGTGGATGAGCCGACTCCAAAATTTCCAAGTCAGCTCCAGAAGTTGACGAGTCGACTCCAGGTCAAGACGAGTCGACTCCCAGTCGTGAAGGCAACTTTAATTCAAATTTGGAACAGTTGCCGAGTCGACTCCGGAAAAGCTTGAGTCGACTCCCGCTACAGCCGAGTCGACTCCTGATCGCGCGAGTCGACTCCAACCCACCAACGGTCATATTGTCAGGCTGTGCAGAGTGTTCAGAATGGGCAGAAAAAGCACTCTAACGGCTAGTTTCCGTGGGGGTTGGCTTAAATAGCCACAGAGGACTGTAGCAAGGCAGAGAACAACCATTCCACTCCAACTAATCAAGCATTCAAGCTCTGCAACGTGCTCTTCAATGAAAAAGAGGAAGATCTGCATTTACTGCTTCCAACTACATCTTCCCAGCAATTAAAGCCTCCTTCTCCTGCATTCAAGTCGACTACTCTTTCAAGAGGAGACCAGAAGTTTAAGAAGCCATTCCTCATCTCCAATCTAAAAGCGTTTGAGGCTTCTTAACTTCATTTATTGTTCATATTGTTTTCATCTGCTTTTTGAGAAGCTCATTTTCTGTTTTCTTTCTACAACTTGTATTTACTTGGTTCAATCGGGGATTGAATCAAGGGGATTGTGGTTGGTTGGTGAGCCGAGTTAAAACCAACGTGTGTAAGGGTTTGATTGTGATCCCGGGAAAACAATCGGAGCGGTTCTAGTCGGTGAGCCTGGGAAAACCGACCGAGTTCGTTGTGAGCTCGTAAAACAACAAGTTTGGTTGTGAGCTTGGAAAACAACCGGCTGTAATCCAAGGGGGTTATAGTGAATTCCTAAGTGAGACTTGGGGAGTGGACGTAGGAGCAAGGGTTAGCTCCGAACCACTATAAAACCTTGTGTTTGCGTTGGATTGTCTCTCTTCTTCTTCCCCTCACATCACTCACAGCACTTAGCATTAATTAAATAACTTGCAATAGTTTTTAATTAGTCAACCACATCGTTTTAATTATTCAAATTATTTTAAAACCCAATTCACCCCCCCCCCCCTCTTGGGTTGTCTATCTGGGCAACACTTGCCAATGCTAAATATGTCTTCAAAATCTTCTGTGGCAAAGATGATGTCATTGCATGTATCTTTCCCATCAAAATGCCAAACCAACACTACTGGAAAAACAACCTATCCCAGCGCTTTTTGGGACCTTTAGCGACGCTTATAAGCGTCGGCTAGAACCCCCCGACGCAAACCGAGGCATCGCCAAAGCGTCGGCGATACCGGGGTGGCAAAACTTTTTGCCGACGCAGGACCAAAGCATCGACAAAAACCGGGATTTGCCGACGCTTACAACGCGTCGGCAATAACCCAACGGCCAAGTTCGTCACGGTCTTGCCCTGGTTTTTCCCGACGCTTATAAGCGTCGGAAATTCCCGACGCTTATAAGCGTCGGAAATTTCTAGTCTATAATAATAGTAAATACAATCTAAGATATTGAAAAAATATACACAACCTGAGCTCTCTCGGAAAACCAGTAGTGGACAAGCTCCCTCCACTGATGAGAGATTACATCTGGAGGACAAACACGGGCCACCTCCTCTTCAGTCATGCCCTCGTGCTTCCAATCTGCCTTTAGCTTCGCCTTATATTCTTTCCATTTGCGGTTGACGGACTTCAATACCCAATCATGGCTATTTGCAGGAAGGACAAACTTTTTCTACATCAAAGTCAAAAATGTTATATCAATGTTAAATCAAAAAATAATTGAAGATAGTAAGCAACTTCAATTTTTTACCTCAATAACTCTAAGAAGCTCAACCTTATACGAAGAAAGCATTTCATTCCATTTCGTATAGTTGAGCGGAAATAACTGTCCCTTCCGCGCAACCGATCCTAAAAAAGTGGATAAAATGCTTGCAGCCTTCTTGATAGGCTGCCCCAGTTCGTTGCAATGGACGATAATCTTCTCATCCTCACGTAGGATCCACACGTCTCGTGCTCGGGTGGGCCCTCGTGTTCTCCTCACTCTCCCCAGTCCATCTATAAAATAAGAAGTCCATTAAAGACAAATGATTTAAAATAATTAGATTGTAAGAGAAATTAATATAAAAACTGTAATGCAAATTATCCAGGACGTCCATGTCATCCGTGTCTGGACAATCTGCAGGTGGCGCGTGCTCAGACTGGGACCCGAACTGAGTATGGGGCTCATCGGGCTGCTGGGGCTCGTCGGGCTGCTGGGAACGATCAGCAGTAGATCCCACGGATGTGTGCTGAAACTCAATATCTCTGAAACGTTTTCCTCACGGCATGTTGTAATCTATTATGCACAAAAAAGAATCAATATTAGTTAAATATTAAAAGTATAGAAATAATTTAAAAATTGCAACATAATTTAATGCATAAAAGTAATGTTTTTCTTACCATTAAGAAACTAGCCGGCTCTTATTCAACATCCATCCTAACCAAAGTATTACAAGTTTAGCATAAAGTACAACCCATTGACCTTATTAGGTGCTGCTTGCATGCACCGAGGACTCATCACAAGGTCCTGTTTGAATTCAGAGACATTTACAAACAATAGCACGAAAAGCAGACAAGTTTGCAGCAGCTGCCCAACTTTGGGCTGAACTGAACTTGGCGTGAGTTCCATAGGACAGAGGGCACGACATAAGGTGAAGTTGGAAGTTTCTGCTTAAATCTTGGTGCTCTCCCTTTCTTCAGTGTCCAGAATTTTTCGGTGCAATTTTTGAGGACTTAAAGATTGGAGGCCTGGGTTCTTTTCTCCTATTAATTATACTAAGTTTAAACAGTCATAGATTGACACCGACAGGCAGGAAGACTTAGAAAGTTAAAGATGACTTAGAAAAACAGTCATCTTTAACTTTTTTTTTACTCCACTGCCTACTTTTTTACCTTGTAAAAGTGCTACTTCATTTCAGTTCTCACTATCCCTTTAACTTGGGTTTCAGGATGGTATTGCGAACCACCCTAAAACTAAAATAAACATGGAAAGAACAGGAAAGCGGGTTAAACCGAGTAAAGGGGACAAATAATAAAGCTACATTTGTGAACAACATAATAACCGAGTAAAGGTTACTAGGGCTCTTAAGCAGATTAAAAAAAAAATCTAAAACAACATAATTATACACCCTCAACTGGTGAACAATTTTCCCTACAGGATTTACTAGGCATGTAGCATTCACAACAGCAATTACAATTGCACACTGGAAGAACTAACGATATATACAGTAGCCAAGAAACCAGAGGAGCCTAAGATCTTACACTGCCTGACCAACCATCATCTTGAAAAGCATACACCGAGACGGACAAATAGCTAATCCAATGCTACTCTCAAGCCTCAGCAATCAACCACCCTTTCACTTCACCTCACCATTTATCAGTGCGGTGATGGATGAGATGGTACGCAGGAGCAGGAGCGGCCCAATGTATTTGGGAGCCTAAGGCCATTTTGTCTTTGAGGCCTTTTCTACAGTGGGCCGGCCTAAGGCGAATTCACAAGAGGCCTTTTTTTTCATTTTATCTTTGAGGCATTTTCTACGGTGGGCCTTCTTTGGGCTGGGGCCTTAGGCGACCGCCTCAGTTGCCTAAGGGTTGAGCTGTCCCTGCGCAGGAGAGACCCCCTGAACCACCGATCCCACGGACCAGTGGGGAGTGGCGCGCCCTCGCGCGGCGGCGCTTGGAAGAAGCACTCCCCTTTCATTCCAAAACCAATCAAGGAACTGAAATCGTGTCACCAAGCCTCTAGCTATTCAGAAGTAGGAAAAACCCAAAAATACAAAATCTATTTTTATTTAAACGCCTCAAATACCATCACAAGTTGAAGATAACATGCACATAGGTAGAGAACCTTAAAATAGCATTAACCTGTCATAAATAACAAAAAAAAAAGTGAAAGAAAAGCACACATCAAGAGTCCATTCGGCCTAGTAAATGAGTCCTATGAACTAGTAAATAATAAATGTTAACGGAGAGTATGAGGATCACTTACCTCAGACGACGGCGATGTCGACGGCAGCGGAGTAGCTAGGGCTCGGGATGGAGATGAGATGTCGGCGCGCAGCTAGGGCATCGACCGACAGAGGATCAGGAGAGGGGGCCGGGCGAGCGTTAAAGACAAGAAGAAAACAAAGAGGAGGAGGAGGAGGAGGAGGAGAAGGAGGAGTAGGAGGCTTACCTCAGACGACGGCGAGGTCGACGGCGGTGGAGAAGCGGAATCTTCGATCGCCGATCCGGGCTAGGGATGGAGGTGAGATCAGTTTGAGGAGGAGGAGGAGGAGGAGGAGGCTTACCTCAAACAAGGGCGAGGTCGACGGCAGCGGGAAAGTCGGTGATGGAGGTGAGAAGTCGGTGCGCGCGTAGCTAGGGCATCGACCGATAGAAAATGAGGAGAGGGGGCCGGGGGAGCGGTTGGGGGGTTTTATGTTTTCTAACGATGCTTTAAAGCGTCGTTGTTTCTAAAAGTTTTAACGACGCTTTAGAGCGTCGTTGTTTTTTAAGATTTACCGACGCACAGCGAAAGCGTCGGCAAAGGTTGGCGCTGAACCAAACTTTACCGACGCTTTCTCCTAGCGTCGGAAAAAGACAGTCGGCAAAACCCAAATTTGTTGTAGTGCAAGAATGAATTTCCATTAGCCACATCTGTTTCCAATTGTATTTTGTGCTTCTTGAAGAAGGCTATAGAAACTTTAGTGAAGCAAAAATAAAAGAAATAACGAGCCCAGAATAGATATAATTGTCAAGAGCATGACAAGCCTCTATCATGTACAAACAACTCGCATTTTGGAAACACTGGTTATCAGGAAAAAGGACCCTCCAAAAGGTATGATAAATCTATGGATGACAAGCTAATCATGCCATGAAGAGATGATGAAATGGAACCTCCTAACTTGTTATGCAAGAGATTTAGGTGTTTTAGCGTTAGTTGCTTGCTTAGTTGTAATGGAATATTATACCCATGAAGAAATTGTTGCTTCGATGGAGTAATTCTTACAGGTTACCAATTTGATGTGGAATAGTTCTATCCAACACATTATTAGTCATCTTAAGCAGGAAGAGTTTGTTGCAACCCCCAATTTGTTCTTGTATTCGCCCTGTCATGCCCCCATCTTCGCGGGGCATGTGCGGCACCTAGTGCTCACGTGGGGGCCACATGAGGGAGGAACACGGGGCTCCCCTGCCAGATATTGTCTGGTTCCGGAGCCTGCACGCGCGCCACACGCACCGCTCAGAACCCTCTCCGGTTTTGTTTTCCACCCAAAATGCGTCTGCAGGATTTGGAGACACCCGCTTCATATGCCCAAGCTCTGAAATGAGTCTTTCCAATATAGGACTATTCAGTCTTACACCCTTTCTACCATCGGACAAGAGCCGTCCTCAGCTCTGATACCAAATGTCACGCCCCTGTCTCTACGGGGTACGTGTGGCACCTGATACCCACGTAGGGGCCACATAAGGGGGGAACAAGGGGCTTCCCTGCCAGATATTGTCCGGTTTGGAGGCCTGCACGCGTGCCGCACACACTGCTCAGACCCCTTTCCGATTTTGTTTTCCACCCAAAACGCGTATGCAGGATTTGGAGACACCCGCCTCATATGCCCAGGCTCTGGAATGAGTCACTACAAAAGAAAGGATATCTCCCGACGGTTTTTTTAGTCTCTACCGACGCTTTTAAGCGTCGGCGAATTTCCAGCCCACGCACCCCGAAGCGTGGGTCAGACGTCGGGCAGGTGGGCGTGGGTCCGGTTTTTGCCGACGCTAAGAGAAAGCGTCGGTAAAAACAGGGATTTTCCGACGCTAATAAAAGCGTTGGCAAAAACAACATTCGCCGACGCTTTAAAGTGTCAGGAAAGCCCAAACCAGTTTTGGGTTTTCGCCGACGCTTTAAAGCGTCGTTATAAACATTTTTTTTAAAAAAAAATATTTTAAAAAAATTTTGAATCAGAGCCTCGATTCCTCTCCAATTTCCTCTCCGCCTCCTTCATCGCATCCCTCAGATCCCACAGATGCCCCATGCTCGCGCTCAGATCCATCTGCACCACGTCGACCCCCTCGACGCCAGCGATCGCCTCGATCTCCGCCAGCCCCGCCGCCGTCTCCACCTGGCACATCACTCCGTCTCCACCCGCAGACGCCGCGCGGCGGGAAACAGCACCGCTTAGAAAAGCTACAGAGGATGCTGCCATGCAAATGTGGCCTTTATGCCATACAAATGTTCGTCGGATTCACATGAAAAGCTGCAAGCTGTGGTCCGAGGCCGCACTTGCATTCTTGAAGATTTATAAAAAAAAAGAAAACTTCACGCACACGTAACCTAGGTTAGCTCATTAAAAGTGCTTTTTTTTTTGATAAAAGAGTGGATTTTCAATTAATTAGAATCCATGGGAAACGAAGGGGGAAGCATACCAGGTAGCCGCGGTAGTAGGATTGGATGCGCACCGCCGCCTTCTCCTCCCTAGATAGCCGCGCGTACCCTGCCAGCCTCACCACCTGCGCCGCCGCCTCTGCGGCCGCCGCCGCAGCATCGGCCGCCGCTGCCGTCGCCGCCGCGACTGCGATCGCTTGCTTCCTGTCCTCCTCCTCCTCCACCGCCGCCCCCGGCGACCCGTCGTCGTCGTTCGTGGCCTCCGGCGACGTCTCCGCCGGGAAATGCTCCACCGACACAATCTCCAGTGCCTCATTCCCCTCCAACTCCAGCTCCCTCTCCCTCTGCCTCTGTAAATTACAATCGGAAGAGGCCAAAAAAAAAAAATCAATTTAACCGCGAGCTCCGAAGAAGAAGGCGACAGAAAGGAGCCACGAGTCGCTGTGCACCGGCTCCTTTCTGTCGCTGTGTCCCTCGCGAAGTTGATCCCGAGCACCGGCTCGGGCAGCTCCCGCGGCACCTCCTTCGCCGGCAACGTCACCTCCCACATCCCTCCAGGATGCCCATACAAGCACAAGTTCTCCTTCTCTGCATCAAATCAACCCACACCCAAATCCCTCGATTCCAAGAACCAGATCCAACACCAAAACAACCCTGATCTCAAACTTCTACCGATCTTTACCAAAAAAAACAAAAAAAAAACTCACCTGGATCGCACATCGCATAGAACTCATCGACATCTGAGGGTAGAACAGATCCCAAGAAAATATGAGAAAACAACCAAAAAAAAGTCGAAAAGATCGAGCAAAAGAGGGATTGGAGAAGGGTTTGGTCTCTGTACCTCTATCTCTATGAAGCAACCCCTTCCGACAGGGGTTGTTTGGAGGGGGGTCGTTGGCTTCCCTCCCTGCTTCGGCACCGGCACCGGAACCCCGCAAGCCCCACCCTCTTTCGGCAACCCGCGCACCGGCTCACCCGCCTCGCCGGCGACACCATCGCGGCGGCAGCATCAGCCTTGGCCGCTGGTCCCTCCGCACCTCCCCTCCCTGCTTCCGCTGCCGGATCCGGCGACCGAGCCAGGGCGGAGCTGGCTTTCTCGTGGCTGGAGCGGGAGGGCGGCGAGGGGGAGGGGTTTTGAGCGGCCCGTGGAGGGGAGAAGAGGCGATGGAGAGGGGTTTTTCAAGGGATCGGGGGAGAGGGGGGAGAAGGTCATGGCAAGGAAAAGGAGCCCCATGGGAATGCGGTCTGATCCCGAAATATTTTACGACGGCGTGTGAGGGTGGCTTCCGACAAGGGATTGTTTGGGTCGTTGGCTTCCGACGACGCTTTTTAGCGTCGTCTTAGGCCTGCGATTACACCAACACGTATTAACGTCGTTTTTTGCCGACGCTTTTTACAAGCGTCGCCACATTTAGACGTTAGACCGAAAATGCAAAAAAGCGTCGGTAAAACCGACTTTCCCTGTAGTGAATCTTTCCGATATGGAACTATTGGGCTTCACAATTAATGCTACTAGGATGACTTTTGACTATCCTAGTAATATTCATTGTATGATTAAAAAATTCATGAGATGTTTTTGATTAGTTTTTAGAAATTTTCTTGCAAGGGAATTAATGAAGATGTATTCAATTATTAATCAGGACGAACCCAGTCCTGACTACTGAGGATTGGGCTTTGAAAGACTTGACTTGGATTACTGCATCTCTTTCCAATTCTGTTCTTCCCTTTATTTTTGGTCTCACACATGCCCATGAAGTTTGGCATGTCCTTGAGCAAGCCTTTGGAACACCGCTCCATGCTCGCATCCACCACCAGCAAACCTCCGTGAAAAGACCCCGTATCTCTCACGGGACATAGATTGCATTGCAGAGTGCTGTACCCTATTTGATGGTTGCCATCAAAAATGGACAGCTATCGACGGAGCCATGTATGATACATAAAACCGTTTCATATGATAGTCGTCCATCTGATGGTGGCTATCGAGCACGGTCAATACTATGCGGTGCAATCTGCGCATTGTAGAGGATTCATGCTCCTGCAAAAAAAAAACACATTGATGCAGCCGACAATAAGCCTCGTTATGTGTATTTAAGAGGATGCTATTTTCATAGTGTCTTTGGCCATTAAAATGAAACCTATATATATTTTAAAGGCTCGAATATCAAGGGAAGCAGTTGTAACATCTCCTTCAACGGAGAAGTCGACAATAATCTAGAGATTCCTGTCCTTTAAACCACAGCACTGTCAATAGTTTTCTGCTTTTTTAGGATGGTCACCATGAGCAGCACCAAGTCACAGATTAATGGGGCCACATTTTTAGAAGACTAGTAAGTCTTCTAGGCTATAATTCATCGGGACAAAAGGAATCTTGGCCTGCTGAGCCAACATTTCTCAAATCAAGTTTGCAACCTAGTCAAAATTCGTTTGTTGAGCTTTTCTTGCTATTATGACTTATAAGTAGCTTATTTTCAGTATCAATATCAGCAACATTTATATTCAAAATAATTAACTGAAAAATCTTGAGAACAATGATAGTAATAAAATCATTTATTCCAATATTGCGTTACTAAACACTCTATATCATGACATTTTTTACATTTGCCTAGATTTGTTTAATTCAAATGCCACATCAGAATTTTTTTTAAAATAACCAAAATAATCTTAAGTGGCATAACATCCATCTAAGGATATAAGAAAATATGTGCATCCTCCTCCCCACCTAAGGATAATTTCGACTTTTTAGATGAGATAAATGGTTTCGCTAATGCTGTTAATTTAATATGGTATAAGTGTAGATTTTATAAACTATTAGACGTAAGTATAATAAATATAAACTTCAAGAGAATTTATGTAATTTACTCTTATATCTATGTTGAAAAGACCCTATTCTCTAGCATGGACATGGCTATACTAAATTGGAAAATACCCTATTCCCTAGCATGGACACTGCTATACTAAATCATTAGGCCTAACACTTGCAAAGGTAGCTATATACAATAGGTCATTGAGAAGCACCAAATCAAAACCCTAGGTACCTTGGAAATAATTCTAGCTAAGCCTGCTCTACAATTAGAACTCGCAAGTAGTTGGATACTAAAATATTTTGTTAAACTTGATATACATTTTTACCCTTATACCAATTATCTGTTTAATAATCTTGTCCTTACGTTGATTCATTAATAACGACTCATTTCAATGATTAATTGAAGTCCTTTCACGTAAATAAAGGTTCGAAATGCATATGAGAGAAGATGTTAAGTTTACCATTCATTGTTGTTTTATTTCCTATCGGCTTACATTTAACTACATTTTTGAGATCAATTAGTTAGTTAACATGGATCCATGTGATCCTGAATGAGGAGGTCCAAGCTCATATTGGTTCATCAAGCACAGCTCGTACAAGGCTAGAGCCTAGAAGTCACGTCTTTCTTGGTTAGGTTGGTAACCATCCCAGTTTATTAGTTCTCATCATCAGGTTCTACTACATGACCGGGGTCGGCCTTTAGAAACCTATTTGTTAGCGAATCCAACATGTACGAGAACCGGACTCTAGCTAGTACGATATACAGAGTAAGATGGCTATGAGGCCCAATAATCCCACATCGGAAAGACTCGTTCCAGAGCCTGGGCATATGAGGCGGGTGTCTCCAAATTCTGCAGACGCGTTTTGGGAGAAAAACAAAACCGGGAAGGGGTGAAGGATGCTTGCTTGAAGCCCCGGAACCGGACAATATCTGGCAAGGGAGCCCTGTGGTCCCTCCTCATGTGGCCCCCACGTGGGCACTGGGTGCCTCACGTGCTCCGCGCAGGCGGAGGGCGTGACATTTGGTATCTACGCGGAGGGCGTGACATTTGGTATCAGAGCCGAGGATGGCTCTTGTCCGATGGTGGGAAAAGTGTGAGGCCCAATAATCCCACATCGGAAAGACTCGTTCCAGAGCCTGGGCATATGAGGCGGGTGTCACCAAATCCTGCAGACGCGTTTTGGGAGGAAAACAAAACTAGGGAGGGTGAAAGACGCTTGCGTGAAGCCCCGGAATCGGACAATATCTGGCAAGGAAGCACCGCGGTCCCTCCTCATGTGGCCCTCACGTAGGCACTGGGTGGCTCACGTGCTCCGCGCAGGCGGAGGGCGTGACAATAGCTCTTGTCTATACTAACAATATTCTTTAAATACCGAGAAAATCATGGAACGTCTTGGATTAATTCTGAGATACTTCTTGCTAAAGAATTAATCAAGAAGTATAAATTATTCAAGAGGCTAATTTATAATTTGTTTGTAATATGCATAAATGATCTAAAAGAATTATGAATTACAAAGTAGTAATGTTGTGTATATTAGCTAATGGTAGCTATTTTCATTGGTTACTACCTCTCTTGTGCTTGTTTTCATTAAACCAAATATTTCAATATTTTTAATTTGTGTTACTAAAACTCAGTTTGAACTTCTGGCTTAAAATTTCACATTTTTTGTGAATTTAGAACCTCCACCTCTAACAAATTAATTCCTTGATGCGAAATGTGCAATTATGCTATGGACCAAGAGATTAGGGCCATCCTTAGTGCCAAATGCCAGGTTAACTACTACTTAATATCTGACATGACCATTGGATATTCACTTGGAAGACAAAGAATACTCTGATCAGATGGAGCTTCTCAACAGATTTATTCTTCTAGATCAAAGGATATTCCACCATGGAAGCTTAGCAAGGATAACTCGTTTTCAGTTTATGAACAATGGAGGCTGATGCTGTCCTTATTACTAGTTACTATGGAAGGCCAATGCTCCAAAAAAAATTAGGATTTTCATGTGGCTGGCATTGCATGATGGACTTGATACCAAGGGATCTTTTGTAAGAGTGCTGATTCTGTAAACCATTTATTCGTTTCACGCGCTTGTGTGAGAAGGTTATTGAACTCGTTGTATGCTGCACTTGGAATTAGTGCTTGGTTGCAAATTTTGATAGAGCGTAATGCTAGATTATTCCGCAATCATCAAACCACAAGTAACTCGGCACCGGCAGGCAGTAATCAGTTCCTTCAATTATTGAGGCAGCTTGTGCTCTAATAGATGAGCTGATACTTATAATTTCTGGTTCATTTTCTTAGTCAGATAATGCAATCCTCCTTCAGTACTTCATGTTCCATGTGTTCGATTCCTTTTAATAAATCGGGGTTCTTTTCAGGGGGAAAAAAATAAATCCGACATGATTTTGCGAGGATCCTTCCTGCAAGTTTCTCTAACCAGCCTGTCTAGTAAATTTCTGCTAAGCTTTAATCTTAGATGCCTAAGTCGCTACCTAGCAATGTACTTAACAATTTGTTTTTGCTATTTCATATTGGAGCCAGCATTGGAGCACCGTCCAAAACCGTTCCTCCACCGTCCAACACTAGCTTATGGGTGACATCAGGATCACCACTGATCGACCGCATTGGTCACCGGAACTTCACCATAGAGGTATGTAGCAATCCCACCGATTTCTTTGATTCAGATGGCAAACGAGCTGAGATCTCTAGCGACCTCAACGAACGCGGCATCTCGGTCGGGTTGGTTCCCAAAGGCATTAAATTAGAAATGTTGAGTCAGTGAAGTTGGGCATTAAATTAGAAATTTGTGATCCATAAAAAAAAGTTAGATTACTTTGCTTCCGTGTTATTTGTTTATCTCACGGTCCACCAACTCATTTAGTCGTTAGGAGAAATATAAAATAACATGCAGGTATTATTATCAAAGATGGCTCTGTGGGAACACTATTTATCGAATAGTCCTATTTGTGTATGCTAGTTCACCGATTACAGAACTCTGTCCTGAATGCACGATGTCTCCGTAAGCCGAAGCATAGCCATGGGACTTAAAAAATATCACTATTGTGAAATGATAACAGTTGAATGTCACCAATATCGTGATGGTTCAAACTTCAAACCCAAGACCAAGCCCATCAGAGCCCAATCAATATCTAAAACATGAAAACCCCGATCAAAATCTAAATTAGGAAAATAACAATTGTTACTTCCGTCAGAACAATGACTACGTTTATTGTCAAGATCACTCTAATTTCTAAATTGGATAAAAAGCTAGAGAATTGTTATTTACATTACATAAAAATGCCAATATTTTTCAAATTCGACACTAGACCCGGTTTGATTGGAAGGCTAACGACTATTATTAGCTACTCAATGAGAAGTAACGAAGGAAAATAATGAGAATATTTAATTGATCCACTTCTCACCAAATAAAAATAAAAATAAAAATGACAATTTGACCAAGCAACAACTTCTCATCAACTTTTTTTTTTTTTTTTGTAGTACATAAGAACTGTTATAGGAGGCTTCTAAAACAGTTATAGTAATTTTTTAGCAATTACAACAGTCATACTGGTTATAATATTACAAAGGCTGTTATTGTAAAACCTTCTATTGTAAAACAACAAATAGAAGGAAATTAGAAGATTAGTATAATATAGAAGAGACACTTGAACCAAGCCAGCATGGGAGGGGGACCAGGAAATCCTGAGAAAGAGTATCACATCTGGCCAGCAGGCCAGGATCAACAAACAGGTGAACACTGGGTGGAAGGAAGTCAGATGAATCTGCTGCTTTTTGTAGGGTTCATCGATAACATTTTCCTATCCATCCTTGTTAATATTATGATGCACCCAAAACTTTTTATAGTAGTCGAACAAACTGTAGCATAATCTTGTCTTGTGATTCAAAAATCCCACTGTTTGTCTGCTCAATGAACTCGATTCAGATTCTGCAGCCTCTCACTAATGTTGTAGAGTGAAATAAGCGTGTTCCTATCACGATTCTTAACTCAAAGCTTAACTTTCACATCCACATTCTAATTCTTATATTACTTGCTAAAAGAATAGGAAAAGATGTTCCATAAAATGATTACATGCATGTGAATGAATTATAGTAGCATCAGGGGAAAAGTTTTTCTACCATTGAATTATATATGAAACAAATATATGGGGCTTGAAAAATTGCAATTATATATAGAAGAAATAAGGAATATTTCATGGCTATGAATGTACAATGCTAAGTTGAGACCGAAGTCCCACTGGAACAGAACGTGTTCCGGACTAATCTGGATATCATACTGATACTTGAACATTCTGCACATGTTGTTCCTGATTGATGGCTTTGTCCCTCATTACAACAGGGGAGATCAGTTTCCACACTACATGGTGAAAGATATGAAGTGTCAGTTTAGTTACCGAACAACAACATCAGTATGAAATGGAACTTCAAATACTGAATTTGTCTGATCAAACACTCAAATAGAATGAAATCAATTTATAGTACCAAAACAATGAGGCCAATGCTGTTTTACTTAATTTGATTCGATTAAAAATTTCACGAAAATTATGGTTTATCAAATATTTTTTTATTTGAGAAATAACAATTCTTTTTCTTTTTTGGATTGTAAGAAAATGTGGTTTAAAGATAGTTCAAATATGATTGAAAAAATTCAGGATGTATGAGAAAATAATGAGCAATATGCTGCTTGTAGCCAACACACACACACATATATATAGTTGGTGGACCTATGTTCTTTATCTTTCTAAAAATTAAAGGATCACAAAACACTAATCCTGTTCTTATTCTTTTAAACAAAAGAATTCAAAGTTTGACAGTTAAAGAAAATGCTGAAATTTGGATGTGCTTTGGAGCAGCATTTCACAGATTAGTTTTGAAATTACATTTTGAAGGATCACAAAAGGGAGGTGAGTTTTCCTTACAAAATAAACATTCTGCTAGCAAAATATCACCAATAACCTTTCTTTATTTCATTACCATTTACAAGGTGACAAGCTGCAATCTGAGTACATAAATCTCTCACAGGTTTATTTTATCTTAATTATTTTCATGTAGGAGTCCCACTGACGAACCTATAGGAGTTTTGACAAGCTCTGTTTTTATCTGGTGTGATTAGTAAAAAATTTTTTTTTTACCAAGATAAGATCCAATCCAAGTGAAAAACAAAGGAATATATATGAGCACTTACAATATATGCTGGCAGCAAACCATTCGTTTATAATTTTTGTCACGCCCCAAATCCGGATTATGACACGGCCGTGCTATTGCAATCTTATACACACAATAATACGAAGCCACTTAAAATTTCATAATAAAAATAAATAGTTTTATTTACTAATGCCATAATATTATTCATGAAGTTGGAACAGTACAGAGTTCCTAAAATTTAATTATTACATAACATTTTCAGTTACCCCAACCCTGAATAACACCAAGCTCCCTATTCCTCATTTTCACCTATCAAAATATTAGCATAATTCAATTAACTAATTTTCTTTCTTTTGAATATGCCGAATTTAATTGAACGAGACTTAACTACCCATTTCCCTTACTAAAACTTATTTTTTTTATTTTACTCTTGATTAAACCTATTGCTCTGATACCAAATGTTACGCCCCCGCCTGCGCAGAGCACGCAATCGTCCTTCACCCCTTCCCGGTTTTGTTTTCCACCCAAAATGCGTCTGCAGGATTAGGAGACACTCGCCTCATATGCCCAGGCTCTAGAACGAGTCTTTCCGATGTGGGACTATTGGGCCTCACACCAAATGTCACGCCCCTGCCTGCGCAGAGCACGTGAGGCACCCAGTGCCCATGTGGGGGCCACATGAGGGGGGAATACTGTTAGCAATATATCTCCTAACTAAATAAATAAATCTATAAATTCAATTAATAAAAAATCTTAAAGGAAATAATATACATGCATATCATTCGGCATCCAAATAATTCTATTTTAATACAAAATAAATCTATTCTAGCACAAAGTAAATCTATGCATTTAATAAGTTTATATCATAGAATTTCAAATCCTACCAATCTACTAATATTAAATTAAAAATAAAGGTAGAAGAAAGTAGCCTGATTGAAAGCAGGTCGAAGCGCGTAGACGCTGTCCCAAAGAAGTATTTGCCCCCACGTACGGGTCACCCGGCAATCCTTCTCGGAGATACGACGACCCTACAACCTCTTCTTCGGCACGTCTCGGAAGAAGTCAAAGCGAACCCGATCGGACTTGCAGATCCAGCAAAGAACGGAATGAAAAGAACTAAATAAACTGAATAAAAAATGTAAAAATAAAATTTGGAAGTGGCTAAGAGGGAGAAGAATTTTTTCAGAATTTTTTCACTATTTTTCTGAAATTTTTCGTGTTTCCAAAGAGATAAAATCAAGGGGTTTAAATAGGGGTTTTTACAGGGGCCGTTTGGTCATTTGCGGACGCGTTTTCAAACGCGTCCGTTTTCAAATGCGTAACGCCCGCTGGGCGTTACCTTTTCTCAAACGCGCACACGGCCCGAGATTTTGGCCGCGTGCGCATTTAAGTTTTTTTTTTTTTCAACAATCCCCCACAAAAAAAAACTTAAATAATTTTAAAATCAAAATAAAATGCTGGATATCTTATATTATGTAATAGGTGTAGGTACCTTTCGGTTTGAACCTTCACTTAGTGACAATTGATTACATCTGTGGAGCCAAGGTGGTCTTAACCTTGAACCTCGGTCCATGGCTCAGATTAAATCAACAACACACATAATATAGCCCGATCTGGGTTCTAAGCGGGTTGCGCTGTTATGGCCATGCGCAGATATCTATCATGTGCTTTTTAGAGAATCGCCCATTTTCCATAATCGCGGTCTCACGACTGCACATATAGGTGAGTCCTAATAAGGAAGCTAGCAAGGAAGCTCCTGCCTCTTGGGTCTCGGACTCATTAAGAGTTATACAAACGAACTCATCCTACCGCTTGCTTTTATGAGCACTAGCGCCATAAGGATGAGGACAACATAAAATAGTGCTCCTCTTAGTCACACTTCGGTTTGTTTCTACCCATTGAACCTTTTAAGGTTGGGTTCCCACCGTGGTGATCTATCTTTATGGGCTAAGCCCCATCCCCCTCGACGACTCTAGAACCACTGTTCTAGATAAACCTTTTGTAAGCTGATCAGCCAAATTATTTTCTGATTTTACAAAATTCAAGGCAATAACATTATTTTTCAATTTATATCTCAATGATTTATGACGTACTTTTAAGTGCCTGTTCATTTTTACATTGGCATTTTCTTGGTTGCACTTATCTATTACAGATTTACAGTCACAATGTAAGGAGACAGGTGGTAAAGGTGACTCATCTACAGGAAGGTCTATAAGTAGATCTCTGAGCCACTCAGCCTCAGTGCTAGTAGTGTCTAAAGCTATCAGTTCAGATTCCATGATACTCCTAGATATTAAGGTTTGTTTGGTGGATTTCCAAGACACAGCAGCACCTCCTAGGAGAAAGACGTATCCTGTGGTGGATTTAACATCTAAGGTATCGCTGATCCAGTTGGCATCACTATAGCCTTCTAGAACAGCAGGAAACCCACTAAAGTGCAAACTATAGGACTTGGTACCCTTAAGATACCTAAGAATTCTCTCTAATGCTGTCCAATGATCTCTATTTGGATTAACAGTATATCTACTAAGTCTATTTACAGCATATGCTATGTCTGGCCTAGTGTAGTTAGTTAGGAATCCTAGTGAGCCTATGATTTGAGCATATAGGCTTTGAAGGATAGGAGTTCCTAAGTTCTTCTTAAGATGTGTAGAGGGATCAAAGGGAGTAGAGACAGGCTGACAATCCGAATAATTAAATTTGTTGAGTATCTTGTCAACATAATGACTTTGGGATAACTCAATTCCATTTGCACTTCTAATTATTTTGGTATTTAAAATTAAGTCAGCTTGTCCCAAGTCTTTCATATCAAACTTATGACTTAAAAATTGTTTTACTTCATCAATTATCTGAAGATCTGTCCCAAAGATCAGTATATCATCTACATAAAGGCACAAGATCACAAATTTGTGTCCAACTCTCTTAGGATATACACATTCGTCTGTGCTATTGATTTCAAATCCAAATGTCATTATGGTTTCATCAAATTTCAAATGCCATTGCTTAGGTGCTTGTTTAAGACCATAAAGAGATCTGACTAGTCTGCAAACTTTATTTTCTTGGCCTGGGGTTTTAAATCCCTCTGGTTGGTCCATATAAATTTCTTCATTTAAGTCTCCATTTAGAAAAGCTGTCTTAACATCCATCTGATGAATCACTAATCTATGAATGGAGGCTAATGCTATAAGGACCCTAATAGTAGTTATCCTAGCTACAGGTGCATAAACATCAAAGAAATCTACCCCAGGTCTCTGAGTAAAGCCCTTGGCAACTAATCTAGCCTTAAATTTATCTACAGAGCCATCAGGCCTAAGTTTCTTCTTAAAGATCCATTTGCATCCTATTGTTTTACAACCATGAGGAAGATCAGTCAATTCCCAAGTATGGTTTTGGATAATTGATTGCATCTCATTGTCCACAGCTTCTCTCCAAAAAGGTGAATCCAAAGATTTCATTGCGTCCTCAAAGGTAGTTGGAGAGTCTTCTATTAGGAAGGTATAAAAATCATCTCCAAATGTTTTCTCTACCCTGGATCTTTTACTCCTCCTAGGTTCTGCTTCTACTTCTATTGTTCTTGTCCTTATTCTACTAGAGCTACTAGCTATACCGCTATCTACTCTAGTCTTAAGTGGAAAGGTGTCTTCAAAATATGTTGCATCTCTGGCTTCTATGATAGTGTTGTTACTAATATCATTTATTTCTGAACTTATTACCAGAAATCTATTGGCATTACTATTGGCTGCATAACCTATGAATATGGCATCCACTGTTTTAGGGCCTATTTTCTTTCTCTTAAAATCAGGTATTTTTACTTTTGCCAAGCACCCCCACACTTTTAAATAGCTAAGATTAGGTTTTCTATGTTTCCAAACTTCATATGGGGTTAGATCATTATTTTTAGAGGGAATTCTATTAAGGATATAACAGGCTGAAACAAGAGCTTCCCCCCACAAATTTTCTGGTACTCCTGAGCTTATAAGCATGGAGTTCACCATATCCATTAAAGTCCTATTCTTCCTTTCTGCTACTCCATTTGATTGGGGAGAATAGGGTGCAGTCACTTCATGAATGATTCCATGATCTTCACAGAATTGAGTTATGTCATTTGATGTATATTCACCTCCCCGATCTGATCTAAGAATTTTAATTTTCTTTTCCTGTTGGTTCTCAGCTTCAATCTTAAAAATTTTAAATTTGCTGAGCACCTCATCCTTGGTTTTAATTAGGTAGATGTAACAGAACTTCGATAGATCATCTATAAATGTTACAAAGTATCTGTTACCTCCCCTAGAAGTTCTACCAAAGTCACAAACATCACTATGAATCAACTCTAATAGATCAGAATCCCTATTAACAGATTTAAAAGGCTTCCTAGGGAGTTTGGCTTCTACACAAGTTTGACATTTCTCATGGTTCTTGAGATCACTTTTTGGTATTAGATTTAGGTTCATAAGTTGCTTAATTGAATTATAATTTACATGACCTAATCTACCATGCCAAATAGAAGGAGGCTCTATATTCATAATCAAAGGATTTTCATTTATTGAAGGAGCTATTACATTCAATTTGAACAATCCTTCACTAAGGAATCCTTTTCCAATAAACATAACACCATGAGAAATTACAACCTTATTGGACTCAAAGACAAGACGAAAGCCTTGCTGGACAAGCAAAGAACCACTAATGAGGTTTCTCCTAACAACTGGAACATGTTGGACGCCGTGCAGTGACAGGACTTTTCCAGAGGTAAGCTTTAAGTCCACACGTCCTACTCCTAACACACGTGCCTCCGAGCTGTTTGCCATGATCACAGCTCCTCCACTTGAGATCTGGTAAGAAGAAAACCAGGAACGATCCGAACAAATATGAATACCAGCTCCGGTATCAATCCACCAATCTAGTGCTTGTAAAGTCATGTTAACTTCAGGAGTGAAGGAAACAGACCTGAAAGCTGTCTCAGAGGAGCCAGCGCCGGAAGTCACCATGTTGACTTGAGCACTGGATGTGTGTGGACCCTTCTTCTTAGATTGAAGAGGTGCAGTCTTCTTATAGAAGCACCGTGGAGACAAATGGTTGGTCCGACCACACACATAACAGAAACGAGCACCACCTTCCTCTTTCTTCTTCTTCTGCTCCTGGGATTGAATAGGCTTCCCATTGTAGTGGTGGTTAGGGTTTCTAGGGTTGTAGGGTTTCTTCTTGAAATTCTTACGGAAGGGTCGGTTCTGATTTTTCTTAGGAGGAGCTTCTACATTATATGCATTATTTTTAGATCCAGTAGAGGTATTATTTCTGAGCCTATGCTGCTCTTCAATCCTAATGGAGTTTAAGACTTGGGTTAGGGTGAGAATTCCTTGGGTATGGCTCAGGGTCTTAGCAAAATCAGACCAGGAAGTAGGTAGTTTATCTATCAAACAAGCTACCTGGAATGATTCATCCAAATTGGTTCCATTAGCCCTAAGCTGGTGGATCAGGGTTTCAAATTCATGAATTTGGTCATTCATAGGCTTTGAGTCCACCATCCTAAACTTATTGAAATCGGAGGCCTTGAACCTCTTTACCCCAGCATCATCAAGACCATATTTGCTATCTAGGGTGTCCCAGAGTTCTTTGGCACTCTTGGCTGTGTAATAGATATCATACAGCCTCTCAGAAAGAGCACCTAGAATTCTATGGATACAATGATAATCTATCTCATCAGGTGTCCTAGAGGGTGTGCTAGTGGAGGCAGAATGTTCAGTGTTGGAAGAGGTAGTTGGGTTGGACCCGTTATCAACTTCGATCGTACTTTCACCTATGGCTGAGATTAACCCTAATGTGGTGAGCCAGAACCGCATTTGGTTCTGCCACCTCCTAAAGTTATGGCCATCAAATTTTTCAGGTTTGGCACTAAGATGGTCACTAGTGTTTGAGGCCATAGGATCAGGGTTACAGAATAGTGACAGAAACCTGATTGAAATCAAAAAAATCTATGTCAAAAGATTGCAGTAATATTTATATTGAACTTTGGATGTCTAATTGATATATCCAAAAAACTAATAGCCAGATCAGCTCCAGATCGGTGGTGGAGCACTAGGCTCACTTAAGTACCAACCTTTCTTAGGCACGTATGCCTTTTTGACAAGCTTTTCTTAGACACTATTAGTTAGTGGATATAATCACTAGAAATCACACAAATTCAATATTTAAAATAACCTAAATGCAAATTTAAATTAGATATTGTGGATTAACTAATTTCAAAATTTTTCGTTTGAATTTTCCGAATTAGCAATGATTGATTACTAATTTAGTAGTAGCAAATCAATTATTTTAATTGAGATCTAAAATATCAATTTAATGAATTATATGTTAGATTTGAATTATTGCCTTATTGAAATAATTGATTACTAATTTTATGGCAAATCAATTATTGTAATTAAGATCTAAAATGTCAATTCAGCGAATTAAAATATTTATTTCTTTATTAGAATAATTTATTGAGATCTAATAAGTCAATTCAATAGATTAACTATTATGTATCAACCAATTTCCGAATTACCCGTTTGAATGGGATCTGGAAATTACTCCTTGAGAAGTCCAAATGGAGGTATAATAAACCTCTTGGAGGTTAACCAAATTATTAACTCTTTAGAATAATTTATTATTGATGATGTGCTAGCAAAAACAATTATTGCAATTAAAATCTAATATGCCACAATTGTAATAAAGAATTTAATTAATTATATATTACTAACAAAAATAAATACTTCTTTGGATTGTTAGCAATATATCTCCTAACTAAATAAATAAATCTATAAATTCAATTAATAAAAAATCTTAAAGGAAATAATATACATGCATATCATTCGGCATCCAAATAATTCTATTTTAATACAAAATAAATCTATTCTAGCACAAAGTAAATCTATGCATTTAATAAGTTTATATCATAGAATTTCAAATCCTACCAATCTACTAATATTAAATTAAAAATAAAGGTAGAAGAAAGTAGCCTGATTGAAAGCAGGTCGAAGCGCGTAGACGCTGTCCCAAAGAAGTATTTGCCCCCACGTACGGGTCACCCGGCAATCCTTCTCGGAGATACGACGACCCTACAACCTCTTCTTCGGCACGTCTCGGAAGAAGTCAAAGCGAACCCGATCGGACTTGCAGATCCAGCAAAGAACGGAATGAAAAGAACTAAATAAACTGAATAAAAAATGTAAAAATAAAATTTGGAAGTGGCTAAGAGGAAGAAGAATTTTTCCAGAATTTTTTCACTATTTTTCTGAAATTTTTCGTGTTTCCAAAGAGATAAAATCAAGGGGTTTAAATAGGGGTTTTTACAGGGGCCGTTTGGTCATTTGCGGACGCGTTTTCAAACGCGTCCGTTTTCAAATGCGTAACGCCCGCTGGGCGTTACCTTTTCTCAAACGCGCACGCGGCCCGAGATTTTGGCCGCGTGCGCATTTAAGTTTTTTTTTTTTTTTAACAAATACGGGGCTCCCCTGCCAGATATTGTTCGGTTCCGGGGCTTCACGCAAGCGTCCTTCACCCCTTCCCGGTTTTGATTTCCATCCAAAACGCGTCTGCAGGATTAGGAGGCACCCGCCTCATATGCCCAGGCTCTAGAACGAGTCTTTCCGATGTGGGACTATTGGGCCTCACACCCTTCCCACCATCAGACAAGAGTCGTCCTCGGCTCTGATAATTTTTACCCATGTACTTGCCCAACCAACATCGATGCTCCATCTGATACAATGACAATGATGCCAAAAATCCAAATGAAGCGAAGCCAATCTTCAAACATATTAGGATACATTGAAAGCACATCTCGGTAAAGGATATCTTACTTTCTAGTTGGTTGATCCAATTCCCAGCTAATGAATAGCATTGCAAAATACATCGTCTATATGGATCCCATAACCATATGGATCATCGTCTTCTGATTGAATGTCATCCTTACGAAACTGAATAGCGAATTGTTAAAAATCCATCGAATAATTAATTAAACTAAAGATAATTACTTCACAGTTTCTTGCACTTGGATATTATATGCAATAGCATAATACTGCTCGGGAAATTGGATGGTCATACTCACCTGAAAAGATTTTGTATCAATCCCAGTTGAAAATGTTGCCATTACAATTGCACGGATAGCAATTAGAAAGCACTACAGGATAAGAATCATGGAAAAAGTATTACACTCAGCGTGAGTTTCAACAGTTGAAAGACAAAACATTTAATTAACTACAACATCTATCATCCCGAATGATGAAATTTGTCCAGATAATCATATATTAGAATTAATTCAAAAGAAAGATTGATTGAGCACGAATCATAATTATATTCAATATCCTGCAATGATGCACCCCACTAAGTTCCTTAGTTTACAATTTCTTTAAATATTGATATACATAAACTATAGAAGCATAAATTGGTTTTCCATTTTTCCTTCCCAGATCAAATTGATATCGCAGCCAGTACAATGAAACATACATCAAATCTCTTGTTTAATATGTTCTCGAATATTTAATCATTCATTCCTTATATTACATTCAAATTTTGTCGCAATGCCCGTCGGAGTTAGAAAGCCAGATTCCTTCTATAGCAGTATTGACCTTCTTCATTAGATATAAAGCCATCTTTTTTCATCATAGGATCAAATTCCCGTAATGATGCTTTTGGAGTAGTGATTTCTACAGAAGTAGTTCAAAGTCTAGCTAGAGCTCGTAACTTTTGTTTGTTTACTAAATGATTTCAAATTTGATGCTTAATCTTAGATAAAAAGATAACAGTTCCTTCTTTTCTCACATTCTTGAAAATCAAAAATAGCAGTTGTAAAGAAAACTTCAGATCCGTCCTCGTCACTAATTGAACATTGACGCTGCAACTACTGTTTTAAGGTTTCATTGGATATCAACTTCTGTTTTAAATGGGTTGATAAATTATAAGTGGCTGATGCTAGGAATTGTTCTAAGGTAGTAGTATATCAGAGAAATGAAGATCGAGTCACAGTAATAAGACTTATCATCTTGGGAGGATACTGATGCGTCAGAAACTAGCAACGTTTAAAAATTTCCAGGAATTAACCTGTTCAACATGCACGGAATCAGTTACAGGGGCAAGGAAGATGTGATTAAGGTTATCTGATGAAGGATACTAATAATGGGATGCTGATATATGGAAGCATGTTTTAATGGAGCAGGGATCATAAACAGGAGGATTCACTGATGGAGACTATGTGTCAGGAAGGAAAAATGATGCTAGTGAGTGAATGGAGAGCGTCAGCATGAAGGAGAGGGACTAAAGTAGATGATGTTACTTAGGAGTTACATGATGAGTTGATCACAAGCAGCAGTAGACCGAGGCACAATGCAGTGGGAGCAAGCAATAATGGAGGTCTTACAAGATCTCTAAAGAGTAAATATCCAATAACTGTGACATACCATGGCCATCAACGGCCTCATTATACAATCAAACAAAAGCAAAGATAAGTATCTATCCTTCTTACCAGTATGGTAGTCCAGTCGCCATCCTCAGCCATCATCTTTTTTTTGCTGCATTTCTGAGTGTGAGGTTCACTGTAATGGTGCAAGTCACGTTGTCAAGTACTTTAGTGCATTATACAAAATAAATTGCTACTGTCTTACTAGGACACGCATGAATATATTATATATAAATATATATACGAAAGGTCTTACCACATAGTTTAAGATCTGGTATTAGCATCAAGTATCAATACTGTATTATTAATGACAATAAATGTCAAGTTTATCTTGAATACTTAAAGCCCTCGATTTCTCTCTAGAACATGACAATTTGCCATCTTAAAGCAACTAAAATGTCCTATATCAGTAAAGGGTTTTCATAGCAGATCATGGCATGTTAGATATCTTTGAGCGAAGGCCCGATCTGCTATACTTTTATCATGGTATATTACTTGGATAATCTTTTACAGTTAAGAAGCATCCTCTATGAACTCTAGTCTTCTGAAGTACTAAGATGACCATATGGTCTTCTGAGGCATTAACATGACGCTTTAGGAGATGATGACAGCTAAATAGTATAATAAGTTAAAAGATACTGCAAAATTAAGGGCATGAACTAAGTCTATAAAATGAAAGCATACCTTTGAATTGCAGACCAGCAAAGGAAAACAATGTATGAACCCATGATTCCAGAAGATAAAAGGCCCTGATTAACTTGTTGCATACCTATAAGCATATAAATTTTGAATCATTACTTTTTACCATTCTGATTAATCAACTATTATGTAGCACTTCAATGTGAATTTATGTATTCAAACATACGTATAAGCATATAACTGATTTAGTGTTACTACGTTATTCTACGAAAGCAATAGAATGGTGCTGACATGTGTAGTAGGTTATGCATCATAACTACTACTTAGTTAAGGCAGTATATGCTTCAGCTAGTTCTGTTAGTTTTGGAGAAATAAACTATGGATTGACTCTTATGCCCCTCACTACTGAATGCTAATGTTGCACTAAAAGGTATAAGAGTCAGATAGTAGTTTGTTGCTATAGAAACAACAAAACTAGCTTTGACATCATCACCACCCTTTAATTAAGGATATGATGGTTTCCACTTTCAACACCCTTCCTATATTGAAGTCCAGTGATATGGCTTAGGAGATATAAGAATTATCACGTATCTTGGAAATCTTATTTAGCTAATGAGTGAATCGTAAGCATATTTGATCTTTGGGTGTTAGCAGTAAAAGAAATTCCTGCTGCAGTTCACAGTTCATATAAATGAAGTGATAAAGAGAATGTTCGTAGAAGCATGTAACTAGTGTTGAAAAGTTCTTTAAGTGCTTATTTACTATTCTATAGCTGCCTAGGATTTATGTCATGTGCCAGATCATATCCCTACTAAGTGTGAGAGGAAATTCTTACCTAGGTTTGAAGCCTGGAATTTCATATCTGGATTGAGATTCACCATTTTTAAATAAATAAAATTCAAGTTAATACAAAATTTGGCTCAAGAATGCAATCATTCTTAAATAAACTACCTATCTTGAAGAAAGTAAGGGATTAAATAACAACATCGTGTCTACAGAAATATAGAAAACAGTGCTGTTGAAAATTTTCCATGGTGCATACCTTAGAATGTAGTGATACAATCACCATTACTTTAACCAAGATTGCAGTCCATGTGATGAAGAATATGTTGATAGTGCAAGATGTGTCCAGAGCATACATAATGTACATAAGAACAATCTCACAAAAGGAACTAAGGTAGAAAATGGTCGGCAAGAACAACCCAAAGAAGCCACTGAAGATAATAAAAAGATTAATATTGCATCAAGCTCTAGAATTTATATAAAATAATCTCATTTTTAAGTGCAAAAGAATATCTCAAAGGACAAAATAATTTCCATTTATTGGGAAAAAATCCTAGGATTTAAATAGCATGAATATCACAAAATATCATTTATTATATGTTCTGCCACAAATATCTAGGTTATATTTACCTCAATTTTATTTATTAGAGAATATCCAATGCAGTCTTATCCATTTAATCAGATTTATATGTTAATGTTGGAATCCATGCCTAAAAACCATTTGCATCAAACACACAATATAACATTTCATTTCAAAATTGGTTTTATGGATATGCTTTCATGTTGTTATAAAAAGATACTGAAAAATGGCCTTGAGTTGTGAAAGGAACTACATCTTCTATTGGTTAAAATGAACAATGAGTTTCAAGCTACACCATAGGGAGGATTTGTTTACTCTACTTGAATTATGTATAGTTAAAGCTGAGTTTTTGTATTTTAAAGTATCTCTGCCATGCATAGTTCCTAGGCTCATTAGAGTGTTTAATCATCAAGGGCTTTGCACTTAGAAGAGAATCTCCTTCCCTATGTTGTCAATGCCAAGCATTCCCTTTTAAAAGCAGTAAAATTGGCAGGGAGGCACCAAGTTCTTCATGCAATAGTTTAAATGTGGCACTTAAACTCAAAAAATAATACTAGAACAGATTGTAAGGCATTGAAAAAAATCCTTAAGAAAGATGTCAAGACCCTCGCTGCAAAACATATTTTCGCTAGATGGCATGCAAGCCCTTCTTTTACGAATTTTCTTCTTTTTTTCTTTCTCATTTTTTTTCTATTATCAAAATTTAATGAAATAAAAGCAGCGGTTAAGGTACGCGGCAGTGAGGGAATATGGTGACAGCGGTTCGACTTAATCTTTCCTTTGAATTTGAAAGTAAGAGATCCAGGGATTGTATATTTCGAAATCATCACGAAAAAGCACCTACCAGGCACAGGACTTATTGGCTTCAGAAGCAAGCCAAAGAAAGAAGGGATTCGCTTGCAGAAGTACTTTCCATATTTTTCGAGAAATCCTTTCTTTCTCGTCCACTCCAGGAGGTGCGGACACACCTGCGCGGATTACAGGTGACGGTAGAACCCCATTTCGACCAAGTTCCGAAACCGGAAAAAAGAAGCGATTTTTTGCATCAGTCCAATCACTATGGGTTATCACAATGTTCAATAGTGCAATAAGTGGGACCAGGATGTGCGATCCATTTTAGGATAGAAACCTATAAGAAACAATTTTCTGAATCCAGTGTTGAAATTATAATGCATGGCTTCATAAATATATGTAGATGACTGTGAACTTATGAAAATGTTTAATCATGGTTTTTTTTTTAAAGATTGATTTCTAGATAATTGATGTACAATTGCGTCATAATGCTCCTTGACTGCTCACTATATCGCTATACTATGCAATCTTCACTATATTTAGAGGGCCAATTAGTCACTCAGTTTAATTTTTTTTGTTACCACAGTGCTAGATCTATGCACCCACAGTTGAGCTGAGTAGGCAGATAATAATATCATTTGATGTTCCACGCTTCCACTACTACCTTCTTTATATTTTCTCTCATATATTGCTCATCTAGAAGCATCTCCAAAGTTATTGTGCTGGTTTTGGAAAGATGATCCAACACTGCAATAGCATGGAACTTAATTTGCAAGGCTACTTGAGCTGTAAGTAAATGAAATAATTCATTGAAGATCCAATAATCCTAAATGCAAATAACTGACCCTCTCATGTAGTGTGTAAATATCATAATGTAACTGTAAGTCTTAGTAGCATATGTGTTTGGGGTGATTTGATCACCATAAATCATAAACAAGCCAGAAATCTAATGGTCGTAAGTCTTTATAATAGTTTCCAGTAAACAAACGGGTGTGATCAACCCTTTTCCTCCTTTCGATAATGGATAGATGGACCAGATCTGGCTACTTTCTCTTTTTATGCACAGATTTGATCATCCAACTGCTACAAGTCCTTCAAATAGATAAATGCACTAGAATGGCATGTTTCATCTATTTAATAGACAAATCCGACTACCCAATGGCTGCAAAAAAAAAAAGCCTTTCTAATAAATAAACAGGTTAGATCAGCACACTTTGTCCATATTAGTAGACAAAAGGTTTCTCTACTAAATAAACAGATTAGATTTGCCCATTTTATCTTAAAGGAAGTAACCGATCATCAGACAGTTCCTAAAGCGACTTCTATTGATATATGGACCAGATTGGATTGTCTCATCTATTTAGTGGACAAAGCAGAATATCCAAGAGCTACAAAAAGCAAGTTCATGAATATTGTGTTTGGAAAAAGATACATCCAAATGAAATAAGCAAGTGTGATCCTCATGTGTTGAAGCAAGTATATCCAAATGCAATAAGCAAGTGTGATCCTCATGTGTTGAAGCAAGTATATGGCTTCTTAAAGGTAATAATCCTGAGAGGGCTTTGATGATTTTCTTGGCAACCAAGAAAGTATAAGTTAAGATAGACATGATGTCACGCTCCAAATTCGGATCATGACATGGCCGTGCTATTGCAAATCTTAGCCCGCAATAACACGCAGCCACTTTAAAACTTCAAATCAATTATAAACAATTTCATTCAATGAATGAAATCAAATGTTTCATTATTAAGAATTGTTACAGAGCTTCTAAAAATATCAGCATTTAATGTTCTACTTTTTCCATAATCCCGAAGCATATATGTCATGCTCCTTGTTCCTAACATTTCCTATTCATCTGTAAGAACATAAATAAATGGGTGAGCTATAAAGCTCAGTAAGTAACCATGCATAATCTTATCAGATCAAGCATAATATTTTTCATACTAGTGCATTATTTTAAGAAACTAACGATTGTAATAAAGAAAGCATTTTCTATAATCAAACCAGACGTAAACCTTTTGTCTTTATTTCATGCTTTGAAATCCGTACTCGTCATTATTCTTGCTTTGAAAGCCGTACTTATCATTATTCATGCTTTGAAATCTGTACTGTTATTATTCATGCTTTGAAATCTGTGCTTGTAATAAAGTAAACATTTCATATAATCCAACCAGTCATAAAACTATGCAAGTCCATTCATGCAACTTCATAAGTATGATTATGCATCATAAAACTTTTGTCATTTATGCATCGTAAAACTTTTGCCATTTATGCATCGTAAAACTTTTGCCATTATTCCATACTTTGAAATTCATACTCTCAGATGGTAGTGTAGCTATGGCCGCTCTTATTCTCATGGCAAGGCCTTTACCACTGCAGGGTCATCTTCCAGTTACTATTACCTATTGGCGGGGGTCGTAAAGCCAAGTTATTTTTTTCCACTAGCTGGGGTCGTATGCCTAGTTACTGTTACCCACTGGCGGGGGTCGTACATAGTAATCTGAGAGTTCTTTAAAACATATCATGCTTTTCATAAATCTTTTCTCATAGATACATTGAAAAGTGAATAATGGCATCATGCTGAATAAAATTTATGATCATACTGAAAACTTTATTTTTCTTTCCATGCATCTTTCTACATCATCATAATCATGTGTAAATAATATAATAATCATGATGGATGCTATTTATCCAAAATCATGCAATCATTTGCTAACACATGCTTGATCCTAATTTTGTGAAAATATAAATAATCATATATAATTTCATAATCAAATAGTTACAAGTATTTGATAAAACATAAGATTATATCAGGGTTACTTATATCTTCCACAATTTCAATTCCATAAATAATACTTTTTCATCATATAAAATGTGATACATGATCCATAATAAGATTAAGATAGGTTACTTACCTTAATTTGCTCACCAAATGCCAATTCTCCAATACCTAGCAAGATCATTAAATTACATGTCACTTGCACATTTAATTTCTATTTATTTATAATCTTAAAGTCATTTACAGCCCATTCATAGGACTCAATTTCATTTTCGGGTTCATAGCCTAATTCAATTTCTGGCTCTGGTCTAAGCAAATTCCTAGTTCGGATTTGATTCCATTTCTGGTTCAGGTCTGGGTTCATTGCATACCGGTTCAGGTCTGACCCAATTACTGGTTTAGGCCTGGGTCAATTGCATACTGGTTGAGATCTGATCCAATTACTGGTTCAAGTCTGGGTCAATTGTATACTGGTTCAGTTAATTATGGGTTTAAGAATGTTGGGCTCGAACCAGGGCCTAGCCCGACCTCGGGCTTCTAAAGCCAATTTATTTGAAGCCCACCCCGAAATCAGGCCCAAATCGGCGCACAACCTTTTTCTTTTCTTTTCTTTTCTTTTCTTCTTTCTTCTTTTCTTTTCCTTTCTTCTTTCTTCTTTTCTTTTCCTTCCTTTCTTCCCGAACCTTCTTTTTCTCTTCTTTTTTTTTTCCATTTCTTCCTCTCTTCTCCTTCCTTCTTCTTTCCGTCCCGATCTCCTCCCCCTCCTCTTCTCCTCCTCACTTGAAGCGAGGAGGCTCGTGGAGCGCTCGGAGGAGCCGGGTCCAAGGTCGATGGTGCCGGTGGCCGGCCAACATCGCCCGCTGCTCGGCTTGTAGCGGCCCATCCCCCCTTCTTCATCATCCTTCTTCTCTTGAGAAGGGATAAGGGTGGCTCCCCCTCACGGAAGAGGTCGACCGCGACCGGCGGCGCCCGCGGCCAAACCCGTGGCCGCGCCCGCGGCGGCCGGCCCCCTCTGTTCCTTGATGGAAATGGGGTGTCGAGACCACCCTCTCGAAAGGAAGGGGCCTCCGGCCCGCCGCAATTCCGACCGAGGGTCGATGGAGCCTGCAGTTGGAGCCGGGGACTCATCCCTCGTTCCCATTGGGGTAGGAGAAATAACCCACGGCCGTGGCCATCGATGCGGCCACGGCAGCGGCCGAGCTCGCTGCGACCAAAGGAGGGGAGGAAGAGCCTCCGGCCGTCGACAGCTGCGGCTGAGTATACCAGGTAAACTCTTCCCCTTCCCTCTTCTTCTTCTTCTTCTTCTTCTTATTCTTATTCTTCCTATTCTTTTTCTTTTGTTTTCATTCTTTCCTTTTCCTTTTTTTTTTTTGTTTCATAGCTAGGCTAGATCTAATCTAACAGAGCATGAATAAAAGGATTAAGGGCTTACCTAGCTGAGAAGGAGATGGGGAGCTTCTTCCGGTAGCTTGTGTCGCCTCCTCCAGCGGCTCAGCGGTGGATCCAAGGAAAAGCATGAAGAAAAGAGGCATTGAGGAGGGAAAGATGCCTCAGTGAAGAACTCCTTCGACTTTTATAGCCTGCTTTAGGGAAGAGGGGAGGGAGATCGGCCGTATCCGCAGCTGTTAGGCGGTTATAACCGCCTCGCAGGCTACTCCAGATGGGCCGTCAACTATGGTCTCTGTCGGCCCATCTGGCCCGATATTTACACATGATACCTGCAAAACTTACCAATTGAAACTTAACTTCCACTGTACCATTAAATAAAGGATCAAGGTTTGTAGTTACGAGCACCAGCATAGATATCTATATTCCGGGTACCTTATTTATATGGTATTGATTGGTATGCTACAGTGTGGTAGTGTTCCAATTCATGTTAATGCCTCCATGTGTTGGCATGGCAAAGATCAGGTTACTACAGGTATTGGCAAGGCACTGGTACAGGGATTGTAATCGGTACCTTGGTGGTATGATGTGGTACTTAAATCCTTGTCTAGGACCATGCTCATCAATATATTCAAAAATTTTTGAAAGCCAGCAGTTAATGCCAACTTTGGTTGGTTTATGATTTGCAATTTAGTTTGGGCTTTAGTTTGGTCCCAAGACCATACAGGTATGAAGAGACAGATTAGGGCAAGAGCATGTAATCTGGTCAAGGGCCTCAAGGCTTTCTGTAGAAAGAGACCAAGTTGAAAATCCTTATTCTAGGGTTAGAGCTTGTCCCAAAGTCATTCAGCTGGATGCTACGACTGATAATTGTCATCCACATCTATTGTTCATTATCAAAGGGAGTCGTAAGGACCAAAACAATCTTTATAATTTCAACAGTCATTCCCTTGATGACTATTAGATCCAAAATGCCAAGCATATAAGGAGGCTATTTATCAGTTGGTTAGATGATAAATCATGTCTCTTGGAGGAAGTGGTGTATGATGTTGTTATCCCTCCTTTATTTCTTCTTATACAAAGTTCTACTATTTGAAATGTACTAGGAGATATTTATCTGTCCCTTGTAAGATTAAATTTTCTGTTTACATGTAAGTTTTATGATCATGTCATTTGAGAAAAAGGATAAGAATGCATAGGGCCATCTTTTGGTGTTCTAAAACAAAATATAAGACAACTATTGTCAATTGCAAATACTCAAAAACCCAATACTCATTGTTAATACTTATTTTTCATTATCCATAAAAATGCAAAACCATGGTAATTAAGAATATAAAGAGGGAGGAGGAAAGTAAAATGCATTGTTGTGATTGTGGAGATAATGTTTACCATTTTTTTGACTGCAAATCTGGCATCCATTTACTATCGCACCATGAGAGGAAGTGAATCATCCTTATGAGCTAGAGAAGAAGAAATATCCTATATAATTAAAAGCAAAATAGGTCAAATATTCATTAAACATCTTGTAAATTTTCATTCATAAGAACATAATGGCTATAAACTAACCAGCATAAACACAAAAGTCACTGAATACTTCTTCAGGATTCCTAGAACAGAAAGGAATAGAAAACCATCATAGTAAATATATGAAATATGCATGTTCTATGATGGGGGGCGAAATGGATCGTCCAGCCCACGGCTAAAAGGCTGCCCAATTTTAACCCAATAAACGCCAACACCGACCAGTTGAATCCCCGAATCGGCCCAGAATCAGCTCGGCCTCGGACTCCACCAAAAGCTCCATCGGCCTCGAATATTCGCCGACTCGCCCAACCAAGCTCGGGGCGCCCCACCGAGTACACCTCGAAACTCGGAGAGCCAAGCCGTCCTCAGCACCCGTCTAGCCGACCTCGCCAAACGCATGATGCGACCTTTCAACGGGTCCGACCTCGCCAGCAACCGTACCCATGTGTGCGCCCACACCCTCCTACATGGTCATACATCACAACACTACCGAGCCACGCTTCAATAGCTGGCCCTCGACAGTCAAAGGACAGCACCATGACTACTCCGGCCATACCCTGCTATGACGGTCGATACCTTACCGTTCTCGAAAACGGATAGCACCACGCCCCCTCTCATGATGAGGGCGGACGATGCCTCTGCCACCTGGGCTTCTCCATCGAGACTATAAATAGCCCGGTCAGGTAACTTCTAAGAGACTTTTGGCTGGACCAAATTTACCCCATACTAACTTGATCGTCGGAGGGCCCTCACTGGAAACACCGGTGAGGCTTTGTGCAAGTCTCCCGCCACTGCCATGCAGGAGGTGGCCCCCATCTTCTTCCAACCACCGGCGGCTCCCCCGACTCCTCCGGCATGGTCACCCTCGGGCCAAATTCGAACCACAATATTTCTGGCGCTAGAGAGAGGGCCTGAGTCATGATCATGAGGCTAAGGAGTCACGGAGCTCCGAATGTGTCGAGCAGCCGGGTATCGCCACCCGGCCGCTCTTGACAAAATCCACTCTCCGCAGCACCTGCACCAGCGGACCAGGTCCCACAAGTCCAGCCAGAGCGATTTGACCTGCTTTTTCAGCAGGTCCAAACACTGACCGCGGCTGTCCAGGGTCTACAATGAAGCGAGGCCCAATCTGCGCCCCCTCTCCGTAGGTGTGAGTCCACCGGATGCCACCCATGGCGTCGTTCCCCTACCAGGCAGCGTACGGCGGGCGAAAGGAAGCCCTGCCGTCATCGAAGCCCCCATCGAGTGCGGTCCCCAAGTCGGGAGAGCTCGCCGCACCGTCGTTATCCTGGGAGCCGGCGCCGAAGTCTGACGCCCCGATCACGGGAGCAACCGTCGGAGGCGGGGTATGCTCCGTGTCGAGGCGCCTGCAGTGTTGACCAAGAGCCGGAGAGGCCCCGCCGACTACAGGCGATGGCATCCCGACCGAGACTAAACAGAAAGGTCGAGGAGCTAGAACGACAGATCCAAACGCTCCGAGACCAAGCTCCCAGGCGCGACGTGGACGTCGACTTCACGACCGAGTCTCCATTCTCTCGGTCGGTTACAGATGAGCCGATCCCCCAGAGATTCAAGATGCCACAAATGGAGCCATATGACGGCTCGTCCGATCCTTTGGACCACCTGGAGAGCTACAAGGCTCTCATGGCTCTCCAAGGATCCACAGATGCCCTACTTTGTAGGGTCTTTCCAGTAACCCTCCGCAAAATAGCTCGCCTCTGGTTTTCAGGCTGAAACCTAGCTCGATCTTCTCCTTCGAACAGTTGGAAAGGCAACTCGCCACCTACTTTGCTGCCAGCCGGCGTCAGTGCCGGACCTCAGACTTTCTTTTTGCTATCAAGCAGAGGGAAGGGGAGCCTCTGAAAGATTACATCGATCGCTTTACCTCAGCTACATGAGAGGTCCGCGATCTCGATCAGTCTATCGCCATGTCGACGCTAAAGACTGAAGCTCGGTCCTACAAATTTCTCTTCTCCATCGAGAAAAGCTTCTCTACCAACTTTGCAAAAATGTTGATCCAAGCTCGGAAGTATGCCAAGGCTGAAGAAGCCAGGGCCTCTCGGCGTGAGGCGGCCGAGCAGCCAGCCAAAATGCAGAAGAAGCACCTCGAGGAGCACTCCTGTCCAAGGAGCCGATCCTCCCGGCGTGAGAAATGAAAGCGAATCGATCCGTACAGTCTAGTAGTGATAGCATGCCGAAATTTAAATTTTTCAAAATCAATGGTTGTACCTATTCGGGTTGCCTACGTACCCCTTCATATGGGGGATCAAGCCATACGTAGTTCTTTTAATTTTAAAAATCGCAGCGAAAAAATCGAATTAAATATTTTAATTCTAACATGCATAAGAAATCAAATCTCAAAATACCACTACAAGAACTCATGATCAATATGTCGGGATCGTTTAAACGATTATTCTAAAAACTTGCATGATTAATATCAGATCTGAAATGAAATTAAGTTCTAAACTTAACTAATCTATGATCCAACTAATCTCCGAATGCCCATCGAATAGGCTCTGAAGATTACTCTATGAGAAGCCCCAAAAGAGGTTTAACCCTCGGAGATTGGATCCTATAAGATTTAACTCTGGATCTAGATTCATACCTTTATGAAATCAGAAGGTAATAGATCCGATGCTCGAGCTCCATAGCCACATAGTCGTCTAGCCTCTACGAGTAATCCACGCAAAGCTCCTGAAGAGATCCAATCCTACGGAAGTGCTAGCTTGCGCAAGATCCTTTGTTGCTGAAATTCGATCTTTCCGACACTATCAACTTTTGATTTGCCTTCTTGGAAGAATTTGGAGGAATGGTTTGTAGGGATTAAATAGGACTTAGATCTGATCTAAAGGCTCTTTTCAGGAATCTCTATCAGCTATGGCGAGATGGATTTAGAGGAGAATGAAATGGCGAGATGGACAAGGCTGAATTTTCATTCATGGTCTTTCATTGTTTTGGCGACACAAGGAGATCATCCTTTTAAAGGCACGCCATCTGATCATTTGAATTCGAAATTCAAATAGAAATCTGGTATCTTGTTGGCGCATGAAGGGGTTGGTTGTAACAAGATAGATCCTATCTTGTTTGAGTTCAAAATTCAAACAAGATATGGTTCATGTGAGTGAGATAAAATCGAAATGAATGGTGCTGATATTCCATCATCATCTAGCCATTCGCCCACATGTCCCACGATCCAAATCCCATCACTTTTTATTGAAAATCCACGTCCGGATCGAATCCCTCGAATTCAGCCCGTCCGAGAGTTCCAGAATTTTCAGAAGGAGTCGACCTTTCCGATCTCGAGTCGACTTCAAGTCGCCTCGAGTCGACTCCTTCCCCTTTGAGTCGACTCCAAAGTCCACCCGAGTCAACCCCAGAGCTTCGCAGGTCAACATGGGCTGAGATGACAGAGAGCTTCTTCCCCTGATACGCCCAGTGAGTCGACCCCTTCAGAGCTCGAGTCGACCCCAACTTGCTCGAGTCAACCCCAAGGAAACTCGAGTCAACCCCACCTGGAAAAACAGAAAAAAGACGTTCTCTGAATTCTCTGAGAGAGTCGACCCGAGCCCATCTTGAGTCGACCCCAATCAGGTCAAAAATCTTGATTGAACCCAAAATTGAATCCAATTCAATTTGGCTCATACTTAGTCCAATTACTCAATCAAATTGAGTTTATTAGTAATCTAATTACTAATTAATCCCCCAATAATTACTTTAATTATTTTATAGGATAATTTGCCAATCGAATTGACCAAATTATTCCTAAATGATTCTCAATCATCCATCAGCAATCTTGATCAATCAGAAAACTTCTATGTGTGTGACCTCATAGGTTCGAACGTAAGCCGGTAGTACAGAAACGACTTCCTGCACTAATCGATGTGACTATCTAGCAATGGTACCCGATGTCTAGATAGGCCGAATATATGCGAAGCAAATATTCTGGAACTCTGGACTATGGTTACTGTATAATTCATCCCTTTGACTCCTAATGCTAGGATGACCTCAGAGTTCTGTCAACTCTCTAATCAGTACATCCACTATGTGATCAACTTTAAAAATTCTATGACTCATCATAAGGATTACCCTGGCCAAGGTTTTGCTAAATTGAACACAAAGCATTATCTCCTGTTTTCAGGGGGGGTCAATTCCATCTTGACTCACGCAGTGATTTTGCAAGTACTTGACTGCACCCAGTAACCTTCCATCCTAGAATTAAAAATTCTGCTAGTTCGGTACTAAAGTACAAGGAGTTGCTTACTAATCACTGTAGTGATCTCAGGTCTGAGGGATACTTACACCCATATCCACTCGAAACATCTCTTGATAGTAGAACATTTCGAAATCGGTCACGTTCAGTGAAATGTACTTCTACACTTCACCTGTGTGACATATCAGTGTCTCCATACTCCTTGATTAAGAGGACAACCAACGTATATGTCACACAATGACCTAATCTCAATAATGTTGTCGTCCTAGTAACAACATATCATTTGATCACGAACAGGTTAAAGGACTTGAAGATAAATTTTCTTTTATCATAAAATAAATCCTAAGGACTTCATCATATAAGAGTTCATTTGAAGATGTATAATGAAATGATGAATAATGCCAAATAACACTTTATTAATTTGTCAATTCATTTACAAAATTCGATCATCAACATACTGACGATTGACACTTAGGATACAATTCCCAACAACTCCCACTTAGCCTAAAGCCAATCGGAACAGTATCTAATACCCATCTTCGACTTGTATTCGTTGAACTCTTTGATGCCGAGGACTTTGGTAAATGGGTTAGCCAGATTTTCTTCTGTATCAATTTTCTGTAGAATCTGCCACTGTGTGCTGCTTGGAACTCTTCCAGCAGATAGCACCACCCTTAAGAGTAAAGATATAACCCGACACGCTCTTGCTATCATCTCAATCTGACTAAAAACTGGAATCAGTATATCCCTCAAGTTTTAAGTCAGAATCACCGTAGACAAGCCACTGGTCCTTAGTATTTCTCAAATATTTAAGGATGGTTTTTACAACCTTCCAGTGGTTGCTACCTGAATCAGACTGGTATCTACTTACTACTCCTAGTGAGTATGCCACGTCTGGTCTAGTACATGTCATGGCGTATATTATAGATCTCATTGAGATAATCCAAGCAATCTTTTAGATCTATCTCTATAGATCTTCATCCCAAGGATGTAAAATGCTTCATCCAAATTTTTCATGGCAAATTGAGATGATAACCAGACCTTTATTCCTTGTAATGTAGGGACATCATTCCTAATTAATAGAATGTCATCCACATACAAAACTAGAAACATAATTACTGAACCATTGACCCACTTATAAATGTAGGGTTCTTCTTCATTCTTAATGAAGCCATATGTTCTGATCACCTTATCAAAACGTATATTCCAACTTCGTGAAGCTTGCTTTAATCCATAAATAGATTTTTGAAGCTTGCACACTTTAAACTCATCTGCAGATGTAAAACCTTCAGGTTGTATCATATACACTTCCTCTTCTAAATCTCCATTTAGAAAGGCGGTTTTAATATCCATCTGCCAGATCTCATAATCTAAATGTGCTGCTATTGCAAGCACAATCCGAATGGACTTGAGCATTGCCACAAAAAAAAATGTCTCGTCATAGTCAATACCATAATGCTAACGATATTCTTTGGCAACCAGACGGACTTTATAGGTCTCCACCTTTCCGTCTGCGCTCCGTTTTCTTATGAAAATCCACTTACACCATATGGATTTAATCCCTTTGGGTGGGTCAACTAATGTCCATACATCATGACCTTCATAGTTTTATTTCGGATTGCATGGCTCCAAGCCATTTATCAGAGTCATACCTCTGCATTGCATCCATATAGGTGATCGGATCCTCATCATTTTCGTCAAGTTCGACAGGATCCCCGTCCCGGACCAAGAAACCGTAGTATCTGTCTAGCTGACGTGGTACTCTACTTGATCGCCTTAATGGCGCATCTAAGATGGGTTCGAAATCTGATCTAATCAAATCTGACTCAATTGGTTCAGTGGATGGTGTTGGGTCTTCTATATGTTGAATTTTCCTAAGTTCTACATTAGAGCTACTACTTCCTTCTCCAAGAAATTTCTTCTCCAGGAAAACAACTCTATTGCTTACGAACAGCTTTTGTTTTTCAGCAAGGAAGAAACAATATCCTTTAGTCTCTTTAGGATAACCGACAAAGAAACATTTGTCAGACTTGGCTTCAAGTTTGTCTACTTTCAAACATTTGACATAAGCCGGACAACCCAAATCCTAAGGTGAGAAAGCACCAGTTTCCATCCCGTCCCCATTTCATGTGGTGTTTTATTCACAGATTTACTTGGAACCTTATTAAGAATATAACAGGCTGACTCAAGTGCATATCCCCAAAAGGATATGGGCAAACTTGCAAACCCCATTATGGATCGAACCATGTCTAACAGTGTTCGATTTCTTCTTTCTGATACTCCGTTGTATTGCGGTATACCAGGAGGAGTCCATTGGGAGAGAATCTCATTTTCTTCTAGATATGTCAGAAACTCACTGGAGAGATATTCTCCTTCTCGGTCTGACCGAAGAGTTTTAATACTCTTTCCAGTTTGTTTTTCTACTTCAATACGATATAATTTGAACATTTCAAATGATTCAGATTTATATCTCATTAAATAGACATAACCATACCTCGAAAGATCGTCTGTGAACGTAATGAAATATGAATATCAACCTCTAGCATTTGTGCTCATTGGCCCACATACATCAGAATGTACAAGGGTCAATAAATCACTGGCTCGTTCACCTTTTTCAATAAAAGGTGATTTGGTCATTTTTTCAAGAAGACATGACTCGCAGGTTGTCAATGATTCACAATCATTAACATTGAGGATTTTCTCTTTACTTAACCTGTTCATCCTGTTCTTGTTAATATGTCCTAGCCTATAATGCCAAAGGTAGACATGTGTGACATTATCTATTCTAAGACGCTTACTTGACTTGTACATTACATTAACAGGCTGTGACAATATATAAATTTCATTGCTCAAATGTCCATGCATTATAGTAACACCATTCATAATGATATCACAATAATTTCTTTTTATTGAAATCTCATAACTTTAATGGCCAAAAGGCCTACATAAATTATGTTCAATAGGAAAGAAGGACAAAAATGACAATCATCTAAGAAAATTTCTTGAGAATTGAATACAAGTTTCAGACTTCCTAAAGCTAGAACTAGAACTGATCTTCCATCTCCAACATTCAGAAATCTTTCGCTTTCTCCAAATCTCTTATTGACCTGAAGTTCCTGCAACGAATGGCAAATATTAAATGGGCTTAAAGTATCTAATACCCAGGTTGAATTATCACATATTGAGAAATTACAAAGTGTTATAATATAAGTACCTTGATCAGCAACTGACTGCATCTTTCTCTTTTGCCTGTTTGGGTCAAGAGAGGCAATATACTGAGGACAGTTTCTCTTCCAATGTTCTTGCTTCTTACAGTAGAAGCACTCTGCCTTACTTTTATCAGCCTTTATTTTCTTTGTCTGACTCGGCTCAGCATGATGCACCTTTTTCTTTTGAGTTTTATTTTTCTTCTTCCCTTTCTTAAAGGGACGACGACCCCTGGATGAACCTCCCACTAAATTCACCGACCTTTTTAGGAGTTGGTGATCCTTCTCAAAAGTTTGTAGTAAACCCAACAATTGGTGATAATTTACTATCGGTTTCGTCATACGAAAGTTGGTGAGAAATGGGCGGTAGAACCAGGAAGAGGGTTCAGTATAGCATCTTTCCCTAATTGATCATGAAGGAAAAAACCGAGAGTGCTCAGGCGCTTGATCAACCCAATCATGTACAATACATGATGGGTCACCAACGCCCCATCCTTCATCCGTGCGCTGAAAATAGCACAACTAGTCTTGTGCCTTTCAACGTCGTCAGGAGTGCCAAAAGATTCGTTCAACACTTGAACGATCTCTTCAGGCTAGGCATTCTCAAACCTACGACTGAACTCATCATTCATTGCAGCGAGCATAATGCAACAGACAGTGATACGGTCACTGAGCCACTTCTGATAAGTGTCTCTGACTGTACCCCGTGCATTAGCAGCGGGCTGCTCAGGTGTCGGATCTGTTATCACATAAAGAAACTGTTCATGCTCTAGCACAATCTTAAGTTTTCTAAGCTAGTTGTTGAAATTGGGTCCAGTCAACTTGTCATTATCCAACAATGAACGAAATGATAAACTAGTGGCCATTTCTGCATAAAAAGAAAATCGACTATCAGTATATGAATTGACAATACCCTAAAGACTTGAACTTTAGTCTAAAGGTTTTTCCACTATTTTATACAAATTGGTAGCCTCTACCTCCAATTCAAAGAATTACACTTAACTCTTTAGTAGGCACTAGAACCCAATAGATCGCATATGGGCCCAAGTGTGGCTCGGCCAACCCATATGCACCTATTGGTAGGTTCTGAACCAATTGTTTCACCAAACAATTTTTAGTGATAATTTTGCCCCAGTCTCTTCGGCAGACGTGTGGCGCCTCCACCGAAAATTCTGGTTAGGTCCAACCATTAAATGACAGGGTTCTGTGTAATCTACTAATAGATGACCAAGCCTGAGTATGGCTCGGCCCACCTAATCACCTATTGAAGGTACACTCGACTCATCATATATTGAATGACAATCCCAATGGTCAAATAATCACCAAGCGTGTGGCGCCTCCAATGATTATCTAGCCATTGGACCCATTATCACCCAACTTAATGGGAGGCTATGACCTAGTTATCTCCATAACTATTTTATTTTAAGAACCTAATAATTTTAGAGGATTTGTTTTAATTGAGAATAGATGAGAAGAACCGGTTAATCTAGATCTTCCCACTGACTTCATCAAGTCAGATTAATAAGAACTAGATTCAATCCGATTAAGGAGGCACCTAAATCAGTCATACTGATTTTTCTTAAAGGCATGGGTCAACTCAAATCATTAAGTGATCCAATCAAAATGTGATTGACCATGTCAGCCAGATAAGTGAGATCGATGAAAAGGATATGTCATTAACTCGACAAAGACGAATCAGTGCGAGTAGCTCCCAATTAAAAACCACTGGTCAAGTCTGCCAAACTTACCTTAGACACCGACTAGTTAATCAATTTCGATTTGATTACTCAAATGACTCGGGCTCTACCTCTAAGCCTCAATCAAGTTCCATCTTGGTCTAATCAAAGACATGAAATTTGATCAACTACAACTATTGTATTTGACCTAGAGTTTTTTTGATCTAATCTAGTTACTACTTAATTAGATTTGATCAATTAACTCTAATTAGACCATGTTTGATTTTAACCTTAGGTCTAACCCAATCTTAAGAACTTGATACAAGCTAACCCAAATGCCCAAAGACTTATGCAATTGTCATTTAATTGAGTTACAATTTTAGATCTAGATTTTCATATCACTTAATTCTTAAATAAGTGTAAGCTTATGAAAGTTTAGATCATTGCATAATCTTTTTAATTACACATTAATTATAAACTTTCAGTTCTTAAAATATTTTTTAGATCTGAGTTTGATAATTAATCATGTGCAATTCACCTTTTAATTCATGTTTAAATCATTACGATTTATGTTCATATATCCTATATATAAACTGTCATGAATTAGTTTAAACATTATACAACTTTTGCATTTATTTTTAGATCTGATATTTCTTTCAAAATCAGAGATTAAATGAATCATAAATTTTATTTAGATCTAATCTAAAAAAATTTTTTATGATTCCAGATTTACTCATGTTACATATATTAACATAAACATGCATCACATGCATCCAAATTTCAGATCTAGTTAATCATGCATAATCAGCAATTAAATCATTCATAAATCTATTTTAGATCTAATCTAAACATATTCATAATTTTAGATTTAATTGCAATGTTTAAAACATAAAAGTTTAAACAATCAACCTGGCTCTGATACCACTGAAAGTGAATCGAACCGTGCAGTCTAGTAGTGATAGCATGCCGAAATTTAAATTTTTCAAAATCAATGGTTGTACATGTTCGGGTTGCCTACGTACCCCTTCATAAGGAGGATCAAGCCATACGTAGTTCTTTTAATTTTGAAAATCGCAGCGAAAAAATCGTATTAAACATTTTAATTCTAGCATGCATAAGAAATCAAATCTCAAAATACCACTACAAGAACTCATGATCAATATGCCGGGATTGTTTAAACGATTATGCTAAAAACTTGCATGATTAATATCAGATCTGAAATGAAATTAAATTCTAAATTTAACTAATCTATGATCCAACTAATCTCCGAATGCCCATCGAATAGGCTCTGAAGATTACTCTGTGAGAAGCCCCAAAAGAGGTTTAACCCTCAAAGATTGGATCCTATAAGATTTAACTCTAGATCTAGATTCATACCTTTATGAAATCAGAAGGTAATAGATCCGATGCTCGAGCTCCGTAGCTACACAGTCGTCTAGCCTCTACGAGTAATCCACACAAAGATCTTGGAGAGATCTAATCCCACGAAAGTGCTAGCTTGCGCAGGATCCTTTGTTGCTGAAATTCGATCTTTCCGACACTATCAACTTTTGATTTGCTTTCTTGGAAGAATTTGGAGGAATGGTTTGTAGGGATTAAAGAGGATGTAGATCTGATCTAAAGGCTCTTTTCAGGGATCCCTATCAGCTATGGCGAGATGGACTTAGAGGAGAATGAAATGGCGAGATGGACAAGGCTGATTTTCATTCATGGTCTTTCATTGTTTTGGTGACACAAGGAGATCATCCTTTTAAAGGCACGCCATCTGATCATTTGAATTCGAGATTCAAATGAAAATCTAGGATCTTGTTGGCGCATGAAGGGGTTGGTTGTAACAAGATAGATCCTATCTTGTTTGAATTCAAAATTCAAACAATATATGGTTCATGCGAGTGAGATAAGATCGCAATGAATGGTGCTGATATTCCATCATCATCTAGCCATTCTCCCACATGTCCCACGATCCAAATCCCATCACTTTTTATTGAAAATCCACGTCCGGATCGAATCCCTCGAATTCAGCCCGTCTGAGAGTTCCAGGATTTTCAGAAGGAGTCGACCTTTCCGATCTCGAGTCGACTCCAAGTCGCCTCGAGTCGACTCCTTCCCCTTCAAGTCGACTCCAAAGTCCACCCGAGTCAACCCCAGAGCTTCGCAGGTCAACACGGGCTAAGACAACAGAGAGCTTCTTCCCCTGATATGCCCAGCGAGTCGATCCCTTCAGAGCTCGAGTCGACCCCAACTTGCTCAAGTCGATCCCAAGGAAACTCGAGTCGACCCCACCTGGGAAAACAGAAAAAAGACGTTCTCTGGATTCTCTAAGAGAGTCGATCCCAGCCAAGCTTGAGTCCACCCCAGCCCATCTAGAGTCGACCCCTCTTTACTTCGAGTAGACCCCAATCAGGTCAAAAATTCTGATTGAACCCAAAATTGAATCCAATTCAATTTGGCTCATCCTTAGTCTAATTACTCAATCAAATTGAGTTTATTAGTAATCTAATTAATAATTAATCCTTCAATAATTACTTTAATTATTTTATAGGATAATTTGCCAATCGAATTGACCAAATTATTCCTGAATGATTCTCAATCATCCATCAGCAATCTTGATCAATTAGAAAACTTCTATGCGTGTGACCTCATAGGTTCGAACCTAAGCCGGTAGTACAGAAACGACTTCCTGCACTAATCGATGTGACCATCTAGCAATAGTACCTAACATCCAGATAGGCCGAATATATGCGAAGCAAATATTCTGGAATCCTGGACTATGGTTACTGTATAATTCATCTCTTTGACTCCTAATGCTAGGATGACCTCAGAGTTCTGTCAACTCTCTAATCAGTACATCCACTATGTGATCAACTTTAAAAATTCCGTGACTCATCATAAGGATTACTCTGGCCAAGGTTTTGCTAAATTGAACACAAAGCATTATCGGCCAACCGAAAAGGAGGACGCCCGAAGAGCAGAACCGTGAACCACCGGAGGAGCAAAACAACAGCCGGCCTGTTGCAAGTGTTATTCACACCATTGGCAGGGGACAACCCAAAGTGCCTGAGGCATCGGGTTGAAGAGAAGAAAGCCCTTCAAAACGTCAGCGCACCGCGGAGGCTATCTCCTTCTCCGATGAAGACTTGAAGGGTGTTGAAATCCTCCATGATGACGCTGTAGTGATTTTCCTTACCATTGCAAACAACGATGTAAAAAAAGTTTTCATGGATAATGGAAGCTCTGCAGATGTCTTATTTTATGATGCTTTTCAAAGGATGGAAATGGCCGAGAGCAACTTGAAAGAATGAGCACTCCCCTGGTCGGGTTTACAGGAGACTCTATGACGAAGGGGCTATCAGCTTGCTAGTCACGGCCGGTAGCGCGCCCCGGAAAAACACCATGAAGTTAAACTTTCTTGTGGTTCGAGTCGCTTCGGCCTACAACGCCATTCTTGGCCGACCGGGACTGAATGCCTTCCGAGCAGTGGTGTCAACCTACCACCTCTTGATGCGGTTTCCCATAAGTCGAGGGGTCGGCGAGGTCCGAGGAGATCAGATGGCCGCAAGATAGTGTTACATGACTGTGCTTAAAGGAAAGCGGCCAACCAAGCTCCCCTCTCAAGCACTACCCATTGAGGGAATGGAAGTGTGGGATGAACCAAGGCAGCAACGGAGCGAGCCAGGCGAGCCCCTCCTTCGCATCCCCCTGAGGGATGACAGACCCAAGCAGACTATACAGATCGGATCTGGCTTGAGCCCAAAGACTCAAGCTTATATGATCGAGTTCCTCCAGGCTAATGCGGACATGCTCGCCTGGTCGTCCGCCGATATGCGGGGAATAGACCTCGAGTTGATGGCCCACCACCTCAAAGTACAGCCGACCCACAAGCCGGTCAGACAAAAGAAGCGAAGCCTGGCTACTGACTGGCAACAGGCGGTAGCCTAAGAAGTCGACAGCCTCCTTAAAGCTGGCTTTATCAGGGAAGTCACCTACCCCGATTGGCTCGCCAATGTTGTCCTTATGAAGAAAACCAACGAAAAGTGGCGCATGTGCATGGACTACACCGACCTGAATAAAGCTTGCCCGAAGGACAGCTTTCCTCTCCCAAGGATCGACCAACTCGTCGATGCCACCTCTGGACATTAGCTCTTAACCTTCATGGATGCCTTTTTCGGATATAATCAGATCCGGAGGCACCCGAAGATGAAGAGAAAACTGCCTTCATTACTGACAATGGCCTCTACTGTTACAGGATCATGCCTTTTGGGCTGAAGAATGCCGGTGCGACCTATCAATGGCTTGTCAGCAAGATCTTTAAAAACCAAATCGGGCAAAATATGAAGGTCTACGTCGACGATATGCTAGTGAAAAGCCAGGCGGTAGCCGACTTGGGTGAAGCGTTCTCCGCTCTCCGGAGATACCAAATGAAGCTCAACCCCGCGAAGTGCGCCTTCGGGGTCACCTCAGAAAAATTTCTCGGCTTCGTGGTGACGCAACGGGGGATTGAAGCTAATCCCGGGAAGATTCGGGCATTGCAAGAGATGACACCGCCAAGGACAGTCCATGAAGTGCGGCAGCTCGCTGGTCGGGTGACAGCTCTTGGAAGATTCGTCGCTCAATCAGCCGAGTGGTGCCTCTCCTTCTTCAAAATCCTCAAGAAGCCCAAGGACTTCGTATGGTCTGAGGAGTGCCAGCAAGCCTTTACAGAACTCCGACAATACCTCGATACTCCCCCTTTGCTTACAAAGCCCAAGTGTGGGAAGATTCTCTTCCTGTACCTTGCGGTCTCTCCAGACGTAGTAAGCTCGGTGCTGGTCCGAGAAGAAGATAAAAGCCAGAAGCCCATATTCTATACTAGCCGGATTCTGCAAGATGCGGAGACCAGATATTCCAAGTTAGAGAAAACTGTCTACGCGCTCGTCACCTCGGCCCACAGGCTTCAACCATACTTTCAGGCGCACACCATAGCCGTGCTGACTGATTAACCCATAAAGCAAATTTTGCAGCGGTCTGATCGTGCTGAAAGAATTGCGAAGTGGACGATTGAGCTCGGAGAGTTCGGTCTAGAGTACCATCCCAGACCGGTGATCAAAGCCCAAGTGCTCGCCGACTTCCTGGTGGAGTCTACTTTGCCAGACGACTCTCCAGCTGAGCTCAACCAGATAGGAGAAGACGCCCCCGAGCAGCCGTGGATTCTACACGTTGACGGTTCCTCGACATCGGGGGGCAGCGGCGCGGGCCTCATCCTCACCAGCCCAGAAGGAGCGGTGGCAGAGCAAGCCTTACGCTTCGAATTCTCCACTTCCAACAACGAGGCGGAGTATGAAGCCCTGATTGTTGGGCTCAAATTGGCTAAAGAACTCAACGCCCCCAGCCTAAAGGTCTTCAGTGACTCCCAGCTCGTGGTGAGCCAAGTTCTGGGAGATTTCGAAGCTCGAGAGCCATCAATGATGAAATACCTACAAAAGGTACGGGCCATCACTTCAACCTTAAGCAACTTCGACATCCAGCATATTCTCAGGTTAGAAAATGCAAGAGCCGACCTGCTATCGAAGCTGGCGACGTCCACCTCGGCCGAGCTCCCAAAGAGCACCTTTTTTGAGTGCTTGAAGGCGCCAAGCACGTTAGAGCCTGACCCGGAGCTATGCACAAAAATCGAGCCTAGCTGGATGGATCCCCTGATAAACTTCCTACGGGATGTAATCCTCCTCACGGACAAGCCTGCGACTCGACGACCTGAGCGCTCCTCCGCTCATTATATCTTGTACGAGGGCAAGCTGTACCGCCAGTCTTTTACATCGCCACTTCTCAAGTGTCTCCGACCCTCGGAGGTGGATTATGCGATGCGAAAGGTACACGAGGGAATTTGCGAGAGTCACCAAGGCGGCCGAGCCTTGTCACACAAAATTCTGCGGCAGGGATATTACTGGCCCACTATGCAGAAAGACACGGTAGAGTTCGTCCAAAAGTACGACAGATGCCAACGCTACGCCAGTATCCAACGCAGACCTTCGGCACCGTTAACACCGATTGGCGCCCCTTGGCCTTTTGCCCAATGGGGAATTGACATCCTAGGACCCTTCCCCCCGGCTACGGGACAACGAAAATTCCTCATTGTCGCCATCAACTACTTCACCAAGTGGGTCGAGACGGAACCTGTCGCCCAAATCACCGAACAAAAAGTATAGAACTTTGTCTGAAAGATGATTATCTGCTGGTTCGGGCTTCCCCGGATCATCATATCCGATAATGGCCGCCAACTCGACATACCCAATTTGACGAGTTCTGTTTCGAGCTTGGCATCGATCACCACTATACGTCAGTGGCCCATCCATAAGCCAACGGGGAAGCAGAAGTTACCAACCAGACCATCGTACAAGGGCTCAAAGCCAGGTTGGACCGGGCAAAGGGACAGTGGGCGAAGGACCTCTACAACGTCCTCTGGGCGTACCGGACGACCTTCCGAGTTTCCACCGGAGAGACCCCCTTCAACTTGTCTTATGGCATGGAGGCGGTCATCCCCCTTGAGGTCGAGTTGCCCTCGCCTCGAGTCGAGAGCTTTGACGCTACCACAAACTCGGCACGACTTCAAGGAAACCTAGACCTACTCGAGAAAATAAGAAAAGCCACCCAGATTCACATGGCGAGATACCAGCGAAAAGCGGCGCAATACTACAACTCCAAGGTCAAACCCAAGTCATTCAAGGTCGACGACCTTGTCTTGAGGTGGGCCGAAGCCTTCCGACCTCTGGAGTAAGGGAGCTCACCCCAAACTGGGAAGGGCCATACCGAGTTATCCGGATCCAGCGGCCGGGAGCTTACAAGCTGGAATCCTTAGACGGCAATTCAATTCCTCGGATTTTGCATTCTGAAAATCTCCGAATATATTATCAATAAAGGCGGCTTTAAAAAGTTGCCAAGCATTTTCAGAATGCTCCGACTAGTTCAGCATATTGTAGCCATCTTTATGGCGAATTCATAGTTATAGTATAAAGACGGCCCAGGACGCTCCACAGAGTCGACTGCGGAAGCAAAGCAAGCCCCTGATCTGAGTGAGGGGCATCTACAAAGTCACCCCTTGAGCTCGGCTCGGGGTGCCCTGCAGCATCAATAGGGAGCCAAGGAAGAGCACCCCCGTCCGCAGGACTCTACGAGTAAACTCCTGATCTGAGTGGGGGGCATCTACAAAGTCACCCCTTGAGCTCGGCTCGGGGTGCCATGCGGTGTCAACGGAGAGCCAAGGAAGAGCACCCCCATCTGCAGGACTCTACGAGTAAGCCCCTGATCTGAGTGGGGGGCATCTACAAAGTCACCCCTTGAGCTCGGCTCGGGGTGCCCTACGGCGTCAATAGGGAGCCAAGAAAGAGAACCCCCATCCGTAGGACTCTATGAGTAAGCTCCTGATCTGAGTGGGGGGCATCTACAAAGTCCCCCCTTGAGCTTAGCTCGGGGTGGCCTGCGGCATCAATGGAGAGCCAAGGAAGAGCACCTCCATCCGCTGGATCCTACGAGCAAGCCCATGATCTGAATGGGGGGCATCTACAAAGTCACTCCTTGAGCTCGGCTCGGGGTACCCTGCGGCATCAACAGAGAGCCAAGGAAGAGCACCCCTGTCCGTAGGATTCTACAAGTAAGCCCCTGATCTGAGTGGGGGGCATCTAGAAAGTCACCCCTTGAGCTCGGCTCGGGGTGCCCTACGGCGTCAACGGGGAGCCAAGGAAGAACACCCCCGTCTGCAGGATCCTACGAGAAAGCCCCTGATCTGAGTAGGGGGCATCTACAAAGTCACCCCTTGAGCTCGGCTCGGGGTGCCCTGCGGCGTCAACGGGAGCCAAGAAAGAGCACCCCCATCTGCAGAAATCTGTCAGTAAGCCCCTGATCTGAGTGGGGGGCATCTACAAAGTCATCCCTTGAGCTCGGCTCGGGATGCCCTGCGGTGTCAGCGGGGAGCCGAGGAAGAGCACCCCCATCCGCAGGTTTTCTATAAATAACCCTCGATCTAAGTGGGGGGTAGAAAGTCTGAATGCGGGCTGACCTGGTTCTAAATGCCCCACAGGACTTACAGAAATTTTGAAAGCTGAGAATTGTCAAAGTTCGCGATGGTTACCTATGTTGAAAGTGCCCTAAGATACAATACGAAAGGTAAAATAGGGCTAAAACTCGATCCAGGCGCCTAGGGTGCGCCAACGGACGAGCTCAGAAGTAGCGGACTACAAAATTAAAAGCAAATGCCGATCACAAAAACTTCGGGGGACATTCTACGCAGTTCATGCTGTGCAAGCCAGGCATGGACCTGAGCTGCGCGGTTCGATTTTTGGTAACCGAGCATGAGATGGAACGAGCTCAAATGCGCGGCTAGATTTCTAAAGGCAAGGTAGCATGAGCTCAAAAACTTGACAAAAGACACAAGGTAATGAAGAAGGAAGAGTATACTTCATTAATATCAAAAGGCCTAGGGCCGAGTACAAGAAAAGCCGACCTCGAGTTCGGACAAAATACAAAGGGCCCCCAAGTGGCCAACTTTATAAAGAAAAAGAAAAAGTGATAAGCCAAAGGCTTAACCGGCCTGTTCCACTTTGGGCTCAACTTCGGGGGCGGCTTTCATCTTCAACCTCAGCAGCAGTCGTCGCCTTGACCTCTGAAGTGGTTTCAACAAGGTCCACCGTCCCGACAGCGGACTCATGCGTTTCCACTGACTCGCCCACCTCGGCTCCAGCTCCGACCTCCACCTCGGCGTCACCATCCAAACACGGGCATAAGCCGCTGAAGTCAACTCCGGGGCATAATTTCTGGGCCTGATCCCGACAGTTGTCAAAGCCTCAGAACCGTCTCAGTAAATCTCCCCAGATTGTAGCACTAAAGGCCAGTCATTATGGCGGGCACTTTCGAAAAGAGGGGCATTGATGAGGCCCCTCGCATTCTGCCCAGCGACGCTTCGAAGAGGAAGCGCGCACGCAATGCATTAAAAGAGCTCCTGTAGCCACTTCCTCTTCAGCTGATGTGGCAACCTAACTCATGTGGCAAGCTCGTCTCTCGAAGTGCGGCCAGAGGTAACTGGCCCTTGAAAAGCGCATATCTATATAAGTGCTTGACTAGAGAGCCAGACGATCAAAAGCTCCGGCCACTTCCTTCGTCCGAGCTGAAGGGGAACTCGACCTCGGAAGTGGGGGGAAAATGATAGGGGGCGAAATGGATCATCCAATCCACAGCTAAAAGGCCGCCCAATTTTAGCCCAATAAATGCCAACAGCGACCAGTTAAATCTCTGGACCGGCTCAGAATCAGCTCGGCCTCGGACTCCGTCAAAAGCTCCATCGGCCTCGGATATTCGCCGACTCGCCCGACCAAGCTCAGGGCGCCCCACCGAGCACACCTCAAAACTCGAGAAGCCGAGCCGTCCTCAGCACCCGTCTAGCCGACCTCGCCAAACGCATGATGTGACCTTTCAATGGGTTCGACCTCGCCAGCAACCGCACCCATGTGTGCGCCCACGCCCTCCTACGTGGTCGTACATTACAACACCACCACACCACGCTTCGATAGCTGGCCCTCGACAGTCAAAGGACAGCACCATGACTACTCCGGCCATACCCTGCTACGACTGTCGATACCTTACCGTTCTCGAGAACGGATAGCACCACACGCCACCGGCCAGCCTTAGCTATGAGCCACTCGGCTTAGAGCCATGCCCCCTCTCATGATGAGGGCGGACGATACCTCTGCCACCTGCGCCTCTCCACCGGAACTATAAATAGCTCGGTCAGGTAACTTCTAAGGAACTTTTGGCTGGACCAAATTTACCCCACACTAACTTGATTGTCAGAGGGCCCTCACCGGAAACACCGGTGAGGCTTTGTGCAGGTCTCCCGCCGCTGCCACGTAGGAGGTGGCCCCCGTCTTCTTCCAACCACCGGCGACTCCCCCGACTCCTCCGGCATGGTCACACTTGGGCCAAATTTGAACCACAACATTCTATATATTGTCTTATATTAGAGTTCAATAAATTTGGTGTGGTTTCTTCATTCACAAGTGCCAACACATATGATGTGCATATTGGTTTTGACTCAGCTATAATAAAATAACTCACAGAATCTAATAAGGCTCTTCACATTTCACAATATCAAAGTCTTAAGCAAGGTTCGTCGTCTCGATACCGGATCTCGTACCGGTGCCACACTAGCACGGTGTCGGTACAGTACAGTATGAAATTTTTTTTGGCATACCAAGTGTCGGTACGCTACCTGTACCGGATACCAGTACCGAACTAATATGGTATGGTACGCCGGTACTATCCAGTTCGAGCCGGTACGACATACCATCCTTGAGTATTGTATGCAAATCATCTCCTACATCTTCCATTTGACCCATTTCCAAGCATCAGCATTCCGCCATTGCTGACCTCCCTATCCCTAGTGCCAACCAAAAAGTATCATGCATCTTCGGCTACCCAAGACCCTCAATGAGCTCTCACCTTGCACCATCCTGTGGCTTAAGCTTCGGGATGCACTAATCAGTCAACCTGTGATCTGATGTCCAAAAATTGTCAGCCAATAAACTGCCTTGCATTAAGAAGGTTGAAAGGTTATGCCAATCACCTGTCAGCCAAAGGGACCAATAACCTGAGATGCCTTTTGATGGCAAGTCCCGACCTTAGGCCTGTCACTTGCCTCTTCTTTTTATGCTACAAAAATTTTTAACATTTAGCTATTTGCTCCAATTCCTTTTTGGTTAAACATTCATTATCAAATGTTCACTCAATTTGAATTTATTCTCATTGTCCCTTTGATATCAATTATTTCTTAATATACATATTAAGTTCCGAAATCATATTCAAGTTATAGTATTATCTATAAAATTTTGTGAGATATTTATACACATTCCTAAGGCTTGTGATAGTTTATGCTATATTAATCTCCAAGTTCAAAATTTTCATTATTTTAATTCATGTTTACAAGTTTTATAATTTTTATCTATTTTCCTATAGAGTTTTAATCATCAAGAGCCAATAGTTGAATATATTGTTTATGCTCTGTTATTGAATATATAGTTCAGATGAGGAGACTATTTTTTCTTTTTAAATCCCATTACAAGGTCACATTCCAAGCCATATACATGGAATGTGTCTAGGCACACTAGCTGAAGCCGGACTGCACCATTTAACTCAATTTGTGCATTGCAAACTCATGCCCACCTCAGAGTATGACCAAACTAAAATCTTGAAGTCAACAATCATTCCTAGTTCATGCAAAACTTATTATTGGATATCCTAGCATCATAGTGATCGGGATACAGGACATGCCTCATAAAGAGGTAGGGCCTTACCAACTAAACTATGGATTGGTTAACAAAATTAAATACCCCTCAAGCCTCCTCCTGCCTCCACCCTCCCCCTCACAAAGGCAACCACCACAACAAAAGAGACATCATGCACTACAAGAAAAAGGGGCATTAGCGACGCTTTTTTAGGTCTTTACGGACGCTTATAAACGTTGGTAAAAAGCTTTCCGACAAAGTGTCACCTATATAAGAGTAGAAAAAATAATTTCCGACGCTTTTAAAAGCATCGGCAATTAGCAACGCTTTGCCGACGCTTTTAAAAGCATCGGCAATTAGCGACGCTTTACCGACGCTTTTAAGCATCGCTAATTAGCGACGCTAATTAGCGTCAGCAATTAGCGATGCATTGTAGCATCGCTAATTAGCAACGACGTAGCGATGCTTTAAAGCATCGTTAATTATGATTTGGCGACACTTTAAAGCTGTAATAGGATTGTGTTTTTACTAGTATTCTTTCTAATTTTAATACAACTTGAGTATTACTATTGGTGCATTGTAATTTTATTAACTATGATTTCTACAAGAGATTTTGTGCAATTACTTGAGTATAATACAACATTCTTTCTGCATTGTTCTTTTTTTTCATTTTATTTTTCATTAAGGAAATATGGTAGGAGTGCCACCTTCTAAGCAATGGTTGTCTTTTCCTTGGTCAAGAGCTAACTTGGATGGTTGGGGAGAAGAAATATAAATGAGTCAAGTAGTAGTAAATTAGTAAACTGCTTAGGTTTGTATACACACACACACATATATTTAAATATACCTATCCATCTTTCTATCCATCTATACATCTACCTAGCTATATATATAGAAATCCAAACTTGGCTTGTTTGTTTAATTGACCAGTATGTTATCAGTCTGAACCCAAACTTTTATTTAGTTTTGCAAGCTCAATTTTCTTTTTTAGCAAATTTTCAAGCTCAGATTGTTAAACTCTTTTCCTTTCAACAAAAAAGTTTATCTATCAATTCATTAGCAAATATCGGTGCTTCTCCATTACTATGGTCATGTATGACTATATAGTTGAATCTCAAACTTCAAATCCTACATTACAAATATCATTATATTTTTAAGCAAATTAATGAAACCTATTATATTATTTTATTGATAAATAAAATGAAATACAAATTGAACTGAGGAGACGAAGTGATGTCCATGAAAGTTATTCCTAGGTTCTTCGGTGTTTAGCATGCTGAATTTTTTTTTTTTTTGAAAACCATGGCTGAACCTGATCGGGTTGCCTACGTACCCCTTCACAAGGGGAATCAAGCCACACGTAGTTCTTTGAAAATTTCAAAAATACAGCAAAAAAATGAATCAAACAATTTAATTCATGCATGCTTACAAGATCAAATCTAGAAATCAGCACATTAAGAACACATAGGATTATGCCGGAATCGTTTAAACAATTATGCTAAAACTTTTATGCATGATTAACTATCAGATCTGAAACTTAAGAACTCTATTCCAATTAATCTCCGAATATCCATCGAATGGATTCTGGAGATATCTCCGTGAGGAGCCCCAAAAGAGGGTAAAACCTCGGGAAATCGGACCTAGACCTTGACACCATAATAAATGATTAATGCTAGATTAATATCTTTTATGATGGATGAAAGTTGTGAATCTGATTCTTGACTTCGCAGCCACGCACACGAATGGCCTCTACGAGAAGTACACGCGAAGTTCTGAAGGATCTTCTTCCGCAACAGTGCTAGCAGTTGCAGAACCTTGAAAGCTGAAATCTGCCCGTCGGGATTCAATCAACTCTTGATCAATCGTCTTGAAGCAGATGGAGATGAGGTTTGTAAAGAAAGTAGAGGACTCAGATCTGATCTTGAATCTTCTAGATATTCACCCTGAAAACTCTATCTAAAATGGAGAAGAAGAGGAAGAGGAGGCGGGTGAGGTGGAAGGCTGCAATGGATGTCTTTTTGGTGCCCATGTTTGACCCCTTTTAATGGCCTCCGAATTTTCATTCAAAATTCGAAATTTATTTTCAGAAAGCCTCTTTTAGTTGGCACATGCAAAGAAATAGGAACAACCCAAATCAGATCTCAACCAAATCTAATTTAAATTCAAATTTTAAACACATGTGCAAGAGGGAAGGAATTTGAAATCCATGCGGCAAGGTAAAACACTTCATAATTTCGAAATCACCTCTTGAAATTCGAATTTAATCCATTCAAAAACTCATACGCCACCTTGGCTGATGGTTTGAGTGATTAAAATCATTTAACACATTGCTTAATGTTTGAATTTAAATTCAAATAACAAACAATGTCGCCATGTGTCAAGCAATGGGTCCATGTGCCATGCAATAATTTTGGTTTATTTAAAATTCATGAAATCCAATTCTATGTCACCAATAATTGCCACATCATCTGAGCCTAATCCCCTTGGGTTGCACCTAATCAAATTTGGTCAAACCCGAATTAAAATAAAGCAATTTGGTTGAACCCAATCTAATTAGGTCAGACCCTGATTGAGCTCAAATTGAATCCAATTCAATTTTGGCTCATGCAAACTCAATCAAATTGAATTAATTACTTTGTGTTGGACCTAATCCAATTAGGTCAATCCCCAATTAAGAACAAATTAATTTAAAATTAATTTGATCAGCTTAAGTCCTTTTTGGTTCTAACCTAATCCAATCAGATCAAAATCCTGATTGAGCCCAAACTTGAATCCAATTCAATTTGGCTCATCCTTAGCACAATTACTCAATCAAATTGAGTTTATTAGTAATTTAATTACTAATTAATCCTTTAATAATTACTTTAATTATTTTATAAGATAATTTGCCAATCAAATTGACCAAATTATCCCTGAATGATTTTTAATCATTCATCAGCTTTCTTGATCAATCAGAAATCTTCTATGCGTTTGACCTCATAGGTTCGAACCTAAGCCGGTAGTATAGGAACAATTTCCTACACTAATTGATGTGACCATCTAGCAATGGTACCCAACGTGCGGATAGGCCGAATATATGCGAAGCAAATATTCTGGAACCCTGAACTATGGTTATTGTATAATTCAATCCCTTTGACTCCTAATGCCAGGATGACTTAGAGCTCACTGTCAACCCTATAATTAGTACATCCATTATGTGATTAACTTTAGATATCCCGTGACTCCTCACTGGGATTACCTTGGTCAAGGTTTTGCTAAATTAATCACAAGACATTATCTCCTGTTTTCAGGAGGGGTCAATTCCATCTTGACTCACAACTGACTACGCAAGTACTTGACTGCACCCAGTGACCTTCCGTCACTGAATTAGACATTCAGGTAGTCCGGTACCAAAGTACAGTGAGTTGCTTGCTAGTCACAGGTTGCGGTCTCAGGTCAGAGGGCCAAACTTATACCCATATCCACTCGGAATAGCTCTCGACAGTAGAGCGTTCCGGAATTGTCACGTTCAGTGAAATGTATTCCTACACTTCACCTGTGTGGCATACCAGTGTCTCCACACTCCTTGGTTAAGAGGACAACCAACGTATATGTCACACAACGACCTAATCTCGATAATGCTGTCATCCTAGTAACAACATATCATTTGGTCGCGAACAAGTTTAAGGACTCAAAGATAAATCCTCCTTTATCATAACATAAGTCCTAAGGACTTCATCATATAAGAGTTCATTTGAAGATGAAATGATGAATAATGCCAAATAACACTTTATTAATTTATCAATTCATTTACAAAATTCAATCATCAATATGCTGACGATTGACATTTAGGATACAAATCCCAACAACTCCCACTTAGCCTAATGCCAATCGGCACAGTATCTAATACCCATCTTTGACTTGTGTTCGTCGAACTCTTTGATGCCGAGGACTTTGGTAAATGGGTCAGCCAGATTTTTTTTTGTGTCAATCTTCTGAAGATCAATATCACCTCGATCGATGATCTCTCGAACCAGGTGGTAGCGACGTAGAATATGCTTGGTCCGCTGATGTGCTTTAGGTTCCCTTGCTTGAGCTATGGCCCCAATATTGTCACAAAATACAGGCACTGGACCATCAATGGAGGGTGTCACTCCAAGCTCGGTGATGAACTTCCGCAATCATACAGCTTCCTTGGCGGCATCAGATGCTGCGATATATTCTGCTTCACATGTAGAATCTGCCACTGTATGCTGCTTGGAACTCTTCCAGCAGATGGCCCCACCCTTAAGAGTGAAGATATATCCTGACACGCTCTTGCTATCATCTTGATCTGACTGAAAACTTGAATCAGTATATCCCTCAAGTTTTAAGTCAGAATCACCATAGACAAGCCACTGATCTTTAGTATTTCTCAAATACTTAAGGATGGTTTTTACAACCTTTCAGTGGTTGCTACCTGGATCAGACTGGTATCTGCTCACTACTCCTAGTGAGTATGCCACGTCTGATCTAGTACATGTCATGGCATACATTATAGATCCCACTGCCGAAGCATATGGAATTCTATCCATACTCTCTCTTTCTTGAGGGGTTGTCGGACAATCCCTTTTAGAGAGGTTAATTCCATGGCCCATCGGAAGATAGCCTTTCTTGGAATTAATCATACTGAACCTCTTCAGTATAGTATCAATATATGTGGATTGGGATAATCCAAGCAATCTTCTAGATCTATCTCTATAGATCTTCATCCCTAGAATGTAAGATGCTTCTTCCAAATCCTTCATAGCAAATTGAGATGATAGCCAAACCTTTATTCCTTGTAATGCAGGAATGTCATTCCCGATTAAAAGAATGTCATCCACATACAAAATAAGGAATATAATAACTGAACCATTTGCCCATTTATAAATGCAAGGTTCCTCTTCATTCTTAATGAAGCCATATGTTTTGATTACCTTATCAAAACGTATATTCCAACTCCGTGAAGCTTGCTTTAATCCATAAATGGATTTTTGAAGCTTGCACACTTTAGACTCATCTGCAGATGTAAAACCTTCAGGTTGTATCATATACACTTCTTCTTCTAAATCTCCATTTAGAAATGCGGTCTTTACATCCATTTGCCAGATTTCATAGTCTAAATGTGCTACTATCGCAAGCACAATCCGAATGGACTTGAGCATTGCCACAGGAGAAAACGTCTTGTCATAGTCAATACCATAACGTTGACGATAACCCTTGGCAACCAGACGGGCTTTATAGGTCTCTACCTTTCCGTCTGCGCCTCGTTTCCTTTTGAATATCCACTTACAACCTATGGGTTTAATTCCTTCGGGTGGGTCAACTAATGTCCAAACATCATTGACCTTCATGGATTCCATTTCGGATTGCATGGCTCCAAGCCATTTATCAGAGTCATACCTCTGCATTGCATCCATATATGTGATCGGATCCTCATCGTTTTCATCAAGTTCGATAGGATCCCCATCCCGGACCAAGAAACCGTAGTATCTGTCCGGCTGACGTGGTACTCTACCCGATCGCCTTAATGGTGCATCTAATATGGGTTCTGGATCTGATCTAATCAAATTCGACTCAACTGGTTCAGTAGATGGTGTCGGATCTTCTACATGTTGAACTTTTCTAAGCTCAACATTAGAGCTATTTGTTCCTTCACCAAGAAATTCCTTTTCTAAGAAAATTGCTCTATTGCTTACGAACAATTTTTTTGTTCTTCAGCAAAGTAGAAGTAATATCCTTTAGTTTCTTTAGGGTAACCAACAAAGAAACATTTGTCAAACTTGGGTTCAAGTTTGTCTGTCTTCAAACGTTTGACGTACGCCGGACACCCCCAAATCCTAAGGTGAGAGAGCATCGGCTTGCGTCCAGTCCACATCTCATGTGGTGTTTTATTTACAGACTTACTTGGAACCTTATTTAGAATATAGCAGGCTGACTCAAGAGCATATCCCCAAAAGGATATGGGCAGATTAGCAAACCCCATCATGGATCGAATCATGTCTAACAGAGTTCGATTTCTCCTTTCTGACACACCATTATATTGTGGTGTACCAAGAGGAGTCCATTGAGAGAGAATCCCATTTTCTTCTAGATATGTCAAAAATTCACTGGAGAGGTATTCACCTCCTCGATCTGATCGAAGAGTTTTAATACTCTTTCCAGTTTATTTTTCTACTTCATTACGATATAATTTGAACATTTCAAATGATTCAGATTTATGTCTCATTAAATAGATATAACCATACCTTGAAAGGTCGTCTATAAACGTAATGAAATATGAATACCCACCTCTAGCATCTGTGCTCATTGGCCCACATACATCAGAATGTACAAGGGTCAATAAATCACTGGCTCGTTCACCTTTTTCGGTAAAAGGTGATTTGGTTATTTTACCAAGAAGACATGATTCACAGGTTGTCAATGATTCACAATCATTAACATCAAGGATTCCTTCTTTACTTAACCTGTTCATCATGTTCTTGTTAATATGACCTAGCCTATGATGCCAAAGATAGACATCCGTGACATTATCTATTCTAGGGCGCTTATTGGATTTATACATTACATGAACAGGTTGTGACAAAATGTAAATGCCATTACTCAGAATTCCATTCATTACAACAACACCATTCCAAATGACATTGCAATAATCCTTTTTTATTGATATTTCATAACCATTTTTGGCCAAAAGGCCTACAGAAATGATATTCAATAGAAAACTTGGACAATAGTGACAATCACTAAGGATATTTATATGAGAGCTGAATTTAAGTTTAAGAATTCCTAAAGCTAGAACTGGAACTGGTCTTCCATCTCCAACATTCAGGAACCTTTCTCCTTCTTCAAATCTCTTACTAACTTGTAGCCCCTGCAACAAATTGCAAATATTAAAAGGACTACCGGTATCCAATACCCAGGTCGAATTATCACAAATAGAAAAATTGCAAGGTGTTATCATATAAGTACCTTGATTGGCAACTGATTGCCCACTTTTCTTAGGCCGGTTCGGATCGAGGGATGCAATGTAAAGAGGACAGTTCCTCTTCCAATGTCCTTGCTTCTTGTAGAAGAAGCACTCCGCCTTTCTCTGATCAGCCTTTTTATTATTTTTCTGACTAGGCTGAGCATGGTGCACCTGTTTCTTTTGGATTTTATTTTTTTTCCCTTTCTTAAAGGAGCGACCCTTGGATGAACCTCCCACTAAGTTCACCGTCTTCTTAAGAAGTTGGTGATCATTCTCAAACGTCTGTAGTAACCCCAACAATTGGTGATAATTCACTACAGGTTTCGTCATACGAAAATGAGTGAGAAAAGGACGGTATGATCCAGGCAATGAGTTTAGTATGGCATCCTTTCCCAATTGATCATGAAGGAAAAAGCCAAGAGAGCTTAGACGCTCGATCAACTCAATCATGTACAGTACATGATCAGTTACCGAGGTCCCATCTTTCATTCGGGCGCTGAAGATGGCACAACTAGTTTTGTGCCTCTCAACGTCGTCAGGAACGCCGAATGATTCATTCAACACTTGAATGATATCTTCCGGCTGCGTATTCTCAAAACGCCTACTAAACTCATCACTCATTGCTGCCAACATGATGCATCGAACAGTGATCCGGTCACTGAGCCACTTCTGATAAGTGTCTCTGGCCGATCTTGATGCATTAGCAGCGGGCTGCTCAGGTGCTTGATCCGTTATCACATAAAGGATCCTCTCATGCTCTAGTACTATTTTCAGTTTACTATGCCAATTATTGAAATTTGGACCAGTCAACTTGTCATTGTCCAACAATGAGCGAAGTGACAAATTAGTGGCCATTTCTGCATAAAAAGAAAATTTGGCTATTAGTATATGAATTGACAAAACTCAATAGACTTGGACTTTAGTCTAAAGGTATTCCCACTATTTTATACAAATTGGTAGTGTAATGTCCGGGCCCACAACCTACTAGGCCCAATAAGAAATAGGCCCAGTTAGGGGTTTGGGCCCAAATTTTTACTGTGGGCAGTATTATTAGAATGGAAACCAGGAAGAGGTTGCCACCTCATGCTAAGAGATGAAGGGACAAGGCCACAACTGGCCGACAGAGGGAGGGCCACCTCACGCCCCACGTGGCCAGGCCAGGCATAGTGGCAGGGCAAGGGGGGCGGCTGTTAGTCCCGGAGCCAGAGGGTAGGAGAGATGGGACTTCACAGAAGGAAATCCCCAGCCATGCAAACCCTGAGACGGTGACCTCACCCCCTGCTGGCAGCCGATTCCGGCGCGCCTGAGACAGGGGGGGCGGCTGACAGTCCCGGAGCAAGGAGGAAAGGAGAGGATGGGACCTCTCAGAGGGGGGTCTCATCCCTTAAACCAATTATTTAAGTCTCTGCCGGCAACCCCAAGTCACAGACCCCCTAAAATTTTGAACGAGAGAGAGAGAGCCGAAGCCCTGGAGCCTAAGGCCAAGGAGCCCTGAAGCTCTGAGAAAGGGGGGACTACCAGGGAGGAAGCACTGCCCGACTACAACCGACTAAAACCAGGTATGGACCCCCTGTTAATAAAATTTTAAAGTCTGGAGAAACCCTCTGTGGAGGATTTCCCCTCTGTTTCAACAACGAAACAGAGAGGAGGAGACCGGCAAAAGGGAGAAGGGTCACGGGCCGGACCCATGGACCCCGGACCGGCCTGAGAATGGCCGCGACCCAAGACCAGGCCCGATGACCACTCGGCCGAGCCGCCTGCAGGGCACCGCAGCCTCGGCTGCGGCTACTCTAGGGCTCGGGGGGCAGCCCGGGCCGTCGGATCTGGCCGAGCCGGCAACAGAGGTGGCCACAAGGCCACCAGCCCCGGCCGGACCGCCACCTCTTCTCCGGCAAGAGGTGGTGGTGCCGGAAGGAAGGACCAAAGAAAAGAAAAGGAAGAAGGGAAGAAGAAAAAAAAAAAGAACTCACCGGACCTTAAGGCTTCATCCCCTCCGGTCATGCCCTGCCGTGGACGGAACGGATGGAGGCTCTCGGGTATAGCCCGGACTCCGACCCATCTCCGAGCCCCCTTCCCCTCTCCGGCATCACTTCGGAGAGAGGAAGGGCCGGCCTCCCTTTTTGCCGGTGCACCGGGGGGAAACCCCCGCCTCGGTCGGTGGATCGGGGGGGAGCCTCGTCTCCCCGGTCGCCTGCGGGAGAAGAACGGGAGGAGACAGTGGGTTCCGGTGGGGGGGGCGAAGGGCCGGAGGCTAGGGTCTCGGCGAAAACAAAGAAGAAAGAAAAGAGAGGGAGTGACCGAGAGGGGGAAGGCCACAGATCTGGCCGGAGGAGAAGAAGGGGAGCCAGAGGACCGGCCGGAGGTGTGGGTTCCGGTGGAGACGAAGGAGAGAAAAGGGAGAGAGAGCGGCCGGAAGAGAGAGAGGGGAGTCGGGAAGGTGAAGAGGCGGAAGCCTCTGGAAGGGGGAGAAAGAAAACATGGTAACTGGTTTGCGGGTCGGATCCGAACCCGCAACCCGTTAAGCTTAAATATATAATTAAATGGGTTAGGTGAACCCAATAAAACCAGACCCAGTCTATTTGGGTGAACCCGGATGAGGGATGGAGTGAAATCTGAACACAATTAAACCTGAACCCGAGCCCAAGTAAACTGGGCTAAGTCTGGACGAGCCCAGACTATGAATTTAACCAAAATTAAGTCCAAATTGGATGAGGCCCAAACCCAATTCGGCTGGAATTGGTCCTAACAGACCAAACTAGTCGAAATAGGTCCAATTCAAACCCAATGCGACTAATTTGGGGCCAAATTAACTCCGGATTAATCCTGACTCAGGCCCAAATAGACCACAGTGACCCTAAACTTGGAATTAAACCCAATTAAGCTAGGGATTAAGCTTATTGACCAATTGAAAGGCCAATTAAACCATGTAGGCCCAACCAAGGCTCCAATACGGACACATTAGACTTGGGCTATAATTCGGGTAGGATCCAAACGAGTAAAAAGAAAATAATGTGCGTATTATGATGTGATTTTAGGTAACTCAGGATCCGTCACCAGGACGTAAGAAACTTGGGAAAGCGAATCACTGTAAGTAACCTGTCCTAATCTTTTATGGATCATGCATGAAATTTAACCCGTTATACTTGTATGGTAGGTCATGTACCCTAAATTATAAGCTGTGAATGGTGAATGTATATGGCATGCTTTAGTTATACAAGTTATGATTATATGTGCTTTATGATTTCCATTGTGCCTACGAAATAAGTAGATTACATTATATCCTAAGATATGGATTATGAATCATGTGTATGAGTGGCATGTGTTAGCCATATAATTGGTGATTATGCATAAATCATGCTTATGTAGATTTCATGATGCATGTAAGGTGAATGGAATTGCATGTCATAATTTTCATTAGCATGAGCATAAAGCATGATGATGAATTGCCTCTAGTGGTTTGCACATCTTGCAAGGGGTACCTAAGGGTTCTTGATGCTATGGGCCGAATGCAGCTGAGCCGGCCTTGCCAGTGGCCGATAATGACTGAGCCAGCCCCGCCAGTGGCCGACTAATAACTAAGCAGGCCCCGCCAGTGACCGATAATGAATTCGCCTTAGCGTCCATGAGGTACCACCCATAAGAAATATTGTTCACGAACTCTTAAGAGCTACTGATCGAATGCAACTGAGCCGGCCTTGCCAGTGGCCGAGAATGACTGAGCCAGCCCCGCCAGTGGCCGCCTAATAACTGAGCTGGCCCCGCCAGTGGCCGAGAATGACTTCGCAGTAGTATCTGAGAGTATGACCACGGCATGCCGGTGGCACGATTTTCTTTATGTATGCATGTTACAAGATTTCTTGTTAATGTAGGATACTGATTTATTTACTCAGCATGAATATTTTATTATAATGATTTATGTAGTAGTATACATGTCAGCTTCTCAAAACCTGATTAAATATGATCAGTACGGTAGTTGATCCGATGAGATTATGCAGGACCACTTACTGAGCTATGTAGCTCATACCCGTGCATTTATGTTTTTTTTTCAGATTCCCACCAGTGACCGCTGCTAGGAGCATTTTTCTTTTGTAACAGGGCTTCCTTATTTTTGGGTGATATGAACATATTTGTGTACATAAACTGTGTAGAAGCTCTGTACTTTATATGAACCAGTACGTTGTAATACCTTCTTTTTGATATATGTAAGTTTGACTGCTTTTGACTACCTGTTGACCATGTACGAGGCTGCGTGCTATTGTGGGCAGTAGTCGGCAATAGCACGGCCGTGTCATGGAACCGGATCCGCGGCGTGACATTTCGTGGTATCAGAGCCTTAGGACTAACAAGAACATAACAATAAAAATCGGGGTTAACGGGTAGTTAAGTGTGTTGAGACTTATTAGGGTATATTGATCTTACTTTGAATTTTGGTTGCAGTAAACACTATAAGATATGGAGGATGATAGGAGGGCACCGTCCCCAGATCCTAGCTACCGCTCCGAGTCCCCGGATACACCACGCTCTAGGGCAGGTAGCGCGGATCTAGCTGGAGTGTACCAGCTGATGGCGCAGCTCCTCCAGCAGCAGCAGCAGATATAGCTAGCTACCATACAACCAACCAGCTCTTACTATGAGAGGTTCCAACGATTGCACCCACCAGTATTTGATGGCGGACCGGACCTGATAGCGGCCGAGACATGGATTCGGGATATGGAGAAGATGTTCCAAGCACTCCAGTTCCCCGAAGAAACGAAGGTCGGACTAGCCATTCCCCAGCTGAAGGGAAGCGCCGAGTTTTGGTGGACGACCATGGAGCCCGCATACCCCGCCAGCAGGATAACCTGGAGGGACTTCACGAGGCTGTTCTATACAGAGTATTTCCCGGACTCGGTGAGCCAGATGAAACAAGATGAATTTTTGACACTGACGCAGTCCGAGCAGATGTCTGTCCTACAGTATGCCAGCAAATTCAACGAACTGGGCCGGTTCTGCCCCCAGTTCATGGACAATGAAAGGAGTAAGGCAAGCCGGTTTGAGCGGGGGCTGAGGTACAGGATCAGATCCCGGATATCTTCTCACCTATTCACCTGCTACAGAGACGTGCTGGACCGAGCCTTGAAGGTTGAGGCCGACTTGATGAGGCCTGACTTAGAAAGAAATGATCTGATGAAGGCCAGGCCAGCAGGAGGACAGAGCAGTAGGCCCAAGGGCATCAAGGGGTCTATGATTAAGAAAAGACAGAACCGAGGTTGCCCTAGCTGCGGCAAGCATCACAGTGGGCCCTGTCTGAAGAAAATTGGGGCCTGTTTTACATGCGGGCAGCTCGGACATATGGCACGTGACTGCCCAAAGAGGGCACCCAGACCTCCTGCAACCGAGGGCCAGAAGCCAAGGAACACCCCCCCAGTATTCGCACTGACTCGCCAGGATGCCAGTGCGAGCGACCAAGTGGTGACAGGTACACTGCCAGTTAATTTGATCGATGCCTCTATTCTATTTGATTCTGGTTCCATACATTCCTTCGTGTCAGTTAGTTTTTCCAAATAGTTGCACTGCACATCTGAGAAAATAGAACCATTGCATGTTGCCACACCCCTTTAAGAGACAGTGATAGTTGACACTAAATACAAGAACTGCATAATTCAGTTGGGAGGAAAAGAATTAGAAGCAAATCTTCTACAGCTGGACATGCATGATTTTGACATCATTTTGGGGATGGACTGGATGTCCCAGTATCATGCCCATATTGATTGTTACCATAAGAAAGTGGTATTCCGGATGCCAGGGGAACCAAAATTCTTCTTTCAGAATGACGATGCGCCCCCTCAATGTAAGCCGACACTGCATTTCATTTCTGCCTTGCGAGCCGTTAGAGCACTCAGAAAGGGCTGCACGGCTTACCTGGCATGTGTCACGGATACCCAAAAGGAAATCAAACTAGAAGATATTTCGGTAGTCAGAGAATATCCGGATGTTTTTCCTGAAGAGTTACCTGGACTACCCCCTGATCGAGAGGTCGAATTCACTATAGACCTCACCCCTGGAGCAGGACCTATCTCCAAGGCTCCTTATCGAATGGCCCCTGCTGAGCTCAGAGAATTGAAGACACAATTACAAGAACTTTTGGATAAAAAGTTTATTCAACCCAGTGTGTCTCCATGGGGAGCTCCAGTACTGTTTGTAAAAAAGAAGGATGGGAGCATGCGGCTGTGCATCGATTACCGGAAACTGAACAAGATAACCATAAAGAACAAATATCCTCTGCCCCGGATCGACGACTTGTTTGACCAGCTGCAAGGTGCCCAAGTCTTCTCCAAGATAGATTTGCAGTCCGGTTACCATCAGTTAAAAATCAAGCCTGATGACGTGCCAAAGACTACATTCCGAACCAGGTATGGGCATTATGAATTTCTGGTTATGCCATTTGGACTGTCCAATGCTCCAGCTGCTTTTATGGACTTAATGAACAGAGTCTTCAAGCAGAATTTAGATCAGTTTGTGATAGTCTTTATTGATGATATACTGATTTACTCAAGGAGCAGGGAAGAGCACGAAGTTCATTTAAGAATGGTACTACAGACCCTTCAGAAGAAAAAGTTATATGCCAAGCTGAGCAAATGCGAGTTCTGGTTGAGCAGTGTGGCATTCCTCGGTCACGTGATCTCCGGGGATGGGGTGTCAGTAGACCCTAAGAAAATAGAAGCAGTGGTAGATTGGCCTCATCCCACCAATGTCAAAGAAATTAGAAGCTTTTTGGGACTGGCCAGGTATTACCGACGGTTTGTGGAAGGATTTTCCAAAATAGCCACTCCCTTGACCCGATTAACCAAAAAACGGGCCAAGTTTATCTGGGACAGCAGTTGTGAGAAGAGCTTCCAGAAGTTAAAACAGAGGTTAGTATCTGCTCCAATTTTAACTCTGCCATCCACAAATGGAGAATTTACTATTTATAGTGATGCTTCCAAAACCGGGCTAGGCTGTGTATTAATGCAAAATGGCAAGGTAGTAGCCTATGCCTCTAGACAGCTAAAGCCCTATGAGCAGAATTATCCAACCCACGACCTGGAGTTAGCTGCAATGGTCTTTGCCCTGAAAATTTGGAGGCACTACCTTTATGGAGAGCATTGTGAAGTGTACACTGACCATAAGAGTTTAAAGTACATATTCACTCAGAAAGAATTTAATATGCGGCAAAGAAGATGGTTGGAACTCCTGAAAGACTATGATTTGGATATCAAATATCATCCAGGCAAAGCTAATGTGGTGGCTGACGCTCGAAGCAGAAAGTTAGCAGTAAGTTCATCTGCACTACTCACCACCCAGCCACAGGTTCAGAAGGATCTTGATAAGCTGCAGGTTGAAGTAATTGTACAAACTACAAAAAGTCTGCTGGCCACTCTAAGGATACAACCGACACTGATCGACAGAATAAAGATCGCTCAGCAGTCTGACGCACGCACAGGTCAACTCAAGGATGAAGTAGAAAAAGGGTTACGACCCGAACTCCAGATTCACTCAGATGGTACCCTGAGGTTCGGTCATCGATTGTATGTCCCAGCTGATGTGGAATTAAAGAAAGAAATCCTAAGAGAAGCCCACCAATCCCGCTTCTTCGTTCACCCCGGCAGTACCAAGATGTACAGGGACCTCCGAGAGCATTACTGGTGGAAGGGTATGAAAAGAGAAATAGCTGAGTATGTTGCCCGATGCATGACCTGTCAGCTGATAAAAGCAGAACACCAGAGACCGGCAAGGTTACTAGAGCCATTAGAGATTCCAGAATGGAAATGGGAGCATATCACTATGGACTTTGTTACAGGAATTCCAAGAACAGTAAAAAGGAATGATGCAGTGTGGGTGATTGTCGACCGCCTCACAAAGTCAGCTCACTTCCTACCCTTTAGGGTTGGAACCTCATTGGACAGGCTGGCCCAAATATACATTAATGAAATTGTGCGCCTACATGGAGTGCCAGTGAGCATCGTCTCTGATCGCGACCCCCGATTTATATCCAAATTCTGGGGAAGCTTTCAGAAGGCCATGGGTACCGAATTGAGGCTCAGTACCGCATACCACCCCCAAACCGACGGTCAGTCAGAACGAACAATACAGACCCTAGAAGACATGTTGAGAGCTTGTACCATGGACCTAGGTGGAGGCTGGGACGACCACATACCTCTGGTAGAGTTTGCCTACAATAACAGTTACCATTCCAGCATCCAAATGGCACCATATGAAGCTCCATATGGAAGAAAATGCCGATCTCCTCTGCATTGGGATGAGGTCGGAGAGCGAAAACTACTCGGTCCTGAATTGGTTCAGAGTACTAGAGATAAGGTACTGCTAATAACGCGAAGACTACAAGCCGCTCAGGACAGACAGAAACGATGGGCTGACAAAGGCAGGAGGGAATTGGAATTTTTGGAGGGGAACTTTGTCTTCCTAAAAATTTCTCCGTCAAGGGGTGTTACCCGATTTGGGCGGCACGGTAAACTGAGTCCCCGCTACATCGGCCCATTCGAGGTTCTCGCTAAAGTGGGCAGGGTCGCCTACAAGCTGGCCCTACCTCCAGAGTTATCAGGAGTACACGACGTCTTTCACGTCTCCCTCCTACGCAGGTACATCCCAGATCCCAGCCATGTATTACAGTATGAACCCTTGCAGATAAATGAAGACCTGACCTATGAGGAAGCTCCTCTGCGCATCGTCGATAAGAAGGAGCAAATTCTTCGGAGGCGTACCATCCCTTATGTCAAAATTCAGTGGACCAACCACACTGAACGGGAAGCCACCTGGGAACTTGAAGAGGAGATGCGCCAAAGTTACCCCCAGCTCTTCGAAGATAGAGGTATGTATAATTTCGCGGACGAAATTTATTTTAAGGGGGGTAGGATGTAATGTCCGGGCCCACAACCTACTAGGCCCAATAAGAAATAGGCCCAGTTAGGGGTTTGGGCCCAAATTTTTACTGTGGGCAGTATTATTAGAATGGCAACCAGGAAGAGGTTGCCACCTCATGCTAAGAGATGAAGGGACAAGGCCACAACTGGCCGACAGAGGGAGGGCCACCTCACGCCCCACGTGGCCAGGCCAGGCACAGTGGCAGGGCAAGGGGGGCGGCTGTTAGTCCCGGAGCCAGAGGGTGGGAGAGATGGGACTTCACAGAAGGAAATCCCCAGCCATGCAAACCCTGAGACGGTGACCTCACCCCCTGCTGACAGCCGATTCCGGCGCACCTGAGACAGGGGGGCGGCTGACAGTCCCGGAGCAAGGAGGAAAGGAGAGGATGGGACCTCTCAGAGGGGGGTCTCATCCCTTAAACCGATTATTTAAGCCTCTGCCGGCAACCCCAAGTCACAGACCCCCTAAAATTTTGAACGAGAGAGAGAGAGCCGAAGCCCTGGAGCCTAAGGCCAAGGAGCCCTGAAGCTCTGAGAAAGGGGGGACTACCAGGGAGGAAGCACTGCCCGACTACAACCGACTAAAACCAGGTATGGACCCCCTGTTAATAAAATTTTAAAGTCTGGAGAAACCCTCTGTGGAGGATTTCCCCTCTGTTTCAACAACGAAACAGAGAGGAGGAGACCGGCAGAAGGGAGAAGGGTCACGGGCCGGACCCATGGACCCCGGACCGGCCTGAGAATGGCCGCGACCCAAGACCAGGCCCGATGACCACTCGGCCGAGCCGCCTGCAAGGCACCGCACCCTCGGCTGCGGCTACTCTAGGGCTCGGGGGGCAGCCCGGGCCGCCGGATCTGGCTGAGCCGGCAACAGAGGTGGCCACAAGGCCACCAGCCCCGGCCGGACCGCCACCTCTTCTCCGGCAAGAGGTGGTGGTGCCGGAAGGAAGGACCAAAGAAAAGAAAAGGAAGAAGGGAAGAAGAAAGAAAAAAAAAAAAAATGAACTCACCGGACCTTAAGGCTTCATCCCCTCCGGCCATGCCCTGCCGTGGACGGAACGGATGGAGGCTCTTGGGTATAGCCCGGACTCCGACCCATCTCCGAGCCCCCTTCCCCTCTCCGGCATCACTTCGGAGAGAGGAAGGGCCGGCCTCCCTTTTCGCCGGTGCACCGGGGGGAAACCCTCGCCTCGGTCGGTGGATCGGGGGGGAGCCTCGTCTCCCCGGTCGCCTGCGGGAGAAGAAGGGGAGGAGACAGTGGGTTCCGGTGGGGGGGCGAAGGGCCGGAGGCTAGGGTCTCGGCGAAAACAAAGAAGAAAGAAAAGAGAGGGAGTGACCGAGAGGGGGAAGGCCATAGATCTGGCCGGAGGAGAAGAAGGGGAGCCGGAGGACCAGCCGGAGGCGTGGGTTCCGGTGGAGACGAAGGAGAGAAAAGGGAGAGAGAGCGGCCGGAAGAGAGAGAGGGGAGTCGGGAAGGTGAAGAGGCGGAAGCCTCTGGAAGGGGGAGAAAGAAAACATGGTAACGGGTTTGCGGGTCGGATCCGAACCCGCAACCCGTTAAGCTTAAATATATAATTAAATGGGTTAGGTGAACCCAATAAAACCAGACCCAGTCTATTTGGGTAAACCCAGATGAGGGATGGAGTGAAATCTGAACACAATTAAACCTGAACCCGAGCCCAAGTAAATTGGGCTAAGTCTGGACGAGCCTAGACTATGAATTTAACCAAAATTAAGCCCAAATTGGATGAGGCCCAAACCCAATTCGGCTGGAATTGGTCCTAACAGACCAAACTAGTCGAAATAGGTCCAATTCAAACCCAATGCGACTAATTTGGGGCCAAATTAACTCCGGATTAATCCTGACTCAGGCCCAAATAGACCACAGTGACCCTAAACTTGGAATTAAACCCAATTAAGCTAGGGATTAAGCTTATTGACCAATTGGAAGGCCAATTAAACCATGTAGGCCCAACCAAGGCTCCAATACGGACACATTAGACTTGGGCTATAATTCGGGTAGGATCCAAACGAGTAAAAAGAAAATAATGTGCGTATTATGATGTGATTTTAGGTAACTCAGGATCCGTCACCAGGACGTAAGAAACTTGGGAGAAAGCGAATCACTGTAAGTAACCTGTCCTAATCTTTTATGGATCATGCATGAAATTTAACCCGTTATACTTGTATGGTAGGTCATGTACCCTAAATTATAAGCTGTGAATGGTGAATGTATATGGCATGCTTTAGTTATACAAGTTATGATTATATGTGCTTTATGATTTCCATTGTGCCTACGAAATAAGTAGATTACATTATATCCTAAGATATGGATTATGAATCATGTGTATGAGTGGCATGTGTTAGCCATATAATTGGTGATTATGCATAAATCATGCTTATGTAGATTTCATGATGCATGTAAGGTGAATGGAATTGCATGTCATAATTTTCATTAGCATGAGCATAAAGCATGATGATGAATTGCCTCTAGTGGTTTGCACATCTTGCAAGGGGTACCTAAGGGTTTTTGATGCTATGGGCCGAATGCAATTGAGCCGGCCTTGCCAGTGGCCGATAATGACTGAGCCAGCCCCGCCAGTGGCCGACTAATAACTGAGCAGGCCCCGCCAGTGATCGATAATGAATTCGCCTTAGCGTCCATGAGGTACCACCCATAAGAAATATTGTTCACGAACTCTTAAGAGCTACTGATCGAATGCAACTGAGCCGGCCTTGCCAGTGGCCGAGAATGACTGAGCCAGCCCCGCCAGTGGCCGCCTAATAACTGAGCTGGCCCCGCCAGTGGCCGAGAATGACTTCGCAGTAGTATCTGAGAGTATGACCACGGCATGCCGGTGGCACGATTTTCTTTATATATGCATGTTACAAGATTTCTTGTTAATGTAGGATACTGATTTATTTACTCAGCATGAATATTTTATTATAATGATTTATGTAGTAGTATACATGTCAGCTTCTCAAAACCTGATTAAATATGATCAGTACGGTAGTTGATCCGATGAGATTATGCAGGACCACTTACTGAGCTATGTAGCTCATACCCGTGCATTTATGTTTTTTTTTCAGATTCCCACCAGTGACCGCTGCTAGGAGCATTTTTCTTTTGTAACAGGGCTTCCTTATTTTTGGGTGATATGAACATATTTGTGTACATAAACTGTGTAGAAGCTCTGTACTTTATATGAACCAGTACGTTGTAATACCTTCTTTTTGATATATGTAAGTTTGATTGCTTTTGACTACCTGTTGACCATGTACGAGGCTGCGTACTATTGTGGGCAGTAGTCGGCAATAGCACGGCCGTGTCACGGATCCGGATCCGGGGCGTGACAGGTAGCCTCTACCTCTAATTTGAAAAATTACTCCTAATTCTTTAGTGGGCACTAGAACCCAATAGATCACATATAGGCCCGAGTCTGGCTTTGCCAACCCATATGCATCTATTGGTAGGTTCTTAACCAATTGCTTCACCAAGCAACTTCTAGTGATGATTTTGCCCTAGGTTGTCCGGCAGGCGTGTGACGCCTCCATCGAATACCCTAGTCAGGTCCAACCATTAAATGATAGGGTTAAGTCTAATCAACTAATAGACGACCAAGCCCGAGTGTGGCTCGGCTCACCTGACCGCCTATTGAAGGTACACTTAACTCATCATATATTGAATGACAATTTCAATGCTTGATAAGTACCAGGCATGTAGCGCCTCCAATAATTATCAAAATATTGGACCCATTATCACCCAATTTAATGGAGGGCTATGATCTAGTTATCCCCATAACCATTTCATTTTAAGGACCTAATAATTTTAGAGAATTTCATAATTAGGATAGATGAGAAGATCCGGTTAGTCTAATTTCTTCCACTGACTTCACCAAATCAGATTAGACTCAAACCGGTTAAGGAGACACCTAAATCAGTCATACTGATTTTCCTTAAGGCATGGGCTAACTCGAATCATTAAGTGATCCAATCAAAATGTGATTGACCATGTCGGCCAGGTAAGTGAGATCGGTGGAAGGGATATGCCATTAACTCGACAAAGACGAATCAGTGCGAGTAGCTCCCAATTAAAAACCACCGGTCAAAACTGCCAAACTTACCTTAGACACCGACTGGTTAATCAATTTCGATTTGATTACTCAATTGACTCGGGCTACACCTCTGAGCCTAAATCAAGTTCCATCTTGGTCTAATCAAAGACATGGAATTGATCAATCTACAACTATTGTATTTAACCTAGAGTTTTCTTGACCTAATCTAGTTACTACTTAATTAGATTTGATCAATTAACTCTAATTAGACCATGTTTGATTCTAACCTTAGGTCTAACCCAATCCTAAGAACTTGATTCAAGCTAACCCATATGCCCAAAGAATTATGCAATGTTAATTAATTGAGTTACAATTCTATTTCATAACACTTAATTCTCAATTAAGTTTAGACTTATGAAAGTTTTGATCATTGCATATTTCTTTTTAATTACATATTAATTACAATCTTTCAGTTCTTAAAACATATTTTCAGATCTGAGTTTTTGTAATTAATCACATGTAATCAGATTTAATTCATGTTTAAGTCATTATGTTTTATGTTCATGCATCACATATACATAACAACATGAATTAATACAAACAACATACATCTTATGTATTTGTTTTTTCACTTTTATTTTCAGATCTGATTTGTTCATTAAAATCAGAGATCATATGAATCATAAACTTTATTTAGATCTAATCTAAACAATATTATGATTTCAGATTTATTCATGTTACTAATCCTAACACAAACATGCATCATATGCATCCAAAATTTCAGATCTACTTAATCATGCATAATCAGCAATTAAATCAATCATAAAAAGTACTTTAGATCTAATCTAAACGTGTTAATGATTTCAGATTTAATTGCAAGAATTAAAACATAAAAGTTTAAACATAAACCTTGCTCTGATACCAATGAAAGTTATTCCTAGGTTCTTCGGTGTTTAGCATGCTGAATTTTTTTTTTTTTTGAAAACCATGGCTGAACCTGATCGGGTTGCCTACGTACCCCTTCACAAGAGAAATCAAGCCACACGTAGTTCTTTTAAAATTTCAAAAATACAGCGGAAAAATGAATCAAACAATTTAATTCATGCATGCTTACAAGATCAAATCTAGAAATCAGCACATTAAGAACACATAGGATTATGCAGGAATCGTTTAAATAATTATGCTAAAACTTTTATGCATGATTAACTATCAGATCTGAAACTTAAGAACTCTATTCCAATTAATCTCCGAATATCCATCGAATGGATTCTGGAGATATCTCCGTGAGGAGCCCCAAAAGAGGGTAAAACCTCGGAGAATCGGACCTAGACCTTGACACCATAATAAATGATTAATGCTAGATTAATACCTTTTATGATGGATGAAAGTTGTGAATCTGATTCTTGACTTCGCAGCCACGCACACGAATGGCCTCTACGAGAAGTACACGCGAAGTCCTGAAGGATCTTCTTCCGCAACAGTGCTAGCAGTTGCAGAACACTTGAAAGCTGAAATCTGCCCGTCGGGATTCAATCAACTCTTGATCAATCGTCTTGAAGCAGATGGAGATGAGGTTTGTAAGGAAAGTAGAGGACTCAGATCTGATCTTGAATCTTCTAGATATTCACCCTGAAAACCCTATCTAAAATGGAGAAGAAGAGGAAGAGGAGGCGGGTGAGGTGGAAGGCTGCAATGGATGTCTTTTTGGTGCCCATGTTTGACCCCTTTTAATGGCCTCCGAATTTTCATTCAAAATTCGAAATTTATTTTCAGAAAACCTCTTTTAGTTGGCACATGCAAAGGAATAGGAACAACCCAAATCAGATCTCAACCAAATCTGATTTAAATTCAAATTTTAAACACATGTGCAAGAGGGAAGGAATTTGAAATCCATGCGGCAAGGTAAAACACTTCATAATTTCGAAATCACCTCTTGAAATTTGAATTTAATCCATTCAAAAACTCATACGCCACCTTGGCTGATGGTTTGAGTGATTAAAATCATTTAACACATTGCTTAATGTTTGAATTTAAATTCAAATAACAAACAATGTCGCCATGTGTCAAGCAATGGGTCCATGTGCCATGCAATAATTTTGGTTTATTTAAAATTCATGAAATCCAATTCCATGTCACCAATAATTGCCACATCATCTGAGCCTAATCTCCTTGGGTTGCACCTAATCAAATTTGGTCAAACCCGAATTAAAACAAAGCAATTTGGTTGAACCCAATCTAATGAGGTCAGACCCTGATTGAGCTCAAATTGAATCCAATTCAATTTTGGCTCATGCAAACTCAATCAAATTGAATTAATTACTTTGTGTTGGACCTAATCCAATTAGGTCAATCCCCAATTAAGAACAAATTAATTTAAAATTAATTTGATCAGCTTAAGTCCTTTTTGGTTCTAACCTAATCCAATCAGGTCAAAATCCTGATTGAGCCCAAACTTGAATCCAATTCAATTTGGCTCATCCTTAGCACAATTACTCAATCAAATTGAGTTTATTAGTAATTTAATTACTAATTAATCCTTCAATAATTACTTTAATTATTTTATAAGATAATTTGCCAATCAAATTGACCAAATTATTCCTGAATGATTCTTAATCATTCATCAGCTTTCTTGATCAATCAGAAATCTTCTATGCGTGTGACCTCATAGGTTCGAACCTAAGCCGGTAGTATAGGAACAATTTCCTACACTAATTGATGTGACCATCTAGCAATGGTACCCAACGTCCGGATAGGCCGAATATATGCGAAGCAAATATTCTGGAACCCTGAACTATGGTTACTGTATAATTCAATCCCTTTGACTCCTAATGCCAGGATGACTTAGAGCTCACTGTCAACCCTATAATTAGTACATCCATTATGTGATTAACTTTAGATATCCCGTGACTCCTCACTGGGATTACCCTGGCCAAGATTTTGCTAAATTAATCACAAGACATTATCTCCTATTTTCAGGAGGGGTCAATTTCATCTTGACTCACAACTGACTACGCAAGTACTTGACTGCACCCAGTGACCTTCCGTCACTGAATTAGAAATTCAGGTAGTCCGGTACCAAAGTACAGTGAGTTGCTTGCTAGTCACAGGTTGCGGTCTCAGGTCAGAGGGCCAAACTTATACCCATATCCACTCGGAATATCTCTCGACAGTAGAGCATTCCGGAATTGTCACGTTCAGTTAAATGTATTCCTACACTTCACCTGTGTGGCATACCAGTGTCTCCACACTCCTTGGTTAAGAGGACAACCAACGTATATGTCACACAACGACCTAATCTCGATAATGCTGTCGTCCTAGTAACAACATATCATTTGGTCGCGAACAAGTTTAAGGACTCAAAGATAAATCCTCCTTTATCATAACATAAGTCCTAAGGACTTCATCATATAAGAGTTCATTTGAAGATGAAATAATGAATAATGCCAAATAACACTTTATTAATTTATCAATTCATTTACAAAATTCAATCATCAATATGCTGACGATTGACATTTAGGATACAAATCCCAACAGTCCAAGTCCAAGAAACCATACAATCCAATACTGGTCTAATAAATAAACCTAATCCAGTACAATTCTAGTTTAAATAGAGCATCCAGACAACAACTAGCCCAACCTAAATGGCCAACTGCATTTTTTTCCCCCAAAATTCCTGACAAAAACATGTCAGTTCTCATATTTTCTTGGTAAATGTGAGTGCCTACTTACAAGTATATCGCTCCGTGGGAAACACAAATCCTATGGTTGGCAGGTTTCTATTGTGCCAGATTGACAAGATATTATTACCTACACTGCATGCACCACGGCGCACAGTAATCAATCACGGTCGTTGATTTCTGTGGGCTTCATTCATCGAATACTTCTATCATCATAGGAATCAGTGATTGTCACTGGCTGCAAGCATGGTCATATTAGGACCAGGTCAATAAAATGCTTGAGTATAAATTAATTGTTTTGACAACTCAGTCAAGATAACTTTACAATTTCCAATACTAAAAGCATGAAGGGATCTATCCGTTGGTTGATATGAATCTACTGCATAAAGAATCATGTTCTGCTAACTCTCGTGAACCGAAAAAAAGAGATAAACAATATATTAAATGATGGCTATTTTTTGCAAAATATCTATTTTCTATCATACCTTGACATGGATTAGGTGACATAACTTGATCATGTCCAAAGGTTGGGAGTTTGGTCGTCCCCCGATGGTAGATAGCTGTTGAGATACATTTCGCATCGTCGGACGAGAATGCGGGTTGTTATCCAAACACTGAAATGCTGTCATAACTACTGCAACTAACTCATTTGCAGCTTGAGTTGTAAGAGGTGGTAATCGCGGGTCTAATATATCTTTCAGAAAGGTGTTTTCACCGACCGGAGAAGATAAAGTAGAGATGAGATCTCCTGGATGCTTTCCCATTACAATCTCAAGTGCAATTACTCCAAAACTATATACATCACATTTCTCGGTAACCCTCAATGTGTATGCAAGCTCTGCAACAGACAAGAAAAAATATATAATCAAATTTTTATTGTCAACCACTTCTAATAGAGCTAGTTACATCGATTTAATTAGCTCTAGAGTCCACTTGTAATTGCAACATAAGGTATCTGATTTAATATAAAAAGTTCAGAGCATTCTCAATTGTGTTTGTCCCTCACAAAAGCAAGTCAGCATGTAATCAATAATTTACTATGTATTACATAGTCTAGTACAAATTATAGCTTTGAAAATGTAATAGTATTAAAAGTTAAACAAACACATCTTCATGTCAACTTGGTCACATGAATGTCATGGAGAATAACATGTAATTAGCTAATCCTAATAAGAACAAAAAAGAAACAATAACTCTTTTTGAGGAAAAATATTGTGTCTCTTTAACGAGCATGGAAGTGTGTAATGCATTGATAAGTTACCACGGTCATAGCTATGTTACCTTTTTTTCTATAGAGATAAACCTAAAGATGCTCTTAACATATCTCGAACAATGTATTAAAAAATATAAACAAATTTGTAACGCCATTGTTCTTACATTACAAACAAGGAATTGCAGCATACCTGGGGCCAAATATCCTCGTGTGCCTGCAAGCATACTCCAATTAGATGAATCAGGCTTTAGAAGTCTAGCAATACCGAAGTCCGAAATACAAGCCTTGTATTCTGAATCAAGTAGAATATTATTACTTGTTATGTCTCGATGCACTAATGGCGGAGCGCAATCATAGTGCATGTATGATAGAGCATGACCAATATGTTTTACAACATCCACTCTTTTGGACCAATCCAATTCAGCGGCACCTTCACTTCGGAGAATATTTGCCAAGCTTCCTCTCTCCATGTATTCACAAACAAGAAACTTATGTCGAGCACTAGAGCAAAAACCATAAAGCTTCACAATATTCCGATGTTGGATATGGGTCAGTGCACGTATTTCGTTCCAAAAAGTTTGCTTGTCGGGTGTGTTTTCAATTTCTAATTGATGAAATTTCTTTACAGCAACCAACTTGCTGCTTGGCAGCAGTGCTTTGTAAACACTGGAAAATGCTCCAGTGCCAATGCAGTACTTAGCATCAAAATCCTCTGTTGCTTGAATGATGCCATTGTATACATCTTCTCCATTGAAGTTCCAAATAGAGAATCCCCCTTCTTCAATACTTGCATTATTTATCGCATATTTCTTTCTTCTAATAATTAGGAAAGCAAATAAAACAAATATAAATAAGATACTAGGAACAGTAATTAACAAGAGAAGTTTGTGGTGCTTATTTGAATCATCTTTGCTGGTTGTAAACGAGCCACATGAAGGCAAACCTTTCACTACACCACACAAACCCTTGTTGTGGGTGAACCACATCACTGGAGCATTCTGAAAAATTCTGTTATTGGGTAGTGGGCCTTCTAATTCATTGTATGATAATTCTACAGATAACAAGCTAATCATATCACTCAAAGATGATGGAACATGACCGGTCAGCTTATTGTGTGATAGGTTCATAACTTCTAGCTTATTCAGTTTGCCAAATTGTGATGGTATCTCTCCAGTAAATGAGTTGTAGCTTAGATCTAGGAAGACTTGTAGGTTTACTAGATTTCCAATTTGAAAGGGAATGCTTCCATTAAAATGATTGTTTCCAAGCTTTAGCGATTGAAGTTTTATGCAGTTGCCTAATTGTTCTGGTACCCTTCCTCTTAGTTGATTTGCTGACAGATCGAGAATCTCCAAATTAGATAGTTCTCCAAATTCTGGATATACCTCTCCAACAAGTTGGTTATTGCTCAAAGTCAAGTTATATAGATTAGTTAACTTGCTCAGATCCTTCGGAATCTCTCCTGATAGATAGTTCGAGGAAAGGTCAAGTTCTTGTAGTCCTGTCAACTTTCCAAGTTCTGCTGGTATGCTTCCTGTAACCTTGTTGCTGGAGATTCTTAAGAGTGACAAATTATGACATCCTCCCCAATTTGGTGAGAGCTTACCAGATAGTCTGTTGAAGCTTAAATCGATGTACCAGAGATGTGGATACACTCCAAGATTTTTAGATACATCCCCGGATAGTTGGTTCTGCTGAAGTCGGACAGTGCTCAGGCTTGTACAATTTGTCAAGCTTTTGGGAATCGGACCTTCAAAATGGTTGTTGCTCAAAACAAGATAATATAGAACTCCTCCTTTGCATATGTCATGGGGTAAATTGCCAGAAAAATTGTTGTTCATCAATTGGAGAAGTTTCAAATTTGTAATATTGTTAAATTCCTGAGGCAAATAACCAGATAGTCGATTGTTGAATAAGCACAAATTAGTAAGATTGGTTAAGCTTCCAAAAGATGGAGGGATTGAGCCAGAGATCTGATTTTCAAAGAGGTACAAGTGTTCAAGCTTGGTTAGATTTCCTATATTAGCAGGGATTGAACCATTTAAAAGGTTGGTATAGATTTCCAAATCTCTCAAGCTTATCAAGTTTCCTAATTCATGAGGAATTGATCCAGAGATCTGATTTTCAAAGAGGCACAAGATTTCAAGCTTGGTTAAATTTCCTAAGCGAGTGGGGATGGAACCTACTAAACTATTTTGTTGAAGTGATAGCCCAGTTAACTTCACTAGATTTCCTATTTCATGAGGAATTGATCCAGAAAGATGATTATCCCAAAGACCGAACCAGTCAAGCTTGGTCCAGTTTCCCAAGCTAAGAGGGATGAAACCTGTCAGATTGTTATAACCCATGTCTAAATAAACTAGGTTTACGAGATTCCCTAATTCAGGAGGGATGGAGCCAGATATCCCGTTGTTGGAGCAATCCAATAATTGAAGCCGGGTTAAATTTCCCAAAGTGGGAGGGATGGAACCTGTAATATGGTTGGTGTAGATTGTCAACTCCAAGAGATTCCCAAGCCTTCCTAATTCCTTTGGGATGGTACCTGAAAGGTTATTCTGGGATAGGTATAAGAAGTTAAGCCTTGTCATATTACTTAGCCAAAGAGGAATAGAACCACTTATCTGATTCTCACTAAGATTGAAAGAGTTGAGCTTTGTCAGAGAGCTGATCTGTAGTGGAATTGTCCCTATGAAGTTATTAGTGCAGAGATCAAGAGAGGCGAGCTTCGAAAGAGAAGATATTGTGGGAGGGATGCTTCCATAGAGCTTGTTGAATGTGAGGTTGAGACTGGTAAGTGATGACAGGAGGGAGAAGTTGAGGGAAATCAACGTTCCTGCCAGACCCATATGGGCCAGATTCACCTCTGTGATCACATGTCGGCCTCGACGTGTGACGCTGCATGCGATTCCAGTCCAGTTGCATGGACTAGTGTTGAGGCTCCAAGATTCAAGTGATCCTTGGCTCTGGAGGCTGGCTTTCCACTGGAGGAGGGTCCTCCCTTGGGATGCAAGTGAAGTTGATGCCAAGGCAAGAAGAAATGAAAGGATTGGAAACAGAAGAAGGGTGGAGAGGAATTTTGGAGGTGACATAGCTAAGGTTCTGATAGGCCCAAGGTGTTTCAAAGTTATTGTAGTTGTTGAGAGAGAGTTCGTGGCCTTTTATAGCCACCATCTAGTTGCATATTCCTTTGCGCATGTCTACCGTAAGGGACAGGTGATAGAAATTTTTGTGATGCTTTGAATGTTTCAAGCTGAACAAGGGTTGGCGGATAGTGACTTTACCCAAACCCTACGAAACTGGACTGGACTTTGGGAACATGTCATGCTCTATTTCAACCAATGGGTGACTGGCATGTAATCAATATCGGTGGGGCCATCATGTCTGCCTTGTTTTTGTTGGGCACTATGTTGCCATCCACCTACAGTTCTATCTCTCCTTCAACAAAAAGTCTTTGGTTGTATCTCTCCACCGTTCGCTAGTGCTATGGGCTTCAAACTTATCCTTCAGTGGCTGTTGTCAGCTTATAAAATTCTTCCGTGATTGCCATGGCGCGCCGCCGCCACGTAGTGCATGTGATGTGGAATATAATTTCTTCAACTGCAGTCTCTATCCCATTTGAGAAATAGATGCATCACTAAAAGCCAAACGAAAGGGATGGCATTTGATTCTGAAATAAAATAAACGATGGGAGTTTTATAACCTTTAAACACGTATCGTAGCGAAGAAAGAGAGCATCCTCGAAATCAAAGAATCCAAGCTTAGCCACTCATCTTACATCTGTTGAAAAGTAATGCCCTTCTTTGGTCTAAGGAATATTCTGGAATAACATTTTCTATGTTGGCGTCAAGTTTCCAAGTGTTTCTCTTAGTCAAAAGTTATTTAAGGTGTAAGTCCCCTCACGCCACGTCTTGTAGAAAATGTTTCTCATGCAGAGAAAGGGTGCCATGTAGCATTAGAGATATGGAATATCAAAAAGTGCAAAGTCTCTGACATATATTAATTGCATTTCAATCTTACACATCAACCCATGCGCCAATTTGGTTAAATTAACAAAAAGACAACCCAATGCACAAGAGTACTACCAGCGGGGTCTAGGAGGGTTAAATATACATGGCCTTACTCTCTCACATATGGAGAGCTTTTTTCCGTGTTTTGAACCCATAACACACCCAAGCCACAACAAAGCAAATTTATCAGTATGCCAAGCCTTACTCTCACTTGATTAAATTAAATTAATATTTTTCTATTTCATTGCTTTGTATGGTCCGCTTTGTTCATCGAATCACCAAAACACTATTCAGCCATTAACCTATATTTCTATGCCATTAACCTATATTTCTATGGCTAGCTAGTATTAGCTCATTTAGTTGGTATCTAACAATACTGCATAGAAGAGGCCAAGAGTTTGAGACTGAGGCCCCGTTTGAGAGAGCTTTTGGAGGGCCAAAAAGTATTTTCTGGCTCTCCAAAAGCACTTTTGGATGAAAAAGGGTGTTTGGTAAAAATTTCAAGAAGTTGTTTTAGTTTTTTCAGAAAGCTATAAACAGCTTTTTAGAAGAAGCTCCATTTTGGAGCTTTCCGAAAAAGCTGTTTTGAGCTTTGTCGGAAAGCTATTTTTTTGACCAAAATACCAATAATAAAATATAACAATTACATACTTTATCTTTTTATAAACCTAAAAATCTGTTGGAGCCCTAACAAAGAATCCTAGCCGTGAATCAGACTTTCTTCTGTACAAAAAAAGGTATTCTTGTTTCCTATTATTATTTTATACCTTTATTATTATATTATACTATAAATATAATATTATATTACATTATATCATAATATATTAATATGTTATGTTAAATAATTTAATATTATGTTATATTATGGAAAATTAATTTACGTAATAATTATAATATTTTATAGCTTTATTATTGTATTATACTATAAATATAATATTATATTACATTAAATCATAATATATTAATATGTTATGTTAAATAATCTAATATTATGTTATATTATGAAAAATTAATGTACGCTAATAATTATAATATTTTGTACCTTTATTATTATATTATACTATAAATATAATATTATATTACATTATATCATAATATATTGATATGTTATGTTAAATAATTTAATATTATATTAAATTATTATGTTATAATATACAATGTTATATTACTATATTATAATAATATTATATTACATTACAATAATATTATACTATATCATATATTTATATATTAATATATGTTATATTTGATTATGTTCTGTTATATAATACTATGCAATATCCTTTATGGTAATTTTGTCGTACAAAAGTACTTTCTCAGTTTATTTACCAAACACATGTTAAAGTGCCACAGCACTTTAGAAATGTAGTTACCAAATAGCAAACAGCTTTTTATAAAAGCTCTACTTCAGAAAGCTCTACTTCTAAAAGCTCTACTGCCAACAGCTCCCCTAAACAGAGCCTGAGGTTAGTGACTTGGAATTGCTATTAGATGAACCAATCGCTGCAAAGTCAAGGAAAATGATGAAACTTCATGATTTTTTTGTAGATATGATTTTCCTTTTGCTGGTATTACTTTTCGATATGAAACTATTAGCAAACACTCTGAGTGGTCGAATACCAGAACAAATTGGGGCTGCAATAAACTCTGCCTGCTTAAGATGACCAATAATGTTTTGAATGAAACTATTCCACATCAAATTGGTAACCTGTAAGAATTACTCAATCAAAGCAACAATTTCTTCATGGGTATAATATTCCATCACAACTAAGCAAGCTACTAATGCTAAAACACCTCGCATAACAATTTAGGAGGTTCCATTTCATCATCTCTTCGAGGCATGGTTAGCTTGTCATCCATATATAGATTTATCATACCTTCTGGAGGGTCCTTTAATTTTATCTGATAACCAGTTTTTCCAAAATGCTCCAAGAGAGTTGCTTGTTCATGATAGAGCCTTGTGTGGTTATGTGCACGGTTTACCTCCATGTGACACACTTTCAACAAGAAAATGCTAATCAACGCCATAAAGTCATGCTCTTGACAATTATATCTATTCTAGGCTCGTTATTTCTTTTATTCTTGCTTCGCTAAAGTTGCTCTAGCCTTCTTCAAGAAGCACAAAATCCAATTTGAAACAAATGTGGTTAATGGAATGAATGGTTTGGCATTTTGATGGGAAAGATGCATACAACAACATCAGCTTAGCCACAGAAGATTTTGATGACATATTTTGCATTCGCAAAGAGCTTGTGAGGGCTCGTGCAGATATATATTTAGTTCCAGATCAACTATACATTAGGTAGATCTTCCGTGCTTATATAGGATCAAAGAACTCGAATAACACCCTCCAGCTAACCTTCTACATAAGATCTCAGATTGTGACAAATAATATTAGAGAAGATTTTAGTACATGATACTATATAAGATACTGCAACATAGGCTCTTTTGGTGTTGACTACAGATCCGCCGTGGTATTTGTGATTGATGTTGATTGGAATTAGACCTTTAAACACCCCAAATTTGGCACTAGAACATCGTGATGCCTTACGGGAAGTTGCTCCACTACTAAATACAAGTTTCTTGTATATTAATACATGAAAAAAAGAAAGTTTGGCATCATACTTTTAGAATGAGGAAGAAACCATTGAGTTTGGCTGGGAAAAGAGGCTGAATATTGTCAAGGATGTTGCTGATGTTATATTGTATGCGCACCATGATTGCACTCCACCAATAGTACATGGAGACATAACAAGCAATGACATTCCACTTGATTCAAAATTTAATACTTGCATCACAAAATATGGTATTGCCAAATTGTTGTTGTCACGCCCTGAACCCAGCACCCGGGTCCGGTATGCGACCGGCCGCATGAGTCCTAGAGCAATGCCCTAAAGATCATGCAAGGCCTATGATTAACAAAAATTTCAATAAATCCACAAGAAATTGATAATTCAAATAGACAAATCCGTCATGTCCAAATAAACAAATTAGTTCAATTACAAGATCTTCAAATGTTCATCAACATCAAAGAAGGATAAACAAACTAACTAACTAATGACTCTGGTACTTGCACTCTGCGTCCATCCCATCCAAATCTATGCATCCTGCAACTCTGGTAAAGAAACAAAAAGAAGGGGGTGAGCTTTACAGCCCAGTAAGAACCCCTACACATCCACACCAACACAATAATAATATGAATTTGAAAATCACGACAAATCAATGCACATATCATAAAATCATATACCGGCTATCAAAAGCTCGAATAATCAGTATAAATATGCAAGTCAAATGTCCACAAAAATTCAGCCACTCAAGTGTGATACGTCATACAATATCTCAAAATCTTCAATTAATGTTTTCAATGCTTTTTCTTTCCATTCTCTATTAACTTGATCCGGATCAATTATCTTTCCGACTTTGGGCTACATCCCGGTCACGTTTCCGGCCCGTGACGGGGCAATCGATAGTATCACATTTCCAGCCTGTGACGGGGCAATCGATAGTATCACATTTACAGCTTGTGACGGGGCAATCGGTAGTATCATATTTTCAGCCTGTGACGGGGCAATCGATAATATCACATTTCCAGCCTATGATGGTGCAATCAATAATAACGAGATAAGCCCAAAGTCCCTGTTCATTTAATCAATTCACACACACACATTAATTCCCTTTTCCATCTTATATCCGGCCTAGACTAACCAAGGTCACGTTTCTGGCCCGTGACAGGGCAATCAATATAACATGGTTAGTCTATCCACCATATCCATTAGTCTAATTATGAAATGTAAATTATGCTCAGGATTGTATCCATCATACTATCAATTACAAACAAATATAACCAAAACACGATTTAATACCATCCTATCATAGGAACCATATTTATAAATCCAATTATGCAGGTGTAGGTTATGCGCATACATGCATCCACCATGGAACCAATCATAAGCCAACACGATCAAAAAATATAATTTAATATAAAACTATTTTTGCTTTGTCTGGATCATAGCATATCAAACATATATGGTGTAAAAATATTTATATCATGCAGGATTGGCATACAAGGATTCTTACCCATTATTGAAAACTCAGACAACTAATCACCCGCTCTCACGGCGATCTATAAACCGGAACGCGCAGGACTCCGCTCAGCGTTCCTTCCGTCCAATAGATTGTTCCCTTACACAGTCAAATCATCATTAAAATTTACTCAAGACATATGATAATCCAGGACCCCTGTTTAATCCTCTAAAGGGTCCTCTAAAATCTAGCATTTCCAAGACTATGTAGAGCCCTCAAAACAATGAACTCCCCGGATCTAAGTTTAGAGGGAGAGAGAGCCCCATCTAGAGATAAACTAGAGAGAGAAGAGGAAAGTAAAGACGAGTGGCTCTCCCTCTCTCTCTCTCCCTCTCCTTTCTATTCTCCTCGTGGCCATGCTCGGTGGCAGTGGCCACCTGTGGCCGACGACCCCAGCAGTCGACGGTGTTAGAAGTATGCCCTAGAAGCTAATTTGGCAGACGCATTATTTTATTCTAGGACATAATTTTGTACTTGACTATTTATTATTTAATAAATAAAAGGCATCTTTTTCATTCATGTTCTTATGTGTCCATGAATCGTCCAAGGAATTAATAAGATGATGACGCATATTCTCAAGAGTTGAGAATTTGAGGCATGTGTCATTGGTGATTAATTTCTGAATTGCTCCTGATCGATGGATCATCACGAGGACGATGATTAATGCGCTGAGATTAGTGCACATATTGCTTTCTTTGATGGACGAGTCTTGAGTCCACAGTGTAGGGACACTGGAGCAATTGTGCAAGTGCTTGTTAGAGAACAAGGGTACTGAGCGTGACCAACACAAGAAGTCACTTGGATGTCTATCCACTTGTCAGTGACTTGCTTGATGTTGCAGTAGTGTGACTGGTCCTTTGACCTGCGATGCTTCGGCTACTCACAGTAAGGTTATTGTAGTTTGACTGCACAAATACATGGTCTCTAGCCATATGGGTCCATGCAATATAGATTGGCTGCAGTAGGTTCACAGTAGGAGTAGGGTATGCATCTACAAGGAATCTATCGACCTTGATAGATAAGGAGAGATCCTATGTGATTTATAAGACTGAGTTCGTAAGACCTCGGCCAGGGCAGATTGCACAGTGGAGAAAGAGTTCTCCGCTCTCGAACTTAAGTCGAATAAATCTTGACATATGACAGACGAAGGGGTTTGACGAGTTATCCATGACCTCCGTCTTGTAGGGATCCACGATAGAAGGACTGTATCACATGATAACTGCACCTAGAGGTTCATCATTCTATTCTGCTGGGTAACCACTACATCTGCTAGGTGTCACTGGTGGATGGTGGGACTCATAGGGATTATCTTGATGATCGATAAACCCTAATGAGTAGAGTTGGAATCATTCCGACCCATTGAAAGGAGTTTTCAATGATATTGTGATAGAGATCACAATATATCTCACTACCAGTCAGAGTAGAACCTATGTCGTCACACACACTAGAGGCATTGACCGATCCGATGGTTGAATCGTGATTAGGAATCACAAGTAATCAATTCGATTGATAATAAGTTGAAGAAGGAACAAAGGAAATTAATTAATTAGACTTGAAACAAGAGTCCTACTTCGAGTTGGATTCTTGGAGTCCTAATTGGATTAGGACTAGAATTCCTACTTGGACTGGGATTCCTACTTGGACTGGGAATCCTATTTGGAGTAGGACTAGGATTCCTACATGGAGTAGGATTCCTATAATCCTAATGAGATTAGGAGTTTTGAATTAAATTTGGATTCCTACTTGGAGTAGGATTTCTAGAGTCCTAATCGGATTAGGACTTCGAATTCAAATTAGAGTCCTAATTGGATTAGGACTAGAATTAAATAAATCCTAATGGGATTAGAACTTCTTAAGTCCCAATTAATTATTAATCTAATGAATCAAGATGACTCCTAATTAGATTAGGATTGAAGGGTTCAATTGAGTCATGGCTCATCAAGTTCTAATTGGATTAGGAGTTACCTAGATTAAAACCCAAATTGGTTCACCCTTGGTCCAAACCTAATTAGATTAGGACCTAACCAAAAGTGACCTTCCTAATCCTCCTTAGAGGAGGATTAGGTTAACCATGAAGGAGGGGCACACGCCCCTCCTCCTTTTCCTTGCTTGGTGCGGCAAAGAAGAGGGGCCGGCGCCCCTCTTGGAATTTAATCAAGGAGCTCCGACAAAGTAGGAGCTCCACATGCTATTTAAGAGGAGGCATGGGGCTGACCTAGGGCATTCATTGAAGCCCTCTCCCTCTCCAATTCGTGGCCCCCTCTCCTCCCCTTTCCTTGGTTCAGCCGCAAGCAAAGGAAGAAAAAGAAAGGTGGCCTCTTCATCCTCCCTTCTTCCTTCCAACGCAGGGAAAAGAAAGAAGGCTGCAGGGGCTTTGATCTTCTTCCTCTCTTCATCCTTCTTCTTCCTCCTCCCAAGCACAATCAAGGGTTGATTAAAAGGGAGGATATCAGCCATCAAAGTTATCTCTGCAAGAGAGCTAGCACCCCGGGGAGATAGAAAGCTTGGATCGATTCCTGCTTCGTGTGGATACCCGTAGAGGCCGGGCACTTGAACGGCTTCAAGCGAACCTTCATCCAAAAACCACGATCATCAGTTTGCGGTGATCATCTACCCGCACAAGGTGAAGATCTGATCTTCTAATATTTTTAAAAAGTTTTTAATCCTTATCTATCTACGAACGGTTTTAAACAACGTTCATGCGATGAACGGTTGATCCCGCGCATGCCTCTTCCGCTGCATCTGAAATTTTTAAAATTTTTCTGCGGCATGGGCGGGTATTCTAACAGTGGTATCAGAGCAAGGCATCGTAGATTAAGGTAAGGATTAATTATTTATAGGCTTATTAGATCTGAAATTTAAATAATTATGCATGCTGAAAATTTTCTGCATGCAGATTTTTTCTAGGATGCTGATTTTTGCATGCTGATTTTTATGTGATAAAAACATGATTCTAATTGCATTGTTAATGGGATTACAAAGTTTAGAATCATGATTAGCATGATCAGCAACCTATGTCATGAGATAATCAATTAGATTTCAGATCTGAAAATTATAATTGTTGCATGTGGTGATGATCATAGGATTCAAACCCTTTTGGTATCAAATGTAATGACCTGCGATGTGATCTGTAATATCATGTAATTTTTCAGATGCTTGCATGCATCTTATTTGATGTTTTGAGAGGCCTGCGTGCCTCCTAAAAGGAGATGTAATTTATTATTATTTTTATTTTACATCTGCTTGTATTTCTGTGATGTGATGTACGTCAACGATCAAGTTGAAGACAAGGCATGAGATGAACTGCGATCCAAGTGGTTGATGGCGATGGGATCAAGAGTTGATCAAGGATTGAGTCAAGGAGGCTTGGAACCAATTCAAGAGTTGAAGATCAGTTGATCGATTGACGTGCATGTGCTTGTAATACGACCTAATTAGAATCCATGATCATCACCTATTTAAAGTTTAGCTTTATTTGATGCTGCGATTATAACTGCCTGTGATATGCCGTTTGCATGTGATGTGAATGAGAGTCGGGTAGATAGGTTTACATGTGATGTAGCAAATCCAATGAGACCTAAATTAAAACCTCCTCAATCAAGTCGAGAGTGAACCAACATGAGCGAGTCATATTAGATTAATTGATCTAATTGGTGTCTAGGAAAGCATGAAAGGTGGTTACTTAATTAGGACCTTACTCTCTGAGTAAGGGGAGCCTCCCACCTGCTTACCTGGCCAATTGTTCGATTACCTCTTATGAAGAGCTCAAGTTGCAAACACTAAGACCTGATTAACCAATATTAAGTCAATAGGTCTTCCACTGTAGTAGAGCTGCTAAGGTCTTTCTGATGTTGATTTGTCTCGGCTGGATACAGTGGGCAAGTTGCATCGGGTGGCTGGACCTCTCTATAGACATGAGATGTTGTAGGGTAAAGGTGGGGTTGGGCACCAATAACTGTTAGGTGAGGACCCAATGACGACTTTATTCCTACGGTTATACGGTGGGTCTGACTTAACTAAGAAATGGGATCAATAACTATTAGGTGAGATCTTCATGGCTTAGAGACCAAGTTGCACTGCAACATGCTTGAGAAGCATTGTACAAGAGTTGTACACTCATCCATCTATGTGTCACCAATAACTGTTAGGTGAGGTGCCATGTAGATTGGTGAGACCGCAGTACCTACTAGAAACCCTAGTCGCGTAGGATTTTCGTTTTCCTACCAGGGGAGTGTGAGGAATTCGAGAAAATAGTGGGAGGTACATTTGTTCTAAAAGACCCTAGAACAAATAAGGATCAAGTACAAAATTCTAACTAGAATCTTTACTCTATGAGGATTATAATGTCAGCTTCTAGATTTTTAACTCATATCCTATAGAACAACCGTTTGACCAAACCCAATTATAAAGACTGGCTCAGCAAATTTCAAAATAGTTTTGAATTGTGAGAAATTAGTGTATGAGCTAGACCATAGAATCCCTGTATTACCAATCTGTCCGATCACTGATCAGCGTAAGACGCATGCCAAGTGGACGAACGATGACAATAAAGTTAGGTGCTACATAATGGCATCCATGTCCAATAAATTATAATGCCAGCATGAGAACATGAAGATTGCCAAGGACACATTAAAACACTTGCAAGAGTTGTATGGTAATCAGAGTCACGCAGCTTGGTTTGAATGTCCAAAAGGCTCTTCAAGGCCAAGATGCGTGATAGGCAGTCTATCCATGATCATGGTTTGACCATGATAAAGGACTTAGAGAAGCTTGAGAAGCTCGGAATGATTATGCACAAGAAATTGCAAATGGATTTGATCCCACAATCCCTTCTAGCTTCATATGAACAGTTTATAGTAAATTATCATATGAACAAGATTGTAAGCACCAAAACAGAATTGTTAAATAAATTGGTAACTATCTTAGGGACCTTGAAGAGTTCAAGGGGCATCGTTCTCGCTGTCGAGTTGGTTTCTAATTCCAAGAGAGAGTCTATTTGGAAGAAGAAGAAGAAGCCTGCGAAGAAGCAGAAGACTGAGAAAACGCCAAGTAAAGAAGTTCCAAGAAAAAAGCCAATTGCAAGAAAAAATGTTTTCATTTGCATCATGGACGGCCATTGGAAGAGGAACTGTCCTACATACATGGAAAGCATAAAAACATGAAGGGTGACAGACCTTCAGAAGGTATGTCAGATATGCTCAGGATACTTAGGGACTGTTACCTGTTGCTAGCAGAAATTTGATTTCTATATCTTGTTTAGCACAGAAAGATTTTTATAAGACTACTGTTCCATTTATTTGAGAAATAAATTGATTCAACGTTGTTTTATGATTGACAGTCTCTATCACATACATATGGATGTATCTGTGAATGTATCTGAGCAAACAGTGAATACCATAGGATCTAATAGATCTAGAAATGAGATAAATCTAAAGTATTTGTGGCACCTTAGGCTTGGCCATATAGGAGAAGACAGAATAAACAAATTGGAGAAACATGAACTTTTGGGCTCATTGACTTTCGAGTCATATTCGATTTGTTAATTCTGCCTTCAAGGAAAGATGGCCAAATTATTCTTTGTAGGACACAGGGTGGTCCACTGAAATACTTACCCTGGTACACACTGATATGTGTGGCCCATTCGATGTGCAAGCTAGGGGTTGTAATTTTTACTTCATTTACCGATGATTACTCACGGTATGGATATGTGTATGACACACAAATCTGAAACTTTTGAAAGTTTCAAAGAGTTAAGATATGAAGTAGAAAAATAAACAGAAAAACTCATTAAGGTTCTTCGATCAGATCGAGGAGGTGAACACCTTAATAGAGAGTTTCGTGATTATCTCAAGGAGAATGGTATAGTTTCATAATAGACTCCTCCTGGTACACCTCAGCTCAATGGAGTGTCAGAGAGGAGGAATCAGACTCTATTGGATATGGTCCGGTCCATGATTAGCTTCACTAATTTACCCTTGTTTCTTTAGATAGATGCCCTATTTTCAGCTATTTACTTATTGAATAGAGTTCCCTCTAAAGTCCGTTCCTACCACACCATATGAGATATGACATGGTAAGAAATCAAGTCTTAGTCATCTCAAGATTTGGGGATGTCCGGCCCACGTCAAGCGACTACAGGCAGACAAGCTAGAAGATAGGATAATTAATGCTCGTTTTATAGGATATCCTAAAGAGTCATTAGGATACGACTTTTCGTCCCAAAGGATCACAAAGTGTTTGTGAGCCTAGATGCTATCTTCATGGAAATAGTTTATCCTTGACAGAGACAGTGGGAGGAAAATTGAGCTTGAAGAGAAAGTCTCTAAATAGCAACGAACCATTGTGCCTATAGAACCTATTTATATTAAGCCAGTACACGATGTCCCTCAATCACCTCGCAGATCTAGTAGGGTCTCCCATTCTTCCGATAGATACTTAGGTATACTAGAAGAGGATACCGAGGAAATGTTCCTAGTGGGAGATAGGGATCACATACCCAAAACCTATGATGAGGCGATATCTGATATCGATTCCGAGAAATAGTTGGAGTTAGACTCCATGCATTCCAACCAAGTCTGGACCCTAGTAGATCCACCAGAAGGTATTGTACCTATTGGATGCAAATAGATCTACAAAAGAAAGATAGGTTTGGATGGAAAGGTAGAGACCTATAAAGCAAGGCTAGTGGCGAAAGGGTATAGTCAACGCGAAGGCATTGACTATCAGGAGACTTTTCACCTGTAGCCATGTTAAAATCCATCCGAACATTGCTTGCCATTGCAGCATTTCATGATTATAAAATCTGGCAGATGGATGTGAAAACTGCATTCCTGAATGGATATCTTAATGAAGATATCTATATGGAACAGCCTTTGGGTTTCACTTCCAGTGATGGAGATCACAAGGTCTGCAAGCTGCAAAGATCCATCTATGGACTAAAGCAAGCATCTCGGAGTTGGAACACTCGTTTCGATGACGCAATCAAAACGTTTGATTTCATCAAAAACGAAGAGGAACTGTATATTTACAAAAAAGTTAGTGGGAGTGCTGTCGTATTTCTCGTACTATACATGGATGACATCCTCCTGATAGGGGATGATATCCTCCTGATAGGGGATGATATTTCCATGCTAACCTCGGTCAAGGTCTGGTTGTTAAAAGAGTTCTCCATGAAAGACCTTGGGAAAGCATCCTATATTTTGGGAATAAAGGTCTATAAAGATAGATCTAAAAGGATGCTTGTCCTGTCACAGAATATGTATATAGAGGGAGTGCTGAAGAGGTTCGGCATGGAAACCTCTAAAAGGGAATTATTACCCCTTAGGCATGGGATAAATCTCTCCAAGAAGATATGCCTTAACACATCTGAAGAGATTCAGCGGATGAGCAAGATCCCTTATGCTTCGGCTATAGGGAGCCTCATGTATACCATGCTATGTACATGAAATGATATAGTATATGCTGTGAGTGTCACGAGCATATATCAATCAAATCCAAGCAAGAAGCACTGGATAACTGTGAAGAATATTCTTAAGTACTTAAGAAGAACTAAAGATTTATTCTTGGTCTTTGGAAGAATATCAGAGTTGAAGGTAGAAGGATGCACACATATTGATGATAGAAAGTCTACATCAGAATATGTGCAATAATGGTTTAGTAAATTGGAAGAGTTCCAAACAACCAATCATTGTAGATTCTACCTTAGAAGCCGAATGTTAAGCCGTCTCTAAGGGTGCAGTGGAAACCTTTTGGTTTAAAAGGTTCATTGCAGAATTAGGTGTAATGCCATCAGATGCCATAGCACTCTTCTACAATAACAAAGGCACCATAGCACTAGCTAAGGAGCCAAAGGTCTCACCAGAAACCGAAGCACATAGAGCGGAGGTTTAACCTAATAAGCGATTACCTCGAAAAGAAATAAGTAGAGGATCAAAAAGTAGACTCCACAGGAAATATGGTGGACCCATTCACTAAGCAGATAACTCAGCAGAAAACAAAAACGCATCTTGAGAAGATGGGGCTTAGATTTATGGCTAATTGGCTTTAGTGCAAGTGGGAGATTGTTAGAAGTATGCCCTAGAAGCCAATTTGGCAGACGCATTATTTTATTCTAGGATATAATTTTGTACTTGACTATTTATTATTGAATAAATAAAAGGCATCTTTTTCATTCATGTTCTTATGTGTCCATGAATCGTCCAAGGAATTAATAAGATGAAGACGCATATTCTCAAGAGTTGAGAATTTGAGGCATGTGTCATTGGTGATTAATTCCTGAATTGCTCCTGATCGATGGATCATCACGAGGACGATGATTGATCCGCTGAGATTAGTGCACGTATTGCTTTCTTTGATGGACGAGTCTTGAGTCCACAGTGTAGGGACACTGGAGCAATTGTGCAAGTGCTTGTTAGAGAACAAGGGTACTGAGCGTGACCAACACAAGAAGTCACTTGGATGTCTATCCACTTGTCAGTGACTTGCTTGATATTGCAGTAGTGTGACTGGTCCTTTGACCTGCGATGCTTCGCTACTCACAGTGAGGTTATTGTAGTTTGACTGCACAAATACATGGTCTCTAGCCATATGGGTCCATGCAGTGTAGATTGGCTGCAGTAGGTTCACTATAGGAGTAGGGTATGCATCTACAAGGAATCTATCGACCTTGATAGATAAGGAGAGATCCTATGTGATTTATAAGACTGAGTTCGTAAGACCTCGGCCGGGGCAGATTGCACAGTGGAGAAAGAGTTCTCCACTCTCGAACTTAAGTCGAATAAATCTTGACATATGACAGACGAAGGGGTTTGACGAGTTATCCATGACCTCCGTCTTGTAGGGATCCACGATAGAAGGACTGTATCACATGATAACTGCACCTAGAGATTCATCATTCTATTCTGCTGGGTAGCCACTACATGCTGCTAGGTGTCACTGGTGGATGGTGGGACTCATAGGGATTATCTTGATGATCGATAAACCCTAACGAGTAGAGTTGGAATCATTCCGACCCATTGAAAGGAGTTTTCAATGATATTGTGATAGAGATCACAATATATCTCACTACCAGTCAGAGTAGAACCTATGGGGTCACACACACTAGAGGCATTGACCGATCCAATGGTTGAATCGTGATTAGGAATCACAAGTAATCAATTCGATTGATAATAAGTTGAAGAAGGAACAAAGGGAATTAATTAATTGGACTTGAAACAAGAGTCCTACTTGGAGTTGGATTCTTGGAGTCCTAATTGGATTAGGACTAGAATTCCTACTTGAACTAGGATTCCTACTTGGACTGGGAATCCTATTTGGAGCAGGACTAGGATTCCTACATGGAGTAGGATTTCTATAATCCTAATGAGATTAGGAGTTTTGAATTAAATTTGGATTCCTACTTGGAGTAGGATTTCTAGAGTCCTAATCGGATTAGGACTTCGAATTCAAATTAGAGTCCTAATTGGATTAGGACTAGAATTAAATAAATCCTAATGGGATTAGGACTTCTTAAGTCCCAATTAATTATTAATCTAATGAATCAAGATGACTCCTAATTAGATTAGGATTGAAGGGTTCAATTGAGTCATGGCTCATCAAGTTCTAATTGGATTAGGACTTACCTAGATTAAAACCCAAATTGGTTCACCCTTGGTCCAAACCTAATTAGATTAGGACCTAACCAAGAGTGACCTTTCTAATCCTCCTTAGAGGAGGATTAGGTTAACCATGAAGGAGGGGCACATGCCCCTCCTCCTTTTCCTTGCTTGGTGCGGCAAAGAAGAGGGGTCGGCGCCCCTCTTGGAATTTAATCAAGGAGCTCCGACAAAGTAGGAGCTCCACATGCTATTTAAGAGGAGGCGTGGGGCTGACCTAGGGCATTCATTGAAGCCCTCTCCCTCTCCAATTCGTGGCCCCCTCTCCTCCCCTTTCCTTGGTTCAGCCGCAAGCAAAGGAAGAAAAAGAAAGGTGGCCTCTTCATCCTCCCTTCTTCCTTCCAACGCAGGGAAAAGAAAGAAGGCTGCAGGGGCTTTTATCTTCTTCCTCTCTTCATCCTTCTTCTTCCTCCTCCCAAGCACAATCAAGGGTTGATTAAAAGGGAGGACATCAGCCATCAAAGTTATCTCTGCAAGGGAGCTAGCACCTCAGGGAGATAGAAAGCTTGGATCGGTTCCTGCTTCGTGTGGATACCCGTAGAGGCCGGGCACTTGAACGGCTTCAAGCGAACCTTCATCCAAAAACCACGATCATCAGTTTGCGGTGATCATCTACCCGCACAAGGTGAAGATCTGATCTTCTAATATTTTTAAAAAGTTTTTAATCCTTATCTATCTACGTGTTGGGGTATGTGGAGACCTTTGGTGATGAAGAGAATTGAAGGAAAATCAATTCTGCATAGTTTTCTGTCTGGCGGACTGTCGGAGTCGACTCGAGCTTCAGTCGAGTCGACTCGGGAACAGTCGAGTCGACTCGAGGTCTGTCGAGTCGACCCGAGAGGAGAAAGCCGCAAAAATCATGTTTCTGTCTGGACTGTCAGAGTCGACTCGAACTACAGTCGAGTCGACTCGGAGCATCGTCGAGTCGACTCGAGATACAGTGGAGTCGACTCGAGATCGTGCCAGTTAAACTGGAAGTTGTTCAGACGTGCCAGAGTCGACTCGGACTTCAGCCGAGTCGACTCGGGCTCGCGAAAAATCGTACGGACGATTTTCTTTTGGTATTTTTTGGTGGCGTTTCGACGGCTATGATCATCTGAAGGTCTTGAGACTATATATAGAACTCATGAGAGCCCTAGGGTAAGATTAATTGGCCGTATATTTGAGAGAGACTCTTGTTTGTGAGGCTAGGGTTCTAGAGAAGAAGAGGATTGGGATCCTACTTCTTGTGCAAAGGGAATTCTGTGTGAATCTCTTGTAGATCGATCGCTTGTGATCGTTCGGGTGTGTGCTATCTCTGTAATCAGTTCATCCTTATTGAGATTTGGAGCGGTGGAGGACGTAGGCTATTTGTAGCCGAACCTCGTTACATTTTTGTGTTTGCTTTGCTATTTTCTTCCTTCTTCTTCCTTTGATCTTTGATAATCCGTTGCGGTGCTCAAGTGTTTTATCCTACTGATACCACGGGGTAATCTTTTGCCCTTCGTAGGCGGAGCGAAGAGGTGATCCTTGAGTCCGGAGTCGAGGGAGCGAGAGAGTGCTTATCCGTTTGTATCTCTCTTGCTTGTCCGACGTCGGTGGCGGCGCTGGTGTGAGTGGGTTCCGGTGCGGGGCGCCGACAACAATTGGTATCAGAGCTATTGGTTATTCTGCAATGGCGGATGAAGGGAAGTTGCGAATTGAGAAGTTCAATGGCACGAACTTCGGGTTTTGGAAGATGCAAATAGAAGATTACCTTTACCAGAAGGATCTCTATTTACCTCTTGGAGGTAGAGCAAAGAAACCAGAGAAGATGTCCGATGAAGACTGGGAGGTCCTCGATCGGAAGACGCTCGGCACCATCAGATTGTCACTTGCATCCCAAGTGGCATTCAACATCAAAAACGAGAAGACGACGATGGAGTTGATGGCAACATTGTCGCGGATGTACGAGAAACCCTCAGCATCAAACAAGGTATTTCTCATGAAGAGGTTGTTTAATCTTCGTATGAAAAATGGCGGCAGCATAGCAGAATACCTCAACGAGTTCAATGGACTCACGGCCCAGTTGGAGTCAGTGGAGATTAGTTTTGACGATGAGATTCGGGCATTGCTAATCCTCTTCGGATTGCCTGATAGCTGGGAGGGCCTAGTGATGGCGGTGAGCAACTCTTCGGCAACGGGGAAGTTGATTTTTGATGACGTTGTGGGAGTGCTTCTGAGTGAAGAAGCAAGAAGGAAATCTTCTGGAGCTACGGAGTCGTCTGGAAGTGCACTAAACACCTCTGACCGGGGAAGACAAAAGAAGGATGGTCGTTTTCGAAGCGACTCGAAGTCGAGATCCAGCAGGTCTCGAGCACCTCAGAACAAGGGAGCGAAGTGCTGGAACTGCGGGAAGACGGGGCACTTTAGGAGGGATTGCAAATCTCCTAAAGGGAAGCAAGGCGACCACACCGAAGGAGTCAGCAAGGATCTGGCAAATCTTGCTGAAGACGGTGATATGGATGCCCTCGTTCTATCTTTGTCTACCTGTGACGAGTCTTGGGTGATAGACTCGGGCGCGTCTTTCCATGCTACATCCCAACGGAAGTTTCTTGAAGGATATGAGAAGGGAGACTTTGGCAAAGTCTACCTAGGGGATGGAGAGCCTTGCACCATACAAGGAAGGGGAAGCGCGGAAGTGAAGTTGGTTTCTGGATCTTCACTTGAGCTTGAGGACGTACGGCACGTACCTCAACTGCAGAGGAATCTGATTTCTGTTGGACAGTTGGCGAGCCAGGGGTACAAGGCTACTTTCACAGCTGATCAGTGGAAGATATCCAGAGGTTCGTTGACGGTGGCTAGTGGCAAGAAGGTTGGGACACTTTATGTCACCAACGGCACGGAGAACTCTATTGGAGTTGTTGCAGCAGATGTGGACACCAAGTTATGGCATTGTAGACTTGGGCACATGAGTTATCAGGGACTGGAGGTGATGCACCAGTTGGAAAAGCTGCAGGGTCTCAGGAGTGTTGAGATGGACTTCTGTGAGGATTGTGTTCTCGGAAAGCAGAAGCGTGTTTCATTCAACAAAGAAGGTAAACCTCGGAAGCAAGAAAAGCTAGATCTCGTGCACACGAACGTGTGGGGGCCTGCACCAGTTTCTTCCATTGGTGGATCTCAGTACTATGTTACTTTTATTGATGATGCTACCAGGAAGCTTTGGGTGTTCTTCTTGAAGCACAAGTCAGAGGTATTTGGGGTCTTCAGGAGATGGCAGGTGATGGTAGAACTCGAGACAGGAAAGAGGTTGAAATGCCTGAGATCGGACAACGGTGGTGAGTATTGTAGCAGGGAGTTTGAGGACTACTGTGCAGATGCTGGGATCGTCAGGCAAAGGACAGTTCCAGGAACACCACAACAAAATGGAGTTGCTGAAAGGATGAACAGAATAATTAATGAGCGTGCCAGGAGTATGAGGATACATGCTGGATTGCCACAGCAGTTTTGGGCGGAAGCAGTTAACACTGCTGCCTACTTGATCAACAGAGGGCCATCAAAGAAACTTGAATTTGGGATTCCTGAGGAAGCATGGACAGCGAAGAAGATTGATTTGGCGCACTTACGAGTATTCGGTTGTACCAGTTATGTCCATGTTGATTCCAGTCAAAGAAGCAAACTAGACGCCAAATCAAAGAAGTGTATTTTCGTTGGATACGGAGGTCAACAGTTTGGGTACCGGCTTTGGGATCCCGAACACAAGAAGATCATTCATAGTAATGATGTGGTATTCAATGAGAAAATGCAGCAGAGCACTGAATCAGAAACAAAACCTGTTGAGCCGTGTTTTGTGGATCCTGAAGAGGAGTCTACAAATTCTGGTCAGAAGACTCAGTCAGAGCAAGAACCTGAAGCATTGGCACCCCCTCCACAACTAAGAAGGTCCACTCGTAGTACTCATGGGAAGCTTCCTCAAAGGTATGATGGGACTCTTAGTTATTTGCTGCTCACAGATAATGGCGAACCTGAATGCTTCACGGAGGCATTGGAGGTTGATACCAGGAAGGAGTGGGAGTTGGCCATGGATGATGAGATGAAGTCATTGGAGCAGAATCAAACGTGGGATTTGGTGGATCTGCCCAAGGGGAAGAAAGCACTGTCAAACAAATGGGTTTACAGGCTGAAGGAAGAGCAAGGCGGGAAGAAGCGATACAAGGCCAGGCTGGTTGTAAAAGGATTTCAGCAGAGAGCAGGTATCGACTTCACAGAGATCTTTTCTCCTGTAGTCAAGATGAGTACTATTCGAGCGGTGCTGAGCATGGTGGCAGTAGAGGATCTTCACTTAGAGCAGCTTGATGTGAAGACGGCCTTTCTCCACGGAGATCTCGATGAGGAGATATATATGCAGCAGCCGGAGGGATACATTGCAGCTGGCACGGGTGACTTAGTCTGCAAACTAAAGAAAAGCCTCTATGGTTTGAAACAGGCACCCAGACAATGGTATCTCAAGTTCGATAGTTACATGCTTGAGATAGGATACAGGAGATGTCAGGAGGATCACTGTTGCTACTTCCGGGACTTCGGTACATCTTACATTATCTTGCTATTGTATGTTGATGACATGTTAGTTGCAGGAGCTAGCATGCATGAGATTGCAAAATTGAAGCTGAAGCTGTCAAGAAAATTTGCAATGAAGGATCTAGGAGCAGCAAAACAGATCCTTGGGATGCGGATCAGTAGAGATAGGTCTAAACATATCCTCAGACTATCTCAGGCGGAGTACATCAGCCGAGTACTCAGGAGATTCTGCATGGAGGGTGCCAAACCTGTTGGCACACCGCTGGGTGCCCATTTTAAGCTCTCAAAAGGGCAAAGTCCGAAGACGCGGGTGGAGGAGCTCAATATGTCAAAAATCCCGTATGCATCGGCAGTGGGGAGCTTGATGTACGCTATGGTGTGTACGAGACCAGACATTGCTCAAGCAGTGGGAGTTGTGAGTCGCTTCATGAGCTGCCCAGGCTTGGAGCATTGGCGCGCAGTCAAATGGATACTGAGGTATCTGAAAGGCACTGAGCACATGTCATTGTGCTATGGAGGTTCTGAGATCCGGTTACAGGGCTATGTGGACTCAGACATGGCAGGGGACTTGGACGGCAGGAGAAGCACGACAGGGTACTTGTTCACCTTGGGCAGTGGAGCCGTCAGTTGGATTTCCAGGTTGCAACCAGTTGTTGCATTGTCGACTACGGAGGCGGAGTATGTGGCAGCCACAGAGGCGTGCAAGGAACTAATATGGCTTCAAGTCTTGATGAAGGAGCTTGGGAAGGAACAGAAGGATTGCATGTTATATTCAGATAGTCAAAGTGCAATTCATCTGGCAAAGAATTCAGCTTTCCATTCAAGGACGAAGCATATTGACATACGGTACCACTTCGTGAGGTCATTGCTCGAGCAGGGACTCGTCAAGTTGGAGAAGATTCATACAAGTCAGAATCCTGCAGATATGTTGACGAAGGTCGTCACGGTGGAGAAGCTGAGGAGTTGTTCAGCTTCTGCTGGTCTTCATGCTTGAAGACGTTGAGGAGGCATCGTACCTATTTCACTAGGATGATTTAGTTTCAGTGGGAGCACAGAGGAGAGCCAAGTAACAAGAGGATATACCCAAGGTCTCCAAGTGGGAGATTGTTGGGGTATGTGGAGACCTTTGGTGATGAAGAGAATTGAAGGAAAATCAATTCTGCATAGTTTTCTGTCTGGCGGACTGTCGGAGTCGACTCGAGCTTCAGTCGAGTCGACTCGGGAACAGTCGAGTCGACTCGAGGTCTGTCGAGTCGACCCGAGAGGAGAAAGCCGCAAAAACCATGTTTCTGTCTGGACTGTCAGAGTCGACTCGAACTACAGTCGAGTCGACTCGGAGCATCGTCGAGTCGACTCGAGATACAGTGGAGTCGACTCGAGATCGTGCCAGTTAAACTGGAAGTTGTTCAGACGTGCCAGAGTCGACTCGGACTTCAGCCGAGTCGACTCGGGCTCACGAAAAATCGTACGGACGATTTTCTTTTGGTGTTTTTTGGTGGCGTTTCGACGGCTATGATCATCTGAAGGTCTTGAGACTATATATAGGACTCATGAGAGCCCTAGGGTAAGATTAATTGGCTGTATATTTGAGAGAGACTCTTGTTTGTGAGGCTAGGATTCTAGAGAAGAAGAGGATTGGGATCCTACTTCTTGTGCAAAGGGAATTCTGTGTGAATCTCTTGTAGATCGATCGCTTGTGATCGTTCGGGTGTGTGCTATCTCTGTAATCAATTCATCCTTATTGAGATTTGGAGCGGTGGAGGACGTAGGCTATTTGTAGCCGAACCTCGTTACATTTTTGTGTTTGCTTTGCTATTTTCTTCCTTCTTCTTCCTTTGATCTTTGATAATCCGTTGCGGTGCTCAAGTGTTTTATCCTACTGATACCACGGGGTAATCTTTTGCCCTTCGTAGGCGGAGCGAAGAGGTGATCCTTGAGTCCGGAGTCGAGGGAGCGAGAGAGTGCTTATCCGTTTGTATCTCTCTTGCTTGTCCGACGTCGGTGGCGGCGCTGGTGTGAGTGGGTTCCGGTGCGGGGCGCCGACAACACTACGAACGGTTTTAAACAACGTTCATGCGATGAACGGTTGATCCCGCGCATGCCTCTTCCGCTGCATCTGAAATTTTTGAAATTTTTCTGCGGCATGGGCGGGTATTCTAACAGACGGCCCCCATCGTGGTGTCAGCCACGCGCCACCCCCCGACGATGGCAGTCGAACGGAAGGAGAACAAGGCAACCGGGCTCCTTGTCTCCAAATCCAACGGCTCGCCGGCCGTGTTCAAGAGGCTTAGAGACCGAAGAAGAAGAAGGAACGTGTGGAGTGATTGATGAAAACCCCGTTTGATTTTGATGAGCTCAAAGCATTGGAGTATATCTTGTGATTACTAATGAATTCAATTGAGTGTTTCAGTGAAAATCCTGTCCAAGTGTCTCTAGACTTGGTTCATAGCATTTTGGATAAGTTAAGAAGTCTGCATGAACCAATGTCTGAGATACGAGTCGACTCCCGAGTTTCACGAGTCGACTCCAAGCGTATCAAGGTCACTGGCACGAGCTCGAGTCGACTCCTGATCAGTACGAGTCGACTCCGACTGAAAACAGACAGAAGGACAGAAGAGCAGTTTTTCAGGTCTGAGATTCGAGTCGACTCCAGTGGAACGCGAGTCGACTCCCAGCGGTACACACAGAAAAAGTCAGAGAGCGTTTTATGGACTCTGAGATTCGAGTCGACTCCAGTGGAACGCGAGTCGACTCCCAGCGGTACACAAAGAAAAGTCAGAGAGCGTTTTATGGACTCTGAGATTCGAGTCGACTCCCGCAGTACGCGAGTCGACTCCGAGACTGTGCGACCATCGACAGACAGAAGACCATGTTACTGCCTCTAAGATTCGAGTCGACTCACAGACAGCTCGAGTCGACTCCAAGACAAGCTTCACGTCAAAAGGCAGAAGACCAACTTTCGGAAACTGAGAGCCGAGTCGACTCCAAGGAAGTTCGAGTCGACTTCAAGACTGGATGAGCCAAAAGACAGAGAATCGGGAGTTCGGGCTCTGAGATTCGAGTCGACTCCCAGGACAGTCGAGTCGACTCGAGTGGACAAAATTCAAATTTGGATCCACGGACTACAGAGGATGAGCCGACTCCAAAATTGCCAGGTCAGCGCCAGAAGTTGGCGAGTCGACTCCGGGTCAAGACGAGTCGACTCCCAGTCAAGACGGCTACTTTAATTCAAACTGGGAACAGTTGCCGAGTCGACTCCGGAAAAGCTCGAGTCGACTCCTGCTACAGCCGAGTCGACTCCTGATCGCGCGAGTCGACTCCAACCCACCAACGGTCACATTGTCAGGCTGCGCAGAGTGTGCAGAACGGCCAGAAAAAGCAGAGTAACGGCTAGTTTCCATGGGGGTTGGCTTAAATAGCCACAGAAGACTGTAGCAAGGTAGAGAACACACATTCCACTCCTAGCATTCAAGTCTTCAAGCTCTCTGAGTGCTCTTCAACGAGAAAAAGGGAAGATCTGCATTTACTGCTCCACCAACATCTTCCCAGCATTCAAAGCTTCCTCCTCCTGCTTTCAAGTCGATCACTCTTTCAAGAGGAGACCGGAGTTCCAGAAGCCACACCTCTTCACCATCTTAAAAGCGTTTGAGGGCTTCTAACTCCTTTACGATTATATTGTTTTAAATCTGCTTTTTGAGAAGCTATCTTCTGTTTTCTTCTATCTCGTGTATTTACTTGATTCAATCGGGGGATTGAATCAAGGGGATTAAGGTTGGTTGGTGAGCCGGTTTAAAACCAACGAGTGTAAGGGTTTGATTGTGAGCCCGGGAAAACAATCGGGGTTGGTTCTAGTCGGTGAGCCTGGGAAAACCGACCGAGTTCGTTGTGAGCTCGTAAAACAACAAGTTCGGTTGTGAGCTTGCAAAACAACCGGCTGTAATCCAAGGGGGTTATAGTGAAATTCCCAAGTGAGACTTGGGGAGTGGACGTAGGAGCAAGGGTTAGCTCCGAACCACTATAAAACTTTGTGTTTGTAGTGCATTGTCTCTCATCTTCTTCTCCACACATTACTCACAGCACTTAGCTGTAATTAAATAACTGGCTATAGTATTTAGTTAATCATCCACAAAGTTTTAATTAGCTAAGTTAATTTAAAAACCCAATTCACCCCCCCCCCCCCTCTTGGGTTGTCTATCTGGGCAACAAGTGGTATCAGAGCCAAAAACTCTTCCACTCAAGAGTTAAAAGATCAAAATGACAACCCCATTTGGATCTTCTCACATTGAGGGTCAGTCCACCCAAAGACCCCCTTTCTTCAATGGATCTGACTACTCATACTGGAAGGCTAGGATGAGAATATTCATCCAAGCCCAAGACTATGAGATGTGGTCCATTGTAGTAAATGGGCCATACATCCCATCCATATACGTAGATGGTGTTAAGGTACCTAAACTTGAAATGGACTGGGATGAACATGACATGAGGAAGGCACAATTAAACTCTAAAGCAATGAATGTCTTCTATTGTGCCTTAGACCGTAATGAATTCAATAGGGTCTCTACTTGCAATTCTGCAAAAGAGATTTGGGACAGACTTGAAGTGACCCATGAGGGCACGAATCAAGTGAAAGAGTCCAAAATAAATATTTTGGTTCATAAATATGAACTATTTAAAATGGACTCTAACGAAACAATTACATGCATGTTCACTAGGTTTACTAATATTGTCAATGGCCTAAAAAGCCTTGGCAAGAACTATACTAACAGTGAACTTGTCAGGAAAATCCTTCGGTGTCTACCAAGGTCGTGGGAAGCTAAAGTGACGGCAATCCAAGAAGCTAAAGACTTGAACAAGCTTCCACTTGAAGAGCTCCTTGGATCCCTTATGACGCATGAGCTTACCATGAAACAACACAACGAGGAAGAGTCCTCCCATAAGAAAAAGGTAATAGCTTTAAAATCTACTTCTTCTAACAAGGACTTGTCTTGCAGCAGCAGCAGTGAACAAGAAGAAGATGAGGAAGATGGTGGTGAGGCTCTTCTTGTGCGCAAGTTCAAGAAATTCATCAACCACAAGAAGTCCTATCATCAAAGGAGAGGCCCCTCAAATTCCTACCGCAAGGACAAAGGTAAGGAAAGGAAAAGTGAGGGGACCGGCTGCTATGAGTGCAAAAAGCCGGGACACATCCGAGCTGAGTGTCCCTTACTAAAGAAGAGCAGCAAGTACAAGAAGAAGAAGAAAGCCCTTGTCACCACCCTATCGGACTCCGACGCATCATCTTCATCATCGGATGAAGAACAAGAAGAGAAGGCCAATTTTTGTTTCATGGCCAACGAAAATGAGGTAACTTCCGATACGCACTATGATTTTTTATTTGATGAACTTTATGATGCATTTAATGAATTAATGGTAGAATATAAGGCTATAAATCTTAAGAATAAAGAACTGAAAATAACTAATCAATCATACCTACATAAATACGATAAATTAGTTAAGGATAAGGATTTAATCACCAAAGAAAATATAGAACTTAAAACAAGCAATCAACTTTTAACTCAAAAGACCAACACCTTAACTAAAGAAAATGAAAAACTAACTAAGGAATTTTCAGAACTTAAAAAATATAAACAAACCTTAGATAAGGATCTTACTAAAGAACTTAATGATCTAAAAGCCGAAAATCAGACACTAACTAAAGAACTTAACAAATACAAACCCTTAGTTAAAAAATTTACCTATAGTTCTGAAAAATTAAACATGATACTAAATAGTCAACGTGCAGTGTTTAATAAAGCCGGTTTAGGATATAAACCAAGGAATAAGCAAAAACTTCTTAGTAACTTCTTTGTTAAAGCTGGGGAAACAAAAACTAAGAAAATAACCTGCTTTTGTTGTGGTACAGTAGGCCATAAAGCAAATGTATGTAATTTTAGGAAAAGTAAAACTAAAAGAAAAATTAAAAGGGTATGGGTTCCAAAAGGAACAAACTTGACTAACCATGAAGGACCCAAGAAAACTTGGGTACCTAAGATGACATGATTTGCTTGTGTCGGAGTGTCTTGCAGCCAAGGTCAACAAAAATTGCTGGTATTTGGATAGTGGCTGCTCAAGGCACATGACGGGTGATAAAGACCAATTTTTCACCCTTGAAGCTAAGAAGGGAGGTGCTGTGACGTTTGGAGACAACAACCAAGGTCACATCATTGGTATTGGTAAAGTTCAAATCACCCCTTCTACTTTTATAGATAATGTTAGATATGTTGATGGTCTTAAGCATAACTTGTTAAGCATTAGTCAATTATGTGACAAAGGATATGATGTTATGTTTAAACCATCACTGTGCATTATAACAAATACTAATGATAATAGTTTAGTTTTTAAAGGGATGAGACGTGGAAATGTATATGTGGTAGATCTAGAAGACCTTACAAAACATAACCAATGTCTAGTTGTTAATGAAACTAAAGAAAATGATGCTAGTTGGTTATGGCACCGTAAGTTAGGTCATGCAAGCATGGACACAATAACTAAACTAGTTAAAAGAGACTCCGTGATAGGTTTGCCAAAATTAAAATTTGAAAAGAACAAAATATGTGAAGCATGTCAATTTGGCAAACAATCTAGAAACTCTTTTAAATCCATAAAATGTGTCTCTACTTCTAGGCCTCTAGAATTACTACACATGGACCTATTTGGTCCAACTAGAACAACAAGCCTAGGTGGAAATAAATATGGTCTAGTTATAGTAGATGATTACTCTAGGTACACATGGGTCATGTTTCTAGCGCATAAGGATCAAGCATTTTCTATGTTTAAGAAGTTCCATAAGGAAGTAACAAATGCTAGAGAGTCCTCAGTTATAGCTATTAGAAGTGACCATGGTACCGAATTCGAAAATCAATTATTTGATGAATTTTATAGTAAAAAGGGGATAACCCATAATTTCTCAGCACCTAGGACACCACAACAAAATGGAGTTGTGGAAAGGAAAAATAGAACCCTAGAGAAAATGGCTAGAACGATGTTATGTGAAAGTAACCTCCCTAAGTACTTTTGGGGAGAAGCCATTAATACTTCTTGCCATGTATTAAATAGAGTTCTATTAAGACCCATCATAAAGAAAACACCATATGAACTGTGGAAAAACAGAAAACCAAAGGTTAACTATTTTCATGTTTTCGGATGTAGGTGTTTTGTACATAATAATGGGAAAGATAATCTAGGAAAATTTGATCCAAAATCTGATGAAGGAATATTCCTAGGTTATTCTACAACTAGTAAAGCCTATAGAATCTTTAATAAAAGAACCCTAGTTATAGAAGAATCTATACATGTTGTTTTTGATGACTCTAGTGACATCTCATCTAGTAAGAAGGTTAATTTTGATGATGATATTGAAATACTTGAAGAAAAGATAGATGAGATGGGATTACAAGATGATAATCAAAAGTTGATTGAAGGAGAATCATCAAACCAAGAGCCTATAGTGGATCATGGGCTAACTAAAGCTTGGAGGTATGCTCATGGGCATCCTAAGGAACTAATTCTAGATGATCCATCCCAACCCGTTAGGACTAGAGCATCCCTTAGAAATTTGAATAACCATCTAGCTTTTGTTTCACACTTTGAGCCCAAACATATAGAAGAAGCCGAAAATGATGTAAATTGGATAAATGCAATGCAAGAAGAACTAAACCAATTTACTAGAAATAAAGTGTGGGATCTAGTAGAGAGACCTTCTGAATATCCAATTATAGGTACAAAATGGATATATAAAAATAAGCTAGATGAAAATGGAATTGTTATAAGGAATAAGGCTAGACTAGTAGCAAAGGGTTATAATCAAGAAGAAGGTATAGACTTTGATGAAACCTTTGCTCCCGTAGCTAGACTTGAGGCTATTAGACTATTATTAGCATATGCATGCTCTAAGGACTTCAAGCTATATCAAATGGATGTAAAAAGTGCTTTTCTAAATGGGTTTATTAATGAGGAGGTATATGTGGAACAACCTCCTGGTTTTGAAAATCATCAATACCCCAATCATGTGTATAAACTGAACAAAGCACTTTATGGTCTAAAACAAGCACCTAGAGCATGGTATGAGAGACTTAGTAAATTTCTATTAGAACATGGATTCTCTAGGAGAAATGTAGATACAACATTATTTCTGAAAAAGAAAAATAAGGATATGTTATTAGTACAGATTTATGTTGATGATATCATTTTCGGTGCTACTAACAATCGCCTCTGCGAGGAACTTGCTGATTTGATGCAGAGTGAGTTTGAGATGAGCATGATGGGAGAGCTGAACTACTTCCTCGGGCTTCAAATCAAACAATCTGAAGGAGGCATCTTCATCAATCAAGCCAAATATATCAAGGAGATGCTCAAGAAGTTCGATATGGAGGGAAACAAGTCAATCAGCACCCCCATGAGCTCATCATGTAAGTTAGACCAAGATGAATCAGGTAAATCTGTAGATCAAAAACTTTATAGAGGTATGATAGGTTCTTTACTGTATCTTACTGCAAGTAGGCCTGATATTATGTTTAGTGTGTGCATGTGTGCTAGATATCAGGCTAATCCTAAAGAATCACACCTAGCTGCAGTTAAGAGAATCTTTAAATACTTAATAGGAACTAAGAACATAGGGCTGTGGTACTCTAAAGAATCTAGCCTAAACTTAATAGGGTACACAGATTCAGACTTCGCTGGATGTAAGCTTGATAGAAAAAGTACCAGCGGGTCTTGTCAATTTCTAGGAGAAAACCTAATCTCATGGTTTAGCAAGAAACAAAACTCGGTTGCATTATCCACTGCAGAAGCTGAATATGTTGCAGCCGGGAGTTGTTGTGCTCAAATCTTGTGGATTAAACAACAAATAGAAGATTATGGCATTAAACAAGATAAAATCCCCATTAATTGTGATAATACAAGTGCCATAAACCTAACTAAAAATCCAATTCAACACTCAAGAACTAAACACATTGAGATAAGACATCACTTCATAAGAAATCATGTATTGAATGGTGATGTGACTCTCCAATTTGTTTGTACTGATGATCAATTAGCAGATATTTTCACAAAATCCCTAAGTGAAGAGAGGTTCAGTGTACTTAGGAGGGGATTAGGAGTGATTGACCCATCCTAGTGGGAGTTTCCACTAAATTAATTGATTTTGATGGTTAAAATGAGGTTAAAATAGAGTTTCTATTCAATGATCATCAAATCAGATCCCAACTAGGTGATTTTCCCTCATTTGGCACGGTTATAGCATGATTTTTAAGTGCGTGCCAAGGTTAGAGACGACTCGAGTAAGTTTCAGAGCCGGCTCCTAAGGGGGAGTCGACTCGCGCATTTGGGGGAGTCGACTCGCAAAGTTGGCAGCTGAGGGGGAGTCGACTCGCACATTGTCGGGAGTCGACTCGAAGTCTACAGGCGCATAAGGAGAGTCGACTCGCGCATTTTCTGGAGTCGACTCGAGGTCGAGTCGACTCGCGACTCAGGGGAGTCGACTCGCAGTCGGGATCCGACTTTTTAACCCTAGGTTTGTCGTTTCGCAAACACTTTTTTCTCAAGCCGCCACTGTTCACAAAGCCCTAGAGCCGACTCCTAGGTCATCCTCGATCGTCTCCAAGCCCTTTTCCCGTCGATTCTTCGCCGGACATTGAGTTTCCGTCCGTTCCTAGGTCTTTTCAGGTCAGTCCCGAGCTTCCTCTATCGATCCTTCTTCGTTCTCTAGGTTTTCATCTCGTTTAGGTCAAGATGCCTCGCAAGGGAGTTGTTAGAAAGAGGTCCCGTCCCGTGGCCGGTCCCGAGCGGCGCTCCAAGGCGCGGCACGATCCCGCGAGGCAACCTCCTCCGGATCGTTCCCCGCCTAGGGTGGTTCATGTTAGGCCGTTGGCCGGGAAGGCCGTCACCTCCGGGAGGTATGTCACTTTCGACTATCTCTCCCGGGAAGGATTCACCATAGGCGATAGGCTTAGAGCCCAGGGTCTAGAGTACTTCCTCACCTTGGACCTTCCCACCTATCCTGGCCTAGTTCAAGAGTTCTACAGTACCGTCCATCGGAGAGATGGAGGTATTGAGGGCACGGTATTAGGTGTCCCATTGCGTGTCACAGAGGACCTCATTGCCCATATCCTCCACCTTCCATTAGTAGGGGTGGCTCCTGCACATCCTGAGGATAGATTTGAGGCCCTTACGATCGTCTTAGGGCATCCACCTCAGTCTCCCCTAGATGAGGTTTCTGCTAGCTCACTTCCTATTGAAGTGAGAATCCTTTTGAGCATTTTGTCCAGGTCCATCTTCCCTAAGACAGGGAGATTTGATTTTGTGAATGAGAGGGACCTAGCTATTATGTCTTACATTCTTCAGGACACCCCGGTCAACTTCCCCAAGCTCATTTATAGGTATATGTGTGAGCCCCTGGATAGACCTAGGCTCTCCCTCCCATACGGAATGATATTCACTCTTCTCTTTAGGCAGTACGAAATTTCCATTCCTGAGAAGGAACCCTCTCGTGCCTTGCGATGGACTGATCGCTTGGGTACGGGGACCATGCACAGGATGGGATTTCGGAAGAGAGAAGGGATCTGGGTTAGGAAGTCCACTCTCACCGCTCAGACCACCAGACCATCACCCAGTCCAGAGCCAGATTCTGACTACCCAGAGTCCCCAGACCATCCAGACCTTCCATCCACTCCTCCTGCTCCTACCACCTCTGCCGGACCTTCCTCCTCAGCTCCACCATCTATGGAGGTCCGTATTGATCCAGAGCAGCTCCAGGAGCTGCGGCAGGAGATCGTCCGAGATTTGAGGGACGAGCTGCTCCGGGAGCTCCGAGGTTCCGTGCCAGCTCCCACTCCTGCACCCACTCCATCCTCAGCATTGGTCCCATCTTTGACAGCCGTGACAGACATGACGGCTGAGGTGCGGCAGGAGATCTACAACATTAGGACCCTGGTGCAGGCCCAGTTCCACAGCATGAGCGAGGTCACGAGCACCACGAGGAGGATGCGGGATGACATCCGCCGTGACATGCACACCACCACCGAGGGGGCCGAGCGCTTGTCGAATGTGCTCATCGACAAGCTGGACGCACTTCAGACCTCGGTGACTGGGCTTCAGACGTCGGTGACTGAGCTCTCCACTACACATAGCAGAGCCACCACGTTTATTATCACGCAGCTGGGCCATGTTACAGAGGCAGTCGCCCTCCTCATGGAGCAGAGCCGATTGAGAGGAGGAGTCACATCCTCGAGAGGAGGAGCTACATCCTCCAGAGGAGGAGATGTATCCTCGAGAGGGGGAGCTACATCCTCCAGAGGAGGAGATGTATCCTCGAGAGGGGGAGCTACATCCTCCAGAGGAGGAGATGTATCCTCGAGAGGGGGAGCCACATCCTCGAGGAGGTCATAGATGATTTTGAGTTGTGTTTTTGTCTTCTTTTGTATTGTTCTTGCTTTACCTATTGTATGCTCAAATGTATTCACCTTCATATCAATACAATGAGTAGACATCTTATCTTCATTTCTGTGCCATTTGATGATTGACTGTGCCATTTGTGTCATTGATTGTGTGTGATTACCTCCTTTTTGGTATGATGACAAAAAGGGGGAGAAATGTGTAAGTATAAAATATGTAAAAGGGGAGAAATATTAAAAAATATGTAAAAGAAATCAATGGAAATAAATAAAACGATAAACTCTTAAAAACACACATAAATTTGTTCTAAGTGGATTCGGTACCTCGAGGCTCATTATCTCTCTTTTGGGGCTCCTAATGGAGTAATCTCCAGAATCTATTCAAGGGATATTCGGAGATTAGCTGAATCCTACTCAAGAACAAATTGACAGATTTTTCCTCTAAAAACAAAAATTTTAGTTCAAAAATTTCAAAGCATTAAAAGGAAATTCAGAAAATCAAAACATAGTTGAATGCATATGTTGAGGGGGAGAATCTGAATTTTAATCAAGCTAAAACATTAATATCATATAAGCCAAACAATTGATTGCAGAATATGAAGGCTTATATAATTCCAAATGAAAGGGGGAACTTTAACTCCCAAATTTAATGTTTCACTCCTTTCAAACTTGGATAAATTAAATTATCAGACATTTGAATTCATTTATGGAGTTTATTTCATTATTTACTGAGCAACTCATTTTACATATACTCAAAGTTTTGTCATCATCAAAAAGGGGGAGATTGTGGAGTGATTGATGAAAACCCCGTTTGATTTTGATGAGCTCAAAGCATTGGAGTATATCTTGTGATTACTAATGAATTCAATTGAGTGTTTCAGTAAAAATCCTGTCCAAGTGTCTCTAGACTTGGTTCATAGCATTTTGGATAAGTTAAGAAGTCTGCATGAACCAATGTCTGAGATACGAGTCGACTCCCGAGTTTCACGAGTCGACTCCAAGCGTATCAAGGTCACTGGCACGAGCTCGAGTCGACTCCTGATCAGTACGAGTCGACTCCGACTGAAAACAGACAGAAGGACAGAAGAGCAATTTTTCAGGTCTGAGATTCGAGTCGACTCCAGTGGAACGCGAGTCGACTCCCAGCGGTACACACAGAAAAAGTCAGAGAGCGTTTTATGGACTCTGAGATTCGAGTCGACTCCAGTGGAACGCGAGTCGACTCCCAGCGGTACACAAAGAAAAAGTCAGAGAGCGTTTTATGGACTCTGAGATTCGAGTCGACTCCCGCAGTACGCGAGTCGACTCCGAGACTGTGCGACCATCGACAGACGGAAGACCATGTTACTGCCTCTGAGATTCGAGTCGACTCACAGACAGCTCGAGTCGACTCCAAGACAAGCTTCACGTCAAAAGGCAGAAGACCAACTTTCGGAAACTGAGAGCCGAGTCGACTCCAAGGAAGTTCGAGTCGACTCCAAGACTGGATGAGCCAAAAGACAGAGAATCGGGAGTTCGGGCTCTGAGATTCGAGTCGACTCCCAGGACAGTCGAGTCGACTCGAGTGGACAAAATTCAAATTTGGATCCACGGACTACAGAGGATGAGCCGACTCCAAAATTGCCAGGTCAGCGCCAGAAGTTGGCGAGTCGACTCCGGGTCAAGACGAGTCGACTCCCAGTCAAGACGGCTACTTTAATTCAAACTAGGAACAGTTGCCGAGTCGACTCCGGAAAAGCTCGAGTCGACTCCTGCTACAGCCGAGTCGACTCCTGATCGCGCGAGTCGACTCCAACCCACCAACGGTCACATTGTTAGGCTGCGCAGAGTGTGCAGAACGGCCAGAAAAAGCAGAGTAACGGCTAGTTTCCGTGGGGGTTGGCTTAAATAGCCACAGAAGACTGTAGCAAGGCAGAGAACACACATTCCACTCCTAGCATTCAAGTCTTCAAGCTCTCTAAGTGCTCTTCAACGAGAAAAAGGGAAGATCTGCATTTACTGCTCCACCAACATCTTCCCAGCATTCAAAGCTTCCTCCTCCTGCTTTCAAGTCGATCACTCTTTCAAGAGGAGACCGGAGTTCCAGAAGCCACACCTCTTCACCATCTTAAAAGCGTTTGAGGGCTTCTAACTCCTTTACGATTATATTGTTTTAAATCTGCTTTTTGAGAAGCTATCTTCTGTTTTCTTCTATCTCGTGTATTTACTTGATTCAATCGGGGGATTGAATCAAGGGGATTAAGGTTGGTTGGTGAGCCGGTTTAAAACCAACGAGTGTAAGGGTTTGATTGTGAGCCCGGGAAAACAATCGGGGTTGGTTCTAGTCGGTGAGCCTGGGAAAACCGACCGAGTTCGTTGTGAGCTCGTAAAACAACAAGTTCGGTTGTGAGCTTGCAAAACAACCGGCTGTAATCCAAGGGGGTTATAGTGAAATTCCCAAGTGAGACTTGGGGAGTGGACGTAGGAGCAAGGGTTAGCTCCGAACCACTATAAAACTTTGTGTTTGTAGTGCATTGTCTCTCATCTTCTTCCCCACACATTACTCACAGCACTTAGCTGTAATTAAATAACTGGCTATAGTATTTAGTTAATCATCCACAAAGTTTTAATTAGCTAAGTTAATTTAAAAACCCAATTCACCCCCCCCCCCCCTCTTGGGTTGTCTATCTGGGCAACAGAACGACTCACCTTGCCTCCGGCGAGATCCTCCCGACCGGATCGACGGCGATTGGTCCGATCCCTTCCGCGGCAAGCTTAGAACCCCAATCTCCCCTCTTCTTTTCTTTCTTCCTCTTCTTTTTTCTTTTTTTTTTTTTTTTGTGGAAGCCTCTCGGTTGATGCCCTAGGGAGAGGAGGAGATCTCGGCACGATTGCTAGGGTTTTTATCACCCTAAGATCCTCCTTTCCGGTGGATTCGGGAGGAGGGGAGGTATTTTCGAAACAGGGCAGGGAGGGCGTGTCAACCGGAAGGCTCCCTCCCCCTTTCACGTGTTGGGTCGCCCTTGTTCAGAGGCCGGCCCAACTCAAACTTGGGCCTCTACATTCTCCCCCCCCCCAAAAAAAAAAAAAAAATCGTCCTCGAAATTAGCATACCTGAGGTTTCAAATAGTTGCGGATGCTTGACCTTCATCTCTTCTTCGAGCTCCCAAGTAGCCTCTCTTTCCGTATGATTATTGCATTGTACCTTCACTAAAGGAATGGTTCGATGTCGTAGTACTTGATTTTTTCTGTCCACAATTCGTATCGGAAACTCCTCATAAGTCAAATCCTTCTGAAGATGTAATGGTTCACATGCTACCACATGACTTGAATCTGGAATGTATTTCTTCAACATTGACCCATGAAAAATACTGTGCACACTGGATAAAGCCGATGGTAAAGCCAGTCAATATGCCACATCTCCAACCTTGTCCAAAATCTCAAACGGACCAACATACTTAGAGCTCAATATACCACGAACCCTAAATCTCATCACTCCTTTAGTGGGTGACACTCTCAAGAAAACATGATTCCCCAATTTAAAATTTCAATTCTCTCCTTCTATTATCAACATAACTCTTTTGATGACTCTGAGCTATATGAAGTCGTTCTCTGATCACTTGCACCTTATCTATGGTCTGTTGCACTATCTCTGGCCTAATAATTTTTTCTTACCCACATCATCCCAACAAATAGGAGATTCATGTTAAAATATTCCAAGTCTAAGACCAACCAAGGAATCATCAACCGTTAACACTAAATTTAAGATGCCCAAGTTTCTTCCAAAGGTTGTCAACAAAAGAAGAACCCATTGGTGAAAGTTACATAGCTACCTCTAGATCATCCATAGAATCAATACCATTCTCCTCGACTAGAAACTAACTCAAATATTCCATCATAATACCTTTTACATCAAATATTAATGTCCTTAACCAATTTCAAAATAACTCAAACTACCACACTTCCGCTGTGCACTCTGATTTAATCCATTAAATACTCTAAGGTCTCTAAATGATTTATGACCGAAATATCATTTTGCACTAGGAATAAGAAAATCCAAATTTCAAAACTTTAATTGAAATTTATGTAGAGTATACTAACCATAACTAACCCTCAAGCCATTAATCAAGTTTAAGGTCACTACATGAACTCCACAAATTAGAATCCAAAATATCCAGATTTAATTAACTCTAGATTCCTTAGCAATTCAATTACATAATTTAGATTGACCTTCCTTCCAAAAGAATTTACTTCAAATTCAATGGGTTAAAAGTCATTGAGCCAATATCACTATGGCTAGAAATTAACTCTATCAACCTTCAAATCTTTCTTCACCAAGATTCTTAATATGTATGATCAATGTTGCATATGATAACTCACATAAGCATCTCAAAATCTAAATCTCTACTCAATGGCAAAGATTCCTGGTTAGATCATAAATCTAGACTTTAGTTCAAGTTAACACATCCAATAGTCTCCAACAATTATAAAAAAATTCAGTAGCCCAATCCAAATATATGAATTCAAATAATTAGAATTCCCCCATCAATATGCCAACTCAATAGCCTCAAAATAAAACCAAATATATCAATAGAAAATAGTCCTATTTGTAATATCCAAACATACCAATACCACATACAGATTCACATACATATTCAACTTTGAAGAACATTGCTTTCAATATTATGAAATCTTCTTAGCTCACTCCAATACTATGGAAGATCTACGTACAAATTCTATTCTAATAATTAGCAGCAAAACCAAAAGTACGATCACATCAAAACACATATCAAGTTTAAACTTCCAGGTCACTTAATAATATCCGAATATGGTATAACTGATATGTCATTGTGGACCTTCCTACACTTATCTTAGGTCAAACCTCTCTTATCATGATCAAAGATAATTTATACTTTCCTTCCACACTCATCAAAAACCAAATCTAATGCATACATTTTATCACAATGCCCAGTGATCTTACATCTTAAGCACTGAATTCAATTATCATGTTCCAAGTGATCATAACCTTAAGCTATGATATATTTCTGTCACAATACCTAGTGATCTAAAACATATGCTCATATTTCAATTTTGTCACTATCCTCAATGATCTTAAACATCAAACTTTAATGCCACTAAGGCCACAGTCCTTAGTGGTCTTAAACCTTAGATTATAATATCATTCCTGTTACAATCTCAAGTGATTATAAACTAAGGCTCTGATAGTTTTTCTATCATAATTTTCCACTCATACTCACCAGAACCTAAACCTTAGGATACCTTAACCTTAAGCTCTGATACCACTCTGTTACGCCCCGAACCCAGCACCCGGGTCCGGTATGCGACCGGCCGCATGAGCCCTAGAGCAATGCCCTAAAGATCATGCAAGGCCTATGATTAACAAAAATTCCAATAAATCCACAAGAAATTGATAATTCAAATAGACAAATCCGTCATGTCCAAATAAACAAATTAGTTCAATTACAAGATCTTCAAATGTTCATCAACATCAAGAAAGGATAAACAAACTAACTAACTAATGACTCTGGTACTTGCACTCTACGCCCATCCCATCCAAATCTATGCATCCTGCAACTCTGGTAAAGAAATAAAATGGAGGTGAGCTTTACAGCCCAGTAAGAATCTCTACACATCCACACCAACACAATAATAATATGAATTTGAAAACCACGACAAATCAATGCACATATTATAAAATCATATACCGGCTATCAAAAGCTCGAATAATCAGTATAAATATGCAAGTCAAATGTCAACAAAAATCCAGCCACTCAAGTGTGATACGTCATACGATATCTCAAAATCTTCAATTAATATTTTCAATGCTTTTTCTTTCCATTCTCTATTAACTTGATCCGGATCAATTATCTTTCCGACTTTGGGCTACATCCCGTCACGTTTCCGGCCCGTGACGGAGCAATCGATAGTATCACATTTCCAGCCTGTGACGGGGCAATCGATAGTATCACATTTGCAGCCTGTGACGGGGCAATCGATAGTATCACATTTCCAGCCTGTGACGGGGCAATCGATAATATCACATTTCCAGCCTGTGATGGGACAATCAATAATAATGAGATAAGCCCAAAGTCCCCGTTCATTTAATCAATTCACACAAACACATTAATTCCCTTTTCCATCTTATATCCGGCCTAGACTAACCAAGGTCACGTTTCCGGCCCGTGACAGGGCAATCAATATAACATATTTAGTCTATCCACCATATCCATTAGTCTAATTATGTAAATGTAAATTATGCTCAGGATTGTATCCATCATACTATCAATTACAAACAAATATAACCAAAACACGATTTAATACCATCCTATCATAGGAACCATATTTATAAATCCAATTATGCAGGTGTAGGTTATGCGCATACATGCATCCATCATAGAACCCATCATAAGCCAACACGATCAAAATATAATTTAATATAAAACTATTTTTGCTTTGTCTGAATCATAGCATATCAAACATATATGGTGTAAAAATATTTATATCATGCAGGATTGGCGTACAAGGATTCTTACCCTTTATTGAAAACTCAGACAACCAATCACCCGCTCTCACGGCGATCTATAAACCGGAACGCGCAGGACTCCACTCAGCGTTCCTCCCGTCCAATAGATTGTTTCCCTACAGAGTCAAATCATCATTAAAATTTACTCAAGACATATGATAATCCAGGATCCCTGTTTAATCCTCTAAAGGGTCCTCTAAAATCTAGTATTTCCAAGACTATGTAGAGCCCTCAAAACAATGAACTCCCCGGATCTAAGTTTAGAGGGAGAGAGAGCCCCATCTAGAGATAAACTAGAGAGAGAAGAGAAAAGTAAAGACGAGTGGCTCTCCCTCTCCTTTCTATTCTCCTCGTGGCCATGCTCGGTGGCAGTGGCCACCTGTGGCCGGCGACCCCAGCGGTCGACGGCCCCCATCGTGGTGTCGGCCACCTGTGGCCATGCGCCACGCCCGACGACGGCCGGCCACGCGCCACGCCCGACAACGGCCGGCCACGCGCCACCCCCCGACGATGGCAGTCGAACGGAAGGAGAACAAGGCAACCGGGCTCCTTGTCTCCAAATCCAACGGCTCGCCGGTCGTGTTCAAGAGGCTTAGAGACCGAAGAAGAAGAAGGAACGACTCGCCTTGCCTCCGGCGAGATCCTCCCGACCGGATCGACGGCGATTGGTCCGATCCCTTCCGCGGCAAGCTTAGAACCCCAATCTCCCCTCTTCTTTTCTTTCTTCTTCTTCCTCTTTTTTTTTTTTTGTGGAAGCCTCTCGGTTGATGCCCTAGGGAGAGGAGGAGATCTCGGCCCGATTGCTAGGGTTTTTATCATCCTAAGATCCTCCTTTCCGGTGGATTCGGGAGGAGGAGAGGTATTTTTGAAACAGGGGAGGGAGGGCGTGTCAACCGGAAGGCTCCCTCCCCCTTTTCACGTGTTGGGCCGCCCTTGTTCAGAGGCCGGCCCAACTCAAACTTGTGCCTCTACATTTGTTGCATAACTCATCTAATTTTCATGAAACGTGACATGGTAGCACGGTGGAAGAATTACTATTATTTATCACTTAATATCAGAAATTATAAGATCATATTGCTAAAGCTCCCACTAATAAACCTATTTGATTGATTCTTCGTATATGCTATGTCCACATGTCCACCTCAACACTCAACCCATAAATGAATTGCAAGTTCACTCCATACCACAATATAACAAAAAGATACAAAATTTGTAACTTGCCCATCGGAGCAAACACTTGTACAAAAAGAACGTAAAAAGAATCACCATCTGTCTTTCGCTTATCCTCATCTTATCCTGTTAAGAGAAAAAAAGTAGTGAATACTTCAAGGCCTCTAACCATTTAGAATTGCAGATCATGTTTATTTCTATAAATATTCAATTAACACTACAACAAAAGTTGGTTTTGCCGACTTACTTTTCCCGACGCTAGGGGAAAGCGTCGGTAAAGGTTGGCTCACAGCCAACCTTTCCCGACGCTTTGGGTTGGCGTTGGAAAAGCGAAACAAACAACGACGCTATAAAGCGTCGTTATAAGTTTAAGAAACAACGACGCTTATAAGCGTCGTTAGAAACCTTACCCAACAACGAATGGGAGTTTTGGCGACTGTGTTTTCCCGACGCTAGGAAAGCGTCGGGAAAGTTTGGCCCAGCCCAACCTTTGCCGACGCTTTTAGTAAGCGTCGGTAAATCCAAAGAAACGACGACGCGTTGAAGCGTCGGTCAAAGATTTCGAATCTACGACGCTTAAAAGCGTCGTTAGGAAACATTAAACCCCCCAACCGGCCCCGTCTTCTCCATTTTCCATCGGTCGAGGCCCTTTCTATCAGTCGATGCCCTAGCTCCATCGCCAGCTCCATCGCGATCCGTGGCTTCCCCGCTGCCGTCTTCCTCCTCCTTCTCTGAGGTAAGCCTCCTCCTTCTCCTCCTCCTCCTCCTCATCCTTCTCGTCCTCCTCCTCTTCTTTGTTTTCAGGGCTTGCAAACTGATCTCACCTCCATCCGTAGCCTCGATCGGCGATCGAAGATTCCGCTTCTCCGCCACCGTCGACCTCGCCGTCGTCTGAGGTAAGCCTCCTCCTCATCCTTCTCTTCCTCCTCCTCCTCCTCCTCCTGTTTGTTTTCTTCTTGTCTTTAACGCTCGCCCGGCCCCCTCTCCTCATCCTCTCTCGGTCGATGCCCTAGCTGCGCGCCGACATCAAACCTCCATCCCGAGCCCTAGCTACTCGGCGGTCGTCTGAGGTATATTGCTTCGAAAAAGAAGGTTTTATCAGAAGGCCTTGCAGGTGCTTGCTTCTTTCTTAACTAAGATTCTGATATGTACGATTTTAGATGTATTAAGTACATGATTACTCCATGGCATGAGAATTATCTATGGTTGTGCTTGCTGGTTATTCTGATTTAACTGTACATGTTATTGCATATTTCTTCAAGTGTATTTTGCTGCTATGTTTGGTATCAAAAAATATAAATTATCATATGATGCTTGTTTTCTCTTACAATTTTCTTTTGATGTGTTTGTGATTTTTTTTATTTTCAACTATACATAATTATAAGTGATAAAAAAATCACTTGCAGAAATAGGAAACCTGTATGCTGCTATTTTTTCTGGATCTCAGATGTGGGAACTTAAGAAATTTTTAAGAGAGGAAATTAGCGCTCTCGCATCTCTTATTCCTGTTCCATTGTTTGAACCTATGAGAGCAAATTTCATATGCTAATCCTTATAGACCTGGCTCCTGCCACTAACTATATGGTTGGATCTCTCTACTGCAACTATTCATGGAGATCAAACACCTTCCCTTATCAACATAACTATTATTTTTCCTCCTTTGAAATGTCTGCCCACCTTTGTCACCATTAGACCACCACGATTTGCTGGTGGCAGCACCTGTCTCTTTCTACTTTTTCCAGCTAGCATAATTCTTTTCCTCTTTCTCAAAAGCTTAATATATTTCTTTAACAACTGGATAAATTACTTGACTCTGTACTTTTGCCGTTAAATAAAATACATGATCTGCGTGAGTGGGTGTACTGAACAATCATCCATGGGTTAAATCAGAAGTGGTATCTTCCTAGGTCCTTCCTAATTTTTAGAGACGCACTTCCTATTTTAAATTTTTAGATTCAATTAAATATGACCTTTTGATAAACTTGTCTTGTTCTTTATCTTAGCAATAACTTACTTTATTCTATGCAATTTTCTTAGAGTTGCATTTCGTATTTTAAATTTTTAGATTCGATCCAATATGACCTGTTCATAAACTTATCTTGTCCTTTATTTTAGCAATAATTTACTAAATGAAATTAGCAGAAGAAAACCCAAGCCAAACATAGCATTTGCAGCTGACTGACTAACTATCTTGGAAGTCTAGTGAAGTACTTTAATTTAAGGTGGTTTGATTTGGCTTGTGCAATAAGTTTCATAGCAACCGAGTAATATTCTTGGATTGCTTGGAAGGTTAAGAATTAGCATAAAGAAAAAGATTATCAAATTAGATTTGAATGAGAATGGCATACTCCAAAAGGGTCATAAGTTTCAGCCTATGTGAACATATAGAGTCCCAAGTTTCATTCTCAAGTCATTAGCCTGTAAACATAAAAAGGGTCATAAGTTTTATACTCAGTTTCGTGACTTTGTTTCGTGACTTCTAAATCTTTGAAGCTTTTGATGAGGTGAGAAGATCGGTCGGATCGATAGGTTTTCTTTATTCTCTCGCAGGTAATTCGTAAAATGACATATTTGTAAATGTTGCTGGTATCTGATGCTTTGTTACTTCCAACTGCAGCTGTTTCTATTGAAGCGAGGAGGGGAAGAGATATACGTAGGCCCGTTGGGGCGACATTCTTGTCATCTGATCGATTACTTTGAGGTAAGAAAATGGACAGCAGAAAGGTTGCATCGTTTTTAGTTTTCAGAGTTTTAGCTCCTGAAACATTTTATATTCGAGCGACGCGACGACGTCTGTAACTTTGCATTTATATTATCAGCAAATCGAAGGAGTGAGCAAGATACAAGACGGCTATAGTCCTGCAACATGGATGCTGGAAGTAACAACACAATCACAAGAAGAAATATTGGGGGTTCGTTTCAGCGAGGTGTACAAGAATTCGGAATTGCATCAGTAAGTAGTCTGGCTGCTGTTCCAACGTACGGATTAATTTCTGATGGAGGTATTACCTAGAAACAATTGACTCTTTTACTCTATATTGTGTTGCAGGAGAAACAAAGCTTTGATCAAGGAACTGAGCATACCTCCTCCTGGCTCTAGCGATCTTCACTTCCCAACTCAGTACTCTCGACCATTCCTCACACAATGCTTGGCATGCCTGTGGAAACAACGACTGTCGTATTGGAGGAATCCTCCATATACTGTCGTATTGGAGGAATCCTCCATATACGCTGGAGGAGAATACCTCTTGGACAAGGTGTGTTGCAGGTTGCTGAGAACCACAAACACAAAAGATGAGTACTTTAAAGCACCAGAGGAGCCCATCAATTTCTTGGACCATACAAATTAGGCCATATGACTTGGGAGCAGTAAACTTTCCAAAATTTAGCTCTTGGATCAATTGTTTTGAAACTATTGTAGTTTTTTTTTTTTTTTTACCTTGTGTCACTTCTGAATTTCTGTAATCAGAATGCCCCTCTCAATGCTCAAGGAGATGCTCGAATACCCAATACCACAAGCCATGCATGTTCTTCTGCCAGAAATGCTGCATGAAGTGCCTCTGCGTGCCCCCAGGCTTCTATGATACAATTGGGAACAATGTTCTCCATCTGCATGGTCTGCCCACCCAGGAGTACTGGTATTGGCTTGGTGTTGGTGTTTTATTGGCGTATTCTATCCTCTTCAACATTTTGTGCACCCTTGCCTTTGCATACCTTAACCGTATGTCTACTGATATGCCTACTTTTTATTCTATTGTGCTTTAGTTCCATTTTTTCACTTGATAGAATTTCTTACTTCCTTTTTTAATGTCATCAAAGCACTGGGAAAGGCACAGGCAGTGATCCCATCGGATTCTGCAGAAAAGAAGGACGAGGGTGTTTTAGGCACTAACTCTGAAATGGGATCTAAAGGTGACCTCCTGTTGGAGCAGATGCATCCTGTGGCTCGTGTTTATTTTGTAAATGTTCCTGGAAACTTTTTGCTTTCATTTTAAATAACTAGTGGAACTCCTGGTGATTGCACCAGTAAGCAACAGGCCCGAGTCATCTCAAATGAGAACTTCAGAAGGAAGTACCCCGAAGAGAGGAATGATCCTTTCCTTCCAACCAGTATCCATGACATTTCATAATGTCAATTACTTTGTTGACATGCCAAAGGTTGGTAGATGATAATTGTTTATTTTGCTTCATGTTAAGACATATTATGAAACTATTGGATCAATTGTTTTGAAACTATTGTAGTTTTTTTTTTTTTTTTACCTTGTGTAACTTCTGAATTTCTGTAATCAGGATGCCCCTCTCAATGCTCAAGGAGATGCTCGAATACCCAATACCACAAGCCATGCATGTTCTTCTGCCAGAAATGCTGCATGAAGTGCCTCTGCGTGCCCCCAGGCTTCTATGGGAACAAAGGTGTCTGCCCCTGCAAGCAGTAGAAGGCATAGACCAACGACGCTTAAAAGCGTCGGCATAGACCAACGACGCTTTTTTGACGCGTCGGGTTAAACCCGACCCACGCCCACCTGCCCGACGTCTGACCCACGCTTTGTGAAGCGTGGGCTGGAAATTCGTCGACGCTTATAAGTGTCGGTAGAGACAAAAAAAAGCGCCGGGAGTTCTTCCTTCTTTTGTAGTGTAATATATCTCATTATCGATTTCGTATCAATATATGCTTGGAGGCCAACACTGCCAACGTTTTCGACAATGTTTGGTTTTCTTTCGCATCATCAGCCATTTAATCATGCTCCACACAACTTTCAGAGCATTCAAAATATTTTTATCCATCTGCTTGCAAGCCTTGCATAAGTCTCAAAAAAAATGGCTACCGCATGATCCAGACATATCCTTCTTCGCGCGAAAGCTGCAACCCCTGTCCTAAAACGAGAGCCTCTCGTTAGGGCTGGAAGTGGGCCGGGCCGGGCCGGGCCAAACCCCTACCCAAGCCCGGCCCGAATTTTTTTTCCGGGCTTCGGGCCGGGCCGGGGCCCGAACAATTTTAAAGGAACGAGGCCCAAGCCCGGCCCGAGCCCGGCCCGAGCCCGTTTGGGCCAGCCCGATGAAGAGCCCGTTTGGGCCAGCCCGATGACGAGCCCGTTTGGGCCAGCCTGTTTGGGCCAGCCCGATGACGAGCCCCTTTGGGCCAGCCCGATGACGAGCCCGGCCCGATCCCGAGCCCGGCCCAGTTTACAGGATTATATATTAATACATGTGTTTTGCAGAAGTTAAAAATGGAAAAAATTGTCAGTATCTAGGGTAGATCTCTATTTTGCTTGTCTTACATGGATTATTGGTTACCTCCTATTCTTATGAGTTATGAACTGTCTTTTACTACTCGGTAAGCAATTGCTGCAATTTACATGCTAATTTTATCAGTTCCATATATTATTTATGCTTGTCTTACATGCTTTCTCCATTCGAATTACAGGTTGGCGTCATGTTTCAAAAGCTGGTATCTGATGATCATACTCTAAAAGTGACAGATATTTTGATAAAAGAAGAAGGAAAGGGATTACTTCCAAATAGAGAGAGCATTAGAGACTATTCTTATATAGTAGAAGAATGATTATTGTGCTATGGTTCAAGAAAGTGTAGACATTGTACATCTCAGCACAAGCATAAATAATGTGTGGAGGCGTGCATACACATGCTTCGACAAATGTGTAGTAGTATTGTAGTAAGGAGCCCATACCTTTGGATTGCATTGCTGAGGTAAAGTTAATACGCTCAAATGACAGATCACCTGCACGGCTGTCGGCTGCACAGAGGACAATTTCACAGAGGTGTATGTCCAAATACAAGTACATGAAAACATACAAGCAAAAATGTCGACAAGCAAACAACCTACTCAACTTAAATGAAATATGAGATGGACCAAATAGGCAATCAGACGGATCATTAACAAAATAGCATCTGATGGTTTGAAGATAACTTGCAAAAAATTTCATTCCATGCAACCAACTGCAACGATACAACTGAAACCAAACAAAAGGATTCCATCAAAAACAGGAGGATAAAAAAAATTATCGGCCTGAAGTCGTTGTTCCCTGCACAATAATATATTCATCATATCCATGTAAATTGTAATAGAGAAACTCCCTGAAGTCAGCTTCAGGCCTGCAGTTCAAAAACATACAACTGTCATAAAATTTTGCAACAAATAACCATGATCCACATGAAAATACTCCATCAACAAACATACTTGATACTTGATACTTTAGGTATGAACTAGATCTGATGAGGAGGGTATCGTCATTCAGTTCTCCCAAATTGCCCACTCCAGGAGTCGAGGGTGTCGTCATCTACATTCAACGTTACAGAACTCGAGCAATTTGCAACTGTTAACACACAAATCAATCATAAATGTTTAAATTATAAGTACAATAAGCAAATAAAAAATATTAGATAAATTTAAAAAATTTATATACCTTCATCATATTGTTCACGAAGCCAATCTTGGGTACACACTAAGGCTTCTACGGTAGAAGGGCTCAAAGAGCTTCGATACTGATCCACAACTCTACCACCAGTGCTGAATGCTGACTCAGATGAAACAATGGAGACTGGAATAGCTAGAACATCTCGAGCCATTCTTGATAGTATAGGATAGACTGCTGCATTGCTCTTCCACCAAGCCAAGATGTCAAACTCCTTATTCTCCAAATCAGGAAGCACATCATCATCCAAATAACTATCCAACTCGGATCTCTTAGGGCGTTTTGAAGAACTCTGACTTCTAAATTGAGTAAAATCCATACTAATTTTTTTTTTGGAAGAAACTAAACTTATATCACCTTGTCCACCAAAATTAGATGTTCGCTCACTTGAACTCATAGAGGGATGCATTCTTGTTGCATCTACATACTCATTATACAATTTAAAAAGACAAGCACGAATATCATCAATCTTTTTCTTGCACTCCTCCAACTCAAATGCCTTTTGATAACAAAACTCTACAAATATCAACTTTGATCTAGGATCCAAAATAGAAGCAATTTCCAACAAATTATTGCACTGAGACCAATATTTGTTAAACTTCTTTAGCATCTCATTTGTTAATTGCTTCACTGTTTCATCAGTATCGATACTTTCATCCGTCAACAAAGCCCTAATTCCCCAAACTTCTTTTAGGTATAAATTGGATGTGGGATACTTACAACCAGAAAATACTTTAGTGGCATCAAGAAAGGCTTCTAAAAATTTAAGAATTATAGAAGCCTTTTTCCATTCATCATTGGTGGGGCATACACATGAATGCTCAATTGCATATCTAATAAGAGCATCTTTATAACCAAGTGCATCATGCAACATTTCATAAGTAGAATTCCATCTTGTAGGAACATCCAAAGTGAGTCCTTTTCTAGCAGGAAGTCTCATATACTGTACAATTTCATTAAATGCTTGCATTCGAGATGGGGATGCAGAGACATATCTAACAATTTCTCTTATACATTCAATAGCTTCATGAATGATTTTCATTCCATCCTGAACCATATTTAATATATGTGCACAACATCTAATATGACTGTACTCCCTACTAAACAACATTGAATAACAAAAGTGATCTTGGAGCCTTCTCATTACAGCATCATTTGTGCTGCAATTATCCAAAGTAATAGCACATATTTTACAATCCAATTCCCATTGAACAAGACATTTTTTTACAGCATCTTCAATTGCAAAGCTGGTGTGAGGGTATGGAAGTTTCTTGAAACTAATAATCTTCTTATGCAGAGTAAAATCAGAATCAATATAATGTGCTGTGAAAGAAATGTAACCAATTTTCTGATTTGATGTCCAAATATCAGTAGTGAAACTAACCCGAGAACTTAGGTTCTTGAATACATCATGCAATTTTTTCCTCTCTTCATGATACAAAGCCATACAATCATGTTTTATAGTCTTACGACCCATAATTTTGAATAATGGCTGAAGAGATTTCATAAAATTCAGAAAAACAGTATGCTCAACAATACGAAATGGAAGCTCAGCACATATGATAAATTTTGCAAGAATTTTTCTACTCTCATCTTGATTGAATTTGAAACACTTTATCGGATCTTTTGAACTTGGTAGTAAGAGCAACTGACTAGTCGGATTCTTTTGATACTTCTTGCAAACATTTTCAAGATGGCGTTTTAGATGACTCGTTCCTCCTTTAGTGCTCCCACTTAAAACTTTTTTACAATATTTGCACTTAGCTATTGATCCTTCAGAATTTTTTTCCTCGATAAAGTGATTCCATACCCAAGATCTTTTTTTAGAAGAATTGTCACAAACATTATCAGGAGTATCTTCATTTCTATCATCCTCATTCCTTAAATCTTCAACAGTCTCATTTTCACCCACTTTAAAATGAGACATTAGTAAAAATAATCTGCCCAAATAACAAAATAAACATCACAAATTTAACCTATATTATTTTGCAGGATCTTCCATGTGTCCAAACTAACATCCAGACAAGCAGCAAGCAGGACAATTAACACATTTGCATAAGAGGAAAGCAAAGTTTGTAGCCAGCTAAGAGAATAAAACCAAAGCACATCATGTTTTTCCTCGGATCGAAAAGAAAACAGCCAGATCAGAGCAACATCCAAGCTATGTAATAAAATGTTTCAAAATTAGCAAAGAATAAAACATTCTAGTCCCACATCCAAGCTATGACTGCACATATGGGATGGGTTATAAATAAAATTACTACTAATCATGCTGCCATGCAAGAACTGATTATAAATAAAATTACTACTATATTTCAAAATTCCGTCTCTGCTCCTTAAAATTCTTGGAGACTTCAAAAGTTGGAGCACTTCATGTGGAATCTATGAGGTCCATCCATTCATAACGTTGGGATATTAATATGGCAAATAAGCCAGAATGGAGAGAGGTGAGTAGTCACTTATCCAGTTAAGAGCTGCAATAAAACACACCAACATGATAGTCAAATAAAACCAAGAAATCTTTCAAATTCCACCCCTTTTCTATTACCATCTTTATCCCTTCCTGTTATTCCTATTCTCTATTCTATTCTTCTCATTCTCATTCCAGTCTCTTCTATGTTATTTGTTGTTGTTCTCTTCATCTCGGGACTACCACAAGACTTGCATAATTTAGAAAGAAGAAAGAACCGGAAGCCTGATATGAGGCTCCAGATAAATTGCTTCTCAGGAAGTCAAAAACTGAACTCCTTGAAACTAGACTTAATCTACTCTCTAATAAACTGGACTTCATATAATCAAAGTTATAGTATTCATAGGAAAAGTTCTAGAGGAGGCTATTCATTTTAAGAGTTTTAAGGATGTCTAAGATGCGCACATATCTCTACATATGGTGTTACCTAATTAAATACAAGTCCATCGAACATCACCAAAAGATAAATCCTGGGTAACAGAGGGCTACGATAGGCGCTGCCCATGAACAATATGATATGCAGTCAGATGGTCAGTATGGTATGTCCAATTTTGTACATATGTGGATATAACACATTCTAAACCCTTCTGCAAGTTAAGCTTGTAAAACTATAAAATCATGGCATAGTTCAGCTGAAGAAAGATTTTGGTGACAATTCTGTGATACTGCTTGTAGTTGGAATTTTCTTCAAGAAGCCTAGGCTATTATAAATAATCTTTAAGCAAACTTGAGTTCTTGAAAGCAGAGGCTCAAAATAAGTGGATTTAAGGACGGCCGGAGCAGGAGGTGGGAGGCAACCTAGCACTCAGAAGTAGGGGGAGTAGAATAACCTGAGAGCCGACGACGACGAGCGGAGAAACCCTAGCACTCGACAAGCCGCCGCCGACGAGCCTCCCCCGCTCTCGTCTCCCCTCTGCACTCGACGAGCCGACGATGACGAGCCGACGACGCCTCCACCGGACCCTAGACGATGACGATGACGGTCGACGAGCTCTGGCCCTCTGCAAATCGCGATTCGGCAAGCCCTAAACCGGAGCAGGAGGTGGGAGGTTGGGCATCGGTGACGGTGAAGGGTGAGAAATCCGCTAATCATCCCAGGAAAACAGCAAAATCAGAAGTAGGGACCCTGACGACGACGAGCCGACGACGACGAGCGGAGAAACCCTAGCACTCGACGAGCCGCCGCCGACGAGCCTCCCCCGCTCTCGTCTCGCCTCTGCACTCGACGAGCCGACGACGACGAGCCGACAACGCCTCCACCGGACCCTAGACGACGACGACGACGACGACGACGAGCCTCCACCAGACCCTAGACGACGACGACGACGGACCCGGTCGACGACGACGGACCCTAGCCCTCTGCAAGCCCTAAATCGGTTACGGGTTACCCAAGCAGCCAGCCAGCCAAGCTTCACTGCTTAAGTCTTTAATTCCCAAATTGAATTCGGGCCATGATGTTGGGCTTGGTTCGGGCTGGCATTGGGCTCGGGCTTGGTCCGGGCCTGGGCCGGGCCAATGGGAAACCCGAGCCCGGCCCGAAATAAAATTGGGCTTAAGTTTGCAGCCCGAGCCCGGCCCGACATTCATTGGGCCTAGCCCATAGCCCGGCCTGCAGGCGGCCCGACCCGATGGGCTTCGGGCCGGCCCGAGCCCACTTCCAGCCCTACCTCTCGTTATGTCTAAAACCATCTTACCGCACCGCATCCCACCCCTTAAAAAAAAAAAAAAAAAAAAAAGACAGCAGCAAAAAAAAAAAAAAAGGAGTTATTTAGAGAGCGGATCTCAGCGCGATTGTAAGCCTGTCGACGCGTACGCGTGATTCAACAGGACACAAATTGGACGGCAGGCAGGGTGGAGCCCCCTGGTTCCCGCGCCTTCCGGTCCCTCCGCGTCCAAAGCCACGGCAATAATAGACCCCTCTGTTTCCCGATAACGACAGCTCCGAGCCTCCAACTCGTCCCACTTCCATCCCTCCCTTTTCCCGGCCTCCCCCTCCAATCATCTCCCCCACCGCCACCCCCTTCTATGAAACAAAAAATGCCAGCCAAAAAGCGGGATTCGGAGCCTAGGATTCGTATCATCTCATCTCATTTGATCGAGAAAAGTCGATATTTTTGAGAGGGGTTCAGGCTTTTTGATGCCGTCGGCGCTTCCTTATCTTTGAGAAAGAGGGAGGGGGGGAAGAGAGGCAAAGGGAGAAATGCGTCCTAGCTTCTGCCAGAGCTGCCTCGCCTTTTTCCTGAAGTTTCTGAATTACCTCCAGACCTTCGTCGGCGTCTCGCTTATTCTCTATTCGGTATGGATGCTGAATCACTGGCACCGACACGGTCACGGCGGCAGCGGCTTTAGTTTCGATTTCGACAAGCTTCCAGTTCCTTGGTATTCTTCCTCCCGCTCCCATTTTTGGCAAAATTTCATGCTTCATTGGAACCAGCGGAACTTAAATCTTGGTTCCAAATTGTTTCTTTTTTTAATGTTATATGATAGACTTTTTGTGATTGATTCTTGTGATGAAGTGGTTTGATATAAACTGGTACAGGTTGGTGTGCTCGTTGATGGGCATCGGGTTCTTGGTGTGTTTAATTGCTTTCACAGGGCATGTTGCTGCCGAGGCCATTAGTGGCTGTTGCCTCTGTTTCGTATCCTACTTATGAATCTATCTCTCTCTCTCTTCTTCTTCTTCTTCTCCACTTATTTTGCATCAAAACATTTTAGTATCATTCACTGTGCAGAACAATTCTGTGAGCAATTTTTCATCATGTGGCCGACTAGAGATTGGTAAGTGGTGACAGATGCTACTTAGGGCTTGACTTAAAGAAAATGTTCTGTTATATAAGCAATGTGTTTCTTTGTTACTAAATCTTGGTGATCTTGAAATGCCAGTACGGGATGTTCGTAGCCTAATTCTTAGCAAGTGGCCTATTTGGAGAAAAACAAAAATACCGAATGTACTATTTTGTTCCTTTTCTTGGTTTATTTGGTGTCGGCAGAATGTTCTTGCAAGTACGCTCTGACATTTTTATGCCATCTTTTCATCATCTACTTTGTTCTTTTAGTTTAGTTTAGGTACATCTTTGATCATCTATCTTCTCGTGAATCTCCAATTCATGCTATCTACATTTTTTTCACTTATATTCACGATTGTTCTGTAACAAAATTATAGTAACATGTAAGCTGTTTACTGAAGGACATGTCTGAACTAGCATATAGATTTAATTGTTCAAATACATTCTTTAATTTTGTCTAAAGTGGCTTGGTGCCGAACAAAAAAACAGAGAAGGTATTCTGAATTACTTAAATATAAAAAAGAGCAAAAAACATCAATATAAGCCTTTGAAAATCTGCTGAAGTTAAGAAAAAAACATGCAACAAAAGAAAAAAATGCAAGGCAAGTTTGACTACACAATTTTTAAAGAGAAACTGCATACTCACAAAATTAGATCATAAATGCAGATCCTTGCAATGCCTTGACAAGCTTTTAATTATTGGTGAAGGTGATGGTGAACGAAAAAAATGAAAAGAAGTTGTACCCTAATTATTACCATATTAAAATGTTTCAGTTGCTAATATAAATAAAACCTCCTCCTTTAGTCCAAGCGCAAATATTTGAGGGCACCAGCATGATATCACTTGGCGCTATCTATTTCAATCATCCTAATGAAATTCTAAGCATTAACAATCTATCATCCAAGTTCATCGCTTTTCTGATAAATTGCAGCACACCTGGTTAAAATTATCTTGCTGACCATGCTTCTGACAGTTGACGTGTATGAAAAGTTGCATGTTGATCATTACACTATAAGTCTTTCCTCTCATCATTGTTTTGTAGAGCAGTTATCTTCATTAGTTTGTCCTTCTGGATCATTTTAAACATTTTAACACCTTTCTTTTTATTTGTTCTACAGATCTCAATGTATGTTATTTTCTGTTTCTTTTCTTTCTTTTTTTCCGACACTCAGTTTGAGCTTTCATGGTTTACTTAACTGGGTCGATCACAGTATGCAGTTTTGACCACGATTTTAATTTTACTGGAAGCTGCTTTGGTGGGCGATCTTGTATTCAACAAACACTGGGAAGAGGTAAGTTGAAAGCAGTCAAAATTTGTATGACTTCTCTAGAGGACCATGCCTACTTGCATTGGTAAACATTTATGCTGCCTTATGTCATGCCTCGCAGGATCTTCCACATGATGCTACTGGAGAATTAAAAAGGCTTCGAGCCTTTGTTGAAGCCAATATAGGTGTATGTAAGTGGGTGGCCGTAACTGTATTGGTGGTTCAGGTATCCAAATACGCTTGTCCTTATTTTAAAGTATAGAATAGCCATTATGTCTTGCTGAACTGACAATAAGCATAAATGGCTGCTCATCAAATTGACACACAATGCTCCAAAGTATTAAGCAGCTATTGGTTTTTTCTTGCTTTATTTAAGATATAATAATTATCAACGTGCTATAAACTTCAGTAAAGCTTTTAGGAGTGCAAATTGAAAGCTCAGCAGACAAATGCAGAAGGAATACAAAGCAGCATCTGATTAATGCAATAGCGCAAGCATGAAGACAATCATTCCCACATGGTTGGTAATAGTGCACATGAAGGAAATAGAAAATAGAAAAGAGGTGAAGACTATGCAAGCTACCAAAAAAAGACAAATAAATTGTTTATGCATGCCTCTAAAACAACCGTCAAACAATAAATTATAAAATTTTTTTCCTCAGTAAATCACAGTTGTAGTGTGATTAAATTGTAGATTGACTAAGCCATTTCATTTAGAGATATAAACAATGAAAATGATGCTTCTTGTAAATATTATTTGTTCTATGATCAATATTATTGTTCATGCCTCTAAAACAACTGTCAAACAATAAATTATAAATGTATAAACTTTTCCTTAGTAAAATCCAAGTTGTAGTGTGATTAAATTGTATATTGACTATTTCATTTAGAGATATAAACAATGAATATGCTGCTTCTTTTAAATATTATTTGTTCTATGATCAATATATTGTTCATTCGGGTAATAGAATATGCTTCTTTAACAGATGTCCTCGAGCACGCATTGTTAGAAACATGAAACATGTTGAATTGCTAAGACTCTCAAGTTTTGCTTTAATAAGAGCACTGCAGAGAATAAGTATAGTTTATTAGAAGACTTTTGCTTTATTTTACATCTTCTATGCAGGCACTCTCACTTCTGTTAGCAGTGATTCTGCGAGGAATGGCCTCATCGAAAACTGTGGACTATGATAGTGATGAAGAATTCTTTAATGTAAGAAAGCCCCTGCTAAATCCACAAGGTGGTCCAACTTTTGCTTCAACCTCTTTTGACAATACAGTGATTTCCTCGGACACCTGGAACTCACGAATAATGCAGAAGGTATTTTTCTTTCATTGTTTTGTTAGGATTTTTCATCTCAACGTATATCTATGATGATCCCAAGTAAGATTTTCATATCTAGTGGACCTCAGCTGAGTACCCAAATAGGACTGATTGTTTCATTTTATTAAGTTGGAAATTTGGCAACGTTGTTCATGTAGAGATGATCATGAATGTTTTTTGCATATGCCCGGCTACAATGTGTGATGTCATGTATATATAGGGGCGAAATGCAGTTTGCATGGTAAGCTGGACAGGCTATCTTTACAGTCATAGAGTTGCATTTGGTGCATTAAACCATACCACCATGAAATAATGTGTTCTATTTTAAGGTCCTTTTCAGAGACACTGAAGAGGGCACAAGCCTCAGAATATCTAGATTTTAGGACTAGCAAATCCTCCATTTAGATGGACTTCAGCATCCCAATAATCTAGAATTGCAGGAAGAGAGCTCTCCTCTGATTTCGCCCGCTTCTAAGTTTTCAATATCCCTGCCTGATTTTTTATCCTGTTTCACATGTATGGGTAGTTGGAATCCAAACACGCACACCAAGAGTGATTTACAGACCTCTGATTCTCCCGAGTTTCCTGACTCCTTTCTCCTCTCTTAGTTAAATCAAAGGCTGCATATTATGTATCCAAACACACACCAAGGGTGATTTACAGACCTCTGATTCTACCAAGTTTCCTGACTCCTTTCTCCTCTCTTAGTTAAATGAAGGGCTGCATATTATGTATTTAACCCCATGTACAGGATATCAATACAAATAGTGCAGTTAGGCACCCAATCAACCTCATCCCACACAGTGCACTTGATCATGAATCCTCAAGGAAATTAGTATATTGCCCAAAGCAGCCTGCATTTCAATATAGCTTCATATTTCTGCTCTTCTAACTTAAAATCCATGTGCACCAGATATTGATGTCAATCTCCCACATCATATCATTCCTTGGAGGAAAAGAAAGCAGCATTGTTGCTGGTTCAGATGGTCTAGATTTTAGTGCATCCATCAATATACTAATTGTACTAACAGTTTTCAAATGCGTACATGATTATATTAACAAAAAAAATCGTATTGTAATGGTGCATTAAGGGTTTTAGCATTCATCTCCAAAACTCCAGATTATTTAGAAGTGTACAATGCCAGTGCCCAGTACTATTCAGGCAAATGATTATTGCTGTTCATCATAATTTTGAAACCAGTCCTAGTTAAATAACTGCATCTTAGTGCATTTTTTGATTTAACTCAAAAGCATTATGTTTCAAGGGTGATATTTTCAAGTTTTAAATTTGGAGACATAGTCTTGTTTGAATGGGGCAGTTTTGAGTCCATTTATGAGCCTCACACATTTCTTTCTTGATCTGCAAGATTTCCCATCATTGCTGACTGAACTGTATAGTGATAGTTGCAAGGAAAAGCATCCATGTGTTTGTTTTTATCGAAATACTCGACTATCATAATGGATGTTAAGTTCAGTATATTAATGCAATTAATGCAATTAATTATAGTCCCTTTCCCAGCTTTCAACTCACTTTTGCAAATTAATGCAATTAATAAAAACAAAGTTCAGTGTTGAATCTACATTTCCAATCTCATCTGCTTTGGTGTTTCTCGTGATTAATTATGAAATAGTGCCATCGAGTTTCATACCATTTTTAGTAGGCTTTTTTGTGCAGTCTGATGATGGTTGAAACCTGAAACATGAGCATTCCACAGGTTTGTTGGAAGTGGGATGATGTGCCTGTTCTCATAATTAATTCATGCCTATGGCCCTTGCACGCACTGTGCAACCCTATTCATTTGAGAGAGTGATATGCATTTGCTTTTATTTTCTGATGCTTTTTCTTTCTCCTCTTTTTTCTTTTCTTTTTCTTTTTTTTTCAAATTGCAGTATGTTCTTGGCCAAAGCCAGCTTTCAGACAATGCCATGGATCCAAAGACATCGGGTGATCTCCACATCTAGTGGTAGCTATGAGGACCAAAGTCTATTCATTGTATTCTTCTGTAAGTAGGTAGAAACTGTGTGATGGTTTGCTAGTATTCTTCTGTATAGTTGTGGAGACTGGCTTGTATAAATCCGTTGCTGCTTCTGTTATCCTTTTCTGGAACATACGGTTGGAATCATTTGAACTTTCTAAGAATGATTCAGTAATTCAGAACTATGTGATTAGTTTTGATTGTTGGATTCCTGTTTTTTTTTTTTTTCCTGCCTTGGTTGTGGTAGTACTAGATGCATTTCTATGAGACCAGCATCTAAATGCAGGGGACCATTAAAATTCCAATAATGGGACCATTAGTAAAGATTCCTTGCCTCTGCCATTGATCCAAAGAATCAAATGAAACCCATGAACAATCAATACCCCATGCCTTTGGGCATAAAAATTAGGCATAGCTTGGGCCCTGGCCATGGAACGATCAATTAATTATCTCAAAGAGGCGCATGAGGGACACAGAAAGCAGGGCCCTCAAATAATTTTTGATTTAGAGGTTTCTAGGGCATGTATATGATACAACGTTTAATATGAGGATACAACAAAGCCATGTTAATCAAGTTCTTGCATTATATGAGCGGAAAAAAAAAAAGATAAAATAATGATCAAACCCTCCATGGCACCTGATGGGTGAACAAAACAAAAACTTGAAATCGCACATTAATGTTGGATTAACATTGTATTTAATTAACTAGTGATAGTGATAAAAATTGAATAGCTTAAAACAATGGGAATCCGGTAAGGGGGTGAGAGATTCCACAGAAGATCCAGATTATCAGTACTGGATGGGCAGTTCATCTGCTTAGCTTCGATAAGATTCCATCTCGTAAGGTTGTATACAGTATATATAATTATCATAATAACAATAACAAAACAATGACAATGATAAAACTCTAGAGCATCTCACTCTTGACAATTGCAAAAACCAACTAGGTAACAGAAGAAACAAAATCAGCAAATCAAGAAGCAAGCAATACCGACACCCCAATTGTGTATCAAATATAGGGGAACACAATTGGTGCATCTTACTTATAGTTTTATATAGTTGGTGCACTTTCAAGAATAAAACTCATTGACTGGACGAAAGAAAAGACTGATCCCTTTTACGTTAGTACCCTTACCGACAGGCCAAATCACATACAGCTCATGCGATGGCCATTAGAGATTGCCAGGCGAATGCTGTAAAACACAAGCAAGAAACACACACACCTTTATCCAACACCAAACCAAACAAATAAACTGAGAAGACTACTCTGGTGCTAACCCCACAAAAAATTATTTATCTCAGGGACTGACCCACTCCAGAGTCAATTCAATAAGTCAGTAAACCAACTTCTACTCAAATGGATATAAAATGCACCATCCCTTGTACAAACTATAGCTATATTTCAGAGGATGTCAAAGTGTTTCAGGGCCCTCTTATTCTTTCTTTCTGCAGCCTGTGAGTTTAATAAAGACAGCCTCATAATCTGATTAACAAATGTTATCAGAGTCTAATAGGATAAATAAAACAGTAGGGAAAAAACTGCAGTTTAATGTTTCACACCTCAATAGACAATCTGGACTGTTGCAGTCCTCCAAGAAGGAAACCACATGGGCAATCGTTGCCAGGAGGAGATTTCTCAGAGCCTGTCATTAGGACCACCCCTACTGCCCACAGCTCAGAGCTTCGGGTTTAAATCCTTCTAAGACACTAATAAGATCACGGGGGATAAAGTTGGACATATCCTTCAACAAGAAGGCATTATTGACCACACCAAGCTTTAGAGAACATAATGATGACTTCTACTGTACTTGTCAAAGCATAAATATCATTAGCATTAGATTGTAGAAATAGATTGTAGACGACTTAGTAAATAGTGTAATAAACACAAGATTAACATTGTAGAAACAAGAAATGGATGGAGGGGAAAGCATTACCATTTGCCAACAGCTGTATGAACAATCATCAAACACTAGAGAATAATAAAACATTATCGCTTGTGGGAATATAGATATTTAAACAATGCAATGGCCTTCATTTCTACAGTGAAAACAAGGACAGTAATTAACAGAGGCCATAAGGAAAGAAAAACGTTAAAAGAGAAGCAATGAAACTAGCTAGGCACCTCATTACAAATATGTACCAGTAAAGTCTGGCAAAGCCTCTCTGACCAAATCCTCCAAAATCTCCCTACCAATCTCTGTACTAATTTCATCTATTTCTGACTTCATTGATTCAGCCCATCCTCTTCCTTCTACCTCCCTCCTCAAAACTCCGTCCACCACAAGAATGCTGTTGTCGTCACCTGTCACCAGCTTCCTCTCACCTGAAAACCAATTCCTAATGAGACCCCATACTTCAACGCCATATGGAGTATCAGGTGAAGTATCCTTCTGGGGATGATGGTAAGGACCCTTCCATGGGTATGCATTCAGTAAGGTGGCCTGACCAATTTCTAACAATGCTGCATTCACCCAGTCGAACAAGAGCCTCTGATTTGATCTCCTCTCCCTGGACTTAGCCTCTTCCTCTTTCTGATCCAAGAACTTATCAAGCAATATAGGATTTAAGGGGCTGTCCACCGAATACCATCTAGAAAAAACCATGTCAGACTTTTCACTATCTAGGCCAGCAGATGACAATAACTTCTGGACAAACATAACTAGTTCTTGTCCTTCGACATCTGCCTTGGACAAAGCCCTATACAGTTTTGAGGAATTTGGTGATGATGTTTTCTGGTGGACGTCATCCCATGATAATGAACGGGTGACCGACTCAATTGCTGGAGACCTAGACACTGCTTTTGAAGGAAGATGATACAGGAAAACATTAGCATTCGGAAAGAAAAGATTTGCAGAGCAAGGTAAGACTGAAACTTACATTGTTGTCCAGCATTGGCACTATCAGATGTCTGGAGCACATCATCATTGGCATCATCTTCAAGAGGAGCATCTAGAACTGAAGTGGGGCTGGGCTGATCATGCTTAGTATCTGAATTTTTGGAGGACCTGAACTTGTCCTGGTTCTCACTCAAATTATCAAAAGTCCTTGGTTCGTCATGAGAAATAGTAGCCTGTCAGGAACGAAAATGTTTTTTGAGCAACAAGTTGAATGGAAAAATCAGTGCAATGTGAGATCAAGTTTAGCATGCATTGATTATCTATAGAGCAGCATATTTTTAAATGCAAGAGTCAAAGTGAAGGAAAAAGGAGAGGCGGAGAAAAGAGAAGATATTCCTTTCATATTATTTTACGATTATTAACAAGAAGAAATCAAAACACAACAGTTCAAAGACCCCACAATAAGGAACAAAAAATCATGCAGCATAGCTACAAGGAAAAGACTAGCATCAACCACCTTAAAAATGAAATTACTATTTTGCATAGCAATATATAATTCATTAGAAGTAAGAATGCACATTATCCACCTTAACCAAGATAAGGTGGAAAAGATATAAACTACACATAACGAACCTTAAAAGAGAAAGAGCCTTGTTTGGATCCATTGCTGGCCGGCGTTGCTGAGGCAGAACAGGCAGATTTTTCATCTAAATTTACCGGTGGACATTCCATGAGTGATCTATTATGAACTGATTTTGATGAATCATCATTTTTATCAATGATTGTCTCAGCATCACCAGTCTGGAATATATCATCAGAGCCCACCGAGGGGGAAGGAACAGGTTTCTCTCTGCTTGCTTTCTTACTCTTAGAGAAGAAAAAACTTGAAAATTTTGCCCTGAAAGACGATTTCCCGTTCTTAGGCTTTGCAACCATAGGTTTATGAATCTCAGAGTCAGAAGCTTTGACACTCAACCGAATGCTTTCATAAACTGAAGATGAGACTGGGACAGATTTTGACCTTGATAAAGTCTGGGGGGAGCACTGCCCATCTGCAACTTTTGTCCTACCAATGGATAAGCAGGCTGCCTGTGCCCTCAATTCATCTTCTCCTCCACATGACCTGCTATTCGTAACTGTAAGCCCTCCATCACCACCTTCTTCTTTCTTCACCCCAGGAATGGCAAGGATCTCACCCAAAGTGCTCAAGCTCCCAGGCATTTGTATTTGTTCTTGACCTGTTTCATTAGATGCCACCAAAGCCAACCTCTCTGAAAGCCGTTTCTTTGCTTCCCTAATCACCGAAGACTCAGGTGAACAGGATGCCCGGCTAAAAGATGAGGCCGAGTAAGGACTGCTAAATCTGTTAGTGTAATCCCATGAATATCGTGAAGTTGGAGTCACAGTCTCGGAGTCACTAATGCTACCACACTCATCTTCCATGTACTCATTTTCTGATTTATAGAATGAGCTCTCATCTCCAACATATCCATTTGAGTGGACTGAAGATAAGAAAGATTCATCCCTCCGGTGGCAACTCAGACTCTCTTGCATCTGCCAAGTGATCTCCTTGGCTACTTCTCTTGGACCTACGGCTTCATTATCCCCAAGACTTTCATAAACATCATTCTGTTGGAGCAGTTCAGTAGAAGTGATAAGGGGGTTTGCCTTCATCTTCATGTCACAGGGCTTTCCAGGGCTAGGCTTTAAGACCACTATCCTTGTTGGCTGAGATAAGCTTTCGGTCTTTGAATTGGTGAAGCTATTGCTCCAATAAGGCTTGACTGTCTCCCATCTACCTTTGTGAACTGTTGGATATTGCTGTCTTTTCAGCAGTTTTTCACCTTTTGTCTCGACTGTTTTTGACGGCTTTAATATAGTAATGCATTTTGTCTGTGGTGCTGGAGGAACCATATACAGCTCTCTTATTTTCTTTGAGAAGAGGGAATTCGGTTCTTCTAGAAATTTGATGAATAAATCTTTGTTTGAACTCAGAACCTCAAGGGCATCTCGAAACTCCTTGGACTGAAGAAGTTCTTCATCTATAGCTAGACGTTTAGCTTCCATGAATTTCTGATGAACAAGAGCAATTCGTTTCTCATTTTGGTCTTTGTTACATCTTCCATTCTGTTGATGTTGATCCTTGATGCGGCTGGTTCTTGATGGTTGTTGCCAGACTTCGTATACATCCTTATATTCCGTCTTTCCATGGGCACTCTCACGTGGCATTGGCTTGTTAAAATAGTCATCTTCCAGCTGCCGGCAACCCCGAAATGATCCTGTTGAGGTAGTATTTGAATAGCCATCTTGTGAGTTCCCTTTGTTTGCAACTAATACATGTTTCTGAACTGGCAGATCATCATCAAGACCCATTAATCTAGCAACGACACTAGGTGGCTTCCGCTTCATCTCTGTTTCTCTCGACATCTCCTGTGCCATTAGCATTTTCACAGGTGTTCCACCTGGTCTCTTGCTTGAAGAACTCTTGCTCAAATTGCTAGCTATCTGCAATGCAGTCTAGATCAGAATAGAGAAAAAGCTTCACTAGATAGGGATTACGTTTCATCCAAAGCCACACTGTCAAGATTGCTTACTTGTTTGTCATCTACATAAACTCCAGTTGAATCCATGGCTTTCTTAACATCAGATTGGTTTCTGTGAACTGGAGAACCTGCTCAATGATTTATCCATATAAATAACAGCAGGAATAATTTTAAGAATCAATCATCAAGTTGGATTGGTGTTTAGAACCCAGAGAAAGTAAATTTCATGTATAACAAAATAAAAAATGTGATCAACAAATACAAAAGGCAAATATAATCTTTTCATGCAAACAATTTTTTGCAAAGAAACTGTATTTGGTCCAGAAAGAATATACTGATTTATCACCATACCTATGGAGATACATAATATCCTAATTCATGAAAAAATGGCAAATCAGATTTTAACTTGAAAAGAAAAAAAATATATTTACATAACAAAACTGTAAAATAGAAACAGCTTCTGAAAAGTCCATAAATCAGAAAGCAAAAGAAAAAAGCACTGGACTGACCATCTACAGGCAGCAATTTTGTGTGTAACCTGAGTAGTTTGAGTATCAAGGGAAAAACAAGGAGCAATCATGGATGACAACAATTAAAAAACGTTCCAATAAAGATATTTAAATAACTTTCAGAAGACCACAGACTCAAACACAACACTTTACAGGAAAATAATGAGAAATTAACAGCATCAGGAAGATGAGTCTGAAGATACCATCTCTATGAGCTTTATCAGTTAGCAGGTTAGCCCCAGCCATGCCAGCATTCAAGTCGAACATGTTAATCATCCTTCCCATACAACCCGGGAAGGGCTTCTGACGATCCTGCACCTTCTGCTTCTGAAACTCGCTCATCCGAGCACCTGTAAGATTGACAAGGAGAAAGAAGATAAACCCATTAGAAAATAGTTCTTCACCATCATTCTAATCTCAGGACTCAGTAATTTCAAATCACCTACCAGGGCTGTCAACCGGAACATTTCAGATGTATGAGATAAACAGCCCCCCCTCAAGCCTCAAGCTACAAGAGTACAAATAAACTAACATTAGGAACTACAGAATTACGCAGGATGAGAATGCAAAGTTGGCATACTTATAGCCAGAAATTCCGCCTTTAAAACGTAAGAGAGATAATATTACTGCAGCAAAGGAGGACTTCTTTGGATTAATTTTACTAAACAGAGCATTACAAGACCTATAATTGACACCCTAATCCCATTCCTTGTGCAATCTATACTTCAATAATGATGCTACTTTAGCTTATCTTTTTACCAAAATTGGCACAGAAACAATTAATTGTTGATAAAATTTTCGTAATTAGAACCCATAAAAAAGGTTCTTTATAAAAGTCTCATCCTCAAAAAAGACAAGCAATGACACATGAAACCCTAGATTCGATTGGGAGGGTGGGGGAGGACGAGAGAAAGCGAATGAAAAAGGAGGAAAAAAGGAATAACCAAGGATTCAAAAAGACGGAGATACGGAAAGAAAGAAAACTGACACAGCGAATTTATAAAGACCAGTATTTTTTGAAAAAATAAACCATGATCCAAGAGAATGACGTACTCTCTGAGGGAATCTAGCTGTAAAAAGCGTACATTTTTTTCAGAAAGATAAGGAAATAAGAGAGAACAAAGAAAAAGGCACAAAATTTTATACAAAATCACTCCCAACCCCCAATTCGAATCCAAATTTCAAAGATCTGCACAATAAAACACCAGATTCCTCCCCAAAGCCAACAATATATCACCCCTACGGCCCTACCCCGGAGTACGAAGAACTGAAGCAGAAAAGGACTACAGCAAGCCATAAACCACCCCAACCGAACAAAGCTGCATTCCTCCAGAGAAAGCGATTGGGCGAGCTTCGGGAACCGAGATCAGGAATCTAAACCATCACAAAGTAGATCACCCAATAAGCTCCCATCGGTTCCCACCCCCCCCCCCCCCCCCCCCCCCCCCCCCCTCCCCCCTACCTTAATCCCCCAAAATGGCTCCGCCGCCAGAGGACCGCGTGATCTCTGACCCATGCTCCGGCATCCGTACAGCTTGTCGCCGGTGGCTCCGCCCCCGCGCTCTCCGGCACGATCGAGAGAGAGAGAGAGAGAGGTGGGCTTAGTGCGTGGCGGACATGAGAGGAAGTTTCATCCGTTCTGGTAAATATACTGGATTTAAATGGTGGAGCGGTTGGAGACTAATAAATCCACGGCATTTCTAAGCAAGTGCACGCACCCTTGTATCTTAAGGGGGAGTGCACTTGTTCCCAGGCACACTGAAGAGGAGCGTGATATGCATGAGGATACACAGTAAAGAATAATGGCCAGTGCCGAAGTCACAGCTACGTGGGAGCGATCTTCTGTGCCAGGCGAGTGCTGCGCTTAATAATTGAGTGGATCCAGAATTTAGGTGATGAATTGCGGTTGCTGCGTCACATCCTTAGTCTCTTAAGGAAGTATGTCTTCCATCGGGCTGTCCATATCTTTTATGAGATAAATAGCATGGCTCATCATTTAGAAAATTTTATTTAAAATAACCATGTTTCGGTTCGGTCTTCTGTATATTTTTTCTTCTTTCTGATTTTATAGGCTACACCCACATCCAAATCGTCCATATAATAATAATAATAATAATAATAATAATAATAATAATAATAATAATGTTACAAGAAATTGGACACATACACAAATTAATATGGAAATGCTCTGAACTCGAGTCTTTTCATTGGTATTGTGGGTCCCAGTGGAGATGGGCCCGGATGTGTCCGTGACCGCGTGCAGTTTGGGTGGTTTTTTTTTTGAGTGATCCGGCTGTCTCTTTCTCAAAACAGTGTGCTGGGTCTCACCCGTCCTTTCTCACCTTGTCGCATTTTATTTGGATACTTCGCCCCTCAAAAAAATCTTAGTAGGAGGAGATAAAATGACAAGAGTAATGTTTGAATTGGAAAAGAAAAAATTTTATATTCTCGAATCATACCAATCACCTCATACCAATCTTAAGGATCGGGTTATGACTTTCTACAGCCAAGAGAGGAAGACATACATTGCCATATGATCTATGCGGTGTATAATATAATTTATTTTTTTATATATTCATATTTTGGGTAAAAAAATAGAATGATATACTATTTTTTGCTTTTATGGTATATAATTTTTTTAAAAAAAGAATTTTAACATGAATATCTTTCTAAATATCGAATTTTGTATGAATACTCTTCTAAAATTAATATTTGCATGTATACCCTACTAAAACACGTGTTTTGCTATTCTACCATTTTTAATTCTTATTTTTACATGTATACCCACACCATCTAACGCTGTTAAAAGATTAACGATTTCAAATTAAAATGATTAAAATATCTTTAATTAGTAAATGTGCAAAAATAAATATTTATAAGGCGATCGCGATAAAGGACAAAAAAATAATTTCAAAATTTTATTTTATTTTTAATTAAAATAATATGGCTTTTATTAACGGTGTTAAAAAATCATTATATTAGAAGAATTTGTGCAAATATAGTGTTTTATAAGAGTACAAAAATAAATATAAATTTTAAGAGGGTATTCACATAAATTTAAATTTTTAGAAAAGTATCCATGCAAAAAAAATCCAAAAAAATATTATATTTATTGTTGCACGGAAGAATAATTAATTTTTTTTTTAAATATCAACCATTAGACAGCATTTGATCGTCAAAGTACTCCAATTGTATTCGATCTCAAAAAATTAATAATAGACCACCAAAATAGACCCTCAAAATACATGGCATCATGGGTGGTGAATATGCGATGCTATCTTATGAGGTGTGTGCACAAAAACTCTCAACTAAATATAATTAATCTTGCTGTTCATGGCCCATACACATTGAATTAAATTATTTTTAAATACTATAACATGTGTCACATCCTCAACCAATAATAGGAAATGTGGGACGACAACCGCCATACACTGGTAGAGCCCAATCCCATAAGCATGCAAGGCAATCTATTAGTAATGATTATATAAATCAAGTCCAGCAACTATCAAGCAATATACAGACAGGTAAACCTCTAATGACTTGGTATGGTCCCATGCATGCCATTCCAAAAATATGATTAATAGCAATACGACAAGCTAAATATCAAAACATATCGTTATATGAATCATGAAAATAACTACTCAACCACTCTTAAGATTTAAGAAGATATGCAAAAACAACATTGTTGAGGCAAAGGAGAGAAATAAACAATAAGTTCAATGTGCAGTAACTAATCAAAAAATTTTATTAAGGAAATTAAGCATCTCCAACTAAAAAAATATTTTAATAAATTATGGATGTATAAAATAAAATAATTTTGTCAAGAAAATATATGATTTCCACAATAAATATTTTACATATATTTCCAAAGAACAATGTAAATGGCATTTTCCAGAATATATATTTCATTTACAAATATTTTCAATAAGCAATTTATAATCTATTTTCCAAACATAGTTTTTAAGACATTAATGTAAGAGACTACAATTTTATTTATTTATGTAACAGAGTTCAAAGCACTGCATTCAATCTTTATAGAGAAGATCCAGTATATCAGATTTTAACCATCGCAAAACAAGTCCGATGAACTATATTTAATCTATATAAAATAGGTCTAGCATTTGGTATTTAATCTATATGAAATAGGTCCAACAATGCGATCTCTAACCCTTGGATTGGAAAGGTTGGAAATATAACCAAACTGAAAGTCTGAAGCAAGCACATAAAACTTAAATTACTTCAGCTTCATCTCATCAAATAATGATCCAAAGAACTCTTTTCCCAGTAAGAAAATTTTAAGGAAATGAGTACTTGGTTAATTGGTCCGATTGTTCATTCTCTCAACTCCTCCAGATGTTGTCAGCATATATAAATTATTAATGTCCGAGAGAGTTAGGTATCCAAACTTATTATATTTAGTAACCGAGTGCTTTAAGACTATAACTGAATGTTGAGAATCGCAGCCTCTCTCAGCTAAGCTTGTTAAGCTGGAAAAAGTACCTCAAGATATGTATATATATAGAGATTTTAACCTATATTTTAGGAATCGAGATGTCAAAAATATTTAAGTAATCTAATTTAATTGTCATTTTAAACTGTTTTTAAAATATATTTTTATATGTTTTGATGTAAAAATATTTTTTTTAATATTGTAAATTTATACCAGATGATAACTTGAAATATTTTAAGCTACGTCAACCAAGATAATAAGGGTACGTTTTTGTTCGCCCAGCTCTCCGGTAATTGCGAGAACAGCCTGACCCCAGTGTTTCAAGACTTGTCGGCAAGGAATGCAAGACGACGGGAAGGGAAACTGCAATGCTAGCTTCAAAATTCTAAACTGGGCGGGACAATCTTATGAGCAAGGCCATTTGAACCCATAAGTCACGTACGTACGTACGTAGAAGGTTCTCACACCAATGCTACTACTCTCGTGCGGTACATCATGATTGGACCATCTCCTCGTGAATGGTAGCCATCCCCACGAGCCATTCTCGCACGAGGAAACTCATGGCTTGAGTGCAATTCCCTTTTATTGCTGTATATCAGTCGGACGACCCATAAGGATCGATGGAGAAAATACAAATGGTTTGGTGAGATTTACTAAATACACGTGGCATGGAGCAGTAATATTCAAGGGGGATTATATCTTGCTTGGTATCTGGATCTGCTTAATGAACAGGTCGAATCAGATTTGGACCGGATTCGTCTTTGATCTAGCCTGGTCTTCATATCTGCTTTTCAAGCTCGAGCCTGCACTTATCAGGCTTCGTACTTTCGGGCTAAGACTCATGCTTTCTGGACTTTTTATGCAAGATCATCAATGAAAGACATCCAGATTCATCCGCAAAAAAATCGCAGCCAAATCATCATCTAATACATGATAATAATTTATGGAGCAGTACATTTCCAGCAAAACCGTGGTCATTAGGCAATGTTTTATTTAAAAGAATCAAAAAGAAAAATCTAAGAAAAAGGAAGGGCCGAAAAACGGATGTGAAGGGAGAGGGCTCAACAAAAAGAGCAATAAGGCAAGGCTTAGAGTTGGCCTCGACATTCTCCAACAGTTAGGATCGGCCCAACCCTTAGGCGACTTAGGCGGTCGCCTAAGGCCCTGGCACAAAAAAGGCCCACCGCAGGAAAGGCCTCAAGACAAAATGAAAAGAAAAAATGCCCTCCTGTAAGTTCGCCCACTGCAGGGAAGGCCTCAAAAAGACAAAACGGCCTTAGGCCCCCAAATATATTGGGCCGCTCTCGACAACAATAGCGGCGCTTTCTCGACCTCCTCCTTCTTTCTCTTCTATCATAATTCTCCTCACCGCTGCCACCGCCAAGACCACCGTTCTTCTCCACTTCTTTTAGCGTATAGAGAAATGCCGCATTTCTCTCAAGAAGTAGGGGCATCTTGCAAGTCCTCAAACAATAGATGAATAGAACCAAGCTCGGGCTATGGGCGTGGATATCCAACACTATCCCCAACCACCCACCACATCCAATGATATCCACCACCAACCACCATAATCGATAATCTTCACTACCATCACAGTAGATAACAATCTCCACCACCACCTTTGCCAATGATCTTCCTCACCTATCACCAACGGTGAGCGCAAAGCCCAAAATGGCATAACCAAATGATTGTTTAGCCAATGATGGATTTCGCGCCACGGAATGAATCGAGCAATCAACACTACCATCCATTACCTCCTATAATCTCTACCATCATCCACCATTGTGAATAATTTCTACCACCTACACCATCATCGACGATCTCCATCACTAAATACCACCGTCGATGATCTTTAGCATTACCCACCATCATCGATGTTTCCATCAACTACCACTGCCAATCTCTATCGCCATCCATTACTTCTACAACCTCCGTTGTCACTCATCATAATTGATGATCTCTACCATCCCTCTCCAATGTTGATGATCTTCACCACCATCCACCACCTTCTACAATCTAGACCACCGCTCATCAACACTTATTTTCTACTATCACCCTGCACCGCATACCATCTGTACTATATCCCATTATTGTCAACAATCTCCATCACCACTATCCACCTCTTACAATCTCTACGTACAATTTCCACCTCCATGATGTACTATCTTCATCATCCCACAATTGATGATGATCTGCACTGCTGCCCACAACAATTGATAGTGGTAGTGGTTGCTAATGCTCAAGTTTAGAAAGGCGATGTAGACAATGGACAACAACTAATGCACATGTTTCAAATTGGTGATGCAGATATATTAAAGTAGCTAATGCACAAGAATCTGATGTAAACTTTTTCATTAGGAGATATAGTACATGTGTCAAATTTGAAATGGATAATGCATATATACCCAAATTTTCTATAAGATTTATTTTTATTTATTATATTTAACATTATGCAAGCAATCTCGGCCTCTATCAAAATGTGTGCACCGGCAGGTAAGCATATGTAAATCATCTATTTCATGTGCATTGACGATTTATAATGAATGTTAAAATATGCACATCACTAATTTGAAATTGGTGCATCGGTTATCATTTGATGAGTGCATTGCCTGTTTGAAACATAAGAATCACTTGTTTAAAGTGTAGCAATAAAGCATGTGTGATCGCTTATTTCAGTAATATACATCAGAAGCATGATGTATGCATAATCTTTCTAAAACTTGTAAATAACATTTATGTGTACCACCTCTTCAAAATGTGTACTTGTAATAATTTAATATCTTATAATGTATGTATCAATAATCATCTAATAAGTGCATTACTTATTTATGTGCATTACTTGTTTAAAATGTGTATATTGGTATATGAGTAATTGTGTGTGTGGATTGCTTATACTTATTCAAAATGTGTATATTGGTATATCAGTAATTATGTATGTGTGGCTTGCCTATTTCAAATATGTGGATCGGTAATTTATAATATGCATTTCCTTCTTAGATATGGGCATCAAATTCCTTTGAATCAGTTTTATCTAAATGGGTGCATCATCTGTTTTAAACATATGGATCATCTGCTTAAAATACATGCACTAGCAATTCTAACGATTGAGCATGTGTAAATCACCTATTTTTGCATCAACAATTTATAATATATGAATCATCTTTTCAAAATGTATGCATCAATGCTTTGACGCACTTCATCTTTTTAAAATGCATGTATCATCATTTTGAAATGCATGTGCATCGTCTTTTTAAAATATTCGTATCAACAGTCTCCACCACCATCGTCTTTTTAAAATATTCGTTTCAACAATCTCCACCACCACTATCAATGATTGTGAGCAGTGTTGCCAGAAATGGTGAATGGTGGTGGAGATCATCGATGATAATGGATAGTGGTAGAGATTGTTGATAGTGATGGTTGGTAGTAAAGATTGTTGATGGTGATGGATGTTAATGAAAAACGGTGGAAATCAATGATAATCATGGTCAGTGGTGATGGAGATCTATAGTAATAATAGGTTGTGGTGGAGGCCAATGATGATGGTGATGGATAGTAGTTGGTAGTCCACCATCATTGTTGAATGGTTGTGCATGGTGGTGGAGATGGTAGATAATGTGTTGGGTGTTTGTGGATAGTAATAGAGATCATTGACAATAGTATATAGTGTCGTCCATACCCTAAACTATTTAGAAGAACATTTATATATATATGAATTTGTATTGCTTGTGAACCGAAAAATGTGTATTCATTTGAGAGCAGAGGACATCATAGTGTAAATTCAAAGCATACTCATTGAAGAAAAGAAATACCTACTTTCCAAATACAAAAATAAAGTAGTTTTTTTTCTTTTTGAAAAATCTTTGAAATGATTCATTTCTTTTGGGAGCCACTATCTTCTGTTTTCTCAAGATCAACTTTGACGATAGCATTCAAAATAGAGGTGCTTATGGCAGTTCAAATTTTGTTATCAGGTGCTCCAAAGATTTTTTTATAACTACAGGTGGAGTTCAGATTTTTGATACTACAATCTCGATGACAGAACTGCGAGCAGCATGGAAAAGTTTAACATATGCTATAATAGTTTTAAGAGCCCCAAATATTATTTTAGAGGGAGATTCTTTGATAGTTGTTAGATGGCAATTGGCTTCATGACCTCTAGAGGGTTCAAATTCATAAGCAAAAAGGTTATACTCATATTCTTAAAAGAACGGACTAACATGGTCAGCCATCTAGCTAACTTTCATAATTAAATGCCACCACTGTATGGATAACTCTTATTGTGAAAAGAATTTGAAGTATCATTTCTTATTCGATCCTTTTGAATTCCATATTCGAAATTGCAATCGGCTCTACTCATTAAAAAGAATTGATGTCCTCGTCAGGAAGCATCCCGGTCGACCCGTGGTCAGTCCCAATCCATATTGTAGTGTCTCCTAATCTACATAGGTTATGGGTCAAATCTACTTTGATATCATTTATAACAATCCAAAATCTCATCCAAAAAGATAGCGATAAACTGTTATTTAGATTTTTTGATCCTGCCAAAGATCTACCCAGAATAACCGATGTGGGACTAAACAGACGTTCCGGGTCCTCGCGGGAGAAGAATTGGAATTCATGGACGCAGGCAGCATGGCACAATCCATTGTTGTTTCACGCGGGTAGCACGAGGTTGCCACTGGAGACCACCTCTGGTCCCCCAAGGTCAGTCCTTTTTCGCCCAATGAAACGCTTCTCTGCTCTTCTTTTGATTGAAATTGGATTAAATCTATTATTTTTTGTTCCTATCTGGTTGTTCTTTGTTGCAGGTTGGATTGGGTTTAATTTTAAAATCATGGAATTTCGCTTGACTAGCATTTATATGTTTACTGTATGAAACTTTGATTTACAGGGGATTTGGGATCGAGGTTTTCTGTATTGTATGGAAGTAGAACATCTTCATTTTGTGTAATTGGCTAAAATTGGATGCAAAGGTTTTGATTGTGATGTTAGTTGGTGAATTTTTAGGTTGTATGCTGTGGAGATTTGGTTTGTCGATTCCTTTCCCCTTTATTTGGTTGAAATCATGGGTTCAATTTGGAACCTGCGAGGAATCCGTGAGTTGTAAAAAAGTTTGTACTGACATAGAAGCTGCCTAGTATTGCTCATACGAATTAGGTCCTGTTTGGGGGAGCTGTTGGCATTAGAGCTGCTGGAAGTAGAGCTGTCTGAAGTAGAGCTGTTATAAAAAGCTATTTGCTGTTTAGTAACTACATTCGTCAAGTATTATGGTACTTTGTTTTGTGTTTGGTAAACAAACTGAGAAAGTACTTTTGTATGACAAAATTACCATAAAGGACATTGCATAGTATTATACAACAGAACATAATAAAACATAACATATATTAGTACATAAATATACGATATAGTATAATATTATTGTAATATAAAATAATAATATAGCATAATAGTAATATAATTATTAGAGTAAATTAATATTTGGTAATATAACATAATATTAAATTATTTAACATAACATATTAATGTATTATGATATAATGTAATATATATTATATTTATAGTATAATACAATAATAAAGGTATAAAATATTATAATTATTAGTATAAATTAATTTTTCATAATCTAACATAATATTAAATTATTTAAAATAACATATTAATGTACTATAATGTAATGTAATATAATATAATATTTATAGTATAATACAATAATAAAGGTATAAAATATTATAATTATTAGTGTAAATAATTAATAATATTGAAATATACTTATTTATTATCTTATTTATTCATTCATTCATTCATTTATATAAATATTTATTTATTTTTTATTTTTTTATTTTTTAAATTTTCTTTTCTTCTCTTTTTTCTTTCTTTTTCTTATTTTTTTCCTTTTCTTTTTCTTTTCTTTTTTTTCTTCTCTTCTTCTCCTTCCTTCATATCCCCCGTTCTTCTTTCTTCTCCTCCCGCGCGGCCGGTGGCGCCGGAAGGGGGCTAGGCCGCCGCGGCCGCGAGAGGGGGCCGGGCCGTGGCCGGCGGCGCCCGCGGCAGTCTCGGCGGCCGCGGCTGGCCCCGTAAGAAATGCCCTCCTCCCGCGAGGCCGTCAGCGCCTGGCCTGGCCGTGGCGGATGCGGGAGGGGGGCGGGTCGTGACCGCCGGCGGCCGTAGGAACCCCCTTCTTCTTCCTGTTCTTCGGCCCCTCCCCACCGTGAGACCTCCTTCTTCTTCGGCCCCTTCTTCCTGTTCTTCGGCACCGCCCCTTTTCATGACGGGTCGTCGCCGGCGGTGGCCGCGGGAAGGGGAAGACGACCTGTCTTCCTCTTCTTCGGCACCTCCCCACCATGGGGACGGGGGAGAGGGAGGGGGTGCGACGGCGGGTCAGAGGGAGAGGGTGCAGCGGTGGGGGAGAGGGAGTGGGGTTGGGTGGGAGAGGAAGAGATGGTGAGAGAGAGGTTTTTGGGAGGAATTTTTTTTAAAATGGGGGTATTTTGGTCAAAAATATAGCTTTCCGAAAAAGCTGAAAACAACATTTTTGGAAAGCTCCAAATTGGAGCTTCCCCCCAAAAGCTATTTTCAGCTTCCCGCAAAAGCTGAAACAGTTTTTCGAAAAATTTACCAAACACTCTTTTTTAGCTAAAAGTACTTTTGGAGGGCCAGAAAGTGCTTTTTGGCCCTCCAAAAGCTCCCCCAAACAGGGCCTTAGTCAGGAAAAGGCTTGATGGTTATGGTTCTTCTCAGCTGTTTCTCAGAATTTGGTTTTCCTTTTTCCTTTTTTTTGTTTGTGCATGGTTTTTTTTTTCATGTATTGAAATTTCACAGATGTTGCATTTTTTTAGAGAACAAACATATGTTATAAAAATGTCCTGTTTTTGAGTTTTGTAGCCTACTCATGTATTTGCTGTTTAATTTTTCTGTTTGGTATGCTTTCTCAGTATCTAATCTCTCATTTATTTGGTGTTGACATTAAGCTAGCATTCATGGGTATTTGCTGAATATCACTAACTATTTTATTTTCCAATGGTGATAATTCGAATTTTCTTTTTTCCTTTTTTATTTTTGTGTGCGCATGTAACTTATTTTTGGTTTGGTGTATATTAGTTTCCTCTTGTTCCATATTCTGTTATATGATCATTTTTTCCTGCATTTTTTTTCTGGTGCCATTTCCCTTCAAAGAGTTTGTTTGATCAGGATATTCCAATTTTGGATGTTTGTCCTTAGTTCGTAATGATTTGCTCTACAATTTGCAAGTCTTACGGGTCTAGCTTGAGTCCTTATGTGAGTGCTTTCTCTGAATCTGATACCCACCTTTTTAATTACTGATTAGCTAGAATTTTGGTTGAAATTTTGTTTGCTATCTCTTCAGCTTCAATCAGTGATATATGCTTGGAATGAAGATACCTTTCCAATGCTACATCTTCCCAATGACAGCCTACAATGGAAACTTGTAAAAAGGGAATCAGAAATGTAGGTATGTGAAACTTTTTTTTATTGAATAATGAAAAAACTAAACATGAGGGTTGAATGAAAGCAACTCAATATTATTTAGTTTGGTTTAATGACTATGAGTCTAAGATCCACTTTTGTGAGGTTTCAATGATCCATATGCTTTTCCATTGGGATTTATGTGGATCACATCCTTTGTTGCTTCTCCTACAGATATCTATGCAATTTTTTTGTCAAAACCATGGTTATCCTACATGCAGGGGGAAAAAACGAAGGGCAATACTGAAACTAATACTTTTGGTGTCCAACATTAAGGTAAGATTTTCTCTCTGTAGACGAAATCAATTGATCAGGACCATGCACCAAAGAATATTAATTAAACTAGGAAGGTTCTCACAGGCAAACAATCTCCACCAAGAAAGTTCTTGAACTGTATTGTTTGTCATTACAAAATCAGCTTTCTTCAGTAGGTATGCAAAATTTTATCGTTACAACTGAGAATTTTTAGGGAAGCACTAAATCAGTTAGAATATAGAGATTCTGCTGTATCTTCTATTTCATTAAGGCATCATGAGTAAGCTTAGAAAACCATTTTACTTGTCTATGCAGCTTTTCTTTCTTTTTTGTGTAAGAAGATCTGAGGGGGATTAAAATCTTGATTTAGATGGACCAGCCTGTTTGTTATTATGTAAAGATCAACTGGATATAATAGTCTATATTTAGGAGTTCAAATGAGAAAACTTCTGAGTTTATATACTTGTTTCCTCCTCAAGTTTGTCATTCCCCAACTTCTCATTCAAATTTTAGATTGATGCAGTCAAATGTTGAAATACATTGGCATCATGCTTTGTATTAGCTATACAAAATAATCTTTTTGTAAGCAGATATTTGTGCAACATAGTGGCAGGCTATATACTTTCTGATAAACAGATCATTTTTCCCCCAGTCTGGAAATTTTGTAACATTAAATTATGAAAATTAAATTTTTATTTATTCTGTGTTTATCTAGTAGGTTTGTTTCAAGAAATTTTGCTTAAATCCTGTTTCTGTTTCAGTGCAAGGAATTGTGGAAGGAGAAGGTGCACATTCCTCACATATCAAAGGTGTGAGGAGCTTCAATGCACGCAACTTATTTTTTGTCCATCATGATGGCAAAACGAGTAAGAGACAGCCTTATGTTAAATAACATGTTAATGTTTGTTTATTTCTTCTTTCATTTCTGCATTCAGTTTTATAATGCATTTTTCCCCCCTAGGGATGATTTAGATTAGCCTTCTTTTAGACCATACATTCATGTTTGCAATTCTTGTGATTTGGTCGTGCATCCTCAATATGCGTGTATGTGTGTGAGCCTTGGTGCAATGATAAGGTTATTCAATTATGATCTGAAGATCACGGGCTTGAAATATGGGAACATCTCTGTAAAGGCTACATATATCTGACCCTCCCAAACCCACCGTGCTAGTATTTTTTTTCTTCCCCTTCCCTGACCATTCTTGTGCTATTAAACATAGGGAATGCCTTTTTTTTCTCTCCATGACTTTGATGACATTGTTAGAAATGCTGATTGTATCTAAATAGATTAAATATGGTTATATATGGTTTATTGCTGTAATATATGCAAATCTTTAAGTTTATATGCGGGGCTCTTGGCCTGTGTAAGTGGTATCGTGTTGCATTATCTCCAACAGCTGGTGGCTTTAGCTTTGTGGCCTCTACCTATCCATATAGTCATCATAGCCAGAGATTGATATCCACTTGCAGTTTATATTAATCAAACAAGGTCATAAAGGTTGCTATCCACTTACAATTTTTATTAGACAACAGGACTGTAAAGGTTTCTCGTGACCATGTCAGTAGTTACTTGCATTAAAACAAGTTAGAAGCATTTATTAAGATGCTAATAACCACTTTGGATCAGCTTTTGCACTTTGTGGAATAACGATTGTAATTGTCACATGTCTGAGAGTTTCAAACATACATAGTTACAGTTATAACATGGTGGACCATGGGGTAGCATTCTTTCTACATATTCCTGTAGAAATAATAAGTTCAATGGAGTTTGGATCCAAACCCTACCTATTAGTAATGATTTATTTGTTCAATTTGATCCACTGGTTTCAGCCTACATGTACATTATGCAGAGTCTACTTTTTATGAAAACCAAAAGTCCATTTGTATGGATATAGTTCAGAATTAGTTCCACCATAATATAGACTCCTTGGGCTAGCAGGCGGAGATGAAATTACTGGTTTTATTTATCCAAATCTTGCAGAACTTAAAGATATTTTCTCACATTCTTATAGTTATCGCATCAGAAAATTACTAATTGTATCGCTAAACTGACATCGAAATCTATGATTTGATGCAGACTCACCAGTGTTTTTTTTTTTTTGTCGAAAACAAAAAAATGCAACGATTCTTCTAGCGATGATTGGATTCACATTTATGCTCATATAGATGTTTGATAATTCTCCCTCCTTTTTTTTAAGGTCTTTAACTGCTGTAAAATATGGTGCAGTTGCCACCATTTTTGACTTCCTGAATTTCCCTTAATATATTTTCTGCTTCCCATTCAGCCTGCATCAGACATGCACGTAGAGAACTAGGCCAAAAGGACAAAAGTAATAAATAAAGCACAACAGAACAGAGAAGGGAAAAAAAAATAACAATATAATTCTTTTATGCCAGGAAGTTTTGGTTATTAATGCAATATAGAAAGGTAGAAGGCAAGCAGTTATAATAATGGACAATCTAGTGAAATTGGATCATACATGCACAATGACACTCAGTTCATTTACTCATAGATAAAGGTGCACATAGGACTGTTATTATACAAACTTCAGAATTGGTACATGACTGACCTCATTTCACTTCCTGGATCTCATCCAGGGCAAATTTATTTGTAGCACACCTGCATAATTTAACTTTGTTGAATCGAACAACAACAAGATAGTGAGTCTTTGGGTCCTGGATAACAGAATATGCCATTAAAAATGTGTGTGTGTGTGTGTGTGTGTGTGTGAGAGAGAGAGAGAGAGAACCTGAACATCAATAAGACTCCTTCCTAAGGATCTTCACCTGAGCAGAGAAACAGATGAAGCATGGACAAACTAGATCTGATATAAAACTTAATCTACAGCAAATAGTAGAACTCCTAAACATTACAAAGCTATTCACCTCTCCTAAAAGAAGCATACCTTTGCGCCCCTCTTTGGTCCATTCTCCTTGGGTCCATTTAGTATTGCAGAAGGAGGCTTCTCAGGTCCATTTACTTTTCCGGGAGCGGGCTTCTCGGGTCCATTTATTTTTCCAGGAGCTGGCTTCTCGGGTCCATTTACTTTTCCGGGAGCGGGCTTCTCGGGTCCATTTATTTTTCCTGGATCGGGCTTCTCGGGTCCGTTTACTTTTCCAGGATCAGGCTTCTCGGGTCCATTTACTTTTCCAGGAGGCGGTGGCGGCGCCGCCGCCTCTAAAGCTCGAACCACAAGTCTTTTGCTGGGCTTGTAGAAGGTGATGGAGTCGGAACGTGGCGAAGAGCCGGCGGTGGTGGAACGGTTGGACGTGAACACAAAGCTTGAGGCCGCTGCGGCCATGCTTGAGCTTGCCATAATTTGAGTACTCCTCTTTTTCCTGCACTCCTCCCTCTCTCTCTCTCTCTCCCCCTCCCCCCTCCCCCAAACCAAACTTTTGGAAGCTTAAGGTTCTCTGTGGTGTGGCGTTAGGGAAGTAATTAAGGTGGAGTGACGCACGGAGGAATCTAATGGTCGCCAATAAAGTCAAAATATCTCCACCAACTTTGAGAGATATTTCATTTCCACCGTTGAGGTCGGGACAGGTAACATCTTGTCCACTGGATGCGGAGAACGACATTTTCTGAATTCTTACGTTGCTCCAGAGATTTATTTCAGGTTTATGTGGCTCCAGCACGCAGCTTGAGAGTTAAATAATTCAATGTTGCCGTTATCAATCATAGGCATGAGTTTGGAATTTGGGGCTCGTTTGGTTCGCGGGAAGCATTTTCCTTCCTAGGAATATGATTCCTGAGAAACAAATTCCTAGGAAGAGGATGCCTAGGAAAGTACTTTTGGCATGTTTGGTTGATCATGGAAAAGTGACAAATTTCCAAGATGCTTATGTTTGGTTGGCCATCCACTTTCCTAAGAAAGTTATATATAATTCCTATTATGTCCTTAATAAAAATTAGATTTTTAATGCCTCTTTAATGCTTCTTTAATGCTGAAGGGACTTTTTTGGAAAAAGTAAAAATGGAGTGCTTTCCGCCTCATGGGAAAGTAACTTTCCCATGTTTCTCATGGGAAAGTAACTTTCCCATGTTTCTCATGGGAAAGACTTTCCCATGAAATGTGGGAATCACATTCCCATGGGAATATAACTTTCCCTTCTCTCTCCTTTGAAAACTCCAACCAAACAAGAGGCATCTCATTACTTTCCCGTTGACCACACTTTTCCCCCTTCTTTTCCCGCGAACCAAACGAGCCTTTGGAGTGACTTGTTTAGGGGGGCAAAGATTAGGAATTCGGTGGGATTGGTATTTATTGAAAATTGGAAAGAACTGGGATGATTACAAGATAAATATAAAATGATAAGGTTAAAGTATTTTGCATTTATAAAAATACAAGCATGATATAAGAAAATCAGCAAAAATTAATGAACAATAGTGGCTACACCATCAAATCAACTATATTATGCATCTAAACTAGTTTTTTGCAATTTAAAATCATTGATAAAAGGCATGAGTATTTTTAAGAATATTTTAGAATTCTGGTCAAATGAAGTGTATGATATGTGCTTAAGCTAATTTATCTTCTACATTAAACAAAAGAAAAAAGAAAGAAAAAAGAACTTGAGGCAAATGCAAAGCCCCCCCCCCTCCCCCCCTGAGGGATTAAACTCAAGCTGTCGGTAATAACTCTCAATGATTTTACCAACCCTACTATTAGTACCTTCACCAACTTCAAAATATTTTTGAGTTATTTTTCTTTTTTTACTATAGTTAATTTTATCACTATAAAATAATTTGATGTTATAATAATTAGATATATTACTAAAATCATAAAAATAAATTTATGATAATACAATTATGATTATTATTATTATTATTATACCGTATATCATAATAAGAATCATACGATAATAATTTAATAATTGTATTATGTTTATAATAATAGTTATATTTTCAAGATTTTGACAAAAATTATTAGTTATATTAATTAATATTATATAATTTATTTGATATTATGATAGTGATATATATTGTTAGAAAAATAAATTTATACTTTACAGTATAATAGTTATATTAATTAATATATTTAATATGTTAACAATTATAATATTAAATTTTATTGGTTAGAGAGTGATGAGAGGACTTTTCTTACAGTTGCTTCCAATTGCAATGAATATTGTAACTAGAGTTACCGCTAATTTTGCATGCAGTTGTAGTTACAGGATTTTGGTCCTTTTTCGCAATTCAAATGCAGCTTCCAGTTGTAATTGCAAGCATTCAAACAATTCTTTCGGATGCTTGCAATTCGGTTCCAATAGCCGCAATTGCAACTTGTCTGATTGGTTATAGAGGAAAAAAAAAACCTAATTGTTCGCAGAGAATAAATGTGTTCTAAGTTTCTAACTTATTAAATACTGCTATGTGCTTGGTACCTTGATATTGACTTGAAGTGTGCTCGATGTAAAAGCTTTTACCAAGAAAGAAATAGTCCTAAAATATTTGACACCAAACTTTAGTGCTGGTGATGATAGGGTGGGTCGGGTTATGTTAGATTTGTGCCGAGGTTAAGTTAACATATAAAACCCAAATCAACACCTGACCCGATCTGGCCCAAACCGATCTATGAGTCGCTCCAGATCACTCGTTGGACCCTATCATTATCTTTTTGTAAGATTCAAACCCTAATAGACCTAGTCTAATTTATCAAAATTTATCTTTACAATTCTTTGTGGCTAATTTTTGAAATAATTTAAATAAAGATTGCTTAGAGAAAGATCAATCAATTAAACTTTTTTATTCAAGATCATGATTCGGTCAAATGTAAATTTTATGGATGCAAATAGAACTTCATGCTCATAATCCAAGTGAGTCAAATCTCAAAACTATATTTGATCAATTTAAATTTTGGATCAAAATATTTGACCAGTATTCAACCCTTACCGAAAGACTCCTGACCCAAATCTTTTTGTCCCCCAAACTTTAGAACTGAATGCATTTTATAATATCTCAAGTTCTCAAACTCGAAATTAATGCAATCATTGGATGCGCGCGCGCGCGCGCGCGCACACACACATATATATATATATATATATATATATATATATATATATATATATTTGCTAAGGTGGGTGAATCATACCTGATGTGTATGGATATATCCAATAAAATTAAAAAAACAAAATACCTCGAAGTACTACAAGCAGCTCTCTATCTTCAGCCCACAGGGTACTGCTATAGTGACTGGCTACACAATCAGCCATCCAATCTGTAATCTCATTGACTTCATCCTCACAAATGCCTAAATGTTTCGGTATATATATATATATATATATATATATATATATATATATATATATATATATATATATATATATATATATATATATATATATATATATATATATGTTAAGGTGGGTGAATCATACCTGACGTGTACAAATATATCCAATAAAATCAAAAAAATAAAATACCTCGAAGTACTACAAGCAGCTCTCTATCTTCAGCCCACGGGATACTGCTATAGTGACTGGCTACACAATCAGTCATCCAGTCCGTAATCTTATTGGCTTCATCCTCACCCATGCCTAGATGTCTTGGAGCATATGGTTTCAATAAAAAAATTTGACCTGAGCTGCTTATGGGTCCAAACAAGAACTAGACTTGACCCAAGCTCGTTAATAAGTTCAAGGCGCCAATTTCAATAAAAAAATTTGACCTGAGCTGCTTATGGGTCCAAACAAGAACTAGACTTGACCCAAGCTCGTTAATAAGTTCAAGGCGCCAGGCCCGCCTTCCATCCACAAACCCAGCCCCTAAACACCCTCTCCCTCTCCCTCTCCCTCCCCCTGCCAAAACCCCCTTTCCCCCTTATCCGTTTCCATTCCTTCCATAGAAGAAGAAGAACCGGAAGAAGAAGAAGAAGGAAAGAAACGATGGCGCGTCCCCTGCCCTCAGCCTCTCCATTCCCTCCCTCTTCCCCTTTCCCCTTCGCTCCGAGATGCCGAGCCTTCCCCGTATTCTGCGCCATCTCCACGGTTGAGAGGAAAGGCCGGAGGAAGAAGGATTCCTCCTCCTCCTCTCCCTCTTCGTCTACTTTTGGAGTCTCGGTGTCTGCTGTCGAGCGAGGCCTCAGGCTCACCTTCATGCAGGAGCTCATGGAGCGCGCCCGGCAGCGCGACCCCGTCGGCGTGTCGGATGTCATATACGACATGATCGCCGCCGGGCTTACCCCCGGCCCCCGCTCCTTCCACGGGCTCATCGTCTCCCACACACTCTCCGGTGACGAGGAAGGCGCGGTATTCTCCTTCCTATACTCCCAAGTTTCTTTCTTTCTTTTTCGCCTTTTATTTTCCTTATATCTTGTTCTTGACTTGCTATATTTTTCATCTGGATTCGTGTTTCCGTTTTTATATGCTTAGAATTTATAATGAGAAAAATGAGACATTTATGATAAAACATTATGGTACCGTGAGAAATTCAAGTGGTGCTGGCTGCTACATTGTTCAAGAAAACGGTTTTTGGAGGAAGGTACTCTCGAGTGTGCATCATTAGTCGGAAGTGTGGGGATTTTGAAGGAGCACTGGTTGAGTGCCTAGCATCTGGTTTGTTTTATATGGTGTTGGGAATGGCGAAAGATGAATGGTTTGCTCCCGTAGTGTGCTGTTGCATTGGGTCTAGGTGATGATAAAAATTAGTAGGGAGAAATAGGTAAAGTCGAAAAATATATTCAGACGAACAATTGATGACTCAGCTTGAATCCGAGGTGTGAGTCCACCGTGATGATTGAATTTGAAGACTGCTTGGTGTGACTCCATGATTGGATCTGGGGACTGCTTGGTGTGACTCCATGATTGGATCTGAGGACTGCTCGAAACACTAGGCAATGATGATCCCTAGGTCTTTTTGGTGATTCTCTTACATCTCTATTTCTCTTTTTTTTTTTAATTCTTAATGGTCCACTTAGTTTTTCTTTTTCAATTTTATGTTCATTTGCACATATCTTCATAGTTGAACTGATCATGGGCCGGGCCTATGTAAAATTTGATATTTTTCGTGCCCAAGCCTGGCCCGTGATCAGCTTTACTTCATAGGGCCTCATTTTGGCCCCTCATTATGGTTCAATTTCTGAAGACCTTGGACTTTATGTTCTGTCCAATAAGCCAATGAGCATTGAAAGTTTTCAAACCATTTGATTTCCTACCTTTGGTCCACATCATAAATCCTAGCTAGATGTTGTTGAGTCTTATAACCTAGGGGTGCTATTGGGTTGGGCTGTGTCTAGGTATACTTAATTTAGACCTATACCCATTAGGGGACCGTGTCTAAATTTTGACACAAAACATACCCCTTCCATCAATTGTGTTGGATCTAGGTCTAGGTAGGTATAATTTTTTAAGAATCATTAGATTCATGGCTTGGGTACGGATCGAGTCTAGGTCTCGGTCCCAAATGGGTACATGTGAAACGGTAGAGAAAATAGAAAAATATCTATGATGATGATGATAATGTATGATGGCCAAAGGTGGGATACTAGTGATGGGGGCCATTAGGTGGAAGGTGACAAGATAGGCCAAGGGGTGGTGGAGGGAGGCAAATGTAAGATTTATTTAATATACCCTATAAGAAAAGCTAAACATGAGTAGAATTATAAAATATACTTATAATATATATATATATATATATATATATATATATATATATATATAGGGTAAATCATTAGGTACACTGATGCAATTGATCCTAGATTGAGTCTGGTACTTTTTCACTGACCTAGACCTATTCCCAAAATTCTTTATGGGTCTATCGTTGGGCTCATACCTCATCAAGGAGTCTACATGCCAGGTTGGATGCAGGTCAGTTTGGGCCTATGTGCTGAGGTGAGCATGCTATTCTACCCTAAGGAATAGATGTTCCAACACTTTGTTCATGGATAGCTTGGAAATCCTTTTCCATCTTTCCTTATTAATGAAGCCAAGCTCCTCATTGAGAAAATATTTGATTACTTCTCCAAAACTCCTCTGACCTGTCTAGGTGATCCATTGATTTGGTTGTGACTGACATTGAAGTGGAGTCTGCATCTTGTGCTTGACAGAGAAAGCCAATCTTATTATATAGCACTTCATGATTAATTTATAACATGGATTCAAATATTGGTCGGTGTACGTTTATACCAATTGCATGTACTGCTACCAGCCACAGCTGACCTAGTATTTTCCATTGGTTCAATGGCAAAACCAGCTTGTCCATGCTGACTGAAAAAAATGGCTTGTGAATTGGTTGTATCAACTAGTTTGACTGGATTTGGATAGGTGATGAATAATTCAGCTTATTTGGCAATTAGATGGCCGCATCAAGCTGTTATGTGTATTCTTTAGACGCTGAAATGATTTCTGGAGCAGCATATATTTTATGCTTTTCATCCCAGATAAGAGAAGAAGGAAGAGAAAATGAGAAGAGAAAAGAAAAGAAAGAAAGAGCTTTTGGTATGCAAAGATTATTTTCTTCATAGCTTGAGTTACCAAGTATATATATGTATGTATGTATGTATATACAATAAACAAATGTATACAAAAACTTTAGATTACCTAATTTTATGATGATGCTAAGCGGGCTATATATGTGGTCGCCTAATGCTAAGTAGCTGCCTTTGTGGGCCATCTGCTTGCAGTTACTGCATATGCATCCAGGTGATCCAAGTGATTGCATCCGCATATGAGCCACATACACCAATTTTTAAGATACTGTTACTATTCAAACCATTTTTCTATAGCATAGTTTGTTAATTTTGGAGGATCTCACTTTAAATATCATTCTTTACTATTCAGCCCCGCAAGATAAGAATAAAGAATCAGTTCCAGAATAACTTTATGCGATACTGTTTTCATCAAAATAGACTGTCATTTGGTCCATTTATTTTTCCTATTTTTAGCATGTTATCTGGATTTATAAGTTATAATTTTTCTATAGTCTATCATTGGCATTTCATTGTTATATGTTAATTTAGAGTACACTTATGCTGGATTACTAGTGGATCTGTTGCAGATGCAGTCATTGAGAAGGGAGTTGAGTGCAGGCTTACGCCCTCTACAAGAAACATTTGTTGCTTTGATTCGTTTGTTTGGCTCCAAAGGTCATGCGACAAGAGGTTTAGAAATTCTTGCAGCAATGGAAAAATTAAAGTTCGACATTCGCAAGGCTTGGCTAGTTCTTGTTGGTTCGTCACTTACATATTTAGGTGCTTTCGGAACATTTCACTTACTTCCGGTTGAGTTTCATTCCTCTCTCTCTCTACGTGCAGAGGAGCTAGTTAAAAACTATCATCTGGATGATGCTAATATGGTATTTCTGAACGGAGCTAAAGGAGGATTAAGAGCTACTGATGAACTTTATGATCTTTTAATTGAAGAAGACTGTAAAGCTGGAGACCATTCAAATGCTCTGACCATTGCATATGAAATGGAGGCTGCTGGAAGAATGGCAACAACATTTCATTTTAACTGTCTTCTTAGTGTTCAGGTAATACTTAATGGTTCATGCTTTTGGCCGATTAGTTTCATAACTTGGAAATGAATTTTGTTGAATGTGATTCTTTGGTTTAGAAGGACAAAGTGTTATGATGCAGTGTGTTCCCAGTGGCAACAATTCTTGTTGATGTTTAACACTAACATGTTTGATCTGTTAATGCCACACTTGTATGACATTGGTTCTCTCTATGATGATTATCTTGCATATGTGATTCAATTTAGTGTCCAAATGCCTTGTGTCCTGAGCTAGGAAAAATGTGTCATGTTAATATGAAGGTTTGAAATGCACTGATGTTTGGTTTTCATTTTTTTGCTTTCTCTTCTTTTGATCTTTCTTGACAATAAAATGTATTGTTGTGTATAAAAATGTCATAAAAAAATTTTTCGAAAGCAATCAATTGGTAAAATTACCTCAGTAGTAGGGAACACATGTATGCATGGCTTGCCGAACCGACCCCAAAGAGGTGTTATGGACCATACTGAACCGAATCAAGTCGGAATGGTTCAGTCAGGTTGGCTCGGTTATAACACCCCCCCTCCCGACTCTCGAGGGTTTCGACGGCCACCAGTAAGTTCCTCTCTCTCTTCCTCCGCCCCTGTTTCTCTCTCTCTCTGAGGGTTATGGTTGGAGTTTCCCTCGGCCCTCCCTTCCCTCTTGCTCCGAGGGTTAGGGTTAGGGCTTCCCTTGGCCCTCTCCTCCCTCCCTCCCTCCCTCTCTCTCTCTCTCTTGCTCTCTCCTTTTCTCCCTCTCCCCCTCCCTTTCTGGCTCTCCCTATTTCGGTGTGCCCCGGAATGGCATGATACGGACCCATACCTTGCTGAACCGGTCGTTGGCTGATACGCCTTCTGGTGCCTATTCAGCAAACCTTGAATGTATGTCTTGTTACAGAATATTTCTTATACTATGCTGTCAAGGGATTAGACTTCTTCATGTGTCTTGGAACAGTTGCAGCCTACGTTTTAGTTTTATTATATTTGGTGGCCATTATACTATAAAGTACCTACAATCTTGTTTGGCAAGTCCGAAGTGATAATCATTACCCTAGAACTTTGTTATTTCCATGCTTATCCTTAGCTACAGGTCTTAGCAAACTGATTATATCTTGACCTTCTTATGCAGGCTACTTGTGGAATACCGGAAGTAGCTTTTGCGACATTTGAAAACATGGAATATGGAGGTGAAGGTATGAAATCTATTTAGAGGTTGTTTATCTATTTCATTCTAAATAATGCTTTTTTTAGCTTTAAATTCCTTGATAACATTAATTTGATGAGTATCTGCTTCTTAATTTTGATATGCGCCATTAGCAAGAGAACATGTATCTCTTTATGAGTTCTTGAAATTCAATTCAGAATGAGAATTTTCATTGAAAAGGTTTCATTTTAAGGCCTACCCCACTGAAATAACCATGTGCCTTTTTGCAGCATGTTTTCTCCCTATGATGCCACCTTGATTTTGCTTGGATATGTCGAAATGGACTTGTTCTGTAGTTGATATTTGGTCATAACTTGCACATATTCTTAGTTGCTGTCCATAGTTTCCTATCTTTAACTTGCTAGTTAATTAATTTAGTTTTCATTTTGACAAATCATTCTTTTTGAAATATTCATCTTCATTACAAATGATCATGAAATACTAGACATGCTTCTAAAGTGTCACAATACTGACTACAAGAGTACGAATACAATTTGGAAGATATTTTGAAATTCCTTATCAAGTGCTTATGAACTTATCTATAAATATTATGTTTAGGTTTTCTTTTCTAATTCTACAACAATCATCAATCCTTGTCCAAACATTTTTTTATAGTTTTCTTTTTTTCATAAATCATCGCTTCCAGTTTTGTCCATTTCTCTCTGAAACCATCTTACCAAAAGGTGACACTGGACAATTTCACCTTGAACTGTACTGAAGTGCTTTGTAAAACAGTAATCTGGAATCTCTTTTATATGAACTAGCATAATTACACAAACTTGTCTATTTAATGTTACTAGTAAAAGTACAAGTGCAAATACATGTGGGGCCAATAAATTGCAGTAAAAAGTGTATCAGAGATTCAGAATGATTCCTTTTCTTCCTTTCAAGGTCATTTCTTTTATGCTATGAAGACTTGCTAATAAAAATGATATAGTAATCCGCTTTTGAAATGAATGTCCTAATGAAAGTCAACTTAGAAGCACTTTCATACACCATGAATTTTATAGCAAAGATGACAGGCATGTTGGGCACATACGGTGCTAGGTGAAATTGAGCTAGGTTGATTTTACTAAAGCTCTAGTATGAGGTCGATATTTATGAGCTCAAGAAGGGACATTTGATCTCTCTATAAGTATCTGCGGTCTCCTTAGAAGTCAAAGATAAAAGGAGTAGATTTGGAGTTGGAAGAGTAGACAATGTTTCATATGGAATCCTTTAACGAAACATCTACAATCTAGTGGTTGTACCCTTAATTGATTTGGGAGAAGGTTATGGGTTCAAGCCTTTGTATTTCTTTTCTCCAAGTGTTTGACCTAGGTAATTCTAATTTTGTGGAGCTCCCACCATTGAGAGAATGAATCATTTTTTCCTCTCTTTTTTTTGAGGGGGAGGGGGCTAAACCAAAGGAATTGGGATTCGAGACACTTACCTCTTGGAATCCAACGAATCTTGAGTTGCTTGCAATAGGACTTCTATGTTAATCACAAAAAGGGATCACTGTGTTCAACAAATTTGCACTAAGATTTATTTATTTATTTATTTTTTGGATATAAAAGGTCATTACAGATCACTTAGGCTCTCCACATAAGCACCAGATTCATCAAAGAAAGTTGTTTAACTACACAAGCTTTAAGATGATTATATACCATTGCTGGCACTATGTTAAAGCTCATGTGATTTTGCTTCTCGTTATTGTTTGAAATTTATTTTTGAGCATTCCCTTGGTATGCTACTAAAAACAATTTAGGAGCTTTAGTTGAACGGTTACCATATTTGCATTACCAAGTCTAGCGAGGGCAACAATCTATGTTAGGAGAAAATATGTATGTGCATGAGTGTGTATCAGTATATCATGTGTCTATTTGATGTGTGCATGGATATGTGTGCTGCATAGCTCAATGTGTGCACAAATATGTTTATGCTATCAGCCAATTCTTATCATTTGCTTTCGCCTCAGGATTGACTGAATATTTAGCTGAATCCATCTAGAAGTGCAACTTTGGCCAAAACATGACCCTAATCCTCAATTGCATTTAGTTGGAATAATACTTATTTAACTTGAGTTGAGTCATGACGGCAAAAGTTGCACTAATTCGAATTCAAATTGGGTTTAAGTTGAAGTGTTGAGCCTCCATAGAAAAGGGTTGATAACACCATGTTATGTGTTAGATATAAAACAGATGCAGCTTACCTTTGGGGATTTTGAACACACACTTGAAAGCCGAAAGAGAATAGAGCATAAAAAAAAAGTAATGGAAAGAAAATCAAGTCCATCTTTTTTGCTAGAAAATAAAAAAAAGATATTTATTACATTTTAGCTTAATTCTACCATAGAAAGAGGTGCTGTGGGATCATAGGAAGGAGGGTTTTTCTAATTAGGTTAGGATTTAGTTCTTTTCTTCATCAACTATTTAGCAAGGAAGGTTTACTCAGAAGAGGTTTAATAGCTTCAATCACTTTTATATCTCTATGAACTTGAAAGAGCTTCAATTAAGATTCTATCTATATGCGCTGTAGTCTGCCAACATATTGGTAGACTTTTAAGATTCTCTCTATGAAGTTTGTAACTACCGCTGTGCAACATATTGGTAAAACTCCTTCCTTCCAATGAAACTTGCAATAGAAAATTCAAGTCAAAAAATACAATTAACATTTTGCTTTAAAAAAATACAGAAAAGAAATATATGGAAATTATACCATCTTATTCCTTTTTTTACATAGAGATGCTGACTAATTGGTAGCTTGTCCTCTTCCAAATAGCAATATTTGCCCTAGCTGAACCTTTTGAGGATCATGAAGAGGTGGCAAATTCTCCAGACTTTTCTTCAGGCTCTAAGGAGGCATGGAAGGGGTCCTTTCAAACATGGAAAAAGTGCAAAAGATTGAGAGGGTTCATTTTTGGACTGAGATTGGTTTTCCTTGTTGGGAAGCTCAATTAAATTGATGATGTATTGTAATTGTTTCGAAGTGGAAGAATGTTTCTATGATCAAGATTGTTTAAATATTTCCAATGAATGAGATTCCTTCTGGACAAAAATGTAGTATGTCGATAATTTTTACTTTTTATGGCTTACTTGTACTTGAAAACTAAATTAAGAGAAACCCTTTTCATATGACGTCCTTTGGTTACTGGAACACTGTTATTCAATTAATCAAGAATGTCAAACTAGTAAGCAGTCACTCTTGAAGTTGATAAAGTCCACATAATTTGTAGCTTGTGCAATTTTGCTTGCAATCTTAATATGTCTGATGGTGTGCATATGGCGCTGTCTGTTGTTGTTCTCAAGTATTAAGTGCTAGTGCTTTTAGGCATGCTGGCCCTTTTGGCATGGCACAGCACAGTTGGCATGGGGCAGCATCTGCACTTAGTTTTTGTTTTTTCCCCTTAAATGGACTTTCTTTGCTGTATTGACATTGTTTAATTGCTACTGGATGAGATTGGAAGTAATGCTCCTGTTTATTTTAATACCATGCTAGTAAAATCATAACAATTATAATTAAATCATTGAGGTGGTTGTTGTCTGGCCATGGTTTCCTTGGATATTTGAAAGAAAATACCTTTGCAACTGATATTAATTTAACTTCTGCTTGAACTAATTATGTCCTTATGTTGCAGAATACATGAAACCTGATACTGAGACATATAATTGGGTGATCCAGGCATATACTAGGGCTGAATCCTATGATAGGTAAAATTTATAGACTTGGGATGTTGATCACAATTTCCTTTTACCCTGGCTATCTTATTTTTTAAATTTTTAATGCAATTATCTCTACGTTTAATACACAACCTATATGGAAGGACAACACTTTACATAGAAATAATGCATCACTGGACAATTTCGAGTGCTGATGAATCAACTGTAGCCTTTAGAATCAATTTTTGCGAAACTCTGTTTTTCTGTTGTTCTGATTTAACATATACTTATGCTCAGCACAAAACATCTTCAAAAGACATTTTACTGTATTTCTCATCAGGAAGAGTATCATGTTGAAAATTGTGGCATTTCTCTCATTTCCGTAACTTTCATAAGCTTCTAATGCAATTTGTGCTTCTTAAAAGAAATTGGCATTCATTTGACATATCCTTTGCTCCTTAATTATAAACATAAAGAACTATTTTCATTTATTACCTTCAATTTTCATTTGTAATCGTTAATGGTTTTTTATGGCCAAAAAGATACAAGTTCAATATCATATGCAATAACAAAAGCTTCCCTGCCTCCTCGTAACACCAAGTCATAGGTAAGTTGATAGACTTTTGTTGGGATGAATAGGACCAAGGAGTCCTAGGTTCATAATTAGTTGCCACGGGTCCTTCTAAGACTACAAAGTGTTAATTTAGGCTTGTTTTGGTTTGTTAGCCTGTGGCTTGTTATAGGATATGATGCATTCTTATGAATTCTTTTTCGGTGGATTCTGCATCTCTTGTATCTCTTCATTTGCTTTCTTTATGTAATTGCTCTGCCCTTGTAATGATATGATGGATTAGGTGCTTCACTCACTTCTCATGCCTGTGATTGAAATCATGTGTGTTTCCTCTACGGGTTTCTGCATGCTCAAGACTATAGAAGTTGACAGCCATCAGTGTCCTGTCGGATTTGTATCAATACATTATTTAAGGGGCATGTGCAATTAGTTCCTTTAATTTAGATATAAGGATCAGACTATTGCTTTGCTGCCTAGCTATTCCCTAGATTTTCCATGTTCCACCATTAGATTCAAGATTCCTGAACTATTGTACAATCAACTATTCCTATTGCTTAACTCAATAGTGGGATGGACTTCAAGGATATTAACCTTCAGCTTTCATCTTGCACTTTCACCTTGTTGACAATGACCTCAGAAAATTCTGGAATGTGCCCTATTTCATTTTTATCTTCACCTTTTTATTTTTTTTATTTTAAATTTTTAAATACATTATGGTTTCATGGGAATGTATAAGATACAGGGTTTAGCTGCACTTTCACCTTGTTGACGATAACCTCAGAAAATTCTGGAACATGCCCTATTTCATTTTTATCTTCACCTTTTTATTTTTTTATTTTTAAGTTTTTAAATACATTATGGTTTTATGGGGATGTATAAGACACAGGGTTTAGCTGACTTACTAGGGATGGTGGTTGAAGATCACAAGTGTTTTAATGTTATTTTTTTAATTTATTTTTTTATTTAGTTCTTAAGTTCTTTTGTTTTGGTGTTGCTTTATAGGGTACAGGATGTAGCTGAATTACTTGGAATGATGGTTGAAGATCACAAGCGTTTGCAGCCTAATGTGAAGACTTATGCGTAAGAAAATTCTCTTCTCAAGATGTTTAATTTGTTTAACAATTTTCCATGTCTGCCATCATTATATGGAATCACATTTTAAGCAGCTGACAAGTATTGGAAATTGTTTTGTAATAATTTTTTTTTGCTTTAATGTTTCTGAATAATTTTTCCCTTCAACTAAGTTGCTCGACCACATTTTCCTAAATTTATAAGGTTTATGGCCCAAATTTCCAAGAATTCCTACTGATGCTTCGGTGAGAAAGTGGTCAGTATTACTCCTAATAAACCAATTGAAGCCTATCATTGTCTGTCATGATAAACTCCTACATTAAGTTAAACTGATAGAAACTACTAGTTAAAAAAGGAAGATCTAAATCCCTTGTTGTAAAAAATCTAAAAAAAACTATCCTATAATTCTCCATCTTCGTAGGTTACGCTTTCAATATGTTTTACTGTGCACTACGATTATGCGCATATACATCTTCAACATTGAGTATTGTCTTTAAGATGAAGGAATTGGCACCAAGAATTTCTTCAGTATTAAAAGCTGATGACCTATTGACATTTCTGGCTTAAAAGTAGATTCTAATTGTTTGTCTGTATGAATGCAGTTACTGTTTTCTTGCTGTGTCTTGTAACATCATTTAAAAAACAAAGAATAGTAAAGGTACAAAAAGTAGGCTTCATAGACAAGTTATTATTTTGTGCCTATCTGTGTACATTATGCTTTAATAATTTTCTTTCGCTTTAATGTTGCTGAATAATTTTTCCCTTCAACTAAGTTGCTCGACCACATTTTCCTAAATTTATAAGGTTTATGGCCCAAATTTCCAAGAATTCCTACTGATGCTTCGGTGAGAAAGTGGTCAGTATTACTCCTAATAAACCAATTGAAGCCTATCATTGTCTGTCATGATAAACTCCTACCTTAAGTTAAACTGATAGAAACTACTAGTTAAAAAAGGAAGATCTAAATCCCTCGTCGCAAAAAGTCTAAAAAAAACTATCCTATAATTCTCCATCTTCGTAGGTTACGCTTTCAATATGTTTTACTGTGCACTACGATTATGCGCGTATACATCTTCAACATTGAGTATTGTCTTTAAGATGAAGGAATTGGCACCAAGAATTTCTTCAGTATTAAAAGCTGATGACCTATTGACATTCCTGGCTTAAAAGTAGATTCTAATGGTTTGTCTGTATGAATGCAGTTACTGTTTTCTTGCTGTGTCTTGTAACATCATTTAAAAAACAAAGAATAGTAAAGGTACAAAAGGTAGGCTTCATAGACAAATTATTATTTTGTGCCTATCTGTGTACATTATGCTTTAATGTGTTAATAGGTCTGTTCAAGGAGTCTTTATATATCCAATTGCTAATATTTTTGACATTTAGTTATGATCATCTTATGAACTTTTGGTTACATTGTGTATGAGAACTTTCTTTCTTTTTATTTTTAATTGTTGTTTTTTCTGCTCAGGTTGTTAGTGGAGTGTTTTACTAAATATTGTGTTGTAAAGGAAGCTATCCGGCATTTTCGTGCCCTTAAGAACTTCCCTGGAGGGACAAAAGTTTTATATAATGAAGGGAATTTTGGAGATCCCCTATCTCTGTATCTTCGTGCTTTATGCCGTGAAGGTATAGTTTGCAAGTTTTTGTCATTGTTTTTCCTAATATCTAGCATTATTTGATCACATAGTAACTAAAACTGTTCTAGTTAACTAATACTAAGCACATCAGTTCAAAATCAAACTAGTTAACTCTGATTCAATAGCTTTGCATAAATTTACCACATGCCATAAAGAGAGGTCCTAATTTTACTTTTGAGTGATCAATTGTATTTCAAATTTTTATTGTTCATTGCACATTTTATGTTGTCATTAAGGGACAATTATCCTTATGCACATACCAATGTTGTTTATTATGGACTTCTGAATGCTCATGTGTGATAGTATTCAATAAAGCCTAGGAAACATCATGCCTTATAAGACATCTTTGTGATTGAGGTGCTTGCCATGCCTGTTGGCATTGGCCGGCATGTGCTGTGGCATAATGGCTGATGACGACTGTATCATGCTGTGCTAGGTGTATGCTGCCGGATGCTGTGTGCTGGCACAAGCCCATGGTGCAGCATGTACTGTGCTGATCGGTTATTGGTATGGGCCCGTTTAATAACCATAGTCAGAATTTAGCCTTATAAAAATTTTTCACCTACCCAACAAAGGCTAGCTTCTTGACCCATGATTTTTCCTTTTGATTTAGAAGCTCTTGTTTGCTTGCCAATCAAACAGGGTTGAATGCAACATGGGATATGCAATATAGCTTAGTCAAATCCTAGCAGAGTTTTCACCTCAATTGGGTTAGACTAAGGTCGGAGCAATCAGTAATGGGCACCGTACCAATTTTCCGGCGGGACGACTCGGTACGGGCCTGGCATGACCCGTATCGAGAGAGGGACCGTGGGAGAGGAAAAGAGAAAGAGAGATCAAGCGGGAGAGGGAGGGCTAGAGGAGGGTGGTGGACGCTGGCGGAGTGCTAGCGAAGGTCGGAGGAGGCCGTCGGTTAAGTGAAATCGGCAAATCTCTTGCCGACTTCACTTAAAAATCGCGATTATTTTTTAGGTCGCGGCGATCCTGTTTCGTTCGAAATAGGGTCAGTGGCCATGGCCTCGCTTTCCACAGTCGAGGTCGACCTTCATTGGCCTCTGAGAGCCTCCGTCAGACACCTCCAGGACTCCACCAGCGTCCTGCCTTCTCTCTCTCTCTCTCCCTCTACCGCTAGCTCTCTTTTCTTTTTCTCCGGCTCCGGCAACGGGTTTCGTTTCTGTTGTTGGAATCATATCGGTGAGCCACCAGTATAGTTCGGGACGGCCGGAACTGTACCCGTGAGCCACCGGTACGATTTGGGATGGCCGGAACTGCCCGGTTTGGGACGATTCCGCTGACCCTGGGTTAGACTGAGTCGGTTATAGGCAAAGTTGTGGCTAAGCGCCTATCCTTCACCTTTGTCATCACAAATAGGTTTTGTTGTGGCTAAATGTGAATAGGCAGCATCCTAGCATTAATGAATTTCGGACTTTTGATATTGTTTTAAGCTTATGTCTATATTGGCCGTCTGCATGAATCAACCTTTCAACCTTTCTCATCTATGCTTGGAATTGACATTAGGGGTGTTTCCACCAAAAAAGGAAAAAAGAAGAAGAAAAGAATGATATTTTTCTTTCAATATGCTACCTCACATGTACCGTTAGTATTCAAGCATGGCAAAGACAATGATTTTCTTGGGTTTGATATTGGTAAACTTAATTTTCTCTGCACACATCTTATTGCTGCATTGATTATTTGATTTATTAAAAGCCATATACTCTTAACATGTAATTTCCTGGAACTATTAAATAAAATAGCTTGTTAGGAAAGTTCTGCTGATTTTCTTGGGTTTGATTTTGTTAAATTTAATTCTGCACACTCATGTTGTTGCTACTTCAGTTATTTGATTCGTGATATACAGTATACTTGTAACATGTCATTTCTGGGAACTATTAATTGAGATAGCCTATCAGGGAACATATGTTGGGGAGACTTTTTTATCATTTTGTTTTTCAATTCTTTGATCTAAGGTTCTCTAAAATTACATATTTGAATGACTGTTGATTTTCTTTCTCAATTTTCTTTCCTTTCTATTAATTAGCATGTGAAAAGAACTACATATTATGTTTAATATGCTTTATTCATCTAAGATTTTGAAAATTATGGTACTGAATTTGTTAAATTGCAGTTAAGAATGATAAAGCTTTTTCTGCATGTGATCTGCAGTACCTTTTTATTCTGTGTTTGAAATTATTCATCTAAATGATATTGATGTTGTCTTGCATATTGTGAATATAGTACTTCCCTGAGCAGGTATGGTTATTTTTATAATTAGGAAGAGCTGTTGAGTTGCTTGAAGCTTTAGAAGCAATGGCTAAGGACAATCAACCTATTGCACCAAGAGCAATGATCTTGAGCAGAAAATATCGAACATTAGTTAGCTCCTGGATAGAACCTTTACAAGAAGAAGCTGATATGGGATCTGAAATTGATTATGTTGCCAGGTGTGCCAGATATGTATCTGTAGATTCTTAGAATACTTGTAGGATCTTCCTTTACTTGCTGATTTCATGTTGATGAGGCTTCCTGATTATATATGCACTGTAATGATATTGCTTGCTTGATCTTATAGCCGCTGCTTTTTCCTATTGTGGATGTCTATTTCTCAGTGATCTATGCATGGCAAGGTTTCTATGTTATGACATGACACACTGCTAATCATTTGCATCTGTCCAAATTTAGGGTTTTGCTTGATTTCTCTTCTATCAGTATATTGGTGAAACATGTTAAGTCTGTGGTCTTATTTTGGAAGTTGATATGGGATTTGAACCATGTATAAGATTTAGATAAAATCGACATTTCTAAGGGATACCACATTGAACCATGTATGTGAGAATATCCATAATCATTTATATATGGTCAAACTACAACATGGTTTAAAATTTTTTCCAAACCAGGGTCCATAATATAAGTTTCGGAAGAAACTAACTAAATTTTTTTCCTTAACTTGAGATATGATCTACCTTGGTCTCTGCCTCCACACCTGCCTTCTGCCTAGGTGCTATGTGGTCCCCTCTGGCATTTCTTAATTTCATTTTCAAAATGCTGTTAAAGTGTTTGGTAACTTGTTGATATGATGTCAATGTCTTTACGGTACAATCTAATCTTGAGTTATTTAGTTTGCAAGATAAATTTCAAAGAGCCATAAAAAATGGTTGGATCATTAAGATATTTACTTTCTGTTCTGAAAGAGTTTGGAAATGCATATATGACCTACAATACACCAATAGACTCAGCCACACTTATTAAAGATTCAGCATGCTGATAGAATCTCTAATGATATATCTACATGTGCTACTTGAGTGCTATGTTATCTGCACCCTACAATTAATTGCAAAGTACCTGCACGCAACACTTAGGAAGGAGTATGGGCATGACACTTGGAGAAAATGTAGGGTTTTGCTCTGACAACATAGAACACACCTGATGCTAGTAACCCATAAATATTAGAAGGTTCAGGCATTTAGACCCACTGCTGCACCCGATGCTAGTACCCAAGTATATGTAACATTGCTTGCATGTATAAAACATAAGCATAAAGAATTGTTTAACTGAAGATTTTCTCATGTTGTCTCTATTGTTTGCATTACTTTCATCATTCATTCAAACTTATGCTGTGGTTTTTGTTGTTTGAATTTTACGTCACTGTAGGAACAAAATAGGCATACAAAAATGAGTCAGCTTCTCACTTCTCAAACAATTTCTTTTGAAGAACTGAGATGCATCGTGCATCTAAGCTGTTGTAGTATTTTAGTACTTCCTTTCTCCTGTGGTTATGTTTTGCTTGCACTAGGTATGTTTCTGAGTTCTTTGTTGATTAACTAGCTATAGAGCAGCAAGAGGCTTGGACTGTCATAGTGATTTTTGATACTTCCTCCTGCAGTTATGTTCTGCTCACACTGGGTACTTGATTGTTGACCAATTAGGTATATAGCAGAAGGAGGGCTTACAGGAGAACGTAAGCGGTGGGTGCCACGTAGAGGAAAAACCCCTCTGGATCCTGACGCTGTTGGGTTTGCCTATTCAAACCCAATGGAAACATCTTTTAAGCAGCGCTGTCTCGAGGAATATAAGTTTTACCATCGTAAACTCCTGAAGACCTTGCACAATGAAGGACCTGAAGCTTTAGGTGATGTGTCTGAAACTGATTTTCTTAGAGTGGTGGAGAGACTGAAAAAGATCATTAAGGGGCCTGAACAGAATGTGTTAAAACCAAAAGCTGCAAGTAAAATGATAGTCTCTGAGTTAAAGGAAGAGCTAGAAGCACAAGGTTTGCCTATAGATGGAACTAGACAAGTACTCTACCAGCGAGTGCAAAAGGCAAGAAGGATAAATCGTTCACGTGGCCGGCCACTTTGGGTGCCTCCTGTGGAAGAGGAGGAAGAAGAGGTATATATAATTTATTTTTTCATGATCTTTATCTTCATGATTTTTTGAACATGATACACTCAATCAGTTAAAATACAATAAGAAAATGATATGCCATTTCTTTAGTAATTCTTTTTTCGTGCACTAATAGTTCTCAGTTGACATAGTTTCCCCTCTGATACCAAGAAAAAAGCAGCAGGTTGTGGTACTAGTTTTTTATAGATATTTTTTTTATCTTATTGTTGTCTTAATAGGTTGATGAAGAGATAGATGAATTGATTTCACGGATTAAGCTTGAAGATGGAAATACAGAGTTTTGGAAACATCGTTTTCTTGGTGAAAGCTATAATGATGTTCCTGACAAAGACATTGAATCAGAAGATCCTAATCCTCCTGATATGTTGGACGAAGTTGATGCTGTGGAGGATGTCACAATAGAAACAGAGGAAGATGAGGTAGACGAGGAGGAGGAAGTTGTTGAACAGACAGAAAGTCAAGCAGGCGATCTGATCAAGGACAAGGAAGTTGAGAGAGCTAAGCCTCTTCAAATGATTGGAGTTCAGTTGTTGAAGGATTCTGATGAAACAACTGCCTCTTCAAGAAAATCAAGAAGAAAATCTACCAGAGCATCTGTTGAGGTTCGCATTTCTACAGCCGTACTTAGCATATGTCATTGATTTTTCTCTATCATTTGTGCTAAATGTTTGGACTTTTTTAGATCTATAAGTTTCACATGCTTCCTTTCAACAACTTTAATAATTAGAGTTTTCTGTTTATTCGTTACTTTTAGTCAGAATATACTTTTTTATGCTTTAATGCTTCTCGATGCTTAGATGTTCATTTCTGATGCATAAAATCCTGCTTGTGGTTCGACAGCTAACTCAAACTTTAGCGAAATTTGTGAAAATAAACTTTTGCTTGGCATCAATGTGAATCCTGTGGCTTGCAGAGTTTTCACAAGTTCATCTCGAGCAACTTTGGGCAGTCAGACTGACTGCTCCATGATATGAGTGTTTATCAAGAACAATCAGAAGCTGTTTTCATTTGGAAGATTCCATTTATACAATGAACTGAAATTGAGCCCTTCTATGATTCTTCACACTTGGATCATGCCATGTATTCTTACTTTATCAATGGTTATGTGGCCTTCATTAAGTTCCAGTTGTTAAAAAAGCTGAGTATTCTATAGCTTGTTTCTGATTAGGTTGCAACTGTATTAGAATAAGGTTGTGATTCTTTGTGCACTATAGAATATTTTTTTTTCTCTAAACTCAGGTTACATGATGTCTTCAATATTGAGTAGCTTCCTTTGGTTTGATGAATTGTCTCACTAATATTTCTTAGTCTATTCTGAATTGCAGATTTCCCTTTTGATTTTGTTCTGAATCATTAGTTCTAGCTATCAACAAAAAGCATTCCATGGTAGAACATAGGAATCCACGAAACAGTTTATTGTTATGATTAACCAGAAAATTTGAACAATATTAGCAGAATTTTTGGTAGTGCCAGCTTTAACTACTTCAAATTCCTGTCTATGTAATCATCTCCTCTATAGGGCCTCATGTTCTGAACATAGGATTCTCCACAGTGCGAGGAGGAACACTTTTTTGCTAAAAATGTGTTAAGAGTCATGTATTGAGTACATAGAAGACATGTCCACTGATGTAAAATCAGAGAGCAAAAAGTCCTAGAATGTCATCTATAAATTTTTAGTGAGTAAAAAACCAAGAAGGGAAAAATAAAATTCAGTGATTGCGTCTAATTTGCTCAACGAGTTTAAACTTCAAAGATTTGGCCCCATATGAATTAGTAGATTGTCCCTGTCTGTGGGATGCAACAATAACTTGATCTTATTTTAGGAGCCACTGTTCTTAACTGCCCCATTATAGAGTAAGCCCAAAGAACATACTGATTGTGAAGGCAGGTGGAGGGCTTGTCGTGAAAACAACTCATAGTGAGTCTTAGCCCATGTAAATTCCATTCTTCTTACTCCAAAAGAATGAGGAAAATGAATCAACAACCATATAATAATGAAGCTTATATTCCCAATTCCTCATCTCGATGATTAATTGTTATAACTGCTGGTCCAAGTAGTTCCTAGGATTTGATTTATGGAGTGGTCATCATGTAAATCAAAATTAACTGGGTAAGAGATGGAAAACATAATCATGACTAAAGATAACTAATGTGGGTGTGGTGATGCCATTTGACTGCCAAGCAGTTTTAAGAGACTTTCTACACAAGTCTTTTGATGGTATGAGAAAATTTGTTGCGCACTATAATGACATTTTGATATTCAAAAATCATGTGCTATTGAGTAACATCTTTTATGTTATTCATGGCTACATGTTAAGCAACAACCTTGGGAAGTTCCATGTCTCCATCTTGGTTGGGACTTTATTAAGGTATTTCCAATTCATCATGGTTTTGTGACTCCATCTTGTTAACATTAATTAGTTTCATAACATGGCTCATCTCATTGTATAAGAAATCAACATAAACATGAATCTCCTGCTCCCTTGATAAGTTTCATAAATTTACACATTTGAACGGAGTTCCAAGACAAATGACTTCCAACCACAATGCACTACGTAGGGTGTTTTCAGTGTAGATTGTGGAAACTCATGACTACGTATCTTTCCTTTTCTAGTATATTTTCTCCAAACTGCTGGCTTAGGTCTATTTTAACCAGAATTGAGATGGTTTGGATCTGTGATCAGAGTTGAGATGGCAATTAGGGAAGCTAACAGCTTTGTGGAGAAGATAAGATGGCTAGTGTGGGTAAGGAAGTAAACATACTATGAGCAGAATTAGTTGAGAGCAAAACAATAAGCATGAAAAATAAGTACTTCAATCTGAAGAATTTGAGGTATGGACCAATTTCAAAGAAAGTTGAAATAACAAAGAAGTAATGACGAATCTGTTGCCTGATAAATGATCATCAATGTTCATTATAAAATTTTAACCTGCTAAATTTCTATGTTGTTATCTGTGCAAATTGACTTATTAGTTAATGACAAGATTGACTAAATATAACAAATTTTTTAAAAGTCAATATTGAAAAGCTTTATCTTTTGTCCTGAGGCTTCCATGCTTATAACTTGGTCACATTAAGTTGTTGAAACTCTTGATGATCTTTGAATTGTTAATCTGTTGGTGGTCTAAAACATCTTCAAATCATTTTTTTCCTCACATATATCACTGTATGTGAATTTCTCTCAGTTATAAACATTTATTGACCATTTTTCACATATTCTTACCTATTGGTGTTTGTTGAAGTTTTAGATTTGGATATTCTGGTTTATCTTTAATCTTGTAAGTAGCTGTTTTTTGCTTGACATACTCTTGAACTGGTGACTTAAAACTAAAGCTCTTATTTCCATGTTGACAAGAAATTTTGTTGCCATGCTTCTAGGATGATGATGATGAAGACTGGTTTCCAGAGGATCTAAACGAAGCTTTTAAAGTCATGAGAGAGAGGAGGATTTTTGATGTACAAGATATGTTTACCATAGCTGATGCTTGGGGTTGGACTTGGGAGAGGGAATTGAAGAATAAAATGCCTCGCAAATGGTCACAAGAATGGGAAGTTGAGTTAGCAATCAAAATCATGCATAAGGCATGTTTCTATTCTTACTGTATTCCTTTAAGAGGATAGCGACATGCTTCATTTCACTACCTTAGCTGAAGATGTGGTCTACCTGAATTAAGTAGCATCTCTTTTATTTTTTTATCATTAAATTATCCATTATGGTTTAAGGCATAGACATCTTAGATGAAATATCTAATACTTAGCATGATTAGTCTAGCATCAAAAGGCTGTAGATATAAAGTCATGAGTAATATCTTATATTAAATTTTTTTTATGCTAATATTTATTTAGTCTGATGATTAAGTACCAAAAAAAATCAGTTTGGACATTTTTCTTTTTATTTTTCAATGATGCTTTTGGATCTCTCTTTTAAGAAATCACAAAAGATTTGACCAAATGAGTTTTTGCATCTTTCTCATGTCATCAATAGGTTGCTTCAAACAAAAAAGCGAAGGTGAAAACTTTTACTTCTTTAAAAAACCGGAAATATTCGATTCTCTCAGCTAAAAAGCATATAAAAACAAACTAAAATATGGAATATATGTAGAATCTCTGGAAAAACTTATGAAAACCTCTATTATACTTGCGTATATATACTACTCATGGGAAGAATAGTGTTCTAGCTCATCCCTGATGTTTGTAATACTGCCCACAAGGTCATCACATCAATGCACCGCTGGCAATAACCATGAATGAAGTACTCCCCTTGTGTACCACAAAGAGTCAGGATCCTTAGATTTAGGCATCAGTTTCCCTCATATGAGTCATTGCTTAGGAGAGTTATGTAGTTTTTGTTTTTAAGTCAGAAATTACCTTGCACTAATATTCAACTATGACCACAACTATCAACCTTATCCCAACTATCTGGGTCTATGCTAGTTTCAGTTAATATCGCAATATTTTTTTAATAGTGAAGAAGGATAAGCTCAGAAGGTAAGCTAGTTATGCATCAGAAGTTATATATTAGATGTAACAAATCTTTTCCTGTTACATGTTTTCTGTAATCAGAGATAGAAGTTAACCAGGTCTGGGCCAAGAATATCAAAGATTTGCAGCTGTGCTCTCCTGATGACTCAGCTTGACCAATACTAAATTCAGCCATAGACCTGCCTATCTACATCTTAATGCACAATTTTGACACCCATCAACCAAACCTGTATGCTTTAATACTAGGAAATTGAGTCAAGAATCTGATTGTTTATATTTTAATAGGAAAAGGCGGTTAGGTTTCTTTTGTCAACTTAATCATATTTCCAGGATGTTGACAGGCTCTAGTGTCTAAAACAGTTAAAAAGTCTTGCTATCTACATTAGATTTTTTTTCTTTTTTCTCTTCAGGAGAAGTCAGCAAATCTGTTGGATATGCTCTGAGGGGTTACAAGGTCAAGAACAATTTTATCGACTTCTACATTGTCTTCTCCAGTTATTAGAAAGGAAGTGGCACTTAAACCTAGCATTTTATCAATCGTCACAACCTGTTGGCAATCGTATTGTCTTAGGATTATCTTGTCTTTTCATAATTGTGGCTATGCTAAATTACCTTGCAGACTCATTCTTCTGCTGGTGGATTGTTCATTGCTAGACTTTCTTATTTGGATATCCATGGTTGATTATCCAAGCTGTTAGGCTTTTTTTGATATTAATGTTCAGTAGACTTAGAACCTTGATCAATGCCTAAATGCCAAATTTAGAGATGAAGTAAATGAATTCCAAAGAAAAAGAAAGTTAAAACATTTATATGAAGTTGTGTTTGTAGTGAAACATTAATCTCGAAGTATCTTGACCACATACATCTTCGAGAAACATGTCAGAGCTCATGTTCACATGAAAATTTGACAGTTTATAGTGCCTCAATTAGATCTTAGAAAAAGGTACTAGACAAACAATGTGCTGAAAAGTTTGTTCTAAAATCACATTTGGTTGTAAGTCTATTGAAACTGTAAGAGTTGTGAACATCCACAATACAATACGTGGGGTGTTTATTAAGCGTAAAATCATGCACGAGAAGAGCACATGAGGTACAGTATGTCTTCATATTTATGCCAAATTGGAGTCTTAGATATTTCAACATCTTGAACAATACCAAACTACAGAGAGGAAAATGCCTGAAAGGTACTTTATCTTAACTTGTTTCCTTCTTGTCCTTGTATTTGCACGTATACCTGACCCAAAATTGTTGCCCCATGGATTGTCACTTTCGGAAACATTTCAGGAACTCCACTTTGCACCCTATAATCTTCTTCCTGAACTATTGGTAGTCCTTAGCAGGGAACTAGTTTTTTGGCCCCATATTCTTTTGCACCTTTATGATTAGCTTGTGCCTTAAAATTTCTCCCCTTAAATTATTATTTCACCTGCAAGGATAACTTTGATTTGGATAAATATTCTGTATCTATTAGAGGAGCATTTGATATATCTTTTTGAAGTTAAATTATTATTTATAGATAATCCATAAAACTTAACATGTCCTCTCTTTTGTCAGTTTTCATGTTTCATTGTTCTTGTAACTTGTAGTAGACAAAAAAAACTACAAAATAGTGTATGTAAAACTACTTTCGTAAGACTTATCTTCAATTACATTAGATTCATTTTTGCTAATTGTATAGTAACTGGTCATATTCATTCCCAGATGGTTGTTGTCTACTAGACAATCTTTTGTAGTCTAAGCATAGTTAATTGTCTAATTTCAGGTCAACAATTTTTACTTAAGATCCTAAACTTTGTATTTGTCAAGACTCTTTCTGTAGAAGAACCATTCTGATTTACTTTTCTGACTACTGAACAGAAATACCTGATCTACTTTCAGGTGATTGAATTAGGTGGGAAACCAACTATTGGAGATTGTGCAATAATATTGCGTGCTGCTATAAGAGCTCCCCTACCGTCAGCTTTTCTAACAATCTTGCATACAACACATAGTCTTGGTTATGTTTTTGGGAGGTACCGAAGATTCTTTATTTTTCATATAGATGACGCACGTATAATGTATAGTTGATCTGATCTCCTTGACACATCATATAAATTAACATCCTCGATAATTAACACCTGCACATCAAAGATGTTTGTGAGGGTTGGTTTTCTTAAAATAGTGTTAATTTGGGCTGTTTGATAAATGACTGAAATCTGCTGTCCCTGGCGGTCAGGATGGTCATATAAACTTTTTGATAGCAGGATGATTTCTCATAATATTCAGATGTGCAATTAACATGTAGCACATGAATGTCATAGGCTCTTGATTTAATCTAATATTATTCAAGCATATGTTTCTTGTCTAATTTGCCTATGCCGGTTCAAGCTTATTTTTGCAATATGTACATGTCCTCTTGCAGGATCGATTTTATTTAATTCTTAGCTTAGACATACTAATATTAATTATATAACAATGGGTTATGACGTCTACAATGATTAGAATAATGCAGACAGCACTCTTTTGGTTAGTGCTCTGAACAATGTATAAAATTATGGCGACCTTGCTATCAGAAAACTTTAGAGAGCTAGTGGTGACATCTAGGATGGAGTTTGGATAGATAATGTGATTCTTCTCACCATATTATGACCACTGACCCTTGTCCCAGCTATGTGGAGTGGCCATATCGTTTGACAATTTTTAGAACTGGCTGTGAATAAGCATCAATCTCTCACCCTTTCTTCCGAGGCTTTGGAATGGCATCGGAGGGCCAATTATGATTCAAGCTATTGCATAAGAGCCCGGAACATCTTCTGGTTATCCTATGACTTAGATCATTGAGTTGATAACTGTATCGCTCAACTCATATTAATTGTATGTTGGTTTGATGTCCTTGGTAAGCTGTCTTAATATGTTCTATTAGGTGCTGATCCATCAAATGCTGAATATGGATACTTGTTAGGTTAGATTGATACTACCATATAGTTCTGGAACAAGCACACTCAATTCCTGACTTTTATGTTTGGATTATCGAATTTAAAATATTAACATTCCCTCCCTCGTTTTGCTTTCTTGTTGTTTCAGCCCATTATATGATGAAGTCATCTCGCTTTGTCTTGATCTTGGAGAAATCCATGCAGCCATTGCAATTGTTGCGGACATGGAGACCACTGGAATCAAGGTTCCAGACGAGACCCTAGACAAGGTGCTCTCTTCCAGACAGACTGTCGATTCTACCAATGAGGAGTCATCTGTGCAAGAGTAGTTCTTATAGAAGACCCATAGCAAAGCAAGCCATTATAGCTCTAAAATCCAGGATATATTACAAGCAAAGTGTCCTTGTTACATTCTTCCCTACATCTCAGGTGGCAAGTCCGTCACTCTTGACTGGCTTTTGCTGATGGCACTCAATTGCGGGTGGGTTGGAGTTTACATAGGCACTGGAGGTAGGTGACAAGATCTATGCGAGATCTCCGCTGGCAGAACGTTAGTGGACAAATGAACTGAAGCCGCGTGGGTCGCCTCGCCACTTGCACTTTGGATAAAAGATGTTTTGTTCCCTGTAAGTAGGGTGTAATCAAATTCCTGGTGATTGTGAAATTATGATGTGTCATATTAGATTTTACAGTGAGACCCTGCATTGTTTAAGATTTGCAGGAGGGCTAGGCGCTTGTTCCATGTTAATGGCCCTAAGTTTATATGTGAAAATGGGATGCGACATTGCCAAGTACCCCTGTAGTTTGCAGCAAGTATTGGGAATTTAACGAATTTATGCATATTGTTAGTTCATAAGAGGTTTTGAACAAGAGTGCTGCTAACAAAAGCAGCTTATGGAAACCCAATAATGTAACAGGTAATGTGGCACCACAGTTTCATCATCATTATTATATCAGCAAGACTCGAGCAAATTGATAGTCAAGTTTATTTCTACCTCAAAGGCTCAATAAGATTGAGCCGTGTTTAGCAATGACATCGGTGGTAGCAAGTTATCAATAATTTTCCTTCAGAAAATAAAATGAATTATGTACTTCCTTTCATCTGGAAATCGACTTTGAACCTAGACTCCTTAACTTGGACTCAGATGCATTGGATTAGGTCTGGTTATGCCTGACCCAGCCTGCCTCGAACGGCCAGATGGCTCTAAGAAAATCTTGAATGGACCTGACCCAATTCAATCCGGTTAGCCGGGAGTTAAATCTGAGTCAAATATCATGACCGGAATACATGGTTGGCTTGCCATGGTCTTTACCAATGCCGGTTGCTGGCCTTATTTCTGCTTTTTCAGGCCCAATATAAAATTGAGCTAAATTGAAGTATTCAAACCGAAGCATATGTTTAGTCCATATATTTTCAAAGAAGCAGGTCACAGTAAGTGTCAGAAGCTCATCATTTAGGACCTGGAAGCAATTTTGATGTTTGAAGTTGTATGGCTGAGTACATTTATCAACTCAACGTATAGATGAGAAATGTTAAAATTCAATTGATTTGATTATATCTTGATGAATAGTCCCTTGCAGATTTAGGTGGCCATCGTATATTTTGCTTTAGCGGTATATGTGCTTAAGTTGCAGGTATTCATATTAAGTTCTTTGAAAATCATCCTTCCTGTTTAAGAATTCTCCGAATTAATCTATTACCCAACTAGTTGAACTCTTCAAAATAATCTATTCCTGAAATAGTTATGGAGCTAACTACAGAAGTAGAGCTAACCAAAACGGAGCATAAGTGGGTCATATGGCTCAAACCCAAACCAAATGTTGATGAATATAAATAAGCTCCAGCTTGGACCAAAATGCCTTCTTCCACCCTCAATTCTTCAGCAACAATCTAGCCTGAAACCTCCCAATAATCAAGCAGCCGTTCAGAAATAAAAATGGTGGTCCTCCACTAATTACCACTGGATTCAGCCAACTTTATTGAAAATTAATTTTGACGGTGGAGTCCAAGCCAGGTATATTAAAACTTAACTTTGACGGTGGAGTCCAGCCTAATAGTGAAGGTGCAAGTCATTATTAGAGATTATCATGGCTCTCTCATTGCTGCTTATACTTAACTTTGACAGTGGAGTCCAGCCTAATAGTGAAGGTGCAAGTCATTATTAGAGATTATCATGGCTTTCTCATTGCTGCTGCCAGTTTCCAGTTCTCTAAGTTTTCAGTCTCAACAGCCGAGTTACATGGAGCTTGGGATGGAATTACAATGGCTGTTGGACGGTTGGAATGCTCCTGCAATATAAGTTGAAGGACATTCAAACGCTATCGGTTGACTTCGCCGCATAGAGCTACAGAATCACCTCATCCGTGTCTCATCGATATTAGACAGACCACTGCATCTCTTGCCGCCTTCTCAGCAAATCATAGACTCCGTAAAGAAAATGAAGCTGCTGATTGGCTTGTTCAAAGAGCGATAGCAAATGACAAGGAATTCATCTATAGAAACGATGTTCCTTCGGCTTTGCATGAAATTGCTCAAGTTGATGTAGTGAAGTTACATGTAAGGGAGCATTAGTCTACTTTTCCTCACCAGCAAGAAAAAAAGATTCAGCCTGCACCCTGGGTTTCAACTGCCAAATTGTGATGGCATCCATAAATAGCTGATTCGCAAAGATGTCTCATCTGCTGACCAGATGACGAACCAAAATCTAGGCAACTAAAGTAAAAACCACACATATTACTAAGAATCTTCATGCTAAAACTGTATTATATGGTCACCTTGCTATTACACATAATATGAATAACATAATTGTTAACTTATCTCCACTTATAGTCTATAGATGCAGAGACCAAAGCAACCATTAAGAAAAAATGGCGCTACTCGTTTGCATTTCTGGCACCAAAATCAGCTCCTAACTGTTGACAGAAGTAACCAATCATTCATTTACCTTTTCTACGTTTCTGCATTCCAACGCAACTGGAGCAGTACCATTTTCCTTTTGGTTGTTCTTTCAAACCAACACATCCAAAATGGAACCACTCAATCTTGCACTGCAGGAAGAAAGTAAAGAGTAATTAGCACCAAGATTTTTTAGAACGGTAATTAACACAACTTTTTGGATGAGAAAATTCATGACAGAAGAGCAAAGAAAGGAAGACAAGGAAAATGAAGCATACATCAGGGTTGTCACAAGCAACCATCTCCCCATAGCTAACTTGGTTGCAGATACAGTATGTGGGTTCATTTGGGTCCACTGGTAATTCCAGATCTACGCTTGGTGGCTCCACTGCTAATCGTGATCTGCAGCCAACAAATGGAGTGTCAATCTATTGCATCAATGTTATTGCTTGATAAAGATCATTTTGAAAGAAGAAGCATACTTCTTCCGCCCCCCTCTGCTACTTTCAGCAACCCTTCTAGATCTTGTGCTAGCATCAGCATTTGAAGCACCAACACCCGCCCCAGTTGCAAGTTCCCTTTCTGTTTGCCAAACATAAATTACACGAGCAGTATATTAGCTAGAAATTTGGCCAATATCAAATGGGATTAAAACTGCATATCAGATACCTTCCATTAAATAGAGTGGAAGTTCTATAAGTACCTTGCCGGACCTCTTCAAGTTTTCTCATGTATTGATCGAGTTGTTGGACGTGTGCATCAACCTACGGCACAAATTTATGATCAGCAATTGTGTAACCAACAGTTTCCTTGTTCAAGGATTATTGTAAGAACCATAGTCGGCGGAACCGTCCAGAACTGCTCAGTTTACGGTGTTCTGAGCTGTACCGGCCATGAACCAAGACCATTTTGGCCATGAACCGGGACGGTTCCGGCCACGAAAAAGACACCGGAGACAGAGGGGGAGAAGAAGGAAAAAGAGGAAGAGAGAAAGCGGGGGAGGGAGGAAGAGGGAGAGGAAGGAAGAGGCAAATTTGTCGACTTTCACTTAACTCCAAAAATAAAAGGGGCCCTCTCCGGCCCCTTTTTCGAACGAAACAGAGGACCGGAGCAGAGCCCTTCTTCCGCAGCTCCCCGGCCTCCGTCTCCTCTGCGCGGCAGCTCCCCAAGTCTTTACTGGCTCTCTGCCAACCTCCTCTTCTCTCTTTTTTTCTCTCTCGTTCTCCCTCTTTCCTGCCCCTTTTACCATGTCGGTACAGACCCGGCTCGGCACGGCGCAGGTCCATACCAACCTGTGCCGCCAGACAACTAGTCCGGAGCTTGGTACCAGCACAGCAGACCATGGTAAGAACAAAATTTAACTTTGCAGATCATGATTTTATCTTGGCTGAAGCCAAGGTCCGACGTACCGATACCGGTCGGCGTACCGGTGGCTGTCCGAACCGGTCCGGTCCGTTCCGTACCGGCCAGTATCGGTACCATACCAGCCCGATACGGCGTGGCACGGGAGTTGTTTTGAAAGAAAAAAAAATAGACGTACCGGTGCGAACCCGCCGGTCAGCTCTCCTAAAAAACCATCCGGTACCGGATTCCACACGGATCTGGTACCGGTCTAGGGCCGGACCAGTACGTACCGGCCCGTACGGCAGACCATGGCTGAAGCCATTATGTTTTTACTGTTTATCAAACTAAAGCATTTTGTTTGCCTACCTTGTAGGCTGCAATTTGAGAATGCAATCAAGATTATCACACATGTGATCCAACAAATTTGATTTTTATATAAGGTGAAAATGTGAACTGGGAAGCTTATATACCATATCATAGACCTGTGTGGCCAAGGCCACTTTTTCATCAGCAATCCTGATGCAATGCTTTTGTTCATCGAGAGCCTCATCAGAAAATCTGATAAGTGATGTATCAGGAGTAATGTTACCAGACTCAACTCCCAGCCTAATATCCTCTATTTCTTGTTCACAGCGTTGTTCATTCTGCCGCTGTACTCCTGCATGTATTTACAAGAAACATAAATGAACCGAAGAGCTGCCCTACCTTAATGTGTTAATAAAGAGTAAAAGAATGTTAAAAGCTGCAGCTATCAAAGTGCTCATACTCATACAAGTAACCTTATGTTTACAGAGGCACATTCATAATCGGACTGAAATATAAGCATCCACATGTATCAATATCAATAGACACCTTTCTGTATGTTGAGATATGCCTTGGCAAGTTATATAAAACTGCAAATTTCAAATTACTATGATCAATTTATTTTACAGTTTATCATCACTAGACATGAAACGTCTGTAGATAACTTTTTTGATATGTGAAAAATCCATAAACTGTTGCAAATTTCTAACAATTTAGAATCTTGATAACATATGCCCTTCAATTGAAGTGATTGTATTCCATGTCATTATTGATTTCATATATGCCCACAAATTTCTAAATTTCTCCTGTTGTTTTGCATGTCATTGCTGAATTCATGACAAAAAATTGAGACTGCGACTGCATGCTTCTTGAAATTTATAAGTCAATTTGAAATGTTATAGTTCCAAGTCTTTAAGTCTGATTGGCTTTAATATGTGAGTATTGTTGGCCCCACATATTATCACTTGGATATATGCTATAACAGCCAGCTCCTATGATAACATTTTATCTTTTGGGTGTCAAGTGTCTTCCACCTAATTTTATACAGATAAACAAGCATAGTCTTCAAAGTCTGTTGCCCAATTCAAGGTCTCCTTATCCTTCTTTCTCGCCTCTTTCTTTCTTTCCCTTTTCCTTGCCACCACATTTTTTCCGGTACATCTTCTTTTACTTATCTATCTCTTCATTTCTGGTTCACTTGTTGCAATATATATGTCATTTTCTACAGGGATGCAAGATATGAGAAGATCATAGCAACTTCAAAATTCATGTTGACTCAATATTAAATTAATGTATGAGCCCTTGAGTCTAATGTGGCACCAGAGCCAGGTTGAGGGCCTAAGTGCCATCTCTAATCAGATCTTCAACTAGCTTCCCTCATTCATCTCCTCCTTAATCCATTGGCATGCAGGCCGATTTGAGGCTCATTCTGCCCTTTTGCCTCCTTTTTTATGACCACGTAAAGGACAGGTCGTCTTCTAGTAAAACCCCTCTCTTCACTCTAAGAATGCTAAGGCAATCAATAAAGAAATGTTGATCTTCTCAAAGTTTGGACTATCGAAAAAGAGAGCCCTAACATGCTCACCGCAATCTAATATTCGGGAATCCCTGGATGTACTCAGTTTTAGACAATTTCATTATAATGTCATGTTAATTAACAATCTCTCATGAATGAGGTTTTTCTGTTTCATGAAGAGCTCTTTGAAACTTTGTAGCTTAGTTAGGATGTTTCATTCTCAGATATATACCCTGTTCAGTGCTAATCTATCAATTCATAATGATAATGTGTGTTAGTCATTTAACTCTAGGTAGCAAAAGTTCAATAGAATTATTCATCAAATCCCCTATTCTTATACTCTACAATAGAATGGAGAGCCAAAAATAATGCACCATCACCTTGTGGAAGTGGAAAGGACATTATACTCAGTCTCAAACTTCTCGATTCATACAGTTGTCAGGCAATCCTAGCATCTAAATTAGAAGCATGGCATCCAACATTCCTAAGGGATGTTACCATAAAACAACATATTGCCCATGTCATCCCTTTCCTATCCGTTCCGGAGGTGTTTGGAGGTCTACTTTCTCTGTGAAAATGGGCTATGGGGCAACAAGTTAGATGTTGCTCTTTTAGGTCAATCTTTCTTTGATGCTCATACAACACAAGGGATACAAGCATTACAGCCCCTATCTTAGAAAAGGATTTGTCAAATGCTAATATTAATTTTTCAAGTTCATACCCTTGTTTTCTATTCAAGGTAGAGAGTTTAAGAGAAGCCATCTGCATCTCAAAGGACTGAAGCAGTGATATAGCTATTATGCACTTGTATTGAGAGGAAATACTCTAGTTCGGCCCAATAGTGTCCCTTCTTATGGCAGTCAGGCACAATAGCAAAGTTATATTACGTGCAATATGCAGTTTTCAGCTCATTGGTGTCATATAATCATATCCCAAAATTAGTCTGACATGTCAAGTTGGCTTTCCGCTCGAAATAGAAAACAAACATCAAAGCATCCTAGCTTGGAATTACGCTTAACTAATCATTTCTTAAATTTTTTGTGAATTCACCAGACAACTTTTCCTCCCTCAGTTCCTCCCTTCGTTTCATGTATGGAATAACAGCTAGACACATCTAGTTGACTTGTAAACCTGCAACACCTACCAAGAAACATATCCCCATACTGACAAAGTACATGTATCTCTTCTTTTTTTGCTAAGAACAAGAATATGTATTGGTAAATGAAGAAATCATATCTACATTGATTGTTCACAAGCTCATAACGGGAATGTGCATAAGCACATTCAGACAAGCATTTAATTTGGCACCAAATATAGATCTGTAAATGATCCTTCAAACAGATACAAGCTCTGCTAACATGTACATGTATCACAAGCTCATAATATATGCATTGATTGTTCACAAGCTCATAACTGGAATGTGCATCAGTGCATTCAGACAAGCATTTAATTTGCCACCAAATATAGATCTGCAAATGATCCTTGAAACACATACAAGCTCTCCTTACACCTTACCTATCACATACTGCCAACTTATCCAAAAAACCATGCATCTAAACAAACTTCAGTACTTCTTGATGGTTTCAATAAATTCCTGCCTAAATTTCTCAATACTTTTATTCAGATGTGTTTAATCAGTATGATTAATCGACTCAATTTACTCTTGATCATGTTTGTCATGCACATAAGAATCAAGCACAGGAGTTATATGTAAATGTTGAATTAGTCATAGATATAGATAGATCTAAGATAGAGCAAGAATGAAGCCTTATCCTAGGTACCTACCATAACTGAAGGAGTTAACATGGTAAAGCACTGAATAGCTCTATTGCCCATGTTGGATCATATTATGGTAGAGTGGTTGTGTTATTGCTCATCAATATTTGCAGTATTGACCCTTACCGGCCAGCATAAGGCACATTACACTAACTCAGTACCAATCAATGGTATAGCTACTGTCTCAACTCCAACAATGCACCATGTAACAGAACGGGGGGTACCATAACGATTCAACCTGTACTAGTAAGTTATGGGTATAGGGTCCAGTATTGAGATTGAAAACCTTGGTGCATATCACCTTTATATGCCAGATTTAGGCCAGCATATAAAAGGATGTGCTTGTATTTAAGTTTCTCCTTTCAAACCCAAGCTCAACCATCTAGAATAGTTTTTTGTTTTGTGTTGAGAAGCTACCCTTTATTTTACTTTTTTTAAAGGATATGAAGGATAATTCCTGAATCTAACAGAGAAACAACACATATCATGATTCTACATCAAATTGAAGGCTAAAGCCAAAACTATACAACCATTTCGCAGTATTACCAAATATATGATCTTCACACAGTACTGGTAGTTTGCGTACAACACCAACATTATCTTGTTAATGTGTAAATGAAATATATTTCTTTTATCCTTGACATTGAGCTCATATATTTTACTGATAATATAAACATCATTATTTAATTTTTCTGTATGATAAATTACTTATAAATATGCAGTGCACATGATAAACAACATACACCATGAATATCTACGAAAACTATGATGCTGGACTCCTATAAATTAATTATAAAATATCGTGTTCCAAACATGTCCATACACTAGCATAAAGTAGTGAACAGTGATCTAGGTTAAAGTGCAAAATGACTAATGAGGCACATATTAGCTCGCAAATTATGAATCTTTTGACAAACTTGCTTATCAAGTTTTTCCATAGCATGGCACAACATTCTGTGTCGATGACTACCAAGTTTTGCCATAGCATGGCACACCGTACATACCATTTCAACACTAAGCAAGCTCAAGCACAATGAGCAATATGTCAATCTTTGTTAAGGATCAGCTTTAATTTTGAAAAATCACAGACGCAACATTGAAGTAGTTCTCATTGTTCCTGCATTATGACTGCTGTGCTTCACCAATTATAATGTGCACTTCTGAGTTATACATGTAGTTCATGAGAAAGAAATGGAACATGACCACCAGTTCTTGAAATGGAGATGTATCTCTCAAAATTTAGATGGCTCAGCTATGTTGAATGTTATCCCAAATGTTTTAAAGAAGTTATCATCTTTCTTAGCCTTCTTAGCAAGCAATACCTCTATGTTTAGATATTGTTGAAGAGATAGTGTCTTTAAGCCTTCTTAGAGTCCCATAATGACATATCCTTGCTCAATAATGACATGAGTAAACAGAGGTAAAGGAACCGTGGATGAACCAAAACAGTTGAATATTATGCCTTATCTAAGGCCAAGATGTGGTGGAGTCGATCTAAAATAGAAATTCAATTATATGGCTGTTTTAATTTTAGGGACCATATATTCATGCTTCACAAAAGGGGAAAAAGGCACAAATTAAAGCGCCGTCAAAAGTCAAGAAGGAAAAAAAAAAGCAAATATTACATTTCATACAAAAAAGGAAGTGATAATTTATTCTCTCTGCCATCTAACACATTCAACACAGCAGGCACAACTTACAAAATCAAAATGCCACTAATATAGAGATAATAATCATGTAATTGACATGCATAAGAATTACAGCAAAGAAACTTATAATACTAGTTACTGAAAAAAAAAAAAGAAACTTATAATACTGATACAATTTTTTGACATAACACATACCCTGTAAACTTTTATCTAGATCTCGCATCAATCCATAATTACGTTGCAGCAGGGCTGGCAAGGACTCGAAACCTGAAGGAAAGCCAAGTTACAGTAAAAAGCACATTATTGGAATAACCAACTCAAATGTTCAATATAGAATAGAATTACCTAAGGACATAGCAAGAAAACTAAGCTCTGTGCCTTTCAATAACTTTTCCTTTCTAATGTAATCTAAATTTCCAAACAAGAAGTGTATTTGATCCCATGAACTCACATATTACAGTTCGGTTTTCTGATTTGCTCTGCACTTCAATTCACAGACATATATATAAAATTGTTCACCAATTAAAAACCTTAATTGACCCTAACACAGATCAGAAAGGATCCAATGTTGCAAGAAATGGATGCACTCTAAAAAAAAATGAGTGCAAGAAAAAGACAAATAGAAAGGGAAGGTCGGAAGAAAGAGTTAAAAGTACGGAATCAATGTTTTGATAGACTATGGGATGACGCGTGATGACTAGGTGTGCATCTAGGCAAGTGCCAAGAAGCAAAGACATCCAACCACAATAAATTAGAAAGACCAATAGAAATAAGGAGAAATATAAAAAGGGAAGTTATAACCAAAAATTGAAGTATAGCAAACCATATAGAATGTAGCAAGTCAAAAGGAAGTAAGGAAAAATTTAATAATAATTCATAAAATTGATCTAATCCTTCATACTCAAACATGATGCAGAACATTAAGGAGGGAAAGTAGGCAGCCCAACTAGGTAGTCATTCTTTAAAATAATGTGTGCAGCAACTGCCAAATCATAAATATACCTAATAGTCAAAATAATTATATAATAATACATTTCCTTCATACAACGTGAGAAAGAGGGTATAACCAACTACCCTTTCAACCAATGATTTAAATATAAAAAAAATATATGCTTTTCTAATCATATTTCTAGAAAGCAGTTTTTTGAGCTAGCCATGAGGCGCGTAGAGAAATTATATCCTACACCCGGTGTACTAGCTCGATGGTACACCAAGCCAATATTATAATGCCATGTGGACATTTAATACGCGTTTTTTCACTCGCTTTCTTCGCTTCACTTCTACTTTTTATCTCTATTTTTAGTCTATTTTGTGCACATAACTGCCACCACCATGTCCGGATAAAGAGGAGGCTACGTTGGAGGCAACTACTCGCACAACAGAGGCGGCAACGAAAGGGACACATACGGCGACCATGGTATATTGTACTGTACCATACCGAACCGAATGATGCCAAACGTACCGTACCGTATGGTTCAGTACCGGTGACATATCGTATGTCGGTACGCCAAAAGAATTCCATGCCGACACTATGCTAGTATGGCATCGGTACGTAGTATGGTACCGAGACGACGAACCTTGGCGGCGGTGGCGACTACAATGGCGGAAGGGATATAGGCGGTAACCGCAGTGGCACAAGAGGCAGAGGCAAAAGGGGAAGAGGCGGCTAATGGCAAGAACCAAGACTGTCAAGCATCCCTTCCTCGTCAATTGCCAGTGGTGGATGACACGAGTCCTATCCTTGCTTCTCCTCTGAAACTCGTACCCGAGTCAATGCTGGTGGAGTGCTTTAAAGAACTTCTCACCATCAAAGAGGAGACGGCTCCTGCCCTCGCTTCAGAGTCGATCCCTATTTCCTAGTTTGGACACTGCATTTCCAATTGTTTGGATTGCATCTTTACTTCATTTTCTATTGCTTAATTTCCCCTCAGGAGAGGGGGCAGAGGGCTTGACCGAATCCACTTCCCTTTTTTTCTTACACTGAGGTGGTCAAAAATGTCCACGTGGCACCATAGTATTGGCCCAGTGTATTGCCGAGCTAGTAGGATATAATTTCTCCTCCTTGAGGCATGCATTAACCAAATGCTATAAGGTATCCACATAAGACATTTCAACTAAGGAATACATTCCAATATGCCCCAAATCTCATTTGAGTTATTACATGAGCCATGTGGCTTATTTAGAGGTCAACAAGGACAATGATCTAATCATCATCAAGTTCAGGTTATATCAGAAACGCAAGCTTTGAATCTCATCTCATAGACAGAATAACACCTCAACTAAGACCATTGATTTATGAACATCAATCTTTACCATAAGCATCCATACTTACTACAGTTAAGGTTGTGATCCATACCTGAAATAAATTTGAAAAACTCAAGCCAACAGAAAATTTGAGAACAATACATAAAGATGAAAAAACTGAGGCAGCTAAAAGTTTGGCTTGTTTTCTTCCTGTTTACAGTAAGATATAGTGTGTTGACCCGAATTTGTCAATGAGAACATCAACACACAGCAAATGGAACATGAATTGGACTTCTACAATAAATTATGCCTTATTAAACATCAAGCTCATTTTGACAAGATTTACACAAATGGCTCATCTGGAAAACATGCCCATGAGTAATCACCCAACAAAAACACTAGAACATGCAACTATAGGGAAACCAGAAAAAATAATTTTTTTTTTTTGAGAATCACAATTAACTCCAGAGGAAGCAAGAACCTTGAAGCCTAAGTTTTCAGGCTTAAATATTTGGAACAATCCAACCTACTTACATATCCAATCCGCTCTCTGACACAGAACAAATTAAAGAATCCTACTTTCAGTTTCCCTCATGGATAAGACTTTCCAGGGGAAGAGAGAGCTGACGGATCAGATTTTGCTGCTTTTGTGAAGCTATGTGGAAATTATAGGCCTTCTCTAAAATTTATTTGGTCATAATTCTTAATTGAAAAACCAATATCTTGCTTGACGACTTAAGGATAAGAGTGGATAGTCTCTTAAACAGCTTCAATAATCCAAAAAGCTATATTGGTGAGTTGGTAATTGTACACAATATCTTTTGAGTCTTGAAACATCATAGATTCTTACTCTCGGAACAAGGAGTAATAAATGTTGGGATTGCACACTATCCAACATTAAGAAAAATGCCTTCTTTGTAGCAATTTGAACAAAGTATTACCTATATCAGAGAAGAGGTCATTGCCTGGTGCAGTGGTAACAGGCATGGATTGACAAACACAATGCCACATTTCGAGTCGTCAGGCAGCCACTTTGTAAAATACAAAAAAAAAAAAAAAAGAAAAACCTAAAGGTCAGGTCTGTCCCCAGTTTGCCCCTCCCAAGACACTGGAATGACGGGACCATAACTGGGTAACGTAACATATTTTCTTTATTACCGATATCCGACAACCAAAAGGATACGAGTAAGAGATGGTGCTGGCTGAACCGCCAGAAATTCCCATCTCAACAAGAGAAACCTAGTTGAAGTTGCCAAATGCCAGGAAGCGTTTCACATGCAATCAAGCATTTCCTTTAAGGTCATTCAAGGGATGACTTCAACCTAATTCCTACAAAAGAAACCCACAAAAAGAAATATGGACAAATCACCAAGAAGCATGATTAACCATGTAAAAGAACTGGCAAAAGCACCAAGAAATTCCTGCTGGTACGGCATCGTTCTCATTATCCCTGTTTCATCCTCCAATTTCCTTTTGAGAAGAGGTTTCATCCTCCAATTTCAAGCACAAGTTCAAGCGCTGATTTCCCAAAGTGGCAAACCACTCAGTGGAGGATCTGTTACAGTCCTAATATAGTAAAGCTCGAATCATTTTGATCCCTAGCAGCTACTCTTCGCGCAACGATCTATAATCATTAAAGCCACAATCTTTCAATGAAAGGTAGAAATTCAGGGTAAACTTAGCTGATCGATCTTTAAGTACTAAACGAGATTACAACAGTAAAAAGGAAATGGTAAAGAGTGAAAGGGCAAAGAGGAGGGATCAAACGGTAGGGCTTTTTTTTGGATGAGTTAAAAACTGACGAAATCATAAGCGAGAAAGAAATAAGAGTAAGGGGAGGAGATCTTACTGGCTTGGAAGTCTTCGAGGAAACCCATTCTGGTTTCTGGATTGGATTTCCTCCTCTTCTTCTTCCCGCCCTAGCTTTGCTCCTGAAAATAATCCGCCGGAAAAAAAAAATCCGCCGAAAAATTTCTGGATTTGATTTCCTCCTCTTCTTCTTCCGGCCCTAGCTTTGCACTGAAAAAAAATCGTCGAAAAAAAAACCCGTTCTTTTCTCCTTACCGCCCGCCTCTCTTTCTCGCCCTTCTTGGTGCCTTGTATAGTGCTAACTAGAACTCGGCACGTGCGAACTGCACGTTTCCAGTTGTTAGCGTGCCTAGGCTTTTATCGCCGTCGTGCTAGTGCCGTAGGGCACGTGACAACCAACTTCGGCATCGTATGGGACTATTTCTGAGATATTTTTTTGATTATTGACATAATTTGATAAAAATATATTTGCTGTTTCCAAAGGTGCAAACCTTTTGTCCTTTATTCAAATAAAAGCTGAACTAATAGGCCATATTTATTCAAGCTAGAGTAGTTACCTTGTAGTATTAAAGGTGAGTACGATTTTAAATAGTGTGGTCATTATTTGCCTACAAAAATATTTTAAATTTTATAATAATGACTGTTATAATAGCATATAATTAAAAAAATAATGAACAATGTTAGCAAAATAACAGCTTATCTTTTTGTTTACTTTTTATTAATTTAAAAATATTATTTTTGATGTATAATTATTTTTGGAGAGAAATTTTGATAAAAAATTGAATTTGAAAAATATTATTTGATTTATAGAAAGATATGGATGAAAATAATAGTCATTATTTGTGTTATAATGAATCTTAGTGCTAGGCAACAAATTATAGTACTGGTATTTTTTTCTCCTATTATTATAAAATAAAGGGTTGCCAAAACCGTTATAATAGCCATAATAATATTTATATTACCTACGGGACCAAAGACCTCATGCCATATAATGATATAAGTTTGCCAAAAATGATAATTCATTAATATACTCTCATTTGTTAAATAATTAAAGTAGATGGAAAAAAGGGTTCACATTATTGCATGCATTCACAAGCGAATAAAACATCCACTAGATAATGTCTCTCCACAAACGCTACTTTCAAACAATATTTCTTTACAATATTTTTGAAAAATAAAAAAGCACTTGAAACAGAAAAGACAAATTATATTTCAAGTAGAGCTAATCTTAAACCGAGTTGGATGCAGAAAATATCAAATTTTAAATCAACTCGATGTGAAACTCAACTAAAAATAAATATAGTTTAGGCTCGACGCTTGCCCAACGATCAACTCTATTTTCAATGATATGGTGCAAGTAGACAAGAACAATTTGCCTAACCATTTTTTCTTGTTTTCTTCGTTATTGCTTGTCCTTGACTTAGTGGATAGTAAATTATATGTTGACCAATAAATTGATTTTAATAATAACAAAATATTCGAGTATATTACTAATGATTATGTGCTCTTAGAGTAGCTAAATTATTTTACAAGGAAGCTAGATGTATTTGAAGGGTTTAGGAAGCTTAAAAAAGCATTAAAGTCAAAATCTCAAAATTGAAAAAGTATCCGACAAGTTTTGTGGAGTTCTGCAGTGGATGAATCGGCTCCAAGAGGATAGGAGTCGGCTCCTAGAAGACCACAAGCTTAAACAGTAAAGCAATAAAATTCAAGGTCTTTGAAATCAACCCCAGATATAGAAGAGTTGACGCTAACATTCCAAGAGTCGACCCTGGCTATAGGAGTCGGTTGGCACAGGTCAGGAGTCAACCCCAATCAAGCAAAAAACGGTCTCAAAAAGCCATAAGGTGAAAATAGAAAAGGCTAAAATTTTGGCACTTCAAGAGTTAATCACTATAGATCATAAGTCGACTTCTATAATTTAGGATTTGATCCCAAGGAGTTGACCCTAGGATGACCATGAGGTGAAGACAAAAGACTGTGATTATCAGCCTATCAAGAGGAGACCCTCGATGACGAGGAGTCGACCCCTCTGCATATGACAGCTCAAACAACTAGTTTTCTAGTGAGCACAGTCCATATTTAATAACCTCCAATAACTATTTTCTGCCCTCCAACGGTTAAAAAAGCTCTTCCAACCATTGTTGAAGATATAAATACTTCCACATTCAATTAGAGAGTAAAGAGATTGAAGAGTTCGAAGGAAAAATAAGAAAACAAGTGCCCAACATTGATTAACCTTCAACCACCATTTCTTGTGCATTAAGAGAATATTTCTATCTGAAGTATGCTGCAAAGAAAGCTTCCCTCCAACAAAACAAACAATGCTTCATTAGTTTTAATTCTGCTCATTAAGGCGCATTTATTGTATTCATACCTTCATTGTTCTTTGAGTATTTTTTATTATATTTATGGGTGACAAGTTTCAAATATATTGAAACTTGAGGATAGGTTGATCCATACCTTGAAATGAAGTGTAGAGGTTAGAAGTTTCAGCCAGTGGTATACATTTGTATTCATGATAATACGCATAATGGATTGGAAATTTCCAAAAAAACTTTGAGAAGTGGATGTAGATACTAAGTTTGGCACCGAACCACCATAAATTTTTTGTATTTGTAATATTATTAATTGTGTTGCTTGTTGCATTCATATATTAGTTAATTAGCTACACATATTTGCTATCTCACAACTCATATATTTTGAAAATTTTATTTTCTGCAATACATAGTTGTAAAAGTTTTTTGAAAATCAAGTTCACCCCTCCTCGGTTCCTTACCTGGGCAACATTATAAATAGGAGATAAGAAGTGGATAAACAAATCACACAACTCATCCAGAGCTAAGCATTGTCCAAGTCCAAGAGGAAACGCATTCGTCAATTTCGAGGGGAGAATGGGGGAAAATTCAAGTCAAAAAACCTTTAATCTTCTTCCTGAATTAGACATTTTACTTCTTACCAGCTCCCTCTAATACAATTGTTGTCCATACATTCACATTTGTTAGGTGATGCTTTACTAGCTCCCTCCAATACAATTGCTCCCTATATATTCACGTTTGTGAGATGAGGCTACTACCTCTATCACAACTAACCCTTTCCTAAAAATGAAATATAAAGTATTTTACCAAGAAACAGCCCTTGGCCTTGCCAAATCACTTTTTCTTCTCTCAACTTTCCTCTTTTCAGCCATTTCTGTCCTGCCAAGGACATCAAACAGTCAAGAGTTGGGCACTCAAAAAAATCCCTAGAATATGACACCAAGATGCATCCAAAGCATGAAATATGCAATTTACAGTAGCAAGATTTCAGACTCACCTTAGCAAAGTCATGCTGCTCACTTCTGAACCACCATAAGGTTGAAAGGGGGGTGGGTTGTGGAGAATTAGATGTATATACCGTATGATTTGTTCATACAACTGTTACCCTAGATAGAACTCAAAAGTCTATAACCTAGTCTTGTATACATACAGCCTGATGCCCTTAGATCAATATAAAGCCACTATTCATCTTCTCCTCAAGAGCATTTAATTATCACATATAGTTCTCCTTTAACATCAGCACCAGCTTTGTCTATTAGGAAGAATGCAGAGATCCTCTCTTCCCTTCCCAAAGAAAAGTTGGGACATAAGGATTTAAAATCAGTTGAGGCTAGATATGTCACCTGCATGGCGACTTTGGATTCCCACAATGCTTCTTTCACCTGCAAAATCATCTTTGCTTGTGGTAGACATGCAATTCAGTATACCTCCTATGTTCCCTTCATGAGGCAGGAGAGAGCAGAAATCAACAAGCAAAGTTGTGTGTCCAAAATAGGTGCACTCTTCCTTTCAGGCTCATAATTATGTTCTGAAGTCTAAAAGAGACCATCCAGGTTTTGATGGGGTGTTACTTGGAGCATCACCTCATGGTTGCTGGTAGGTGAAGACTTGAACATGCTGTCAACAGTAGGTGAGCTCTTCCATTCTAGTTCATATGCATGCAGTGGAGTTGAAAGGAGACCATTCACACTCAGATGAGATGTATCAGGCAGCGCCAAGCAGTTGCTGCTGGAGGAAAAGTTGAATATCTTTCTACTTTCATAGAAGTTAGTTTGATCAAGAAAATTTGGAGCAGTATACAAGGTTAGGGGCAAATGATCCATCTCACTTTCAGAACCAAAAGATAGCCCTGGCTCTTCAATGTCCTCATTCCATCCCAGTAACCGAGTAGTACACTGCTCTTTGACCAGCTCTAAATGCAATTCTTGACCGTGGAGATCACATAGCTTTGTTGAAGTTCTTTTGGTATAAGGCACAAGTGATTTCTCAGTGAAGGGGTGATAGGCAGAAAAAGCTCTAGGGATTGGGTAAACGAATTTGGGTAACATGTATCCAAATTCTGTGCTCCATTCAATAGCTGAGGTTGATCTGTTCTCAGCATGCAGATCTGAGCTTCCCGCTTCATCTAATACCCAATTGGATTGCTTGTTGCACTGAAACCCTGCTTCAATAGCATGCCAAGTAGGAGAAACCTCAATCTCAGAGTACTCCAGTGGAAAACTGATGCAATCATCTGTTCTCTTGCATTTATGAGCAAGCAAATCCGTTCTTGAGTGTTTTGTGGAAATAGTTGGAAAAAGGTTTCTTCCTGTTAACTCAAGCACTTCTTCCAAGGGACCATCAAACTTGGATGCAGCAAGTGACCGGCACCAGTCATTTGATACCTTCTGCACTGACTTTGTGAGTTTCTCATGCTGACATGGCATCAAATTTTTAGGTTAGCTGACAGTATCTTGAGTCACATGAACTGTTGATAATGCAATCAACCTTAAAGATAATTAAAATTATGAAGCAGACATAAAATAAACCATTCTATAATGAAATTGAAACTTGAAAGAGCATACGTCGCTCGATTTTCTCCCAGTGCCCAACCTATGCAGGAATTTGAAAATTGAATCTGATCTGAGAATATATTTTGTCAGATGATAATTTCACATATAAGATTGAAAAGGTAGACGAGGTTCCGAAAATATTTTACTAACCTATTTAGTCGTAATTCATCAATTTCCAGAGACAACGCTTGCAATGCTAACTGAAGTAGTTTACGCCTCTTTTCAGTAAAAATTCCACTGTGCTTGTATTTTCTTCCTAAGATTTTGAAAAATGATAATACTCAATTAGCATCTTCACCATGCTTCTAAGGCAAAACAGTCATAAAAAGATTTATTCACACATTATCATGTTTCTATTCAAACTTAAATTGCAACAATGTCGACAGATTATTTTCAGAAGAGTCAGTAGTTAATATATCAGGTAAAAAGAACAATGGCTTGCTCTGACCTCAAAAAATTTGTAAAAACTTCAACGATATGGCAGCATTTATGCCTACATTTACTAGCCGACATAAAATATTTATAAGTTCACACTCTCGGCACATATATTGATGGTCACTTTTTCAAAAAAAGGAAAAGAAAAAAGAAGCAGAATCGATTATCTTCTTCATTTTGGGCACAATTTCATGGAAGCAGCAAAGGCAAGTCTTCTTTGCTTTGGCTCCACTTGTGCAACATAGACTGTGGTTGAGCTCTACAGTACAGTTCAGCTGCAGCTTTACGTGCATAAGAGGATTCCTGGTCAGCAGTTAATGTGCACATAAACCAAAACACAACCCTAGGGCATTGGCTTCTTCACTTTAAAGTTGAATTTATCATTATATATATTTTTATTGCATGAACTTAAGGTCTCTGGTCGAGTCTGCTTTCAAACAAATACTGGATAACATATGTAAAAAATCCAAGTACAATTGGTTTGGTTTTACCATCATCTGCTGCACTAGTATACATTCTTTGCATAACTAGTGAAAATATTAAGGCCCTATCTGGACAATCAGCTTTCCATCAACATTATTTCTGATGGCACGTACGATAGTCACTGTGTAGCAGATATGAAAGAAAAGAGAAGCTGAGAGGAAGCCCACCGATCACACTCAGTCCCAATTTTTTTGGATAAATAGAATCCACTGAAAAGATTGAATTTGCTCAACCATCCTCTCCCCAGCCACACACACACACAAAAAAAAAAAAGAAATCATGACGGGCGATTGATGGGCTCACATATCCATTAAACTTCTCCAGCCCAACTTGTCTCTAAACAGATAATTCCCCCGTCTGGATATTAAAAAGGGAGATGGATTTGTCAACATATAAAACAGGCCCTAAGACAAAGGATCCAGCATATAGTCCATGTGATCTGTGACCCTCTCCAAAATACATCATATGGCTTTCTCCATGACTTGGAACCTATTTAATTTAAGTTCGATCTTTGAGTAAGGAGGTTATGATACATGAGGAAGATATAGTTAAATTATATGACATAGTATGATAACTGCAATGTGTAACTTTTAACTTCACCAAGCACCAAAGAGCCAGGAAACAAATAACTTTTAACTTACTGGCACAAACACAGACAGATTTAAGAATTGCTTAGTACATTACCTTTGTTAAAGACAAAGATCTAACTTTCATGCATAAACATGATCATGACCAAATGAGATTATACTCATGGGAAACACCATTCATCATCACATCAGATATCAATTAAATCAAAACCATTCATTTTTTTTCTCACCATAGTTCCATGAAACCTCTGCAGGTGTGAATATGGACCTTTGAGAAATAGGCATGACACTATGAATGGGCAATGAGGATTTGTTCACATCATATTTGCATGTGACTAAGCTATTCAATGCTGCAAAGAGAAAGAGAAACAGTTAACTAGATAAATCTACAAGATGAAAAGGAAAGCTTGGTTAGATCTATAAATGCACCAGAGAAACCACTAGAATAGCTGAATTTAATGCTCACCACAATTTTCAGTAACCATAGCAGGTGTAAAAGAGGACCTTTCAGCAATAGGCGTGACATTTTGAAGAGGCAAAATGGACTTACTCATATCAGATTTGCATGTGCCTGAGTTATAGAAATCTGCAAAAGGGGAAAAGGCACACAATTAAATATATGACCTTCCATGTGCAATTTAAAATGCAAGAACTGTTAAATGTTTTCTTTAAATGCAGAATGCCATACTAGGAAAAACAAAAGGAACATCAAATTCCATTTGAAAGGCTAGAAGCCAAAGTAATCCATATGTGAACCTACTTGCCACACCATCCCTTTCTTTGGATGTCTTCAAATTGATTTCTTGCACAGGAGCTCCATAAGAACAACATTTATGACCAGCTTCTTCATGTAGTTTTTTAAAATACTTGTACTCGGAAGTCTTTGCACGATCAGCTGCCAACATTTTTTTTAAGTTAAACAGAAAATTCAAGCTATGAATAGATAACTAATCCAATACCCAGAATTATATTGAAAAGAACAACTAAAGTTCCATTTTAGCATACTATGAAATATCAAATATAGCATAATACTTATTCTCAAATGCAGGCCTTGATGCAACATTAGGGTTGCTCCATCATGACCTAGGTGTCATGGCTTTGAAACATAGAAATAGCCTCCCTGCATGTGGGGCTAAGGCTGAGTGCCTTTTGGCACCATGCAGGAAGGCTACAAGCCCTTTGGCTGGTGTCAAAGGGCATAATAACAAGTGGCCAGCATGATGTCTGAAGTGGCATGGTGACGCCTGCCATGGTGCCCCAAAGCAAACAAAGAAGTCTAAACCATGCTGTGTTGACATGGGCCAGCATCAGTTAATACCTTTTGATAAGCTCTATACAGTACATAGGGATTTGCTCCAGTGCAATCCTCTAAGCCTAAGCTGAAAGCCCATTTTACATCCTCTTTTAGAGTAAATAGCATAGTTTCCCTTTGTTGACCCACAAACCACTTCTAATTCTTCACACACAAAAGACCATGTCAATTCCTAGTGGATTATGGATAAACAACAATACTTGGGGACCAATGCAGGGGAATGAATGAAGAACTTTCTATTTAAGAAGCTTTATTATTTTATTTATGGTCATATGCAGCATCATAAATCTTTAGATTCGAAAAACATTTGGGTTATAGTTGACAGTGGGGATTCAAGGGATTTAATAAAAAATGGGATCAACTAAGCTATGTCTCCAAAGTAATTGTCATATAAAATGACCTTTTTTCCCTTGTTTTAAAAACTAGGACAAGAGCAAGCCTGACCAAAAATATTATAATCTCCAAGTTTTTTTAATGTTTTATTACACAATAAACAGCCTATAATATTAGAAAGTTGATATATTTGTCTTCATGTGATGGTAAAATTGAGAAAAGAAAGGTACTATCAGGTTTAAGTTGACCAATATTTCCGTTATAATTTGTACGATACTCATATAAGCAAAGGAGTATGCTTGTAATATGGGAACGTACAACTTGGAGACCGAGTTGTTTCCGTCTTTACTGAACGTGCACTCTTTTCACATCTTAGTTCTTGAACACTAAGAGAATCTGCAAACTTCACCTTTTTCCTTCTGCTCATACCTTTTAGCAAACAGTCCCTTTCAATTAGATGAAACACAGGTTGAGAAATAATAATATATGCAATATAACAGCAATCAAAACCAAGATCTTGACCTCCTATCTCATAATATTCTGTTTATCAATAAATATGCAAGTAAAAGTTTATTCAACAGTTAATGGTCCAGCAATTTTAACTGCAAAGTTTATCGCTGATACTATCATTTTTCAACATGTTCATGTAATTGAATAGAGCATTGCGGAACAGGGTAGAAAGAATGAATTTCTCATTTGACAGTTTCCTGAATGTAATTTAATGCACTATCTGATATAAGCAGTTGGATTCTTACATGTCAATTGCATATCTAATCCTGTCGCACTCTTTAAACAACATATTAGATCTTGTTACAACATATTTCTTGTTCAATGTGTGATGAAGAAGGAAAAAAGTAGCAGGGAGGTTGTTTTTTTACTTTAAGTTTTGTCCATGTGGACAAAAGGCACATTAATCTTCAGATTAGTTAGCTGGCCTGTTTAATGGAAGGAAGAAATGTATCATGAGCATATATGAACAAGTACAGAAAATACAAAGTAGAAATTTTAAATCACGTCATATGCATACCACATAGGTTGGTCAAATCTTCTGCTGGAGCAAAACAAGGAAAGATTGACATGATATTTTGAAATGTTGTTGGCATATAAAGATCTTATACGTGGTGAATGCAAAGAGGTAGCCATAGATCGGAATAATTTGTGAATTTGGATTTGTAAACCTCATCACATGTAGTTGGACAAGGTTTGATGGCTATGGTTGCACTTACAGAGACTAAAGTAGGGATAACATAGAAGCCATGATGAAACAAAACAGAGAACTATAGCAAGGATAAACAATGAAGGCTTTCTGACCGCATGCAAACTAATAGCTAGAAAAATAAGTTACTTGCAAAAGATACTAAATACTAATTTTTTTTAAAAAAATAGAAGAATAAATCAATGAATGGATGAATTGCATGTATGTTTGTGAATGCATGTGTGCATATGTCTTAGAGCAAAGTCTAGCACCTTTCAACCCTCTTCTCTTCCTCCTCCTATTCTTCCTGCTTCAGCGCAGCACCTCCCATCTTTTTTCCTTCCCTCTTCACCAATCTTTTTCAGTGGCCTCTCTCCT